>NC_072376.2:66295000-66920000 GCF_028885625.2 Pongo pygmaeus | reverse complement strand
CAGGGGGGAAAAAAAGGAAAAATAAGAACTCTGAATCCAGTCTGCACTGGCCTCCTAGCCCCCGTTAAACGGGCTGAACAGATCTGCACCTTCGAGCTAAGTTTCAAAACAAAAGCCTTCACTCTACTTCTCTTTAAGTTGTTGTTGTTGTTTTAATCAGATCAAGTACAAGGACAACCACAGGCTGGATTAATGATCAGAGAAACAAAAAAGATTAAATATCTGGCCTGGGAGAAGTTTATTGTGCAACTAGAATGTCAAAGGCATCTCTCTACTCTTCTCTCTCAAAAAAGCTTCTCCCTCTGGGGCAAACACTAGCGACAAGCCATTCAGCTTGTATTTTTTCATTCAAATTCCGTGTTCAGAGCCCTCAGGGGCCAGTGATCTAAATGCCAAGAGAGAAAAATGGAGGGTTTCAACTCACCTCTTCAAGCGACTGTCTGGGGCTCTCCAAGCAGCAGCAGGCAGGCAGCTCTCATCCCCTGTGGGTGAACCGAGCAGCTCCTTGGGCCGCCGGAGTTGTGACCAGCCTCAACTTCGGTGAACAGGTGCCTGGAGGAAGGAGGACGGCATTGGTCGCTCCAGACCAGGAAATGGGTGACATCACGGAAGCCCCGACAGATAAAGCATTGCTGAGACCTTAGGGATTGAAACAGTCAGGAGGCCCCGCCCACCTGTCATTTACCTGAATACCTGCAAGCAGGTAGGTGGCGTCTCTTTGTGGACAAATGAATCAGTTAGAGCAATTTGCCAGGTGGAATTTACTTTCTTTCCTGAGCACAGCACGTGTCCAGCCCCGTGTTCAGATCTGAAGTCAAATGCCTGGTTGTTTCCCAGGCCCTCCCCTTTCCCCATATCTGCCCACAAAGGAGTTAAAAGGGAAGTTTAAACACCAAAATGAGACAGTAATTTAGCAGACACAAAAAGGAAGAGTGTGAAGCCCAACTGCTTAGAAATATCTGAGGTGCCTTTTTGAACGGCATCCATTTGAACACCAAGTGTTTCTCTAATTCCAATAAAATGACAAATTTAAGGTGACATTTCCAATTCATCTTTTAAACAATTTTAAATAGGATACCTGTCAGCAGTTTCAAAGTGGTTTTCAAATACTTTTGCCCTACCCCCTCCCCTGCCCAGAATTTTTAATTCCATATTCAGGAATTTGCAAAACTTCAGTCATTCCTATCTCGGCTGGCTTGGCAGTTAGAGTCATACGGCAGTTACAGTGCACTGCAGGCCTGCAATTAGGAGCAATTTAAATGATTCAGATTGGAATGGTAGTACAGTCATTAGGCGATGTTGTCTGCTGATATAGCCAGGAAAGAGGCGTCAGAGTTATTTCTGTCCCAAGTGTGGTGTGTGACCCTGGACAAGTCACTGGTTGCTTCACCTTTTCCAGCAGGAAAGGAAGCGTAAACTCATCCAGCACCAGAGCAGGCAGCTGGGAGGTATCCCAGGACTGTTAAACCCTCTGGCATCTTCCCACGAGGGCTGTAAACATCTCCCATCATCCCATTGAAACGCTGTGTATTTTTACCACCTGCATCCAGCATTCCTGGAACTTACTACCTGAGGAAACTGTGGATTCCCCCTCACGGAAGATGGCCTGCCTGCCCAGAGAGAATTTTTTTTCCCCTTCAGGAAAATAAATGTTGACATTCCTATTTTCCTCCTACTTTTGTCTCCCTCGTCTTCTTCTTTCCCTCCTCCTGATTTTGGGAATGCTTTGGTTCCACCGGTTTTAATATTGGACTACCTAGAGGTTTTGGGGTTTGGTTTGGGGGAGGGTGGAGGAAGAAGGAAAAATGGAAGAGGGAAGAAAAGGAAGTCCGGATTCCCACAGCCTGGGCCTCAGCTGGCTGCTGCCAGTCAATAGCTCGCAAAGCGAGGGGGAGGGGAAGGAAGAGAAATTGTAGTCGAGGGCGGCGTCTGGGGGCTGGCTCTGGTGCTTGACCTCAGGGGAGCTGGCTCCTGTCCCCGATCCGCCCCAGACAGATCTAAGCTACCTACCTCTTCGCATCTGGGAACTCTGTGCCTTTTGAGAGTTGAAGGCTTAAAACAACAGCAACAACAACAAGAACAAAACTATTCACGTTTTTATCCAATAGAAACTCAGGTAGGTGTGGCTATTCCTTTATTATTTAAAAGAAAAAAAGGGAGGTAACAAAACCTTTTACACTCAGGTGTTTCAGGAAAAGGTTTCACGCCACTAGTTTGATAATTGAGAAACATCACTCACACAAAGGCCCCCCCCTTCACGCGGACAGGGTGTCCCCTGGGCAAGGGGGAGGGGAGGGCGAGCCCGCCAACCTGATGCATCATCTAGAAGGCCACGCCTTCAGCGGTCTTGCCTTTGGCGAAGGACAGGATCCAACTTGGGAGGGGATCACAGGCTCCGGTTCAAGGCCTTGGGTGGGCAGGGGAAGGGTGTAGGTGAAATGAATTCGCATAAAGCTTCACTGAACAGCCTGGAGATTGTGAGGTTTCACTTGCCATATTCACATACACACAGTCATCTACATATATGGTGTGATGAATTGTTGTAAAACAGAAAGAAAATAGAGAAGTAAGAGTTAATCCAGGAGTGGAGCTAACTCCCAGGTATAGTGTATAAAGGAAGAGAAAAAACTACGCAATTAGCCTTCTCAGTTGAGATCTTTCTTGGTACTCCTGGATTTCGAATAATATGCATGAGTTAAAAAAAAATAATATGGGCTTTTTTTTGGCCATTAGGGCTGTTACATTATCATGGAAATGATATTTCTAAACTACTAGAAAAAAACGTAATCATAAAAATGAACATTGTGTTTAACAGGTGCTACTTATTGTTCTGAGCACTTTATACAAGAAACCTGTCTCGGGATGCCCTCTCTCACCACTCCTATTCAACATAGTGTTGGAAGTTCTGGCCAGGGCAATCAGGCAGGATAAGGAAATAAAGGGTATTCAATTAGGAAAAGAGGAAATCAAATTGTCCCTGTTTGCAGATGACATGATTGTATATCTAGAAAACCCCATTGTCTCAGCCCAAAATCTCCTGAAGCTGATAAGCAACTTCAGCAAAGTCTCAGGATACAAAATCAATGTACAAAAATCACAAGCATTCTTATACATCAATAACAGACAAACAGAGAGCGAAATCATGAGTGAACTCCCATTCACAATTGCTTCAAACAGAATAAAATGCCTAGGAATCCAACTTACAAGGGACGTGAAGGACCTCTTCAAGGAGAACTACAAACCACTGCTCAATGAAATAAAAGAGGATACGAACAAATGGAAGAACATTCCATGCTCATGGGTAGGAAGAATCAATATCATGAAAATGGCCATACTGCCCAAGGTAATTTATAGATTCAATGCCATCCCCGTCAAGCTACCAATGACTTTCTTCACAGAATTGGAAAAAACTACTTGAAAGTTCATATGAAACCAAAAAAGAGCCCGCATCGCCAAGTCAATCCTAAGCCAAAAGAACAAGGCTGGAGGCATCACGCTACCTGACTTCAAACTATACTATAAGGCTACAGTAACCAAAACAGCACGGTACTGGTACCAAAACAGAGATATAGATCAATGGAACAGAACAGAGCCCTCAGAAATAATGCCACATATCTACAGCTATCTGATCTTTGACAAAGCTGAGAAAAACAAGCAATGGGGAAAGGATTCCCTATTTAATAAATGGTGCTGGGAAAACTGGCTAGCCATATGTAGAAAGCTGAAACTGGATCCCTTCCTTACACCTCATACAAAAATTAATTCAAGATGGATTAAAGACTTAAACGTTAGACCTAAAACCATAAAAACCCTAGAAGAAAACCTAGGCATTACTGTTCAGGACATAGGCATGGGCAAGGACTTCATGTCTAAAACACCAAAAGCAATGGCAACAAAAGCCAAAATTGACAAATGGGATCTCATTAAACTCAAGAGCTTCTGCACAGCAAAAGAAACTACCATCAGAGTGAACAGGCAACCTACAAAATGGGAGAAAATTTTCGCAACCTACTCATCTGACAAAGGGGTAATATCCAGAATCTACAATGAACTCAAACAAATTTACAGAAAAAAACAAACAACCCCATCAAAAAGTGGGCAAAGGACATGAACAGACACTTCTCAAAAGAAGACATTTATGCAGCCAAAAAACATATGAACAAATGCTCACCGTCACTGGCCATCAGAGAAATGCAAATCAAAACCACAATGAGATACCATCTCACACCAGTTAGAATGGCAATCATTAAAAAGTCAGGAAACAACAGGTGCTGGAGAGGATATGGAGAAATAGGAACACTTTTACACTGTTGGTGGGACTGGAAACTAGTTCAACCCTTGTGGAAGTCAGTGTGGCGATTCCTCAGGGATCTAGAACTAGAAATACCATTTGACCCAGCCATCCCATTACTGGGTATATACTCAAAGGACTATAAATCATGCTGCTATAAAGACACATGCACACGTATGTTTATTGCGACACTATTCACAATAGCAAAGACTGGGAACCAACCCAAATGTCCAATGATGGTAGACTGGATTAAGAAAATTGTGGCACATATACAGCATGGAATACTATGCAGCCATAAAAAATGATGAGTTCATGTCCTTTGTAGGGACATGGATGAAATTGGAAATCATCATTCTCAGTAAACTATCTCAAGAACAAAAAACCAAACACCGCATGTTCTCACTCATAGGTGGGAATTGAACAATGAGAACACATGGACACAGGAAGGGGAACATCACACTCTGGGGACTGTTGTGGGGTGGGGCGAGGTGGGAGGGATAGCTTTAGGAGATATACCTAATGCTAAATGACGAGTTAATAGGTGCAGCACACCAGCATGGCACATGTATACATACGTAACTAACCTGCACATTGTGCACATGTACCCTAAAACTTAAAGTATAATAATAATAAAATTAAATTAAAAAAAAAAAAGAACCCTGTGTCAGGTATCATTGCTATTTGCATTCTACAGCTGGGAGAACCAAGACATAGTGAATCTGAGAAACTGCCTAAGGACAAGCTCATCAGCAAGTGGCAGAGCAGTTTTTAATCAAGGCCCACTTTTTAACCACTGGAAAGAAAGGAGGGAAGGTTCTGATTTCATGCTCATTGGGACACTTCCTGGACATATTCAGCTTCTTACCCATTATTCAGAAGGAGATGTAGAAACCTGTAGAAGTAGCCCTGGGGAGTGTCGTTTCTGATAAAGGATGTCTCCATTTGGAAATTAATTAGTAATCTGGTCTATACATTGAAAGTGTGTGTATAATATATATATATATGTATATATAAATACGTATATATTCATAAATTCATGCATATATTTATGAGAAATCATACCAGGAAATCCATCACCCCTGGGTGCACACTTGAAATCATCTTTTGAGAGCTTATCAAACCAACCCCAAGATGGAAGGCCAGCTTGAGGGACCCCTCAGGAATGACCAGTTGTAACTCTCTATGACATCTTTTATGGTCATTTTTCTCTGTAACTTCTGCAGTCTATCACTTTAAAATCTGAAAATTTAATCCGAGTGGCCATAAGAACATGGAACTGTGTACATTTGGATAATATGAGACAACGAAAAATTAAGTTTCATTATAAACCACTACCAGGAAGAGTGGTTTAGACTAGGCTTGGCAAATCCTGGACATATAGTGCTCCATTCCCTCCTTCCATACCATTCTCACTGTCATTGCTAAAGACCATGACACTTTTCAACTCAGAAGGAACTTTGGAATTTGAAGATATTACTCCGGGCACACTAGCAGTTGGTTTTAACCCCCAAGATCAAACCCTTTTCTTTTACTTTCTTACTTTCTTTTCTTTCTTTCTTTCTTTTTAAAATTTTTTTTTAGAGACAACTCTCCCTTTGTCATCCAAGCTATAGTGCAGTGGTGCCATCATGGCTCACTGCAGCCCTAACCTCCTGGGCTCAAGTGATCCTCCCACCTCAGCCTCCCAAGTAGCTGGGACCACAGGCACGTGCCACCATGCCCAGCTAGTTTTTACATTTTTTCTAGAGATGAGGTCTCACTATGTTGCCCAGGCTGTTCTCAAACTCCTGACCTCAAGTGATCCTCCCACCTCGGCCTCCCAAAGTGCTGGGATTACAGGTGCGAGCCACTTGGTCCCCTTTTCTATCTCTAGTTGGACAGTAAGTGAGACAGAGAAGAGGGCTGATCAGGAAGCAAAAATATTGGTGTTGGCTGGTGCCATTGGGGAATATTTCATGAAGAAAGGAACATGAATTGGGCCTTGAAGGATTTGGAGAGGTGGTGAGAGGGCACAGATCATTCCAGACAGGGCAGTGGCATGGGTGGAACAGGAATGATCATAGCAGATATCTGTTGGGGAGGAACATGTGTGTGGTGTGGGAGAAGAGGAATACGAGACAATGAAATATCCACCTTGTTAGGGCGAAGAGGATCCACTGATTGCTAAATTTAGATGGGCTGAGACTGTAAAGAGCCTCGGGAACCTCAAGGGCTAACTGCTTCATGTCCTCACATGCCTGTTGACTACTTTTCTCATGATGATTAAACAGCTTAAGAAAAAGAAACTCAGTATCTTGGGCATGGGGTAATTTCTTACGCATGACAATGGTTTTCAGCATTGAGCTAAACTTCCAGGATACGCCATTTCGGCAACCACATGATCTTTCTCTTTAGGAGCAAGCCTCCTTTGCAGTCAACATATCCTGGAAACTTTGTTCTTTGGATAGGCAGGTGGAAAACATTAGAAAGCTTTCTGAACTCAAAGTTGGGCCTGTCCTAGTTAACCAGCCGGCTCACTTGGGTTTTTGATTAGTTTGAATTTCTTTATATATCTTGACAGGGAAATCTAAGGGGGGAAGGAGGTCTGTCTTCAAAGCTCTTTTCTTGTAGATCCCCACAATGAAGTTTGGCATCCTCAAGGACTCCTCCTGGCAATGAACCTACAGCGAAGACCATGCCTTGTGATTCAGCAGAATTACTTTGCCCCTGTTTTGCTTCCTATTTTTTTTCCCATGACATATTTTCAGAGTTGTCTATGATGATTGAATGCCATAACTAAAATGGACATATTCCATTTGACTTTAATAAAAGTCGTCTCTACAAAAAGCCTCTTTGGCTATCTTTTGAAGGTATTTAACATTATGATTTGGACTTGCTTATTACATTACATACCATCATATTGGCCGTAATTACTTTTTTAAATGGGCTCAGCTCCATATCTTTTATTGGCTAATTATATGTGCTTAGCATAACGCAGATGAGCAGATCTCAGAAGGGCAATTATGGGAAATAAGAGTAATAATCACAAACATCAGCTGATGTGATAGAATGCCATCTGGTTCTGTGTATATGGAAGATATTCCATTTCTCTCACAAACTCACAACCTGTGTGTTGCCTGGTTTGCAGATGAGTTTCTAGGGTAACCTGTGGACCTACAGTTTAGGAGGAAACACTTCTCTGGTTTGTGTGCTTTTGGGGAGAGAGAGAGAGTATCTCAGGGAAATTAGCATTAAATCAGTTATTGAAGTTGGCGCATGTTTTGTGAAAGTTTACCACACTGATTTGTGGTCAGCATGTTCTTCTTTAGTAGGAAAAAAAAAAGAACTTCATTGTTATTGTCTTTATAATGGTCACAAGACCTATATCTTATGACAATTACACATATTTTTATGTTTCTATGATCTCCATTCTTGCATAAACAGGGTGGATTATTCCCAGGGAATTTTTTGGTGGTGGCTGTTGCTATTTTGAAGGTTGCCATGTCTTTGTTCTTTCTTGGATCCTTCATACATGGCTACTTTAATTGACCCAGTTCCACATACCAGATTTAAAATGTCTCTTCTCCTTGTTAACTTTGACTTCATCCTGAAGGCTTCCACATTCTTGTAGATGACCCCTCCAGCATCCCTGACTTCCCTCTATTATAATGACAATTACATTCCCCTCTACTTCTATTGAGTCACCCATTATCAGGATCACCCCTTAGATCTTGTTATCACCCCAAAATCTCCCATTTCAAAAGAAATCTGAGAATGCAACTCTCTACTGTATTTTCTTATTCATTCAGATTTTTCATTCCCTTCCTCAAATTTTACATTCTTTCTGAATGGACTGTACTGTCTGGTTCCTGGACTCTGGGAGGCTGCCCAAGAATATCTACTCCTTACTAGTTTCACTTTAAGTCCATCTAGCCCAGCTCCTACTTCCTTGCCAGCATCTTCAGCTTCCTAAGGACCTGGCAAAACCACGTTGCCAGCCTTCTTTTTCTACAAGCCTGGAGATGAGTGCCTCTACCTATGTATGCTTTGCAATGCTAGCTGCACTTGTCACTCTCCTTGGCAAACTATCAATTGATATTCCTGATCTTTTCAGTAGTCATTCAGCCTCAGCTCCTTTGCCTTGCCTGGCCTGTGAGGCTTTTTATGATCTGGCCCCTGTCTGCCTTCAAACTTTATCCATATCTCTGATCCTTTGCAAGCACAGAATGCCACCACCTGCCAGCCCCCATGCCATAGTAACACTGTGTTAGAGGGGTGCACTCCCCTCACCCCCATTTCCATAGAGAACTGGTTTTCTAAGCACATTCTGGCCATATTCCACCCTTCATTCTCTCTGTCCCTGGGAGTCCTTGACTGGTAAAATGGAAATGAACAGCAGGGCAAACTTGGGTTTTCACCTCTCTTTCCTGTCTTGAAAGTGAGCCAGAGCTTTCATCTGTGGCTCCACACTCTAAGTCTCTCCAGGGCAGGCTCCTGTCTAGGAGGCTGCCATGCCTACATCTGCCCAGTCTGAGTGCCTTCTAGCTCTGTTTCCCTTGTTCTAACCTTGTTCTCCAATTTAGCCATTGTCATTTCAAAGGTGATATTTTGGCCTCCAAAATTATTCTTTTAAAATTTTCTCAAATTATCCTGAACCTAGGTGAGGAAAAGGGGTCCTCCTTGGATACTCCCCAAACCTGACTCTCTGTGGTTCCCATAACAACCAGGCTGGACATTTTTATGGTTATTTCTAAGATTTATTGTACCATTGTTGCGCCATCCTAACATTTGTTGAACCATTGCCTAGATCAGTGTTAGGCTCTTTGCCTATGTTCTGAATCCTGGCAAAAAAATCCCATGAGCTAACTACAAACAGGTGAAGAGACTGAGTCTCTGAGAGGTAAAGTAACTTGTCCAACATGCCTGGTTGGTTATGGGCAGACTTGAGACTCAGTCCCAGGCAGTATTATTCCTCCATCTGCAGGGCTCAGCTCAGATACCATCTCCTTTATAGGACCTTCCTGACTTCCCCAAGCAGATACTGATGCCTATTCTGCACTCGTGACGTACTGTACTTCAGCAATTATTTTACTGACTGTGATTTTTTTTTTTGAGACAGGGTCTTGCTGTGTTGCCCAGGCTGGAGTGCAGTGGCACAATCACTGTTTACTGTAGCCTTGACCTCCTTATGATCAAGGGATTCTCCACCTCAGCCTCCCAAGTACTTAGGACTACAGGCATGCACCACCATGCCCAGCAAATTTTTTGTATTTTTTGTAGAGATGGGGTCTTGCCTAGTTGCCCAGGCTGGTCTCGAACTCCTGGGCCCAAGTGATCCTCCTGCCTTGGCCTCCCAAAATGGTAGGACTAGAGGTGTGAGCCACTGCACCTAGCCCTGACTGTAATTTTTAAAGACTGTTTCCTCTCTAGACAGCGAGGAAAGGAATGTGACTTTCCACGTAATCTCAGGACTTAGCCTGGTATCTGGAAGAAACATAGGAGGCCTTTGATAAATATTAGTTTAGAGAAATAAAGATGAATGTAAGTCAAAGGAAGGAATGGAGGAAAGGAGGGATTACTCGTTGTTAAATTACATCTTGAGTCATCTCTTCGTTTTCTTGAGAGTCAAAGCCTGTACACTTTGGGAAGGGAGCTAACTTTATCACATTTAATTTTCACAATAATTCACAATAATGAAGACATTAATTCATTCATTCATTTATACACCAAATTTATTAAGCACCTTCAATATGACAAAGATGGAAAGAATCTCTGCATTTGAGGAACTTAGAGTCAATAAGGAAGCAGAGCTAAGGACAAACAATTAAAGTGCAAGGTAGAAATTGCTTAACAGAGGAGTGTTACCGATGCAGTTACATGAGACAGCAGGCCAGCTTGTTTCTTCTAATTTTAAGGCTCCAAGTTATTATAAAGTACTTTCCTGAGTTTGTAGAGCTAACATTTGAGTGGCATGTGAACCAGGGCAATTCATCTTGAATAGGGGGTGGGTAAAATAAGGCTGAGACCTATTGGGCTGCATTCCCAGACAGTTATGGCATTCTAAGTCACAGGATGAGATAAAAGATTGGCACAAGACACAGGTCAGAAAGACTTTGCTGATAAAACAGGTTGCAGTAAAGAAGCCAGCTAAAACCCACCAAAACCAAGGTGGCTATGTGAGTAACCTCTGGTTGTCCTCACTGCTACACTCCCATTAGCACCATGATGGTTTATAAATGCCATGGCAACATCAGGAAGTTACCCTATATGGTCAAAAAAGGGGAGGCCTGAATAATCCACCCCTTATTTAGCATATATCAAGAAATAACCATAAAAATGGGCAACGAGCAGCCCTTGGGCCTGCTCTGTCTATGGAGTAGCCATTCTTTTATTCCTCTACTTTCTTAATAAACTTGCTTTCACTTTACTCTGTGGACTCACCCTGAATTCTTTCTTGCACAAGATCCAAGAACCCTCTCTTGGGGTCTGGATTGGGACCCCTTTCCTGTAACAGTGCCAGTTGACTATAGAGCCCGTGATTTTCCCAGGTCCCCTACAGCCTTATCTTGGCTCTTATCCATGAAGGGCCAGGCAGAGGAGGCTCATGGGAACTGAGACTGAAGCACATTTTCAGATTCTATGTATGTCACCCGAGAAAACCTATACCTCTTATAGCTTTAGAATTTGCACAATGTAGAGGCAGCTGCTCTGAGTGGGTAGAAAGACTATGTATATTTCAGATATGGTCTCAGTTTCATGCCCACAGTCAGGGCTGGCTGGCATTACACCTTGGGAAGAACTTGAAAAAGATCTGTGCTCAGCAGGTGACAGTAACATCTGTGGCTGTTTGGATGAATTTAAAATTCCTTTAAGGTAGAGTTGGAAGCTCAGTAACCTTTTTAAAAAGGCCCCTCTCCCCAATACCATACACTTTTTAAGTGTTGTATTATTTAAATCCCTGTTAATTCTATTTTTATATAGTCAGTGCTCAGTGGATAGGAGCAAATTACTATTTTCCTCACATTAATCCTCCACGCATTTGCTGTTTTTTATGCTATCCAATAGAGTACTCTGTCCTCTAGGAGCCCAAATTCTTCAAACTTTTTCCCAAAGGGGTTGAAAATTCATAATAATTAGTAACATAAAGTGACTCAAGGACACATGCACACGAAAAGAAGTCCTAGTAGGGAATGGAGTGGGAAAGGCAAAAGCCAGAGGGTAATTGTTTTGCTGGCCTACTCGGGTACGAGAAGCGCAGGAGAAGCCAATTTTCTAGGTGGGGAAGTGTTTTCCTTCCCATGAACTTTTGCTTCCAAGAAAGTGCAGGCCCTCAAAAACACGGATTATGGCCAAGGAGCTTACCCTTTTATTGCTCCTAAATTAAAGAATACAAGAAAGAGAATATCATGAAAACCACTCACTATTACCAGAGAGAAGGACTCTCGGTCAGATTCCGACTAACAGGGTCTCAATATAATAATAGGGGAAGTTCATTTGACTTTTCTCAAATCAAGAGCATGTGAAGACACCCCTTTTTAACTTGGACATGAACCTGGATGGGTGGCCTCTGTTTTTTTATTTTTATTTTTATTATTTTTTTTAATTTTTGAGACAGAGTCTCACTCTGTTGCCCAGGCTGGAGTGCAGTGGTGCAATCTTGGCTCGCTGCAACCTCCAGCTCCTGGGTTCAAGCGATTTTCCTGCCTCAGCCTCCTGAGTAGCTGGGATTACAGGTGCCCGCCACCACACCTGGCTAATTTTTATATTTTTAGTAGAGATGGGGTTTCACCATGTTGGCCAGGCTGATCTCGAACTCTTGACCTCGTGACCCACCCGCCTTGGCTTCCCAAAGTGCTGAAATTACAGGTGTGAGCCACCGTGTCTGGCCGACCTCTCTTTTTAGAGCTGGAATTCAGCTCTTAAAAGTTGGCACTTGTCTCATGGACACTTGTCACTAATCTCTGATGAGTTGCCTGGAATAAACAAGATTAAACTTGTGGCCATCAAGCCATCACGAGGTGGAGCAGCAAATATGGATTCGGCTGAGGTAGAGGGAGGGCTTGTCCATGTCCGCAGCAGGTAACTGTGGCTCCACAAGCAGCTGTCTCCTGCCAGGGTCAGTGTGGACTCCAAACTTCCTGTCTAAAGTTTAGATTATCACAGAGTAATGAATACTTTCCCTGCTACTCTTCTCTGAGTATTATGAGAGTGTGGGGAGTTATGATCATGAACCATCTCTGGAGTCCACTGTCTCTGAATACCTCAACTAATCCTGATTTGGAAATGTTGTCTTCAACTGCAATCACAGGACCAAAGTAAACCTGAGGGAGAAGGGATATAATCATGTCTGAGAAGGCTGGCACAGTGGCTCATGCCTGTAATCCCAGCAGTTTGGGAGGCTGAGGCAGGTGGATTACTTGAGGCCAGGAGTTTGAGGAAAGCCGGCCAATATAGCAAAACCCCATCTCTACTAAAAATACAAAATTTAGCCAGGCGTGGCGGTGGGTGCCTGTAATCCCAGCTACTCAGGAGGCTGAAGCAGGAGAATCACTTGAACCCGGGAAGCCGAGGTTGCAGTGAGCCAAGATGGCACCATTGCACTCCAGTCTGGGGGACAGAGGAAGATTATGCAAGAAAGAAAGAAAGAAAGGGAGAGCAGTGGTTCTCCCAGCATGCAGCTGGAGATCTGAGAAAGGGCAGACTGCCTCCTCAAGTGGGTCCCTGACCCCTGACCCCCGAGCAGCCTAAGTGGGAGGCACCCCCCAGCAGGGGCAGACTGATACCTCACACGGCTGGGTACTCCAACAGACCTGCAGCTGAGGATCCTGTCTGTTAGAAGGAAAACTAACAAACAGAAAGGACATCCACACCAAAAACCCATCTGTACATCACCATCATCAAAGACCAAAAGTAGATAAAACCACAAAGATGGGGAAAAAACAGAGCAGAAAAACTGGAAACTCTAAAAACCAGAGCACCTCTCCTCCTCCAAAGGAACGCAGTTCCTCACCAGCAACGGAACAAAGCTGGACGGAGAATGACTTTGACGAGCTGAGAGAAGAAGGCTTCAGACGATCAAATTACTCCGAGCTACGGGAGGATATTCAAACCAAAGGCAAAGAAGTTGAAAACTTTGAAAAAAATTTAGAAGAATGTATAACTAGAATAACTGATACAGAGAAGTGCTCTAAGGAACTGATGGAGCTGAAAACCAAGGCTCGAGAACTACGTGAAGAATGCAGAAGCCTCAGGAGCCGATGTGATCAACTGGAAGAAAGGGTATCAGCGATGGAAGATGAAATGAATGAAATGAAGTGAGAAGGGAAGTTTAGAGAAAAAAGAATAAAAAGAAATGAGCAAAGCCTCCAAGAAATATGGGACTATGTGAAAAGACCAAATCTACATCTGATTGGTGTACCTGAAAGTGACGGGGAGAATGGAACCAAGTTGGAAAACACTCTGCAGGATATTATCCAGGAGAACTTCCCCAATCTAGCAAGGGAGGCCAACATTCAGATTCAGGAAATACAGAGAACGCCACAAAGATACTCCTCGAGAAGAGCAACTCCAAGACACATCATTGTCAGATTCACCAAAGTTGAAATGAAGGAAAAAATGTTAAGGGCAGCCAGAGAGAAAGGTCGGGTTACTCACAAAGGGAAGCCCATCATACTAACAGCGGGTCTCTCGGCAGAAACTCTACAAGCCAGAAGAGAGTGGGGGCCAATATTCAACATTCTTAAAGAAAAGAATTTTCAACCCAGAATTTCACATCCAGCCAAACTAAGCTTCATCAGTGAAGGAGAAATAAAATACTTTACAGACAAGCCAATGCTGAGAGATTTTGTCACCACCAGGCCTGCCCTAAAAGAGCTCCTTAAGGAAGTGCTAAACATGGAAAGGAACAACTGGTACCAGCCACTGCAAAATCATGCCAAAATGTAAAGACCATCGAGACTAGGAAGAGACTGCATCAACTAATGAGCAAAATAACCAGCTAACATCATAATGACGGGATCAAATTCACACATAACAATATTAACTTTAAATGTAAATGGACTAAATGCTCCAATTAAAAGACACAGACTGGCAAATTGGATAAAGAGTCAAGACCCATCAGTGTGCTGTATTCAGGAAACCCATCTCACGTGCAGAGACACACATAGGCTCAAAAAAAAAGGATGGAGGAAGATCTACCAAGCAAATGGAAAACAAAAAAAGGCAGGGGTTGCAATCCTAGTCTCTGATAAAACAGACTTTAAACCAGCGAAGATCAAAAGAGACAAAGAAGGCCATTACATAATGGTAAAGCGATCAATTCAACAAGAAGAGCTAACTATCCTAAATATATATGCACCCAATACAGGAGCACCCAGATTCATAAAGCAAGTCCTGAGTGACCTACAAAGAGACTTAGACTCCCACACATTAATAATGGGAGACTTTAACACCCCACTGTCAACATTAGACAGATCAACGAGACAGAAAGTCAACAAGGATACCCAGGAATTGAACTCAGCTCTGCACCAAGCGGACCTAATAGACATCTACAGAACTCTCCACCCCAAATCAACAGAATATACATTTTTTTCAGCACCACACCACACCAATTCCAAAATTGACCACATAGTTGGAGGTAAAGCTCTCCTCAATAAATGTAAAAGAAGAGAAATGATAACAAACTGTCTCTCAGACCACAGTGCAATCAAACTAGAACTCAGGATTAAGAATCTCACTCAAAACCACTCAGCTACATGGAAACTGAACAACCTGCTCCTGAATGGCTACTGGGTACATAACGAAATGAAAGCAGAAATAAAGATGTTCTTTGAAACCAACGAGAACCAAGACACAACATACCAGAATCTCTGGGATGCATTCAAAGCAGTGTGTAGAGGGAAATTTATAGCACTAAATGCCCACAAGAGAAAGCAGGAAAGATCCAAAATTGACACCCTAACATCACAATTAAAAGAACTAGAAAAGCAAGAGCAAACACATTCAAAAGCTAGCAGAAGGCAACAAATAACTAAAATCAGAGCAGAACTGAAGGAAATAGAGACACAAAAGACCCTCCAAAAAATTAATGAATCCAGGAGCTGGTTTTTTGAAAGGATCAACAAAATTGATAGACCGCTAGCAAGACTAATAAAGAAAAAAAGAAGAATCAAATAGATGCAATAAAAAATGATAAAGGGGATATCATCACCGATCCCACAGAAATACAAACTACCATCAGAGAATACTACAAACACCTCTATGCAAATAAACTAGAAAATCTAGAAGAAATGGATAAATTCCTCGACACATACACACTCCCAAGACTAAACCAGGAAGAAGTTGAATCTCTGAATAGACCAATAACAGGAGCTGAAATTGTGGCAATAATCAATAGCTTACCAACCAAAAAGAGTCCAGGACCAGATGGATTCACAGCTGAATTCTACCAGAGGTACAAGGAGGAACTGGTGCCATTCCTTCTGAAACTATTCCAATCAATAGAAAAAGAGGGAATCCTCCCTAACTCATTTTATGAGGCCAGCATCATCCTGATACCAAAGCCGGGCAGAGACACAACCAAAAAAGAGAATTTTAGACCATATCCTTGATGAACATTGATCCAAAAATTCTCAATAAAATACTGGCAAACAGAATCCAGCAGCATATCAAAAAGCTTATCCACTATGATCAAGTGGGCTTCATCCCTGGGATGCAAGGCTGGTTCAATATACGCAAATCAATAAATGTAATCCAGCATATAAACAGAAGGAAAGACAAAAACCACATGATTATCTCAATAGATGCAGAAAAGGCCTTTGAGAAAATTCAACAACCCTTCATGCTAAAAACTCTCAATAAATTAGGTATTGATGGGACGTATCTCAAAATAATAAGAGCTATCTATGACAAACCCACAGACAATATCATACTGAATGGGCAAAAACTGGAAGCATTCCCTTTGAAAACTGGCACAAGACAGGGATGCCCTCTCTTACCACTCCTATTAACATAGTGTTGGAAGTTCTGGCCAGGGCAATCAGGCAGGATAAGGAAATAATGGGTATTCAATTAGGAAAAGAGGAAGTCAAATTGTCCCTGTTTGCAGATGAAATGATTGTTTATCTAGAAAACCCCATCGTCTCAGCCCAAAATCTCCTGAAGCTGATAAGCAACTTCAGCAAAGTCTCAGGATACAAAATCAATGTACAACAATCTCAAGCATTCTTATACACCAATAACAGACAAACAGAGAGCCAAATCATGAGTGAACTCCCACTCACAATTGCTTCAAACAGAATAAAATGCCTAGGAATCCAACTTACAAGGGACGTGAAGGACCTCTTCAAGGAGAACTACAAACCACTGCTCAAGGAAATAAAAGAGGATACAAACAAATGGAAGAACATTCCATGCTCATGGGTAGGAAGAATCAATATCATGAAAATGGCCATACTGCCCAAGGTAATTTGTAGATTCACTGCCATCCCCATCAAGCTACCAATGACTTTCTTCACAGAATTGGAAAAAACTACTTTAAAGTTCATATGGCACCAAAAAACAGCCCGCATCGCCAAGTCAATCCTAAGCCAAAAGAACAAAGCTGGAGGCATCACGCTACCTGACTTCAAACTATACTACAAGGCTACAGTAACCAAAACAGCATGGTACTGGTACCAAAACAGAGATATAGATCAATGGAACAGAACAGAGCCCTCAGAAATAACGCTGCATATCTACAACTATCTGATCTTTGACAAACCTGACAAAAACAAGCAATGGGGAAAGGATTCCCTGTTTAATAAATGGTGCTGGGAAAACTGGCTAGCCATATGTAGAAAGCTGAAACTGGATCCCTTCCTTACACCTTATAGAAAAATCAATTCAAGATGGATTAAAGACTTAAACGGTAGACCTAAAACCATAAAAACCCTAGAAGAAAACCTAGGCATTACTGTTCAGGACATAGGCATGGGCAAGGACTTCATGTCTAAAACACCAAAAGCAATGGCAACAAAAGCCAAAATTGACAAATGGGATCTCATTAAACTCAAGAGCTTCTGCACAGCAAAAGAAACTACCATCAGAGTGAACAGGCAACCTACAAAATGGGAGAAAATTTTCACAACCTACTCATCTGACAAAGGGGTAATATCCAGAATCTACAATGAACTCAAACAAATTTACAAGAAAAAAACAAACAACCCCATCAAAAAGTGGGCAAAGGACGTGAACAGACACTTCTCAGAAGAAGACATTTATGCAGCCAAAACACACATGAAAAAGTGCTCACCATCACTGGCCATCAGAGAAATGCAAATCAAAACCACAATGAGATACCATCTCACACCAGTTAGAATGGTAATCATTAAAAAGTCAGGAAACAACAGGTGCTGGAGAGGATGTGAAGAAATAGGAACACTTTGACACTGTTGGTGGGACTGGAAACTAGTTCAACCCTTGTGGAAGTCAGTGTGGCGATTCCTCAGGGATCTAGAACTAGAAATACCATTTGACCCAGCCATCCCATTACTGGGTATATACCCAAAGGACTATAAATAATGCTACTATAAAGACACATGCACATGTATGTTTATTGTGGCACTATTCACAATAGCAAAGACTTGGAACCAACCCAAATGTCCAACAGTGATAGACTGGATTAAGAAAATGTGGCACATATACACCATGGAATACTATGCAGCCATAAAAAGTGATGAGTTCATGTCCTTTGTAGGGACATGGATGAAATTGGAAATCATCATTCTCAGTAAACTATCGCAAGAACAAAAAACCAAACACCGCATATTCTCACTCATAGGTGGGAATTGAACAATGAGAACACCTGGACACAGGAAGGGGAACATCACACTCTGGGGACTGTTGTGGGGTGGGGGGATGGGGGAGGGATAACATTGGGAGATATACCTAATACTAGATGATGAGTTAGTGGGTGCAGTGCAACAGCATGGCACATGTATACATATGTAACTAACCTGCACATTGTGCACATGTACCCTAAAACTTAAAGTATAATAATAAAAAAAAAAAGTAAGAACAAAAGAGGTTTCTTCCCCCTCCATGAGGCTTCCAATTAGGTTTACTAATATTCGATTTGCACCGTTTAGCCAAAATTTACTATAGAGCTTTAAAAGCATTTATTATTAACTTTCCCCCTTTAAAAAAAAAAAAAGAAAGAAAGAAAGAAAGGGAGAGAGGGAGTGAGGGAGGGAGGGAAGGAAAATATCTGAGAAGAGGCTGGCATTTTGTATTTAAATCTATTCCACTTAGTTGTATGAATATGGAGGTTTAGGAGTTAGGAGAAGTGTTATTAACCAGACCGGGAATCCCTAAGTTCCTTGTTTGTGATATCTTAATTTGAGTCTTTGTCCATATCAGTGCCAGCCATCAGCCCGGGGTGGCCAGACTGGTCCTTCCAGTTGTGGCTGTCCCCCTAAAGTGGCATGGTCCACCCGTCTCCCACTTTCGCTGAGTCTGCCCAGGAGGTGGACAGGAAATGCAGCTTTGATAAGTCCTGCCATGGGTATACTCTCACCCCCACATTGGGTGACTCTCACTAAGTGTCTTGCCAGGATGGCCAGTCCTTTTAAGTGATTAGGCTGCACCTGGACCAACACTGTTCGCATTCTGGCCACCTGCCCATAAACTCGCAGCAGCTGTGACGACTGTATGAGCCTGGCAGCAAGCCCATTGTCCCCTGGGATGCTAACTCCTCAATGCCATGTGGCTGCGGGGGTTTGGCAGAGGAGACAGCAGCTGTGCTAGGTATGTCCCCTCCTCATCTGTGCCCCCTAGAGGCAGCTGCACACACCAACTCATCTGAATTCGAAGCTAGGAGTTCCATGAGGCTCCGGCTCTACTTTCAACTCATCTCAAGATGGCATCTTCTCCAGGATAAAGGAATAGGGAACCACAAGCCAGTGGTCACTGCAGGTCAGTCTGAAGCTGCCAGTCATCTCAAAGTCAAACTCTCCAAACTGGTTACTGCTGTTTCTCCCTGCCCTGCATCCCCTCTCCTGCATACCACCCCATTCTGTAGAATCTATACCACCAACCCTCCTCACCCCTGCTCACGTGGCTGACTTCTCCAGTCAGCACAATTGTCCACCCCTGGAAATGATCCCTTGAAATTTCATAAAACATCAAAAATGGCTTCTCGTCAGATAGCCTTATGGTTCTACTGGTGTGATAGAAATAGGGACAGAGTGAGAAATAGAAACTAGGATCTGTCTGTGCAGAAACCCAAGGTAATGAAAATGAAGTTACTCTCTGAAGCGATAAGAGGATGGATCCAAATCTGTGACCTTGACATCACCATCTATTCTAGGTCCTGCAAGCAACAGATGCCAAGACTAAATTAAATATGCAGGGACTTGATTAGGGAAAATACCTGTGTGAGCAACAGGGGGTGGAGCTGAGAAAGGCTGGGAGAGCTGTCAGACCACCATCCGATCTGACACCAGTGAAGGAGAGGAGGAAAGGTTAGGTGGAACTGTACCTGGGCCAACATCAGCTGTCAGAGTAATCCCAACTTTCAGGAACAAGCCTGTCTTAGGGTCCTGCAGCACTCAGTCACTCTGTCCTGCAGCACTCAGTCACTCCGTCACTGACCAGGAGCTGTACCTGGAAGGGTGGCTTGCTGCAAATGCAGGAGTGGCTTTTAGAGTGTAGCCACTTGAGTCCTTTGTCAGTGACACCTCCTATAATGGGGGATCTGTGAGGGCACTCGAATGGCCTTTCCATGTGGTAACTAAACTAATGAAGTAGCTGAGGAGATGGGGAATGGAGTCCACAGGACCCAAGTCAAGGGAAGGCGATCAGGATATTGTTTCAAGGAATGAAAAACACGTGTTGGGTGATAGTTCACAAGGCTTCAGTCTGATCACCTGGATTGGGCTCAGTGTGAAGGAAACAGAAAGTCTGTACATCCATGACATACTATTCTACTCTATTTTAAAACAAGCCAAATATACCTGAAAGCATAGAAATTTCAAAGCCTTGAAAAAATTCTTCTGTTTTCAAGTTTGCCTTAGCACTGACAGTAGATATGAAGCTGAGACCACTTTTGAAGCTAGAAAAGGCAAGGACAAAAGTACAGAGACAATGAGTTTTGTGGACATCTTATGACCTTTCTGGGCCTCAGTTTCTTCATCCCTAAAAAGATCCCTTTCAAGTCTAAAATTCTAAAATCAAATAATGCTCAGATTGGCAAAGTTTCTAACAATCAAGGAAAGCAGTTTTCCAGGATCCAGAGCACCACAGTGTCACTGTATTAAGGCAGCAAATAAATTAGCCCTGGTTGTGCTGGCCGTGGAGCCATGGAGGGCTCCACGGTGGCTGCAGGGCTTCCTTGGGAGCTGACTCCTCACTGCATTCGAGGACCTACTCATTTTCATATTCATGGTTCCTAGCTCATGGGGAAACTCAATAACATCTTCATTAAATAAACACACAAATGGACAAAATCAATTTGGGAAGAGAAAGAGAAAAGGATTGGGGTAAAAAGTGATGTGAATTAGCAGAGCTGGGTTATAGGCAGGGTGGATATGCAGCTGGTGTCCACCATGGAGCTTGTGTTAGGCCGTTCTTGCATTGGTATAAGGAAATATCTGCAACTGCTTAATTAATAAAAGAGGTTTAATTGCTTCATGGTTCTGTAGGCTGTAAAGGATGATGCCCGACATCTGCTCAGCTTCTGATGAGGCCTCAGGAAGCTTCCAATCATGGCAGAAGACAAAGGGGAACCCATGTATCACATAGCAAGAGCAGGAACAAGAGAGGCGCGGGGAGAGGTGCCACACCTTTTAAGCCATGTCTTGCAAGAACTCACTATTGCGAGGACAGTACCTTGGGGATGGTGCTAAACCATTCATGAGAAATCTGCCCCCATGATCTAATCACCCCCCACCAGGCCCCAACTCCGACACTGGAGATTACATTTTAACATGAGATTTGGGTGGGGACAAATATCCAGACTGTATCAGGGCTGTACCAGCAATTGACTCCTAACATCTGTTCTGACTGGTCAGGGTCCGTTCTGATAGGTTGGTGCCTCTACTGATTATTAAATATTTTATGCTATACCAATTATTAAATATTTTGAAAACCACTTACTGTTACATGGGCTATCATATTGCCTAGAATATTTGGTGATGGTTTCATAAATGGAAAGCAATTGATTTCTGATAGTCATTCCACCGCAACATAAGGTCACCATATCTATTAATAATTCCTATAGATGGTAGTGGGATGGAGGGTGATTTAATCAAATTGATGACAATTTGAAGTTGCCAAACTGCTGATTTTTGTTCTACCCTTCATAGAAGAGAATTTGTATTACTCTTTTCCTGCTGCCCCACTAGAAATATATTAGCACCTAAAGCTTGTGTATTCATTTATCACAAGCATAATATGTTCTCCTTAAGCTGGATAGAGAATGTTTGAGTTAAAAATGAACTGAGACCAAAGAGAAGTGACCTGTTATTCAAGTCCTTATACTGACAAAATGCTTGGGGCAAAGGGATTGTTTGGAGAAAAGTGATGAATTCTCTAGATTTAAAAGCCAGGTGGATAAAAAGCAGAACTGGCAGAGCCTATGCCAATGTGGGATTATGGATACAGGAAGAAGCAAGAGGAAGTAGCCCAGAAACTTACAGAAATTGTAATGAGGACTCCAAATTCTCATGGGTTGTGGTACTGGCATTCAGGCCAGGTTTAACTAGATGTCCAAAGGCTGTGCAAGGGGATATCTGATATTTGGAATATTCTTATGCTCAATGTGTTTGTTTCTTCATTTGTTTCTTGCAACCAAAAATGAATTATGAGTATCAGTCCAAAGTCAGAGACAGACTAATTTGTCTCTCATATAATGAACTAGAAGGTATATTTCTAAGACTAAGTATGTGTGCTTGTGTTTGGATTGGAGCTGAGCCTCTTGGGTGGGGAAGACAGGTCACAGGCCATCTTTCTCAAGAAAAGAGGCTGCAGGGGTAGAAAACTGGAAACATGATGCTATGTATGTATAGAATTCCAGGGCAAGTAAAATGTAAACGAGTGATGAAACAACATCACTCCTCACAACCCGGGTGATTTGCAAAGTCACCAGGGAATTACAGGACACCTGGATTACAAAACTATAGCAAGACTTGGAGTCCCCATTAGCATAGTGAAGTGGAAGCTGCCAGCTCAGTTAAGGGCTATGCCTAGAACTGGCATAGCACCACTTCTCCCATATTCTAGTGGTCAAAAGAGTTACAAGGCCCACCCAGATGAAAAGGGATGGAGAAATAGATTCTACCTCTGGATGGGGACTGGCAAGGTCACATTGAAGAGCATGTGGAATGGGAATTGTGTTGTATGGTAGCCATTTTGGAAAATACAATCTACTGCAACAGATGATTAAAATACTTAAAAAGAAATTTTAATGTATTATCTTCTTTAAACATAGTACAAATTTAAGGTGTATAATGTGATGTTTTGATGTATATTTTATCAAAGTGATTACTAGTCAAGCAAATTAACATATGCATCATCTTACATGGTAACTACCTTGTGTATGCGTGTATGAGGGTGGGGGTTAAAGTACCTAAATATGTTCCCAGTAAATTTCCAGTATACAATACAATATTTGTAACTATAGTCTGCATGCTGTACTTTAGATCTCTAGACTTATCCACTCTATATAACTATAACTTTGTATCCTTGGCCTACATAACCCTGTCCTCTCACCCCCACACCTGGTAACCATCATTATACTCTGTTTCTCTGAATTCATGTTTTTTAAAATTTCATATATAAGTGAAATCATGCAGTATTTTTCTTGTCTGACTTATTTTACCTAGCATAATGTCCTCTAGGTTCATCAATGTTGTCACAAATGACAGGATCTCCTTTTTAATAGCTGAATAATATCCCATTGTACATATGAACTATAATCTCTTTATCCATCATCTATCAATGGACACTTTGGTTGTTTTCATAGCTTGGCTATTATGAATCATGCTACAATCAACAACATGGGAATGCAGCAATCACCAGATATCAGCTGGTGATTCCATTTCCCAGAAGAGGGATTGCTGGGTCATGTGGTAGTTCTATTTTTATTTTTTTAAGGAACCATTATACTCTTGCCAATTCTTATCATTCCTTGTCTTTATCACAAGTGGAGGAACTAGATAAACAAGAGCAAACCAACCCACAGTTAGCAGAAGATAGGAAATAATCAAAATCAGAGCTGAACCAAAGGAAACTGGAAAAAACCATACACAAACCCAACATATCCAGAAGTTTGTTTTTTGAAAGACAGATAGACCACTAGGTAGACTAATAAAGAAAAAAAGGGAGAAGTTCCAAATAAACACAATCAGAAATGACAAAGGGGATATTATCACTGACCTCACAGAAATATAAAAAACCCTCAGAAATTATTATGAACACCTCTATGCACACGAGCTAGGAAACCTAGAGGAAATGGTTAAATCCCTGGAAACAAACAACTTCTCAAGATTGAACCAGGAAGAAATTGAATCCCTGAGCAGACCAGTAATGAGTTCTGAAATTGAATCAGTAACAAAAAGCCTACCATCCAGAAAAAACAAACAAACAAACAAACAAAACAAAACAAAACAAAAAAAGCGGAACAAGACAGATTCACAGCCAAATTCTACTGGATGTATAAAGAAGAGCTGGTACCACTCCTACTGAAACTATTCCAAAAAATTAAAGGAGGGACTCCCTAACTCATTCTATTTGGTATCATCCTGATATCAAAACCTGGTAGAGATACAATAAAAAAAGAAAACTTCAGGCCAATATCTTTGATGAACATCAATGCAAAAATCCTCAGTAAAATACTGGCAAACTGAATCTAGCAGCAGATCAAAAAGCTTATCCACCATGATCAAGAAGGCTTCATCCCTGGGATGCAAGGTTGCTTCAACATACACAAATCAATAAATGTAATTCATCACATAAACATTACTAAAGACAAAACCCACATGATTATCTCAATAGGTGCAGAAAAGGCTTCTGATAAAATTCAACATCCCTTCATGTTAAAAACCCTCAACAAACTGGGCATTGAAGGAACATACTTCAAAATAGTAATAGCCACCTATTACAAACCCACAGTCAACATCATACTGAAAGGGCATAAACTGGAAGCATTCCGTTTGAAAACCGGCACAAGACAAGGATGCCTTCTCTCACCACTCCTATTCAACACAGTACTGGAAGTCCTGGCTAGAGCAGTCAGGCAAGAGAAAGAAAAAAAAGGCATCCAAATAGAAAGAGAGGAAGTCAAACTATCCCTGTTTGCAGATGATATGATTCTATACCTAGAAAATTCCATAGTCTTTGCGTAAAAGCTCACTGATCTGATAAACAACTTAGCAAAGTTTCGGGGTACAAAATCAATGTACAAAAGTCACTGGCATTTTCTATACACCAATGATATCCAAGCTGAGAGCCAAATTGAGAATGCAATCTCATTCACGACGGTCACGAAAAGGGAAAATACCTAGGAATATAGCTAACCAGGGAGGGGAACAATCTCTACAATGAGAATTACAAAACGTTGCTCAAAGAAATCAGAGATGACACAAACAAATGGAAAAGCATTCCATGTTCATAGATAGGAAGAATCAATATTGTTAAAATGGCCATACTGCCCAAAACAGTTTACAGATTCAATGTTATTCCTATCAAACTACTAATGACATTCTTCACAGCATTAGAAAAAGCTAATGGTGATTTATTTTAAAATTCATAGGGAACTAAAAAGGAGCCCAAATAGCCAAGGCAATCCTAAGCAAAAAGAACAAAGCTGGAGGCATCATATTACCCAACTTCAAACTATAGTACAAGGCCATAATAACCAAACAGCATGGTACTGGTACAAAAACAAACACATAGACCAACAGAACAGAGAGCCCAGAAGTAATGTTGCACATTTAAAACCATCTGATCTTCAACAAAGTCAACAAAAACAAGCAATGGGGAAAGGACTCCCTATTCAAAAAATGGTGCTGGGATAACTGGCTAGCCAGATGGAGAAGATTGAAACAGTACCCATTTCTTACACCATATACAAAAATCAACTCAAGATGAATTAAGAACTTAAATATAAAACCTAAAACTTTAAAAACCCTGGAAGAAAACCTAGGAAATGCTATTCTGGACACAGGGCATGGCAAAGATTTCATTAAGAAGATGCCATAAGCAATTGCAACAAAAACAAAAATTGACACATGGGACCTGGTTAAACTAATGAGCACCTACACAGCAAAAGAAGTGATCAACAGAGTAAACAGACAACCTACAGTATGGGAGAAAATATTTGTAAACTGTGCATCCTACAAATGTCTAATATCCAGAATCTATGAGGAACTTTGACAAAACAAGTAAAAAACAACCACATTAAAAAGTAGGCAAAAGAAATGAACATGCACTTTTTAAAAGAAGACATACAAGCAGTCAACAATCACATGAAAAATTGTTCAACATCACTGATTACAGAGAAATGCAAATCAAAGCCACAATGTGATACCATCTCACACCAGTCAGAATGGCTATTAGTAAAAAGTCAAAAATAGCAGAAGCTGGTGAAGTTGTGGAGAAAAGTAAATGCTTATACAATGCTGGTGGAAAGGTAAATTAGTTCAGCCACAGTGGAAAGCAGTGTGGAGATGTCTCACAGAATTCAAAGCAGGATTACCATTCGACCCAACAATCCCATTTTTGGGTACATACCAGAAGGAATATAAATTTTTCTACCACAAAGACATGCACATGTATGTTAATTGCAGTACTGTTCACAGTAGCAAAGACATGGAAACAACCTAAATGCCCATCAACGGTAGAATGGATAAAGAAAATGTGGTGCATATTCACCACAGAATACGATGCAGCCATAAAAAGAATGAGATCATGTTCTTTGCAACAACATGGAGAGAGCTGGAGGCCATTATCCTAAGTGACTAATACAAGAACAGAAAACCAAATACCACACGTTCTCACTCATAAGTGGAAGCTAAATATTGAGTACGCATGTACACAAAGAAGGGAACAACAGACATCAAGGCCTATGTGTGGGTGGAGAAAGGGAGGAGGGTGAGAATCAGAATACCCAACTTCAAACTATACTACAACGCTACAATAGCCAAAACAGCATGGTACTGGTACAAAAACAGACACATAGACCAACAGAACAGAATAGAGAGCCAGAAATAATGCTGCACTCCTACAACTATCTGATGCTCAAGAAAGTTGACAAAAACAAGCAATGGGGAAAGGACTCCCTATGTTTATTACCTGGCTGGAAAAATAATCTGTATACAAAACCCCTGTGACATGCAATTTACCTATGTAACAAATATGCACATGTACCCCTGAACCTAAACTAAAAGTAAAAAAAAAGGAAATCTAAAGAGAAAAAAGTGTTTAAGAACTACGTTTTAAAATACATCACTTTAAAAATTTAAAATTTAATTAAAAAGAAAATAGTACCAGAACAATATGTTTTAACCCATAAACCATTGCCAAAAACACCAAAAAACTTATATTAGCTAAATATATCTCTTTGAACTGTATTGGAAAGTTCTGTAGAAAGAAAAAAGGAATTGACATATTTTTATTTATACGGAAATTTTATAGCATTTAAAATTCATAAATTTATAATTTACATATAAATAATATATGGTATATATAATTATATATTATACTATATGTTATAAATAGTATATATATAATTATACTATTTATAATACTATTATAGTACTATTATACTGTTATAGTACTATTATAATATATAGTACAATATATAATATGCTATTATATATTATTATATATAATATGCTACTATATATTATTATATATAATATGCTACTATATATTATTATATATAATACATTATTTAAATATAAAATATAAATAACATCAATATAAAATTTCTACATAATGCTATATAAATCATGTAATTTAGATAGCATTATTTATAAATATATAGCATATAATTTTTATTCTAAATACTTTATGAATAGTAAATCATTTAATGCTCACAACTGTATGAGTTAGACACTGTTATTGTTCACATTTTATAAGTGTGCTCAAGGTGAAATGGTAAAGTCAAGATTTGAAAATGGACATTTTCTCTAAAGTCTTTACTTTTAACCTCTGTGTCACGCTGCTTCCCAACACAGTAAATAAATAAACCTCCCTATTCCTGATCTAAAGTATTTTTGTTGTTTTTCATATGTCTGTAGAACATTTATAGAGACTGATCAGGTACCTGACTACAAAGAAAACTTGAGGAAATTCAGAGTAATGATTTTATAGTTAACATTATCTGATCATAATTCAATAAATAAGAAAAAATTATCAAAAGGTAACAAAAAGTTGACTACTTGAAAATTTAAAAATACTTAGAAAATAATTGGTTCCAAAAGTTGAAAGGGAAATTATTGACCATCTTAAAAGCCATGAAATGTCGAACTTTATAACATACTCTAGGATTCTGTGAAAACCATATATGAAAAATTTTGTAGTTAAAATGCTGCGGTGGCTCAAGCCTGTAATCTCAGCACTTTGGGAGGCCGAGGTGGGTGGATCACGAGGTCAGGAGATCGAGACCATCCTGGCTAACACGGTGAAACCCTGTCTCTACTAAAAATACAAAAAAATTAGCTGGGCGTGGTGATGGGCGCCTGTAGTCCCAGCTGCTCAGGAGGCTGAGGCAGGAGAATGGCGTGAACCCAGGAGGCGGAGCTTGTAGTGAGCCGAGATCGCACCAGTGTACTCCAGCCTGGGCGATAGAGCAAGACTCCCCTCTCAAAGAGGAAAAAAAAAAAAAAAAAAAGGAAATAAACCAAATCTTCATTCTAAGAAATTAGAATAAGAATAAAGAGAGATAAATAAAGGCAAAAGCTTAAATTACTGAAATAGAAGGCAAAATAAGTAATAGGATATATAAATAAATTTAAACTTGTTATATAAAAACATCTAAACTCTATACATGTCTATAACAAGTTTGATTTTTAAAAAGGAGGAAATGCAAAATTATAAAAGATCAGAAAGCAGAAAGAAGACTAAAGTGACTGAAAGTATTACAAGAGAATACAAACTTGATGGTAGCAAATTTTAAAACTGGAATAAACATTGGGGGAAAAAAGAGGTAAAACTGTCTATTTTTGCAAATGATATGATTGTAAACCTAGAAAACCCAAAGGAATCTAATAAAAGTCTTCTAGAATTAAGAATAGAATTTGGTAAAATAGGTGGATCTACAAATAGGCAAAAATACCATTAGCTTTTTTGTACTCTAGGAATAAGAATAGGAATGAAAAAAAAAAAGTCTAAAATAGTGAAAAACTAACCCCTATGAAATACTTAGGATAACAAAAAAAGAAAATGCGCAACAAAGTTATACTAAAATATGCAAAAGGAGAAATGAAGAGATGGAAAGATGTGCCATTTTCTTGGATAGGAAAACTCAATGTCATAAAGATATTAAATTCTACAAATTGATTATGTGTGTGGTGTGTTTTACTAAAAATCACAACAAAGTGGGTATTTCGGGTTTGTTTGTTGTTTTTGGTAATTGGATAAAGTGATCTTAAAGTTTCTAAAGAAAAATAAATATAAAAGAAAATACAAGTAATTTAGAAAAAATAAGTAGAGATGGAGTAAGGGACATCCTCGCTAGTTACTAGAACCTTCTATAAACCCATTGTATTAGGTTGGGGCAAAAGTAATTGTGATTTTTGCCACTAAAATTGCAAAACTGCAACTACTTTTGCACCAACCTAATGTTCAAATCAGTGTCCTATTGGATCTCAATTTTATTGCACACTCAAGGATACACTACAAATACATGAATGAAAAATATAAAAGGTAAAGTAAACCAAAGCTCTTACCAAGAAATCTAGTGGATTATATGTACTGTTATATAATGGGGGCAGGACAAACCCTCCCAATAAAAACTGAGAAGCCAAAAGCTCTGAGAGTAAAGATAGCTGTATTTGACTGAAAACAGTATAACTTTTCAGGCAAAGATAATATAAAAATGCAGTAGACCGTGGTAGATTTGAAGAAATCTATATAGTGTAAACACTAGTTATCATTTTTATAATATACAAAGAGTTGTTTTGATTTGGCAAGAAAAACAAGAACAAACCAATAGGAAAATGGACAAAAGATATGAATGGGTAATATACAGAAAAGCACATCCAAAGGGTTGAGAAACTCGGAAATATCCTCAAATTTACAAAAAGTGAGGGGAGTACAAATTGAAAAAACAATAAGATATGACTTTATACCCACCAGATTGTCTAAAATTGTAAAGATTTGTAACACTTATTGCTGGCAGCATTGTAGGTAAGGGAGAACTTTCATACAGCTTAGGTAGAATGGAAACGCCTCTTGCAGGAGCAGCATGGCATTATCTATTACAATTTAAAATACAGAGTCTTCAGGCCAGCAGTTCCTTCCTCAGACTCTAATAGAAGCAAAGCCACCAGAATATAAAGATTCATACACAAGGTGTTTTAGCTTGCTTCTTTTACTTTGTTTTGTTTTTGCAAATTATAAAAGCTAAGTGTTTTCTGTAATGGGGGATAGCTGAATAAATTATGGCATATCCATATGATGGAAAAATACAGTCATTAAGAATAAATTGGGGAGGAGCCAAGATGGCCGAATAGGAACAGCTCCGGTCTACAGCTCCCAGCGCGAGTGACACAGAAGACGGGTGATTTCTGCATTTCCATCTGAGGTACCGTGTTCATCTCACTAGGGAGTGCCAGACACTGGGCGCAGGTCAGTGGGTGAGCGCACCGTGCGCCAGCCGAAGCAGGGGCGAGGCATTGCCTCACTCGGGAAGCGCAAGGGGTCAGGGAGTTCCCTTTCCAGGGGTGACAGACAGCACCTGGAAAATCGGGCCACTCCCACCCGAATACTGTGCTTTTCCAACGGGCTTAGGAAACGGTGCCCCAGGAGAGTATAGCCCGCACCTGGCTCAGAGGGTCCTACGCCCACGGAGTCTCGCTGATTGCTAGCACAGCAGTCTGAGATCAAACAGCAAGTGGGCAGCGAGGCTGGGGGAGGGGCGCCCGCCATTGCCCAGGCTCGCTTAGGTAAACAAAGCAGCCTGGAAGCTTGAACTGGGTGGAGCCCACCACAGCTCAAGGAGGCCTGCCTGCCTCTGTAGGCTCCACCTCTGGGGGCAGGGCACAGACAAACAAAAAGACAGCTGTAACCTCTGCAGACTTAAATGTCCCTGTCTGACAGCTGTGAGGAGAGCAGTGGTTCTCCCAGCACGCAGCTGGAGATCTGAGAATGGGCAGACTGCCTCCTCAAGTGGGTCCCTGACCCCTGACCCCTGAGCAGCCTAACTGGGAGGCACCCCCCAGCAGGGGCAGACTGACACCTCACACGGCCGGCCAGGTACTCCAACAGACCTGCAGCTGAGGGTTTTGTCTGTTACAAGGAAAACTAACAGAAAGGACATCCACACCCAAAACCCATCTGTACATCACCATCATCAAAGACCAAAAGTAGATAAAACCACAAAGATGGGGAAAAAACAGAGCAGAAAAACTGGAAACTCTAAAAACCAGAGTACCTCTCCTCCTCCAAAGGAATGCAGTTCCTCACCAGCAACGGAACAAAGCTGGACAGAGAATGACTTTGACGAGCTGAGAGAAGAAGGCTTCGGACGATCAAATTACTCCGAGCTACGGGAGGATATTCAAACCAAAGGCAAAGAAGTTGAAAACTTTGAAAAAAATTTAGAAGAATGTGTAACTAGAATAACCAATACAGAGAAGTGCTTAAAGGAGCTGATGGAGCTGGAAACCAAGGCTCGAGAACTACGTGAAGAATGCAGAAGCCTCAGGAGCCGATGCGATCAAATGGAAGAAAGGGTATCAGCCCTGGAAGATGAAATGAATGAAATGAAGTGAGAAGGGAAGTATAGAGAAAAAAGAATGAAAAGAAACGAGCAAAGCCTCCAAGAAATGTGGGACTATGTGAAAAGACCAAATCTACGTCTGATTGGTGTACCTGAAAGTGACGGGGAGAATGGAAACAAGTTGGAAAACACTCTGCAGGATATTATCCAGGAGAACTTCCCCAATCTAGCAAGGCAGGCCAACATTCAGATTCAGGAAATACAGAGAACGCCACAAAGATACTCCTCGAGAAGAGCAACTCCAAGACACATCATTGTCAGATTCACCAAAGTTGAAATGAAGGAAAAAATGTTAAGGGCAGCCAGAGAGAAAGGTCGGGTTACCATCAAAGGGAAGCCCATCAGACTAACAGCAGATCTCTCGGCAGAAACCCTACAAGTCAGAAAAGAGTGGGGGCCAACATTCAACATTCTTAAAGAAAATAATTTTCAACCCAGAATTTCATATCCTGCCAAACTAAGCTTCATAAGTGAAGGAGAAATAAAATACTTTACAGACAAGCAAATGCTGAGAGATTTTGTCACCACCAGGCCTGCCCTAAAAGAGCTCCTGAAGGAAGCGCTAAACATGGAAAGGCACAACCGGTACCAGCCACTGCAAAATCATACAGAAATGTAAAGACCATTGAGACTAGGAAGAGACTGCATCAACTAACAAGCAAAATATCCAGCTAACATCATAATGACAGGATCAAATTCACACATAACAATATTAACTTTAAATGTAAATGGACTAAATGCTCCAATTAAAAGACACAGACTGGCAAATTGGATAAAGACTCAAGACCCATCAGTGTGCTGTATTCAGGAAACCCATCTCACGTGCAGAGACACACATAGGCTCAAAATAAAAGGATGGAGGAAGATCTACCAAGCAAATGGAAAACAAAAAAAGGGAGGTGTTGCAATCCTAGTCTCTGATAAAACAGACTTTAAACCAACAAAGATCAAAAGAGACAAAGAAGGCCATTACATAATGGTAAAGGGATTAATTCAACAAGAAGAGCTAACTATCCTAAATATATATGCACCCAATACAGGAGCACCCAGATTCATAAAGCAAGTCCTGAGTGACCTACAAAGAGACTTAGACTCCCACACATTAATAATGGGAGACTTTAACACCCCACTGTCAACATTAGACAGATCAACGAGACAGAAAGTCAACAAGGATACCCAGGAATTGAACTCAGCTCTCCACCAAGCAGACCTAATAGACATCTACAGAACTCTCCACCCCAAATCAACAGAATATACATTTTTTTCAGCACCACACCACACCTATTCCAAAATTGACCATATACTTGGAAGTAAAGCTCTCCTCAATAAATGTAAAAGAACAGAAATTGTAACAAACTGTCTCTCAGATCACAGTGCAATCAAGCTAGAACTCAGGATTAAGAATCTCACTCAAAACCGCTCAACTACATGGAAACTGAACAACCTGCTCCTGAATGACTACTGGGTACATAACGAAATGAAGGCAGAAATAAAGATGTTCTTTGAAACCAATGAGAACCAAGACACAACATACCAGAATCTCTGGGATGCATTCAAAGCAGTGTGTAGAGGGAAATTTATAGCACTAAATGCCCACAAGAGAAAGCAGGAAAGATCCAAAATTGACACCCTAACATCACAATTAAAAGAACTAGAAAAGCAAGAGCAAACACATTCAAAAGCTAGCAGAAGGCAAGAAATAACTAAAATCAGAGCAGAACTGAAGGAAATAGAGACACAAAAAACCCTTCAAAAAATAAATGAATACAGGAGCTGGTTTTTTGAAAGGATCAACAAAATTGATAGACCGCTAGCAAGATTAATAAAGAAAAATGAGAGAAGAATCAAATAGATGGAATAAAAAATGATAAAGGGGATATCACCACCGATCCCACAGAAATACAAACTACCATCAGAGAATATTACAAACACCTCTATGCAAATAAACTAGAAAATCTAGAAGAAATGGATAAATTCCTCAACACATACACCCTCCGAAGACTAAACCAGGAAGAAGTTGAATCTCTGAATAGACCAATAACAGGAGCTGAAATTGTGGCAATAATCAATAGCTTACCAACCAAAAAAAGTCCAGGACCAGATGGGTTCACAGCCGAATTCTACCAGAGGTACAAGGAGGAGCTGGTACCATTCCTTCTGAAACTATTCCAATCAACAGAAAAAGAGGGAATCCTCCCTAACTCATTTTATGAGGCCAGCATCATCCTGATACCAAAGCCTGGCAGAGACACAACAAAAAAAGAGAATTTTAGACCAATATCCTTGCTGAACATTGATGCAAAAATCCTCAATAAAATACTGGCAAACAGAATCCAGCAGCACATCAAAAAGCTTATCCACCATGATCAAGTGGGCTTCATCCCTGGGATGCAAGGCTGGTTCAATATACGCAAATCAATAAATGTAATCCAGCATATAAACAGAAGGAAAGACAAAAACCACATGATTATCTCAATAGATGCAGAAAAGGCCTTTGAGAAAATTCAACAACCCTTCATGCTAAAAACTCTCAATAAATTAGGAATTGATGGGACGTATCTCAAAATAATAAGAGCTATTTATGACAAACCCACAGCCAATATCATACTGAATGGGCAAAAACTGGAAGCATTCCCTTTGAAAACTGGCACAAGACAGGGATGCCCTCTCTCACCACTTCTATTCAACATAGTGTTGGAAGTTCTGGCCAGGGCAATTAGGCAGGAGAAGGAAATCAAGGGTATTCAATTAGGAAAAGAGGAAGTCAAATTGTCCCTGTTTGCAGATGACATGATAGTATATCTAGAAAACCCCATTGTCTCAGCCCAAAATCTCCTGAAGCTGATAAGCAACTTCAGCAAAGTCTCAGGATACAAAATCAATGTGCAAAAATCACAAGCATTCTTATACATCAATAACAGACAGACAGAGAGCCAAATCATGAGTGAACTCCCATTCACAATTGCTTCAAAGAGAATAAAATACCTAGGAATCCAACTTACAAGGGATGTGAAAGACCTCTTCAAGGAGAACTACAAACCACTGCTCAAGGAAATAAAAGAGGATACAAACAAATGGAAGAACATTCCATGCTCATGGGTAGGAAGAATCAATATCATGAAAATGGCCATCCTTCCCAAGGTAATTTACAGATTCAATGCCATCCCCATCAAGCTACCAATGAGTTTCTTCACAGAATTGGAAAAAACTACTTTAAAGTTCATATGGAACCAAAAAAGAGCCCGCATCGCCAGATCAATCCTAAGCCAAAAGAACAAAGCTGGAGGCATCACACTACCTGACTTCAAACTATACTACAAGGCTACAGTAACCAAAACAGCATGGTACTGGTACCAAAACAGAGATATAGATCAATGGAACAGAACAGAGCCATCAGAAATAATGCCACGTATCTACAAGTATCTGATCTTTGACAAACCTGACAAAAACAAGAAATGGGGAAAGGATTCCCTATTTAATAAATGGTGCTGGGAAAACTGGCTAGCCATATGTAGAAAGCTGAAACTGGATCCCTTCCTTACACCTTATACAAAAATCAATTCAAGGTGGATTAAAGACTTAAATGTTAGACCTGAAACCATAAAAACCCTAGAAGAAAACCTAGGCATTACCATTCAGGACATAGGCATGGGCAAGGACTTCATGTCTAAAACACCAAAAGCAATGGCAACAAAAGCCAAAATTGACAAATGGGATCTAATTAAACTCAAGAGCTTCTGCACAGCAAAAGAAACTACCATCAGAATGAACAGGCAACCTACAAAATGGGAGAAAATTTTCGCAACCTACTCATCTGACAAAGGGCTAATATCCAGAATCTACAATGAACTCAAACAAATTTACAAGAAAAAAACAAACAACCCCATCAAAAGGTGGGCAAAGGACATGAACAGACACTTCTCAAAAGAAGACATTTATGCAGCCAAAAAACACATGAAAAAGTGCTCACCATCACTGGCCATCAGAGAAATGCAAATCAAAACCACAATGAGATACCATCTCACACCAGTTAGAATGGCAATCATTAAAAAGTCAGGAAACAACAGGTGCTGGAGAGGATGTGGAGAAATAGGAACACTTTTACACTGTTGGTGGGATTGTAAACTAGTTCAACCATTGTGGAAGTCAGTGTGGCGATTCCTCAGGGATCTAGAACTAGAAATTCCGTTTGACCCAGCCATCCCATTACTGGGTATATACCCAAAGGACTATAAATCATGCTGCTATAAAGACACATGCACACGTATGTTTATTGCCACATTATTCACAATAGCAAGGACTTGGAACCAACCCAAATGTCCAACAATGATAGACTGGATTAAGAAAATGTGGCACATATACACCATGGAATACTATGCAGCCATAAAAAATGATGAGTTCATGTCCTTTGTAGGGACATGGATGAAATTGGAAATCATGATTCTCAGTAAACTATCGCAAGAACAAAAAACCAAACACCGCATATTCTCACTCATAGGTGGGAATTGAACAATGAGAACACATGGACACAGGAAGGGGAACATCACACTTCGGGGACTGTTGTGGGGTGGGGGGAGGAGGGAGGGATAGCATTGAGAGATATACCTAATGCTAGATGACGAGTTGGTGGGTGCAGCGCACTAGCATGGCACATGTATACATATGTAACTTACCTGCACATTGCGCACATGTACCATAAAACCTAAAGTATAATAATAATAATAATAATAATAATAATAAAAAAGATAAAAAAAAGAGTACATTGTGGAATTTAGGAATAAATTAGTGCAATTTAAAAAAAAAAAAAAAGAATAAATTAACGCTTGTAATCCCAGTACTTTGGGAGGCTGAGGCAGGAGAATTGCTTGAGCCTAGGAGTTTGAAACTGGCCTGGGCAATATAGCAAGCCCCCGTCTCTACAAAAAAGTACAAAAATCAGCTGGGTATGGTACGCCAGCTAATTTTTGTAATTTTTTGTAGAGATGGGGTCTTGCTATATTGGGTATGGCAGTGCTAGCCTGTACTCTCAGCTACTCAGGAGGTTGAGCTGGGAGGATTGCCTGAGTCCAGGAGTTTGAGGCTGCAGTGATCTGTGGTCGCATCACTGCACTCCAGCTTGGTTGACAGAGTGAGACCCCATTTCAAAAAAATAAAAAAGAAGAAATTAGTTGTGCTAGTTGACAGGAAGAATTTTATAGGATATCGTTGAATGAGTAAAGCACAATGCAGTGAAAAGTATATGCTATGGTTTTATTTTTGTAAAACAAAAGCCCCTATGTGTGTATGTGCATGCATATATCTACCTATGATTATATAGCCATGAGTAAAAATATGAAAGACACATACTAGATTATTAATATGGGCTTTCTGGATAAATGGGTAGGTGGAGAATTTATATATGTGGAAGAGAAGAGGAAGCACCAAGCCAAAAAAGGAAAAGGAATAAAAAGACCCCCTACACATAACTGTACACATGAACATATGTTTAAATTGATCCCACCTATGCATTTATGAAAATATATGAATGTGTGTTTCCATACATGAAGAAATAACCTTGCCAGTTTGAGGGTTTCTGTTTCACAGATAACCTCCTGCTTTCCAGCAATTTTTTTTTTTTTTAACTTTTAAGTTCAGGGGTACCTGTGCAGGATGTGCAGTTTCGTTACATAGTAAACACGTGTCATGGGGTTTAGTTGTACAGATTATTTCAACACCCAGGTATTAAGCCTAGTATCCATATTTGTTATTTTTCCTGATCCTCTCCCTCCTCCACCCCCCACCCTCCAGTAAGCCCCAGTGTGCATTGTTCCAATGCGGTATTTGGTTTTCTGTTCCTGTGTTACCTTGCTAAGGATAATGGCCTCCAGCTCCACCCATATTCCCACAAAAGACATGATCTCATTCTTTTTTATGGCTGCATAGTATTCTATGGCATATATGTACCACATTTTCTTTATCCAGTCTGTGATTGATGGGTATCTAGGTTGATTCCATGTCTTTGCTATTGTGAATAGCACTGCACTGAATATATGGGTGTATGTGTCTTTATAATAGAATGATTTATATTCCTTTGGGTATATACCCAGTAATGGGATTGCTGGGTTTAATGGTATTTCTGTCTCTAGGTCTTTGAGCAATTGCCACACTGTCTTCCACAATGGTTGAACTAATTTACATTCCCACCAATGGGGTGTAAAAGCATTCCTTTTTATCCACAACCTTGCCAGCATCTGTTATTTTTTGACTTTTTGATAATAGCCATTCTGACTGGTGTGAGATGGTATCTTATTGTGGTTTTGATTTGCATTTCTCTAATGATCAGTGATGATGAGCTTCTTTTCACACGATTGTTGGCTGCATGCATGTCTTCTTTTGAGAAGTGTCTGTTCATGTCCTTTGCTCACTTTTTAATGGGGTTGTTTTTTGTTCTACAAGGGAGAAAGTCCCTTGTAGATGCTTTTTCAGGAAAGTTTGCTGTTCCATTTGCAACCCTGTCTCTATATATTCTCCAGGAAAGAATTACTGACTCTGGGGCTTCCAGATTTACTTCCAGAACTACTGACTCTGGGGCTTATTCTAAGACTTCCCCTCCCATGACACACCATTTCATCTCACAAACAGCACTCTGAAAGGCTCCAAGATTCTTCTGGAAATGGATATCCCTTTGGGATCTCTCCCTTTATCCCTTCGCATCCATACTTCCTTTTGTGAAGTGACCCCCACACTAACCTTTCTAGGCAAAGCAAATTGGCCTGTTAGGCAGATTTTCTAGGGGTGTCAGGTTCCTCTGCACCCACACCAGAAAAGCCAGAAGGTGAAGAGTTCCATCACAGGTACCCAGGAAAATGACCAATTGCTCTTAAGGTCATAGGTCTTAGAATTTTAGACTTGCCTAAGTTGTGAAATTCTTTAGGGTCTAATAAAAGTAATAAGCAGCCAAGGATGCTAATTTGAGATACCTTTGGTCAGCCTATGCTGTTTATGGCTCACGAATTCATCTCCTCCTTGATGTTAACTGAATGCTTGCTAGTTTTACATTCTATGCTCACATCTGTCTGCCTCCTTCAGCCTTCTTGTGGTGGAGCAATTTCCTTCACTTCAAAGGAGGCTCCAGGTGCAGGGAAGACCCCAGAGGTGTGGCCCGACCTCAGAATCTGGCTCCCTTTTCTTTTACTAAAACATGTATTCTCTTCATCTTATCCCAAGTTGACTTTTGGAGCTATTCCGAAATTTGTTCATCTGTCTTTGAACACCGAGAATGAGAATAAAATATATTTTTCATTTTCCCTCAAAACATTGACCCTAGTTTTGTTATGATGCTTCAAATGAATTAATTGCTGCAAGAAACAGTAGAGATAATTACACATGCCCTACAGGAGAAAAATGCCATGATTGAAACAGTAGAAAATAGGCTGTGGGAGATTTAGTATAATAATGGCCTCTGATAAATCATGGAGAAGCAAGAAGTCGTTATTGTAAGCCATTCACTTTTAGGGTGGTTTCTTATGCAGCAGTAGTTGGCGAATGCTGTGTGTAACTCCTTCAGCAAGGTGAGGCTGCTTCTCCCAACAGGAGGCAGGGAGTATTTCTTACTCCCGTGAATCTACCTGGGCTGGCTTTGGGGCACTGTGGGGGTTCCAGAGCCTAGGCATTCAAGAGGCTTTGCAGCTTTCACCCTTGCCCTCTTGGAAGCTTGAGACTGCCATGCTATAGAAAAGCTTAGCCTAGCTCCCTCATGTATGAGAGGCTTAAGGAAGAAGACTGAGGCTCTAGCCAATGGCCAGAGCCAACTCCCAGACATGAGTGAGGCAATTCTGTACATTCTAGCTAAAGGCAGCTAAATGAAAACCCATAGAGGAAGAGCTTAGCCAACCCACAGAATTGTGAACAATAATAAAGGTTGTTGTTTAAGGTATTGAGTTTTGAAGTGGTTGGTAATACAACCATGCCTTGTTAATACAGAGCCTTGGATATTTTTTTTACTACCTTAACATAAAATTATTTATTCATTTATTTTTAGATTTAAAAAATGTTTAGTGGGCATATAGTAGGTGCATATATTTATGGGGTACATGAGATGTTTTGATACAGGCATGCAATGCGTAATAATCTTATCATGGAGAATGGGGTATCCATCCCCTCAAGCATTTATCCTTTTTATTATAAACAATCCAATCATACTCTTTTAGTTATTTTAAAATGTACAATTATTATTGACTACAGTCACCCTGTTGTGCTATCAAATAACAGGTCTTACTAATTCTTTCTATTTTTTGTATTCATTAACCTCCCCTGCTCCTCACCACTCCCATCCTTCCAAGACTCTTGTAACCATCCTTCTGCTCTCTGTGTTCATGAGTTCAATTGTTTTGATTTTTAGATCCCACAAATAAGTGAGAACATGTGATGTTTGCATTTCTGTGGGCTTGGATATTTTAATTCAATATCTATCTTTTTTCTAGTTTTCTATATATAATGAGACATCTTTTTTACTTTTTTTCTTAGAAACCTAGGAAGACACCTTCCCTACATAGACACAAATAACTCCTATATACCATACAGTTAAAAGCTCATAGGAGACAAAAGTGCAAAGGCAGTCACTGCATCTAATTTCTACTCTTCAGTGTCCTGTGCCTGGGTCAGCAGCATACGATTGGTGGGAAGTCAGCATATGTTGACCAGATTATCTCATGTGACACCTGCTGCTGCTTTTATCTCATTTTTTTAGTACTTAGATTTGTCACAGAATGAATGGTCTGATTCATTTGGCCTACCTGGCCAGCTCTATTTGTGTCCCCTTGTTCTCTCACTTTTCCATGTAGATAGTTTTCAAGGGTCCCAGCCTGGAGGAAGAGAATATCTTTCCAGTTGTTGGTGGACTGAGCTTATTGGTCAAGAGTGTTGTAGTTGTAGTTGTAGTAATAATAGTAGTAACAGCAGCAGCAGTAGCAGCAGCTAATATTTATTGAAACCTTGTCAATATGCCAGTCATTCACTTTAATTAATTAGTTAATTTAGTTAATTAGTTATTTTAATTTCCATAAAGGAAATGGAGGCAATGATGGGTTACTTGATTCTCCCAAGATAACATAGGTAAATGGCAGAGTCTCATCTTTTAGCAAACACCCTGGCTCGAAATGTAGCTAACTGTGTGGTTACTGATGTTTAAACTAAGAAGTATTAAGCATAGTCATTTATAAAAGTTCCCTGACTACAAATCACCCATAAGCTACAATCGTCAAAGCTTTTAAATATCATTTATACTTCTCATTAGCCAAGAAACAAGTATTACTGAGTGTGTCATATAAGTCTGTGCTTGTGCCAGTTACTATAGAAAGTTATAAAACATATAAACTAGAATACAAAAGCAGCATATAAGAATCTTGGCTCTAAAGGGGCTTACACTATTTTGAAGAGACCAGACTTACACAGTAAAATGATCAAAAAATAAGACCCAGTCTAATAATAATAATTAAAAAAAGAGAGCAAAGGAGTTTTGAGACCTCACCTTTTGCAGGGAAGAATCTGAGTCATATTTCAAATCTCCTTTTCTTCTTCTCAGGGCAAAACCATAGCTTTCATTTTTGAAGGTCACAGCAGTAAAAGATGGTTCAATAGGCCAGACTAACCTGTGTTAGCAACTAGGATAATATCCAGAAAAGAAAATTTACTTTGGGATTTAAGATGATCAAAACTGATTACTTCTCAAGAGGCTTAGAAACCCAAAGCTGTAAACACAGCTGGGGAAACACTTGAATGTGCGGCCATAAAAACTCCAGTGAATAATCCATCCTTCTGCTTCATGACATGGATACTACACCACATACATGAATCTATAGGAAAGCAGTAAATATTTTTATACAACCTTGTTGGTGAAGAGGAAAGAAAAATGTGTAGAGACATGCCCACCCACATCATCTGTGTGTGCAACATAAATGTCTCTCTTGTTTTGTTGAAGTTAAGGCAAAAGGATTACATTCAGTCCAGCCACTAAATTGTAATACAGAGATGTTATTGACTAAACCTGTAACAACTGGGTTTGTCTTCTCAAGATTTAGAGAACCAATAGAATTATTTCTGATTGGATGATAAGTAAATGCTGTATTATTTGTTGACCAATAATCAATGGCAGAAATTGAGCCAGTTTTCTCCATATAGAAAATTTTTGACTTATCAAGACCTCTTTTTTCCCTGGAAAGATAGATATGTATATATTAACAATTATTTTCTCTAGTAGTGTGGTTAGGTGTTTGATTATTTATTTTTCTTATTGGTGTTTTTGAAATTTTTCAAAATAACATCTATAGTTTTTATAATCAAAAGATACTGTGATTTTTAAAAGTGAACAACCTATCTTCTTACTGATAGACAGTCTTACACCATTTAAACAAATTGCCCTTAACTACTTTGCCTACGAAGTAAATCCTTATCTTTGGTTTATTTTAAAGGAATTTTTTCTTTCAGCAGAGTTCTTATGATCAGCTTTCACTGATATCTAGAAATACGTGTCAAGGTTAAGAATGTTATGATGCAGGACTTGAGCCTTGGGAAAAAAGTATTCTAAAGAGGACAAAAATTATGCCTTAAAAATTCCTTTTTCAGATGACTTGCTGTGTAGTTCATTAGGCAGAGACACAAAAAGTACTTTCTAAAATAATAATGGCCCAGAACCTTGCTCTTTGAGATAACAAAGCTCTGTTTTTGCAGGTGGCTTTCTACTCAAAGAACAAAAACTGGAAATATCCATTGAATTGGCCTGTTTACATGTGCTGAGTCTTGCTAATAGAACAGAGCTAATCAAGCCCTGGGTACAGAGCCCTGTATGTAAAGGAAAACACCCATCTCACTAACCCTCAGATGTGCACACTTTTCATGTTCTTTACAAAGACACTCACCCTATTGGGGAGGGCCTTGAAGGCAGTGCTGGCCAACAGGATGACAATGCAAGCCACATACAGAGGTTTAAATTTTCCAATAGCCACATTTGAAAGGTAAAAATCAACAAATCAGTTCATTTTAATACTGTATTTTAGCTAACTAAATATATCTAAAATACTGTCATTTCAATATTAAACATGTATTCACATATTTATGCCCCTTTTAAAAAAAATTAGGTCTTTGATTTCCAGGGTGTGTTTTACCTGCACAGCACAGCTCCCTTTGTTTTTTTTATATGTACACATATTTTTTATTTTTATAGATACAGGGTCTTGCTACGTTACGCAGGGTGGTCTCTAACTCCTGGGCTCAAGTGATCCTCCTGCCTCAGCTCCCAAAGTGCTGGGATTACAGGTGTGAGCCACTGCACTTGACCTCACTTTAGACTAGTCACATTTCAAGAGCTCAAGAGCCACATGTGGCTAGTGGCTACCTTATCAGATAGTGTAACTCTAAAATGAAAATGTTAGCACCACCAAATAAGATTAGACAGGCTTAATTTTTTTTACATTGAGATATAATTTATGTACTGTAAAATTCATGCTTTAAAATGTACACTTCAGTGGTTTTTAGTTTATTCAGAAGACTATACTAAAATATATACAAACACTATTTCATTTCAGAACACTTTCATTATCCCCCAAAGAAATCCCATACCTTTATCAGTCACACCCCATTCCCTCATTCCTTTCTTTCCCCAGCCCTGGCAATCACTAACCTGCTCTCTGTTTTGTGAATTTGCCTATTTTGGACATTTTATATAAATGGAATCATGCAATATGTGGCCTTTGTGTCAGACTTCTTTCTTAGCATCATATTTTCAAGTTTCATGCGTGTTGGGGCATGCTTATCCATGTTAGAGAAAAAAGTACTGCCTTCCTTTTTATGGTTGAGTGACAGTCCATTGTAAGGGTATACAGCACATGTTTAGCTGTTCATCACTTGATGGGCCTTTGGGTTCTCTCCAATTTTTGGCTACTATGAACAATGCTTCTGATATTCATGTGAAAGTTTTCACAAGAACCAATGTTTTCAATTCTACTGTACATAAACTTAGGAGTGAATGTGCTGGGTTACATGGTAATTCTATGTTTAATTTTTTGATGAACGGTCAAACTGTTTTCCAAAGTGGTTGCACCATTTTACACACCCAGCAGCAATGCATGAAGTTTCTGTTTTCTCCACATCCTTGCCAGTGCTTGTTATTATGTCTCTTTTTAATTATAACCATCCCAGTGGGTGTGACAAGTCTGCTGGTGTTCTCACCAATTAAGAACAAATAAAAACTGTGATTACAAAAATGCAACAGCAGTTTTAATATTCTTATAGATTTAAAAGATTAAGGGTTGAACTCACATTTGTCTGGTCTGTTTGTAATGAAACACATTGTGGCTTTTGTTAAACAACTGTTTTATCCTGTCTGTGCCAGCAGCAAGTGAGGTGAGTTCCTTTACTACAAATAATTAATATTAATTTGCAGTTACTGGGTGTTTTATCTATCTGTCATCTATCTGTCTATCTATCTACCTATCTATCTATCTATCTACTTTCAAAATGTGGTCCCCACACCTGCAGAGTTTGCATTTCTGATATGTTCACAGGTTATAATTTTGCATTATAACCTGTGAACATATTATAAATGTAAATGCTCAAGCCCCAACCCAGATGTAGTGAATTACAAACTCTGGGAGTGGGATCCACCAATCTGTGTTTTAGCAAGCCCTGCAGGTGATTCTGATTCAGGCTAACATTTGAGAACCACTAATCTAGAGCAAACATATAATGTGACCAAAGTTTATGGAAAAAACTATGGGTCAGACACAGTCTTAGGTGTTGGGTGCATTCGGGTTGAGGATTCAAAACTAAAAGGCATGACTGAAGACTGTGGACCAGAAGCAGTTGCTTGATGGGTACAACGTGCATTGCTCCACTGATGGATGCACTGAAGTCCCAGATTTCACCATAATGCAATACCTCAGTGTAGCGGAATTGCACTTGTACCCCATGAATATATAAAAATAAAAATCATAAGAAAAGAAAAATTATATTAAATGTATGAAGGAAAAACAAGACATAACTTTCCTCCCAGTGCTTAAAGTCCAGTGCATTTGATGAGTGTGTGAATCAGTGTTAGCTCACAGTGCAGCATGCTCTAAATCAAGGTATGCATGTGTTCGCCACTCAGGGAAGGATGAGAAAGCTTCCCTGCAAAAATGACTTTTGAGCTTCCAATAAACTTAGAAAGCCAACATCGGTTTAAAGAAATTCAATTATATTTGTTACTCCTGTTACTTTCAAAGAGAATCCCAATTTGATAGCATGGTGTTCAAACACTTTGTTAACTGGCTCTTGCTGAGGTTCCCACCTTCACCTCCCAGGGAGCATTACTCAGAGTGTGGTGCACAGGGCACGGTGACATCACATGGGAGCTTGTTAGTGCAGCAGAATTTCAGAGCTCACTCCTGACCTACGGCATCCACATTTCACCAAGATCCCCAGGTGACTTGTATGCATATTCAAGTTTCAGAAGACCTCCCCTAGCTGCAGTGAAGGAATTGCAGTTCTCCAAGTCAAATTATATTCCCTGTGCAGCGCCCTAGGCCTGGGATGCCCTCTGGGACCCCAGAGAAGTTGCATGTCCCTTTTCGGCATCACGCTCACTGCGGGGTTCTAGTTGCCTGGGCATCTTCAGTACTAGAAAGTGAGCATCTCTAGGACAGGGAAACTGTTTTATTTTTCTCTGTAATTTGCAGGATTCAAAACCTACTTGCTGCCTTGCATATAATGGATGCTTGGTCAATGTTCATTTTTTTTTTTATTATTATACTTTAAGTTTTAGGGTACATGTGCACAATGTGCAGGTTAGTTACATATGTATACATGTGCCATGCTGGTGTGCTGCACCCATTAACTCGCCATTTAGCATTAGGTATATCTCCTAATGCTATCCCTCCCCCTTCCCCCCACCCCACAACAGTCCCCAGAGTGTGATGTTCCCCTTCCTGTGTCCATGTGTTCTCACTGTTCAATTCCCATCTATGAGTGAGAACATGTGGCGTTTGGTTTTTTGTCCTTGTGATAGTTTACTCAGAATGATGATTTCCAATTTCGTCCATGTCCCTACAAAGGACATGAACTCATCCTTTTTTATGGCTGCATAGTATTCCATGGCGTATATGTGCCACATTTTCTTAATCCAGTCTACCATTGTTGGACGTTTGGGTTGGTTCCAAGTCTTTGCTATTGTGAATAGTGCCACAATAAACATACGTGTGCATGTGTCTTTATAGCAGCATGATTTATAGTCCTTTGGGTATATAACCAGTAATGGGATGGCTGGGTCAAGCGGTGTTTCTAGTTCTAGATCCCTGAGGAATCGCCACACTGACTTCCACAATGGTTGAACTAGTTTACAGTCCCACCAACAGTGTAAAAGTGTTCCTGTTTCTCCACATCCTCTCCAGCACCTGTTGTTTCCTGACTTTTTAATGATCGCCATTCTAACTGGTGTGAGATGGTATCTCATTGTGGTTTTGATTTGCATTTCTCTGATGGCCAGTGATGATGAGCATTTTTTCATGTGTCTTTTGGCTGCATAAATGTCTTCTTTTGAGAAGTGTCTGTTCATATCCTTTGCCCACTTTTTGATGGGGTTGTTTGTTTTTTTTCTTGTAAATTTGTTTGAGTTCATTGTAGATTCTGGATATTAGCCCTTTGTCAGATGAGTAGGTTGTGAAAATTTTCTCCCATTTTGTAGGTTGCCTGTTCACTCTGATGGTAGTTTCTTTTGCTGTGCAGAAGCTCTTGAGTTTAATGAGATCCCATTTGTCAATTTTGGCTTTTGTTGCCATTGCTTTTGGTGTTTTAGACATGAAGTCCTTGCCCATGCCTATGTCCTGAATGGTAATACCTAGGTTTTCTTCTAGGGTTTTTATGGTTTTAGGTCTAACGTTTAAGTCTTTAATCCATCTTGAATTAATTTTTGTATAAGGTGTAAGGAAGGGATCCAGTTTCAGCTTTCTACACATGGCTAGCCAGTTTTCCCAGCACCATTTATTAAATATGGGACCCTTTCCCCATTTCTTGTTTTTCTCAGGTTTGTCAAAGATCAGATAGTTGTAGATATGCGGCGTTATTTCTGAGGGCTCTGTTCTGTTCCATTGATCTATATCTCTGTTTTGGTACTAGTACCATGCTGTTTTGGTTACTGTAGCCTTGTAGTATAGTTTGAAGTCAGGTAGCGTGATGCCTCCAGCTTTGTTCTTTTGGCTTAGGATTGCCTTGGTGATGCGGGCTCTTTTTTGGTGCCATATGAACTTTAAAGTAGTTTTTTCCAAATCTGTGAAGAAAGTCATTGGTAGCTTGATGGGGATGGCATTGAATCTATAAATTACCTTGGGCAGTATGGCCATTTTCACGATATTGATTCTTCCTACCCATGAGCATGGAATGTTCTTCCATTTGTTTGTGTCCTCTTTTATTTCATTGAGCAGTGGTTTATAGTTCTCCTTGAAGAGGTTCTTCACATCCCTTGTAAGTTGGATTCCTAAGTCTTTTATTCTCTTTGAAGCAATTGTGAATGGGAGTTCACTCATGATTTGGCTCTCTGTTTGTCTGTTATTGATGTATAAGAATGCTTGTGATTTTTGTACATTGATTTTGTATCCTGAGACTTTGCTGAAGTTGTTTATCAGCTTCAGGAGATTTTGAACTGAGACAGTGGGGTTTTCTAGATATACAATCATGTCATCTGCAAACAGGGACAATTTGATTTCCTCTTTTCCTAATTGAATACCCTTTATTTCCTTCTCCTGCCTAATTGCCCTGGCCAGAATTTCCAACACTATGTTGAATAGGAGTGGTGAGAGAGGGCATCCCCGTCTTGTGCCAGTTTTCAAAGGGGATGCTTCCAGTTTTTGCCCATTCAGTATGATATTGGCTGTGGGTTTGTCATAGACAGCTCTTATTGTTTTGAGATACGTCGCATCAATACCTAATTTATTGAGAGTTTTTAGCATGAAGCGTTGTTGAATTTTGTCAAAGGCCTTTTCTGCATCTATTGACATAATCATGTGGTTTTTGTCTTTGGTTCTGTTTATATGCTGGATTACATTTATTGATTTGTGTATATTGAACCAGCCTTGCATCCCAGGGATGAAGCCCACTTGATCATGGTGGATAAGCTTTTTGATGTGTTGCTGGATTCGGTTTGCCAGTATTTTATTGAGGATTTTCGCATCAATGTTCATCAAGGATATTGGTCTAAAATTCTCTTTTTTTGTTGTGTCTCTGCCAGGCTTTGGTATCAGGATGATGCTGGCCTCATAAAATGAGTTAGGGAGGATTCCCTCTTTTTCTATTGATTAGAATAGTTTCAGAGGTCAATGTTCATTTAATGAAACAATGGATGGATGGATGAATGAGATGTGCCAAATACCCAATGTGGACACTGCGTCTGCAGTGAATTGTACCTAAGGATTTACAGTCCACTCTCACACTCATATAACCCTAGTCAGTTGTCTGGTTTGCTAGAGTTAGACAAAATCATACAATCAGACAGAAAGTTAAGGTATGAGGAGACTGGGAAGTGGCTATGGGTCAAAATCTAGTTTCTAGTTTTGAAACGTTTATATTATGGCCTCTCATTGTGTTTTGGCTTCTCAGACCCTGCCTCAAATGACAGAGGCAGGGACATGAAATGGGCACCGATTTGAGAGTTGGATTCTAAGTCTGGTACCAGCCAGTGGTAGATTGCTTTGGACCTTTCATTTCATCCCCACCGGATTTGTTGCCTCATTAATAAGTGAAGAAGTTGTAATAGTCAATCCTGTAGCTCTACCCCACTACCCACCCCACCACCTGCCAATAGGTCTTTTTAAGCACAAACAATTCTCATATATGTTGGTACAGAGGCCCCTTTGGAAATTAAGGTTTTATTTAAAAAGGACTCTGAAGGTTAATAAGCAATTTTCTTGACCTTTTTAATAGGCAAGTTACACTAAGTTATATACTTCTCTTATTTCCCTAGATATTTTTAAAAACATTATTTATCATATATATTAGTGTTTCCTAAGAAGGAAACTGTTGAATGGAATCTGCTTTGGAAAGATGTAGGTATGTCATATGCCAGGAAGAGTGGATTTTGATTAAGAAATTTGGCATTTGCAATAAATCCAACTTTGTTCTGAGTGATTAAGTTCTTTAGAAAACCTATTGACTTTTCAAAGTGCGTGGATTAGAAATACTGACAATTTTCAAACCACTAGCCTTGCATTTTAATGCCCCGGTGTCGCAGGAGTGAACAGTAAACCTCTGTTGCCACACACTGGGCCACTCAGCACACATGAAGTGTGTCAACCTGATTGGCATGGCGAGACCACAGCTCCCCTTGTTCCCTCCCTCACTCTCTCACCCGAGGGCTAGCAATGGACCATTATCTCCAGTTTTGACATCTGAAGAGAAAATCTGGATGCCAGGAAGGAAGTTTTTCCAAATTGGTATAAAAAACGCTAAATCCTCTTATTACAACAGGATACAGTAAATATAACAAAGGAGGAAGTTCATGAGATTGAAAAGGTTTAAAAGTGTAAATGAAAAATACTTCTGAGAAAAACAGGATAGCCCTAACACAGTACAGTTGCTTGTGTTTATTGGGAAAACACTCACTGCTGGAAAGATGAGAATAAGAGAGGGAGGCTGACCCATTTGTTACCAGAAAGATTGCACATCATTGTCTGCCACAGGACTTGGAAATCTGACCTATGTAACTGGAAGCCAATAGCATTTTCTTTCACAATTTTATTTCTCTTAGAAGTAAAATATTATTCTTCTGGAGGAGAGTTTTAATGAGTGAATACAGTTGCACAAGAAAGGTGGAAAGAGTTTGTCTTTTACATTAGCCAGAGATTAGGGAAAATGAGTCATAAAGAGCTTTAATAACTTAACCTAGCTTGGGGCTGGAAGAAATTTCAAAATGGTGGGCTGATGTCATCACTCAGGATTCATAATCCTAGACTGATCACTTGAATACATTGTACAGCTGGACTATATGTGGGCTACCATCTTCTTAGTTATACCTGAAGATGAGAGCATTTGAATTGAGAGCAATTCTTTTTTTTTTTTTTTTTTTTTTTAGGATGGAGTCTCACTCTGTCACCCAGGCTGGAGTACAGTGGCATGATCTTGGCTCACTGCAACCTCCTCCTCCCAGGCTCAAGTGATCCTCCCACCTCAGTTTACCAAGTAGCTGGGACCCACCTCAGCTTCCCAAGTAGCTGGGACCACAGGTGGATGCTACCATGCCTGGCTAATTTTTTTGTATTTTTTGGTAGAGATGGGATTTCACCATGTTGCCCAGGCTGGTCTTGAACACATGAGCTCAGGCGATCCACCTGCCTTGGCCTCTCAAAGTGTTGGGATTACAGGTGTGAGCCATCACGCCTGGACTCAAGAACAATTTTTATACAAACCATAAGTTCTTCACAGATTTTTGTTAAGAGTATTGTGACTTAGTGGTAGAAAGAGGGTTATGATGGTATAAAATGTAATTTTAGCCAATCGAATTCTCAATTTGAAGTTATATGGCTATGTTTTATTTTTGTTAAAACCACCGAGAATTTATAACTATCAAGAGATTTATATGTAGTCCTCATATAACCCTCACACTGGCAACCTGATGAGGTAGGTCTATTATTGCTGCTATTTTATAGAAGAGGAAATTGAAGCCTAGAACAATTAAATAGCTTGCTCAAGGTTGCATAGTAAATGAGTAGCAAAGTTGGAAGTTAAACCCAGGTCTCTCTGCACCTGAGCTCAAGTTCTAGGTTTTGAACCTCTTTTAGCTTGAATACAAACTTGCATTGAAAGATCTGTATAAGGGTAGTTATTCCTCAAAAGAATATAGGTTTTTGTGATGCCGGGTTTTCATGTAACCCAAGCTCTTAACTCCATCCTTTTGCTTGCCTCTGAGAGCTGGGCCCTCAACGACTCCTTTTCTTGAGCTCTTTCCGTCTGTCCTCCTTACTTCCTTCCTCTGCTCATCACCTACATGCATAGGCTTTCTTTATTTAGAGTAACTCTTTACATGACTCTTTTGTACCTTTCCAATCATTAGCCTATTTCTCTCTTATGTGATTTGGCTGTGGTCCCCACCCAAATCTCACCTTGAATTGCAGCTCCCATAATTCCCACATGTAGTGGGAGGCACCTGGTGGGAGATAATTGGATCATGGGGGCAATTTCCCCCATACTGTTCTAGTGGTAGTGAAAAAGTCTCATGAGATCTGATGGTTTTATAAGGGGAAACGCCTTTCACTTGGTTCTTATCTTCTCTCTTGCCTGACACCATGTAAGACATGTCTTTTGCCATCCACCATGATTGTGAGTCCTCCCCAGCCACATGCAACTGTGAGTCCATTAAACCTCTTTTTCTTTATAAATTACCCAGTCTCAGGTGTGTCTTTATCAGCAGCATGAAAATGGACTAATACATCTCCTTTTCACAAAAAACAGTCTCTTTGGTGCAACTTCATGGCCCTCACTGCCTACCCTCCCACCATGCTGAAATTATGCTCTCCTAGGGTTCTCAGGATCTACAACCACCAAACCCAAGGCCTTTTCCTGGGGGTCTTTCACCTTGACCTTTCTGCAGCATTTGGCCCTGCAGACTCTCTACCTCCTGGAGCACTGCATGTGCACAGTAGGCACACAAAAATTTATTCAATGATTTATTAACTAAAATATCCAAACATTTTCTGGATTATTCAATAGAATGTATCATATTTAAGATCCCAGAATTTTTTTACATGTAAACATCCTCATACATTTTAAAAGAATTCATTAGAAAATGATTTCAGTTAAGGAAATGCTCAACATTGCAACAATAATCCTCTTTTGCAGAGTAAAGAAAAAATTCAATTGTTTTAAAAAGATTTATATATTTGTGATAGATATTTTTAAAACTTGTAGGCACATCGTACTTACAGATTAACTTGAAACGGATCATTGACCTAAATGTAAGAGCAAAAGCTGTGAAACTCTTGGGAAAAAACATAAGAGTAAATCTTTGTGATCTTGGATTAGGCAATGGTTTCTCAGCTATGACACGAAAAGCACAAACAAAAGAAAAAATAAATTGGTTTTCATCATAATTAAAAATTTTTGAGCCTCCAAGGACACCATCAGTAAAATAAAAAGACAACCCATGGAATGTGAGAACATATTTGCAAATCAATATAAGATGAGGGGCTTATGTTCACAATATATACAGAACTCTTGTAACTCAACAATAAGAAGACAAGCCAGTTAAAAAATAAGCAAAGGATTTGAATAGATATTAATCCAAAGAAAGTGCACAAAGGGTCAATAAGCACATGAAAAGATGTTCAACATCATTAGTAATTTGGGAAATGTAGGTTAAAACCTAAATGAGGCTAGGTGTGGTGGCTCACGCCTGTAATCCCAGCACTTTGGGAGGCCAAAGCAGAAGGATTGCTTGGGCTCAGGAATTTGACACCAAACTGGGCAACATAATGACATCCTGTCTCTACAAAATAAAAAAATAAAAAATAAAAATAGCTGGGTATGATGGCATGCACTTGTCATCCCAGAAACTTGGGAGGCTGAGGCTGGAGGATTGCTTGAGCATGAGAGGTCGAGGCTGTAGTAAGCCATGACTGCATCACTGCACTCCAGCCTAGGTAACAGAGCAAGGTCCTGTCTCAAAATGTTAGTTACCATATGACCCAGCAATTCCACCCCGTGTGTGTGTGTGTGTGTGTGTGTGTGTATCCAAGAAAACTGAAAATTCATGTCTACACATGTGTACACAAGATGTGTACACAAACATTCATAGCAACATTCTTCACAATAGGCAATAAATGGAAACAGCCCAAATTTCCACCAACTGATGAATGAATAAATAAAATGTTGAATATTCATGTTAACAGAATGATATTTACCAGTAAAAAGGAATGAATATTGACATATGTTGCGACATGGATGAACCTTGAGACTATTATGCTAAGTGAAAGAAGTCTGACACAAAAGGCCACATATCACATGATTCCATTTAAAAGAAAAGTCCAGAATAGGAAAATCTATGGAGATAGAAATTATATTAGTTTTCAAAGACTGAACACAGGTGAGGTGGGAATAGAAAAAGATCGCAAATTGGTCCAGGGTTTCTTTTTGGGGTCATAAAAATGTTCTGAAACTTAATGGTGGTGATGGTTGCATAACCCTCGTATAATAAATATACTACAAAACAATGAATTGTACACTTTAAAAGGGTAAATTTTATGGTATGTGAATTATAACTCAATAAAGCTCTCTTAAAAAGTAGAAATTAGCTCTCTGCAAACTGGTGTTCATTTCCTCATTTGTTCATTTACCAAGTCTTTGTTGAGCATGCATCGAGCGAGCGACTGTGCTAGTGTTAGGCATAACAGCATTTTGAAAAGATCACCTGGCTTCGGTGTAGAGAACAGCTTAGCAGGGCATCAGAAGCCTTATGAACGCTGACAAAATTGGGAGCTAGCCAATACAGAAAGTTACATCTCTTCTCATTCAAAAGTTATTTCTTTACGTTGCTCTTTTTCCATAAATAGGCAAACCAAAAAAAAAAGAAAGAAATGAGCTCTTCTTCAGCTCTTTTGTGATCCAAGGAAAGCTCCAGGGTTTCTTAGGGGTTTCAGAAAAGAGCTTTATAATCATAAAAACCAAATTCTTGAGTATTAAGTTTACTTTTGAAGTCTAATAAAAACCATACCATGCACCCATCTGTGCCAAGAGTCTGAAATGGAAATTGAAGCTAGAAGCATTGCTGTTTAGCCTGGGAAGCCTGGGAAGACTGAACCTTTACTCATCATACACCTTTGACAAAATGTATTAGAAAGATTGGCCGGGGATCCCAGTTTGGTTTGGTTGGACAGGAGTGGGATGTGGGAGCACCGCACGCTTCTGCAGGAGTTCCTCTTGTCCTCTGCAGCTTCCTTTGCCCCAGGTACACTTACTGGGTTTTCATAGAACATTTCAAGCTTTGTAGCCAGCCTTTGTCTCACAGGATTATGGTGGTTTCAGGGAGAAGGAAAGCGTAGCTGGCTTAATGAGTCTTCCCTAGATTGTGTAATGGGAACAGAGTTTAGAGTTTTTGATGACCTTGGAGGTTCCCTGTTCACTTAATCTCTTTTCACGGCCTTTGAAGGTACAGGGTGGTCCTCAGTATGTGTTTATCATCCTTCCCAATGTAAACTACTCATTAACATTTGTAAGAAAAGTGCAGTCAAATGTTGGTAAACTGATTCTAACAGGGTCGAGCAATCTTGAAAGTTTAATTCCCTTCCAAATAACTTGGATTGACTCTCACATTATTTCAATGAGAATTCCTACTAATGGTGAGCTCTTATGTTGAAAGTAACTCAACCACAGATCAACAAAACAAGATTTTCTACTCTGAATTGATGCCCCCTAACTCTAATAAAGTGAATCCTGTCAAATGAAAGAAAAGAAAATTCAAATTAGAAAAATAATTGTTAAATAAATGCACAGAGGTGAGTAATTTTTCTCCTTTACATGTGCTTAGACATAGGCCAGTCTTGAGTCAGCACACCTCTGAGGATGGATGTTCAGATTTAACTAACACAGTGCATTGAATCAGCACCTGCTAACCCTCTGTTGATTTTACTGCTCCTCAAAGAAGGTCTAGCATGCTTGAGTTAGAGCAGAAACCCTCCTCATTAGCCAGTCCTCCTTCTGCATCCCCCTTTGGGAGATTTGAGGATGAGGGTTTCAATGGGATGAATGCTAAGCTCTGGGTCAAGTGGACCCTGGATTTACATCATTCTGACTTCACAAGTCTCTGAGGAAAAGTGCATTTAGGAAAGAACCAAAGGAGGAAATCATGGGTATCGGTTTACAGCACTCCAACTTGAAGGCATTTTTCTTTAGTGCCTCTTCAAATTTTCAAGTGGGAGTGAAAATTAAATCCACTGAACACCAAATCATCTGGAGAATTTCTACTGGGCAGGGTTTGGCAGTAGACATTTGGTTGGAAGGGTAGAGGCAGGTAAGACTCTTCTTGAAAAGAATCATCAGGAGAAACAGACAACCCACAGAATAGGAGAAAATATTTGCAAACTATGCATCCAACAAAGTATTAGTATTCAGAATCTACAAGGAACTTAAACAAATTAGCAAGAAAAAACAATCCCATCAAAAAGTGGGCAAATGACATGAATAGACATTTCTCAAAAGAAGTTATACAAATAGCCAAGAAACATGGAAAAATGTTCAACATCACTAATCATCAGAGAAATGCAAATTAAAACCATGATGAGATACCATATTACTCCTGCAAGAATGGCCATTATTAAAAGGTCAAAAAAACAGTAGAAGCGTTGTGGATATGACAAAAGGCGAATGTTGGCTGGAATGTAAAGCACAACCTCTATAGAAAACAGTATGGTGATTCCTTAAATACAAAAAGTAGACCTACCATTTGACCCAGCAGTCCCACTATTGGGTACCTACCCAAAGGAAAAGAAGTCATTATGTGAAAAAGACTCATGTACCTGTATGTTTACAGCAGCACAATTCACAATTGCAGAGATATGGAACCAACTTAAGTGCCCATTGACCAATGAGTGGATTAAAAAACCGTGGTACATGTATACCCTGAAATACTACTCAGCCATAAAAAGAAATGAAATAATGTCTTTTACAATGACTTGGATGAAGCAGGAGGCCATTGTTCTAAGTGAAGTAACTAAGGAATGGAAAGCCAGATACTGTATGTTCTCACTTATAAGTTGGAGCTAAGCTATGGATACACAAGGGCATACAGAGCGAGATAATGGACTATGGAGGCTCAGAAGGGAAAGGCTGAGAGGTGGATTTGAGATTCAAAACTACACATTAGGTACAACATACACTACCCGGGTGATGGGTGCACTAAAATCTCAGAATTTATCACTACATAATTAATCCATGTAACCATAAACCACTTGTACCCCCAAAGCTATTGAAATAAATATGAAAAACAGACCACAAACAAAAAGTCTCTTCTTGAGACACTATCCACGGCAAATATACAGGTTTAGAATGTTTGTCTGGGTTGATTAGGGGGCTACTGAAATAGAGGGGTGGCTAAAGGTCCCTCCTCCCTATCTCCAGCCATCCCTGGGTGCATCCAGGAACTGGAAGCAGGACTGGAAACTGTCTCCAGCAGAAACCAGAATAATGGCTGCAAGGCCCCAACCACCAAGAAACAGACCAGGTTTAGGCTGACTCTGGCAAAGAGGCAGACTTGCAGTGCTAAGAGCTCACTCTGGATCTTTCTGTCCTTGCTTTGGCCCATTCTTTTCAAAATGTCCCAGGCCCTGCCAAAGCTTGGGTTCATCCCAAGACCTGGAGAGAAAGTGTGTTGTAAAAGATGCAGTCTGCCTTCCAAATGGCTTGTCTGCACCACAAACTGCAGCCCTGCCCAAAGCTGCTCGAAACCAGCAGCAAAGCCATTTGGCCATGGATGAAGCAACAGAGTTGAATGGGAGGTAAGGGACAAGCTCAGACCTGGAGGATGGGAAAAAAGACACTCCTGCTCTGTGTTTGTTCAATTTTTAGGGTAATCAGAGGTGGTAGGGTGGATGGACTGCAGCTCTTCCCAGCTGATGTCACCTGGAAAATGCGGAGGCCAACACCTCTGACTTGGATAGAGCCCTTCTGTTTGGTTTTATTTTTAAAAAATATTGCAGGTACGCCTTGGTTTGATTTTTAAAATAAGTGATGCTGCTTTATCCTCTATATGTATGCACAGTAAAGACAACAATACATCAAGTTTTCTCATTCCTCCAAAATACTGTTCCATTGAAAAGCCAAAATCTCCACCTTGTACTTATACTCATATTTTCTACTAAGTTTTACTGGTCCAGCAAAAAAGAAGACACTTAATCATGTTGAAAACATGAGTATTTTCCCATGAAAATAGTTTCTTGGTTAAAAAAAGGTGGTGGGGGCATGGGGGTGGGAATAACAACCATGTAAGTTTTCCCTTTACCCTGTGCTAGAGAGTATTCCAGGAGCTCCTGCTTAAAACAGAGACTTTCAAATTAACAGCAAGTCATTAAAATGTTTTGTTACTCAGAATTGGGTATTTATACAGTTGAGCCTATTATTTGTGGATTTCATGGTTATGAATTTAGCTACTTGCTAAAATTTTTTTGTAACCCCCAGATCAGGATTCATGGTGTTTTCACAGTCATTGGTGGACATACTCAGAGCAGCAAAAATTGGAGTGAAAGGACAAACACATTCCCAGCAGAGTTCAGACAAGGTGACCTTCTTGTTTCAGCCCTCATACTGTATGTAAGTGTCCTTTTTGCGGTCTACTAGTGCCACTTTTTTCTTATTTTTGTGCTTTTTCTTGGTGATTTTGCTGTTTAAAATGGCCCCAAGCATGGTGCTGAAGTGCCGCCTGGTGTTCCTAAGTGCAAGAAGGCTGTGATGTAGCTTCCAGAGAAAATACATGCATTACAGAAACTTCCTTCAGGCACGCATCACAGTGTTATTGGCTATGAGTTTGATGTTGGTGAACCAACAACATATATTAGATGCGGTGTGTTTAAATAGGAACACATATAAAACAAGCTTATGTATTGATTGGCTGATAAAAATGTTGTCACCAGAGGATCATAGGAAGCTAACATGGTAGTTCCTCTAGGAGCAATGATTCAGAATTTGCTAATTCAGTGTTTGCAGTGATATTAAAGAACTGAATTACCTCAAATATCAAGAAATGATTGCATCAGCTTTTAGAATTTGGGAAGGGGAACTAGGATAGGACATGGGAACCATCCACCAGGGTGGATCAGGGCTTACCTGGTTGCAGAGGTCAACCTGGGCAAGCCAGTCAGGTAAACCAACAGGGAAAATGAGCCAGAACCTTGCAGTAAGTGCTCCTGGGCCAGAAGTACAGTTCTATGGACCGCTGGGTCAATACAGAGAAGTGGGTGTGAGGGATAGAGGAGGAGGCAGTGGCCCATGGAGTTAAGGGATGCAGCTACTTGGAGACAGTTTTAGTACCCAGGGGGAGACAGTTTGTCTTCCCCACTACCTGGTGAGAGTGAAGGATCGGGAGTGGGGTGGGATAATGTAGGAGCCTGGACTCTTTGGACTGAGTAAATTAATTCTGGGCTTAATTTCAGGTACAACGAAATACCCTTTTCCACCCACTATTTCCGGCAGAAGAAGGGAGCTTCCCTGTGGGCCTTCAGCAGAAAGGAACCTGCTAAAGAAGACCTGAAGAAACAAATGATTCCTGAAAATCTAGTTCCACTTTACATTTGATAGGAAATGTGACCAAGTTGGCTGTTCCTTGCCTATTATCCATTGAGGCCTCTTTTCCTCTTCCTGGGACGCTGATCCCAATATAATTCCAAATCTCCGTAACTTGATATGCCTCCCCATGGCATAGTTTAAAAAATCCTCAAGCCAGTGGTTTTTCATGTTGGCTACACATTACAAGTATCCGAGAGACTTAAGAAGTCCCTGATGTCAGACCACAACTTAAGACGATCGATCAGAATTTCCAGGGTATGAGACCCAACCATGGATATATTTTTTTAATGCCCTAGGTGATTCTAATACATAGGCCCAAAGTGACTGAGGACAGCTTGGTGCAGTGATTCTCAAACCTGGCTGCAAACAGAGTCACCCCAGGGACATGAAAGAAATCCCAAGCTAATCAATTCGGAGTCTCTTTGGAGATGGAGCCTGAGCCATTTTTCTTTTAAGTCCTTGAGAATCCTTGACTCGGTGTAATTCCGTAGTTGTTAGATGTTTGAAAATTTTAAATAAAATCTGCTGAAGTAAAGCAAAGAAAGGAGAGTGGAGAGAGTTGGGGATTAATGTATGAATATGGAGAAGGAGAGGCCAAAGCTCCTGGGTCCGCTGGTTCTTCTAATCCATTGAATCTTGACCTGGAGTGGAGGGAGGTGGGTCATTGAGGGGAGCAGACTGGTACTAAGGGCAAGACCTAGGGCTGCATTATCAGGAGACCTGCCCCAGCATGAGGTCCACTGCCTGAGGCTGGCCGCTGTGGTGGCCAGGCCTTTGGAACTGACATCAGCACTGAGAGTGGGGTTTTCAGGGACCACCGGGACAGTGATACTTTCTCTTCTGGGCTCCCATCCTCCCTTTTCTCTCACAGTGGGAAGCTGACAGCAGAATGTGTAGTGGCTGCTGTTGCCTTGCCCAGACTCCTATCTCCTAGCTTCTGTGAGTGTGGCTGCTGATGGCTTATGGCTGCCTCCTTTCTCAGACACATGCCTTCTGCTAAATAGCTGTTCCCTTGAGGTGTTACCCCCTACACTCTTGCTTCAGCCAAGAGGGTCAGTCAGACAATGATCGACTGACTAGGGTACAAAAGTCCAGCTCCTTTGCCTCATGGCAGGATGAATTCTGGGGTGCAATTCATGTTCTCTGTCGGATCAGGCTAAAGCTAGGTAGTTGAGGCTGTATCTTTGCTTGGAATTTTCCCTGCTCTATCTTGCTGCCCTCCTCCTAAGAACACTTCCCTGGCTTGAAAAACACTGGCTTGAGGATTTTTAAACTATGCCATGGGGAACCATATCAGGTTAGGGAGATTTGGAATTATATTGGGATCTGTATCCTAGGAAGAGGAAAAGAGGCCTCTATGGACAATAGACAAGGAACAGCAACTTAGTCACATTTCCTATCAAATGTAAAGTGGAACTAGATTTTCAGGAATCATTTGTTTCTCCAGGTCTTCTTTAGTAGGTTTCTTTCTTACTCCCCTCCTCCTGAGAACACTTCCTCAAGATATATCCTATGTACAAGAATCCTTTTGTAGGTTCTACTTCTAGACAACCTGTCCTAAGACAAGACGTCATTAGATAGTGTGTGAGTGGTGGGGAGTTCAGGGTGGAAAGAACATAAACTTTGGGATCGGAAATGTCTGGGTTCAGCACCAACGTCATCACTTCTTAGCTGCATAAATCCATCAAGTTATATGGACTCTATGATCCTCTATTGCCCTCTCTATATAATGTAGGATGGCCACACATCCCTTGCAAGGATATTGTGATGATCACATTAAATTTGATGAGAAAATGGATGTGAAAACCTATGGCACATAACAGGGATTCAGTAATGGCAGCTTCCCTTGCCTGCTGGAACTTGGCCACCACCCCCATCCACGCATGGTTCTGCACTATCCTCTTTGGTCCCCCATGCACAATAATTTTCTTAGTCTCTATTCTCTTTCTCTTCTCCTTTTTATGTCTTCCTCATATTATCGCTTCTTCCCAGGATTTCTTCATCTCATTTTTTACAGTGCTTTTCACTTCTTCTGGCCATGATAAACTAAGAAAATTGCATGACAATACTCAGAAATACTGGTCCTTGTTCCGTGGGCTATGGCCAGGGAAGCTGCCATGAGTTTATCAGTTTTTGCCAGCTAGGCAGAGTTAGGTTGGGTTCATTTTTGTAAACAAGACTCAGGGGGCTGGTTTGTGGCTTTTCCTGAACTAGTGTTTAGCCAGGGAAGGCTATGCTATTTTCCTCATGAGATGAAAATAAAGGCCATTAAAATGGATTAGGCTAGTGCTTGACATGAGCGTCCTCATCCATCTTCCTCCTCTGGGCCAAGTGGTGGCCCAGAAGAGAGCTGATTGCCACAGTCAGGCCCTAAGATGAGAGTTTACAGGCTCAGCCACAAACCAGCTGTGGGACTTTGGGGAGATTGCATAACCTCCTTAGGGTCCTGATTCTGCATCACCAAAAAAGCCCGACAGTGAAATGTGTGCCAGCTACTTCACAAAGGGCCTCCTAGAGTTCCTAAAATATGATCTGGAAAGCACCCCCACCCAGTGCAGAAGCTGATGGAAAACAATGTATTTTGTTACTAATATTCTTGTTAATAACACTCTGAAACCATTGCAAATCAGCTCAATAGGGCAGGAAGTATGCGATAAATCATGTACTCCATAATAACGCTCTACAATGAAGAAGACAGGAAATCTGAAAGTCACACATCAGCTTTGTGCACCCAATACCACCTGCTCAATTGGATTTTTATTGTAATTATGATTTTCACAAGCCCAGTGGAATGGGCTGAGATAATTAACATGTCGTTATCTGTCCAGCTTGGCTTTTTTTTTTTTTTTTTTTGAGATGGAGTCTCTGTCACCCAGGCTGGAGTACAGTGGCATGATCTCAGCTCATTGCACCCTTCACCTCCCGGGTTCAAGCAATTCTCCTGCCTCAGTCTCCTGAGTAGCTGGGACTACAGGTGCACGCTGCCAGGCCTGGCTAACTTTTTGTATTTTAGTAGAGACAGGGTTTCACCATGTTGGCCAGGCTGGTCTCGAACTCCTGAGCTCAGGCAATCTGCCCGCCTCAGCCTCCCAAAGTGCTGGGATTACAGGTGTGAGCCACCACCCACAGCCTCAGCTCAGTTTTCTATTCTTCTTCTTGCATGAGTACTCCCTTTCCTCTGGGAGTACCATCTCTACTGGTGGAGCTGCAATCATAGTAGGGCATTGGCTAACCTACTTACCACCGCTCATGCAGGAAGGGTGGGCACATGACCCAGCCTCACAGTTGACTATAGTCCATTTCTCTCTGATCACAGGGACTGCTCCAAGGGGTGGCAGTTTACTATGTCAATCAGGATTCTTCCCTGGCATGTTTGTCATAGGAAGTAGCCCTCTCTGTTTTTTTTTCTTTTTAAATTTATTATTATTATTATTATTTTTAAGAGAGACAGGGTCTCACTCTGTCATCCAGGCTGGAGTGCAATCATGGGATCATAGCTCACTGCATGGGCTTAATTGATCCTCCTGCCTCAGCTTCCCATGTTGTTGGGACTACAGGTGCACACTACCACAGACAGCTAATTTTTAGTTTTATTTTTTGTATGGATGAAGTCTCACTATGTTGCCCAGGCTGGTCTCAAACTTCTGGGCTTAAGCAATCCTCCTGCCTCAGTCTTCCAAAGTGCTGAAATAGCAGGCATGAGCCGTGGTGCCCAGCCCTTCTCTGCCTTTTTGAAAACAAGCAGTTCAGATAAGCCCCCACTCCCACACCTCTTATCTTTCTTGTCACATGGGGTGAGGATGGGCAGAATGATACCATTAGACTCCAAAGCTGAATAGTGCAGAGGCCAGATGTGGAGAGAGAAGGAAAGCACTGACATTGTTTGAACTAGATCCCCTCTTCCGGATGTGCCTGTTTTGTGAGCCAACAAAATTCCTCTTTCTTTAATTAATTTGAATTAGGGTTGTCTCACATAACTCACTACAAAGTTCAAAAGAATCACATTTTAAAAATATAAATTTTCATTTAGATTGATGTTCTTTTTCCTCAAGTATTTTATACTAATGAATATTTATAATTAGAATAGAATGAGTCCATTTGGTATTAATATATTGCAATTATTTTAATATTATTATAAAGAAAAATAGGACTAATCTGTTATTAGCCCTGTTTTATGCTTTAATGTAAAAAATGTCTATTGGGAAGTAGGGGTATGATTTGATCAATTAAATCAGTTTAATGATTCTATGCAACTCATGAAAAACAAGCCATCTTATATACAAAACAGGAAGAAACAACCAAGAGATTGAAAAGGACAAAATATTAGCCTGTAATCTTGGCTCTCCCAGGTTTTAACCTAGTGCTTTTAATATCAGAGAGACTGTGCCCAGTAATTCAAGTTTATGTTTTCTCACATCTGTTTTACAAACACATACAAATATATGAGAGTACTTCTTGTCCTAACTGCAGCTGGGAAGGTATTTCAAGCTGTAAATATTTACCAAGTGTGCATAAAATGGCAGTGTGGGCTGATACGGCCAATGATGGGGAACTAGAAGCATTAGGCCCCACTTCTGGCCCCTTTGCTAATTCCTGTATGACCTTGGGCAGGTCAGTTAAAATCTCTGTGTTGCAGTGCTACATTTACATGAAGGAGATGCTGAACTTTATTGGTCGGCACTCCAAAAATAATAACTACTGAGGACAATGCCTGCTATTCAGAGTGGAAATCAAAGAGGGATCTCAGAGACTGCACATCTATTACTCCTTTTTTTTTTTCCTTTTCAGGGGAGAAGGAGTGGTGGAGAAAGAGGGGTGGATGCATGCTTGCCTGGGTTGAGCAAAAACAAAACTTCATTGTCTCAAAAAAATTAGCATGCACCTCCTTCTACACGTCACTGTGGTAAGAAGAACACAATGAGGATAAAGTGGCCAGGGTTGAAAAGCCTTTCAGAGGAGATCACAGGAGAAATGCCAGCAGAGGAATTGTGAGGCATCTTTGGGACTCTGGTGAGACATTCTTTTCCCTTAGAGTAGAAAAAGGAGGGCTCTGAGGCAGAAGGGCTTGAGTGACCTTAAGCAAATCATTTCACCTTCAAGTATCAGGTCCTTGAACTATAAAATGGAGATGATAATGCCCATATTGAGGTGTGTCAAAACAGTTATACAAAATGACCAGCACATAGAAGCAGCCTGGGTTTCTACCTGCTTCCATTTATTCACTGACTTTGATAGTAATTTGACCATAGGACAGCAGATAAAGCAGCCTCCATATTTTCCTATCAGGGAGCAAACCCTCAGCTCCCTTTTCATCTTACACACCCAATTAACTGATTCCATCCTATGTCCGTATTTAGACTCCAGTGAAATTTCTTGGATTCATATTCTCCCTTTATATCAAAAAGCAAACAAATATGAACAAGGATACAGAGTCATGTTCTGTAGTTTAAAACATCTGTTTGGAGTGAAGGTGTTATAAACTTATTTTGTACACAGAACCCAGGTTCCCTCCCTCCCTCCCCAAGAAAGCAAAAATGGTAACTGAGATGATGATCTGGATGACGCAGATGGAAGAATCTTGGGTTATATTAATAGTTCAGGACTGAATTACCGCCTCAATTGTTTCACTCTCCTGTTACTGCTAAGAGCATGCAGCATAGACAGAAGCAGTTTGATGAGAGGAAACCCAACTTGCACTGGCAAAAAAATCTCATAAGTATAAGAGGATCCCAATAATCGGACCAAAACACAACCTCATGATTGCAGCATTATGGTCAAGAAAGGACTGCCTTGGACCCTAAGAAACTTGTGTTTTACTTTCTTCACAGCTGTAGTTCTCAAACTCTTGGGGATCTCTTTTCAATGACACAAGATTTTATGAGCCACTAAATGAATCTCTTTGTACCAATCACTGCCTGAAAAAAATCTAATCAGGATCATAGGGGTCCCTGGTGCAGCTCTTATGATATTTCTTAGTAATGTCAAAAGTAAAAGATTCACTGATTTTAGGAGTAAGAAAATACAGTCATGATAATAATTCCTTAATTCCAAATGCTTTGCACTACACCTGTCATTTCACATGTTATTTACTTTTTCACAACCCTGTGAAGTTGTAGCATTGCTCAATCCCCACAACACTGTAAGGTAGGCTTGTTTCATTACTACGGAATTTCATCACTTCTAAGATGCCAAAGGGTAGAATGTGCACCCTTATTTTATGTGCCCACCCAGAAAGAAAACAGAATACTGCCAATTAATCCACAACACATCATCAATTGCATAAAACAAAACATAGCCAGTTTCTGAGATATTAAAATGTAAAAGAAGGACTATCTCAGAATTAATGAAATATAGACTTTCCCTTTTGCAGATGAGGAAATTTCTGCTGTGTTAAAGAGTAGGCTGCTGATGGAGATTAGACCACCACTCAAAGTCTCACCTTCTAACTTCAACCCAATGGACTCCACCCAACCAGACCTAGTGATTTTGAAGTTGATCTTGGAAGCAAGAGAGAAGGCTCCCACTGTGTATTCCTGAAACTACCACTTGAGAAGAAATGATTTATCACTGATAGATGGCAGCCACGATGGTGGCATTTTAACAAGAACGACAAACTAGTTTCAGAGGGAAATATGAATGACTGCTTGCCTCCTGTCATCATGATATACTGCATGAATACAATATAGGTACAGATCTTGTCATTGGGTATATTTTGTGTCTAATTAATATGTTTACATATATATAACTTTTGATTATTTCTCTGACTTGGCTTCTCTGCTGGATTTGCAGTCATGAGAGATGAATGGAAGTTGACAGCAGAAGAAATAGACCTTTTGATACTTTAATGATGCAGAATAGTCAATTCTAGTTAGCAAGACTGTACAATATAGGTATAGTACCTTATTATTTGCAGATTGCATAGTTTTGAATTTGCCTCCTTGATAAAATTGAATTGTAACACCGAACTCGATGCTCGTGGTGATTTTGTGGTTATTTGTGGACATGCTCAAAGCAGCGAAACTTTAAGTCATGGGATGCACATGTTCCCAGCTGAGGTCAAACAGTGACACTCTGGTTTCTTGCATCAGCTTTCATACTATCAGCAAGTGTTCTCTTTGCAGACTACTTAGTGCCCCGTTTTTCCTCATTTTTGTGCTCTTCATTGGTGATTTTGCTGTAAAAATGGCCCCGAAGCACAATGCTGAACTGCTGCCAAATGTTCTTAAGCTCCAGAAAACTGTGATGTACCTTACAGAGGAAGTATCTATGTTAGAGAGGCGTCATTCAGGCATGAGTTATAGTGCTATTGGCCATGAGCTCAAAATTGATGTATTAAATAAGGTGCCCCAGTCAGAATGGCTATTACTAAAAAGCCAAAAACAACAGATGTTAGCAAAGTTGCAGAGAAAAGGGGACACTTATACACCATTGGTGGGAAGGCAAATTAGTTCAGCCACTGTGGAAAGCAGTTTGGAGATTTCTCAGATAACTTGAAACAGAACTACCATTTGACCCAGCAATTCTATTACAGGAATATATCCAAAAGAAAACAAACTGTTCTACCAAAAAGACACATACTTGCATGTTCACTGCAGCACTATTCACAATAACAAAGACATGGAACCAAACTAGGTGCCTATCAATGGTGATTGGATAAAGAAAATATGGTACATATACAACATGAATTACTATGCAGCCATGAAAAAGAACAAAATTATGTCCTTTGCAGCAATATGCACGCAGCTGGAGGCCATTCTTCTAAGTGAATTATCACAGGAACAGAAAACCAAATACTGCATGTTCTCACTTGTAAGTGGGAGCTAAACATTGGGTGCTCATGGACATAAAGATGGCAACAATAGACACTGGGTACTACTACAGCAGGGAGGAGTGAGTGGGGGTAAGGATTGAAAAACTATTGGGTGCTATGCTCAGTACCTGGGTGACAGGATCATTTGTATCCCAAACCTAAAAAAAAATTCTTCCTTATATTTATTTAAAATCTGCTTCCTAATAAATTTTCTTTAATTAAAAATGTTAATATCCCAGAAAAAATAAGGCATCTTGAAACAGAAACGTACATTAAACAAGGTTATTTATTGATTGGCTGATGAAAATGGTGCAAACAGAGGCTCACAGGAACCTAACTTCATTCTTGCTAAGTAGAATGGACTGTTTTGGGGTCCTAAAGTATCAAAAGGGCTGTGTCTTCTGTCGCCCACTTACCAGCCATTCATATCTCATGACTGCAAACCCAGTGAAGAAGCCAAGTCAGAGGCATAATCAAGAGTTATTTAGGTCGGGTGTGGTGGCTCATGCCTGTAATCCCAGCACTTTGGGAGGCCGAGGCGGGTGGATCACCTGAGGTCAGGGATTTGAGACCTGCCTGAGCAACATGGTGAAACCCTGTCTCTACTAAAAATAAAAAAATTAGCCAGGTGTGTTGGCACATGCCTATAATCCCAGCTACTTGGGAGGCTGAGGCACAAAAATTGCTTGAACCCAGAGGCAGAGGTTGCAGTGAGCTGAGACTGCACCACTGAACAGCACTCCAGCCTGGGCAACAGAGTGAGACTCTGTCTCAAAAAAAAAAACAAAAATAAAAAAGAATTATTTATATACATATACTAAGTAGACACAAAGCATGCCTGACGATCTGGAAGGAAACAGAAAAATAGAATGACAGTGGTGGTGGGAATATAGGTTTTTAACCTTCTTTTGTTTGCATTTCTAATTGTTGGCATTTCTTTGTAGATTTACATATTAAAAACAAGAACAACTGTCAGGAAGGCGAGGAAGCACTGCCTAACAGAGCATGGCAGTGGTGGAAAAGCAGACCAGGGAGCCCACAAGGAGACAACGATAGAGAAGTCTTTCTTCGGGAGCACATCCTTAGCTGTGGAACAGGCCGAGATGCTTACAGAGGAAGCATGGACCTCTGTATAAGCTCTGTAGCCTTCTCAGTAAAAAGTAAACAGAAAAAAATGGGGGGAGAAAAGGAATGAAGAAAGTGAGTCTATGGCCTTAGTGCTTCTCTGCTTAGGATAGAGCACTGGCAAGCAGATGAAAACACATATATTTCATTGCTAAAAATAAAGAATCAAAAGTGCTTTTGTTTAAACCTTGATGTGATATTAACAATAAAGAGCCACCAGTTGTGGGAGAACCACAATACATCCATAACCCTCAAAATATGTTAGTTTAGGGAAATTGTTGTCAACCGTAGAAACAACTAAGACTGTGTTGTTATAGAAATACTGTGCCTAGCTGGTTTGCAAGAGAAAACTGCCTCTGATGCCTTAGGTCTGGAGGGCCTTTGAAGGCAGTTTATTTCCTGTGGCCAGTAACTGATTTTTCACAAAATTGTGCATTGACTAATTCTCACAAGAGGTTTTGAAAATGAAGCTGGGTTTCAGGTTCGACTCACATGAGCTACTTTTATCTGGACAGTCTTTGTTTTTCTCAGTCTCGTCGGCAGTCCTTCCGGGCCCTTCCTCAATCCCTGGCCGGGGCTGAGGCCTGGCCGTTGTTTGGGATGAAAAGGTATTGGAAGGCTGGCTGCTAATTGGAGCTTGCACCTGCAGACCCCAGCCTTGGAGGCGACTCGGCACAGGCTACTGCTCTATGTGTGTATGCCTGTGTGTGTGCATTTTATTTCCTCAATGAACACTGGAATGTGGCATGGTTTTTTGGCCTGGGTATGCTGGAGGAGATCCAAGCTGCTTGGCCACTTTCTCTGTACTGGGGAAGGGCGGGGTGGGGGGGCACCCTCTTTACTCTCTAAGAAGGAGGAATTTCTAGCCATGCAAATATATCCAGTGTATTCTGATCTAATCTCTTCTGGCCCCAAGAGGGGACTTACCCAGATAAGAGGTGCTCTTCAGAGAAAGTGAGAGGGTGCCACAGCAGGGCTTTCACCCACCAATAAGCTGATGAATTTTTTACGAGTTTCTCACACTTCACTCTAGTAACATTATCCAGGCAGTGCTGAAGAGTAATGGCTACAACCTCTGTGCTCAGCCAAAGACGAGAGAAATGGACAAAATACCTAGGTGGACCTAGCGACCACGCCTCTGTTTCCCCCCACCCCACAATACCCAGGGATTCAACCTAATGCACATATTTAATTTTGTGTATCTGATCAATTTTGGCATACATATATGCCCATGAAATCATCAGTGCAATCAAGGAACAAATTCATCTTCTTTCTCTTTGTAATCTCTCCGTCTCACTCCCCATTCACCAGGTCCCCAGACAAGTATTGATCTGCTTTCTATAACTAGACTGATTGCACATTCCAGAATTCCATACAAATGAAATCAAACATTGTGTATTCTTTTTGGTGTGTGGCTTACTTCACTCGGTATGATAATTTCGGGATTTATTCATATTGTAGGTATCAACAGTTCATTCCTTTTTTCTGCTTAGTATTTCATTGTGTGGACACAGCACAGTCTGTTTATTCATTCACCTGTTGATGGGCATTTGGGTTGTTTCCAGTTTGAGGCTATTACCAAGAAACCTGCCATGAAACCAAGACAGGAGGATTGCTTGAGGCCAGGAGTTAGAGACCAGTCTGGGCAACATAGGGGAGACCTCATCTCTACAAAAAATAAAAACATCAGCCAGGTTTGGTGGTATATGCCTGTGATCCCAGCTACTTGGGAGGCCAAGATGGGAGGATTGCTTGAGCTCAGAAGGTTGAGGCTGCAGTGAGCCATGATCACATTACTGCACTCCAGCCCGGGCAATGCAGAGCAAAATCCTATCTCAAAAAAAAAAAAAGGTCAAAGCAGGCCCAGGTCACTTCCGCTTTTTGAAGTTCTTGGGATATTAAAAATGAAAGAAGGAATCCCAAAATAGACCTATAAAATACGCTATATTTAAAATGTATATATACTTTTGAACATATTAAAAATTCAACATGTAGATAACATTGGAAATGATATCAGGATTTTGAATTTGAAGCTCAATGTGGGGCCTATGACAAAGGATCCCCTGGCCATTGACCACTTTTTGATGGGTCCTGAGGGGCCAGCACCAGCTAGGGGCCCTTCCCACATACCCTGTACACTCTAAAGTCATATCTGGCATGGTTATTCTTTATATGCTTGGGGTCAAATCTATGCTACAGAGATAGCTCTGGAAAGAAAGAGCATTTTCTGGGTGTACACAGATTTTCTGCCAGAACTGGGAAGGCCAATCACAAACATTGGCCTTTTGGAGAGATCCCTTGCTCTACTCACCAACACCAGCAAGCCTGTGGGGCCTGAGGTTTCCTTTGGGTTGACTATAGTCTTGGATGTCTCTGCTGACTTTGAGGTCAGAATGGTGCCATGACCGTTACCATCGCCTGGGTGTAACTTTAGTCTCCTTTTGCCTTTGGGTGTGTCTAGTGTAATGGTTCTCTGTGTGGGGTGATTTTGCCCTCCAGAGGCCACTTAACATTGACTGGAGACATTTTTGGTTGTTACAACTTGGGGAGTGCTATGGGCATTTAATAGGTTGAGCCTAGGGTGTTGCTGAACATTCTACAATGCACAAGGCAGCTGCCCACAATAAAGAATTATTCAGTCGCAAATGCTAGTATTGTTGAGTCAAGAAACCTTGGTCTTTTTTTTTTTTTCTAAGACAGGATCTTGCTCTGTTGCCGAAGCTGGAGTGCAATGGCACGATCATGGCTCACTGCAGCCTCAAATTCTCAGGCTCAAGCAATCTTCCCACCTCAGCCTCTTGGGCAGCTGGGACCACAGACACATGCCACCATGCCAGCTAATTTTTAAGTTTTTTGTAGAGACAGGGTCTCCCTCTGTTGCCCAGGCTGATCTCAAACTCCTGGGCTCAAGTGATCCTCCCACCTCGGCCTTCCAAAGTGCCGGGATTACAGGGTTGAGACATCACCCCTGGTCAAGAAACCTTGGTCTTTATGATCTAATCAGGTGTCAAGCAGAGTGGACAGAGGGTGGCTGATGTAGAGTCTGAGAAAGGGGTTCTTTGTTCATTAATCCAAGAAGGCTGTGATATAGACATAGAGATAGGGTAACAAAATTCAGGAGACTGAAGAACTGGCTGCCCAAGACCTCTCACCCTCTCTCTTCCCTTTCTCCTCATTTTCCTTCTCCCTCCTGTTAAGAGCTTTGGAGTGTAACAGACCTGGTTTCTGGTAACCCTGGGCAACTTGCTAAAGCTCTTTGAACCTCAGTTTCTTCAGCTGAAAAATGGAAATAACAATAGGACTTTTCAGAATTATGAAAATTAAACAAGAGAAGTCAAACCATGTAAAAAGTTTGTTGGGGCCTAGCATATGGGAAGAATTCAGTAAGTGACAGTGATTATTATTATTCCATGAATGGAGCATGACCTGACACAAAGCACCTTGCCAGCTGTGTTCTCTAGCCACTCAGCCACAGTTGGTGTAAATTTTTATTAGTCTACAAAATCATTTACTCTAAAAGTCTTATTAATAATAACCCCTGCTTCTCAAAAGCAAAACCCAGTGGGTAGATTGCACATACTATGTTTTGTACTTCATTCTAGTGATAAAAAAAAAAAAAAAGTAAATGGAGGCCAGGCACGGTGGCTCATGTCTGTAATCCATCCCAGCACTTTGGGATGGGGAGGTGAGTGAATCACTTGAGGCCAGGAGTTTGAGACCAGCCTGGCCAGCATGATGAAACTCTGTCTCTACTAAAAACACAAAAACTAGATGGGTATGGTGGCATGCTCCTGTAGCCCTAGCTACTTGGGAGGCTGAGGCACGAAAATTGCTTGAACCCACGAGGCGGAGGGTTGCAGTGAGCTGAGATTACACCACTGCACTCCAGCCTGGGCAACAGATTGAGAGTCTATCTCAAAACAAAACAAACAAACAAACAAAAACAAAACAAACAAAACCCCAAAACAAGAAATAAATGTAAGGTGACTTAAGCTAGACTGATGTATTATATATTAAAGTATTTACGTACCTGTGTTGACATATGCCTATATGTTAGTTTACAGTCCATGATAAGAAATTTACACAATGAAGTTTATCAGAAAACATACCACTAGCTGGGACTCTCATAGCAAATACCTGGGAACTCATAGGCTGTCCTGTTCCAGGAGGGAGCGGGATTCCATGTCAAGTGACTTGGATAGTGTCCCAGGTTGGGTAGGTTACCCCGGCACCAGCAGGGCCTCCTTGCCAGATTGCCAGGCAGAGACTGGGAGGTTCCTGCTGGAGGGAGCTCAGAGTATATCCGGAAGGTCATTATTACCAACCCAGAGAACCAGTTCGGTGAGGTTGGCTCAAAGGGCATATTTAGTCAGAGTAAGGGAGAGGTGTGGTAACAGGGAGGAGGAAGTCTGGGTAAGGATTACAAGTAGCACAGTCAAAATGCACTTCTCAGTTTTCAACGGAGTGAGGGAGAAGTAGTACCTTAGTCCCAGCCCTGAGACCTAACTCCTCGATTCTTGCCAACAGCAGTAGAGTGAGTCCAGGAAATCTCCAGAGAGCTAAAAGATGATCCAGGTGATAAGGGCACAGCCAGGCAGTATCCACACCAAAAAAGAACAGAAAGTTTGGCTTAACTCTATTTTTGCCTGTGTTTTTCTCCTGGGGCAGGAGTGTACCTAAAAACACTCCAAGATACACGGTGGCCCTTACACAAATTAAGAATCCAGAGGAAGGGCTCCTTTGGCAAGGGAACTCTTGGGAGGCTTAGGAGACTGGAGCCATGACAGAGCTCCCCAGGAACATTCTAGAAGACAGGCTAGATTTCCTGGCCTTTGGTCACCAGCCTGGAGTTTGGCAGAGCCGTCTTGTGCAGAGGGTGAATGAAGATATTTGGTCATTGCCTTCCCTCCTGTGGGCTGTTCTCGCATTAAGTTGTCAGTGTGCACTACCACTGGGGTTACCCAATGGGGGCTATTCCAGAAAAGGGAAGGTGGATTTGCCTACTCAAGCCCAAAGAGTAAGGGCCACTGAAATTGCCTTCCGAGTAATAGGATTGGCAGACATTGAGGCATGTTGCAAAGAACTGTTAATTATAATCTTTACTTTCTCTCTAACCAGCTAAGAAAGAGCTTTATGGGAGGAATATAGTTTGAACGAGAGGCATTCCGTTCATTCTCCTAAATACTCTGTGGATTGAGATCAGCAGGAACAAGGGGTCTACACTGCAGTATCTTGGCCTCTCACATGACCGCCTTTCCTGAGTTTAGTTTAGATGAAGTATGCCACTAGAAAAAAATATCAGGCATGTTGGCATCTGTAGAACCTGTGTCTCAGTAAAGATGTTTTGAATGAATATCTGAAACCATGTGAAATACCAGACTCCTGGGAATGCATTGGTGAGGATATTGATTACTATTTCATACTGATTACTATTTCACTCAGTTTCCTTATAAAGCTGATATACTCAATTTCTACTCCAAGTCAGATGAGGAAATCTTGGTACTTATAAAGGAATTGCTTTATTTATTCCTTTCTGAAAAATGAGAATGATGTAATTGGGGATATTTCCTTTGCTTTGGTTGCCAGGAAGCTCAGTTGAATCTGATGCTCAACTACACCAATCATGACGGCTCTTATGACATCCATACATGGTTTGTATTTCCATTGGTCTTATCATCCTATTCTCATATTTCCCTTGTTCTTGATTTAAATTCTTGTTTATATTTCCCATGATTTTATGGCAGAGCTCCAACTCTGAGATGCCTCCAATTGCCAGGCAGGTATTGGTAAATGACTGGAGTGGAGTAATAGGGCATGGTGGGGACTGTGGCAAATGGAGAGAGCTCTTCCCTGGCCACTCTGCCAAACTAACACGGCTCCCCCACCCCATTCCCAGTCTCTATCCTCTAACTCTGCTTTATTCATATCCTCTAACCCTGCTGTATTCATAGCACTTACAATTTCCTGTAATTATCTTACTTATCTGTCTACTTGGTTATTATCAGTCTCACCTCTGCTATATTCCCAGCATCCAGAACAGTGCCTGGCACAGAATTGTCACCCAATCTACATTTTTTGCTGAGTGAATGAACAAATATAGGACCAACGTGGCCAGAGTTTCCTATGTTTTAAAAGAACTTGAAATTTGAATTTTTATATGAAATCTACTGATTGTTAGATGTTTAGTAGCTAATATAAAAAATTAAAAACACTATGCTGGCCAGAAATGAGCCATGCTAATGTGGGGCCATTGTTCTACTTTCTATTCTCCAGTTGGAGCAACCACAATTTCTTTGTAGAATAAAGTGTTATATAAATAAATGAAAACACACATCTGTTTCACGTTTTACAAAGCATTGCCATCCACTGTTAATTTTTCACTATTATTTCATTATTGTTCCAATTTAACATGAGTAAATAAACCACTCCCACCCCTTTGCCCGGGAGTTGAAATGAACCTGCATGTTTAGAAGTGGAGGAAGATGTAAAAGGCAGGAAGTGTCCCTGCAGCCAGAGCTGGCCTCCTGGTCAGGCGTTCAGGAAAGAGGATGGAAAGTTTCTCCATGCTCCATTTTTTCTCTTTTTCCTGTCCCAGCACCAGAGGTTAGGCGGATGCTTCATCTGACAGAGGCTGTGACCCTGAATTCACATGCAGCCTCACACTGGGTCTGTTTCTATAAATTTTGTGTGCAGAACTAGACTATCAGTGTGCATGTTTCTGACAATCCTTTCACATACAACCTTTGGCCCACCTGCCACCTGTCAATAACTGCAATCCTAAATGTTTTAGTAATGTGCACACACAAACACACTCACAATGAATAATTAAGCATAATTCAGAGTGTCTCTTTTATTTCTGCATAGTATAATATTAATCTTATTTGTTTTAGGAAGCAATCTCTCTCTTTTTCTCCCTCTCTTTCTCCATAATTGCTAGAGTTGTCAGTTCTTTGTGATTTAACAATGTCTCAGCCAATGATGGGGAATATGACCAATTTCTAAACAAGAGATATTTTTCTGTATATATTTATTTTCTCGGAGAAGAAGTCTGCTATTTTCCCAAGAATCATTGGTCCACCTTGCTAAGAAAAAAAAGCCAGGATTCACTGGCATTTTTTACTTATGGCAAAATACACATAACATGAAACTTGCCAGCTTAACAATTTTTGAGAGTATAGTTCAGTAGTGTTAAGTACATTCACATTGTTGCATAACCATCACCACCATCCATCTCTAGATCTTGCAAAACTGAAACTCGTCACCCATTAAACAGTAACTCTCCATTCTCTCTTTCCCTTAGCCCCCAGCAACTGCCATTCAACTTTCTGTCTCTATGAATTTGACTACTGTTAAGTACCGCATGTAAGTGGAATTATACAGTATTTGTCCTTCTGAAACTGGCTTTAACTCATTCAATATAACATCCTCAAGTTTCAACCATGATGTGGCATGTGCCGGAATTTCCTTCCTTTTTACGGCTGAATTTATCCCACTGTATGTGCATACTATTTTTGTTATCCATTCACTGGACACTTGGGTTGCATGTACCTTTGGGCTATTGTGAATAATGCTGCCATAAATATGGGAGTACAAATATCTGTTTGAGTCCCTACTTTCAATTCTTTTGGGTATATACCAAGAAATCGAATTGCTGGGTCATCGACAATTCTATTTTTCATTTTTTGGTGAACCACCATACCTTGTTACACAATAGCTGTATCAGTCTACATTTCCATCAACAGTGCACAAGCATTCCAATTTCTCCATGGCCTTCACAACATTGGTTATTTTGCAATTTTTTTTAACTTGATAGTAGCCATGCTAATGGGTGGGAGGTGGTATCTCATTGTGGTTTTTGATTTGCATTTTCCTAACCATTAGTGATGAGGATCTTTTCCTGTGCTTATTAGCCATTTATATATCTTCTTTGGAGAAATGTCTATGCAAGTCATTTGCCCATTTTTGAATTGGGTTGTTTTTTGTTGTTGTTGAACTGTAGAGTTCTTTACATATTCTGGATATTAACCCCTTCTCAGATAGATGATTTGCCAATGTTTTCTCTCATTCTGTGGCCTGTCTTTTCTCTCTGTTGTTTGTGTCCTTTGGTGCCCAGACATTTTTATTTTGATACATCATTGGTATTTCTGGGCTTCCACTTTTGTCTCCTCTGGCTCTAAGGGAGGTGGACTGTGGGGGAAGGAGAACTGCCTCACAGCTCCAACAACAGGGGCTGAAAGGCCACTGGAGAAAGGCCACTAAGTCCTATGGCAAATAGACTTTCAGAACAGTTTCAAAAACTCCCTCAGTCCTGCCCTTCCATCCCCCTGAACACATTCATGGTGCAGAATTGCTTTAGTGATAATTGAATTTCCCTCCAGCTTTGGGGTTGTCAGGACAATCATGACAATTACTTTTGGCCTGAAGCCCACTGAGTGTGTATAATGGCCACTCCTAACAGATCATGGTGAATGAAAAACCAATAGAATAGAGGAGGTCTCCTTAGCATGCCGGGCAATGCTGGGACCTTTGGAGGTTGAAACGATAAAAAAATTATGGTGCCTCTAACCCAAAATATATCGAAAGATAAGCAACAGTAAGGCATAAAATGAATCCAAAAGATTCTGATTTTACTCAAGATAACAACTTCAGAGTTTCTTTTACAATGCCAAAATCTATTCTTTTAAATTTCTGTCTTTTAATTAATTCATTATATTTTGGGGTGCTTCTGCTTCGCCAGTGCCCTAAACCCTTTTTATCCACCTACTGGAAAATAACAGCTTTGTTATTATTATTTTCCATATGCTATGCATTTTTGTGTACACTATGTAAAAGAACAATTTAATCATGTCAATCCCATGAGGTGACTACTATTACAATCTCTAGGTTTACAGCGAAGGAAACCAAGGCAGAGAATAGTAACTTGCAGAAGATTCAACAGCTATAGGTCAACAAATCTTAGGTCACAGAACCAGGATTTGAACTCCGGAAGTCTGGCTCCAGAGCTCTTGTCCTAAAGTCGAAAATCCAGCACCACTGGCTCATCTCCACAGCCTGCACCTGTCTGGACAGCTCCTCCTCTTGCTTCTGGCCCTGTACCAGCCACCCTGAGGTAGCTCCTGATATTCTCTATCAGTTACACTATTTCATCCTTCCTGCACACCACTCCCTTTACCCCTCTCCTAGCCTGTCTTTACCTTGTTAATCTCTGCCCATTTAGGATTCCCCTTGGGCATCTCCTCTGTGCCCACCCAGTCTGGGCTAGGTGCCCTCCGATGGCAGGCTGTGTAGGGTCTCATTGTACTTGGCCACATGGAATTGAAATTTATTCCTTGTCTGCTTCCCACAGTGGACTGGGAGTTCCTTGAGGGTGGTGACTAAGGTTTTAAATCTCTATGTCCCACCCTAGCCAAGCACCTGGTACCTCGTAAGCACTTCGTATCTGTTGTTGAGTAAATGAATAATGGAGAACCTAGACAAGGACTTGACAGAGAAGAAAAAGGAGCAGGGACTGCCCAAATAGTAGTTTTCATCCTGGAAATGTTGTTACTACCCCGAGCAGGCAGTGAGCAGCCCACATCCATATAGATGAGCAGACTGAGTGGAATAGAATGAATGGAATGAGCCTGGCTTCTTTGGGCCTGATGCTGAGGACACAAGCCCTACCTGTATGGAGGAGACAGCTTTGTCCCCAGTTAAAGACAGTGACAACACAGGTACATACACAAATGCATAGCGAGTGTCACAGTCCTTAAATACATTACATAGGGCTGAGCAAAGTAGGCACCTGTGCGGGGTGTGGAGGACATACGGTAACTCCAGAATTCCAGGAGCCAGCTCAGGGCAGCCCAGAACAAAGCATCAGGGCCTAAGCAGGGTGCGGTGGGCATCTGCATGGGCAGGGGACAGTGTCATGATGGCAGTTGATGACATTTGGGGGATTGAGCAAATAAGCAAGTAATATATTAAGGATAATGGGAGCCGGCTTCTGATGAATGTCAGAGAAGAGAGTTACAAATGTAGAAAGGGAGAAAACTCTGTGGTGTTGGATTGGAATTGGAAGTATGAATTTATGGTTTTCAATACATATAGATTAATATAGAAATAAATAGATATGTAAATAGAGGAGGAAGCTGGGATTCAAAATTAGATCTGTCTAGCTCTTTTCACCGTTCTATACTACCGCCCTACACATAAGGTCTCTGCTGTGAAATCTCTGTCCCCTTCCGTGTCCCCCCAAGAATCCCAACCCTAACTCACACAGACTTAAAAGATTCCACCCTCATGGTTCCAGAGCATGCATCACACCTCATGTCATTAGTTGCACACAACTAACTCATGAGGTTTTCATTACATTGAGGGTAGGCCTCCTCTTATTTGTATTCCCTGCATCTGCCTTGGAGCCAGGCACATGGTCATCACAATAGTTAGTATTAATATTTATTGTGCAGTTGTTATGCATCAGGAAAGACTTCACACGCATAATCTCATTTACAGCTGAAGACAACGCTATGAGGGATGTATTACCATCATTCTCATTTTACATATTGGCAAGGTGAGGTTAGAGGTGTTTACTGAGGTACCCCAAAATGCAGAGCTAGTAGGAAGTAGAACCAAGAGTCAAGGCCAGACAGTGTAATTCCTCAGGCTATGCTCCTCTCCCCTCGGCTCTGCCACCATGGACTTGGTGTAAGTAAACATTCACTCAACAAATTTCTCCCGGGGGACTTGTGTATCTGAGTGCTTTCCCTCAATCCAAGTCCACACTTTATGTTGAGCTCGTTTGAAGCTCACCTCTTTAGGGGAGCCCCACCCTCATCCTGCTCTGCACTGCCTCAGCATTCCTTGGGCACTGGACTTGCACCACGCCCTGACATATGACCCAGTCAGTGTTGGAGCAGAGAACATAGTTTATCGACATTTGTTGAACTTAATTCAATGCCCAGGAACGGAAGTAAACAGGAATACATGACAAGGTGGTATATCGTACAGGATACTGTGGCTATCTATTTCTGGATTTTCCAGGAGAGTTCCAATTTCTAAAATTCCATCCTCTCATCAGACCATTTGTCAGAATACATGGCCAAGAATGTAGTCTGGAATTTTGTTTAAAGAGTAGGGTCACCATTCTACTGAAAAGAGATGGGAATGAAGACAGGATGTGCTGCTGGTCACCCACAACCCTACACACCCGTGAGCAGGTCACAGCTCCTCTCAACCTCTTTATCCATGGGTAAAACTGCAATGCAACACTTACTCCTACTGTGGAATGAAACAAAGTCTGTGTGTGAATGTGTTTTAAATGCCGATAAAGAATAATGTTGCATAAACCCAGTTACTGTTAGTGGGATTACTTATATTTTTACTGACCTGTCTGGCAAGTCGTTTTCATTTGTGAAAGTAAAGAAGCTTTTAATGAAGGCCACTGCAGAAAAAAATAGGGTATAAAGAGAGCAAATGTCCTGAGGCCTGTCTAGTGTTTTGAAAAAGACATACTTAGATATTTCCATCTTTTAGACTCTCCTCAATTTGATGTGTGTGTGTGTGTGTGTGTGTGTGTGTGTGTGTGTGTGAGAGAGAGAGAGAGAGAGAGAGAGAGAGAAAGAGATAGGGGTGAGAGCTGGAGGCTGAGTGGGCAGAGGTGGAGTTTTTTTTAAATAGTATGAGATTCTACCTGGTGGAGGAACCGGGCCATCTTACCTTTGCTGTATTGCAGATCAGTTCCCAGCTGTGTGAGGTCTCAGGAGATAGTCCATTTGAGAGCTGAGCTTTTCTGGCTTAGCAGTAGCTCAGGAAGTTTTTCTTTCTCTTTCCAGTGTTCTTTGTCCCAGCTATGCATGAAAACTTCTCCACCTTGCTATGTGCAGGGGTTAACCAGGGCATCCCCTGCCCCTTCTGCAAGGCTTTGGGTAGAGCAGATCCATAAAACTGAGAGCAGCTATGGGGAGCTTCGAGGGAGAGTAGTCCCCTGCAGAGCAGCATGCATTAGCATCAGTGACAAATCTGTTCTGGTTTGGATGGGGCTGAGACGCCCCTGAACTTCCTTCTGCTCTTGCCAAAAGCCAAGATCCTTTTGTTCACCTTTAGGGTTGCCAAGTCAGGCCTACCTCGCCCCTAGATGTTGTTTCCTGCAGGCAATGGGAAAATGATCTTGGATCCAGAGAAGGGAAATCAACAAGGAAATAAACACAGGGTCACCACACCTTCAGGCCATCATTAGATCTGGAACACTATCATGATGGGACCAGCTCCTAAATAGGCAGGGGCTACTGACTGGACAGGCCCTAGAATCCTGGGCATCTTTTATTTTTGAATATGAAAAGGGGCATCCACCAAAATCTATATCAGGCAAATAAGTACTTCTGACTTGTTCCAATACCTTGACAAAACTTTCAAAGATTTTCTATTGGCAGTATTGCTCATAACTGAACATTGGCTAATGTTTGTAGACGAAGAAAAAGAATTAGCAAGTTTGTGGCTGATACTATTTAAGACTCTTAACTCTAAAGATATAGAATTATTGTTTAAATAAGGATTTCTTCTGCTCATTCTTCAGCATCACCATCATCATCATTGTCAGCGGCTGCAGCATCTTTGCTAACATTTATTAAGTGCTTACTGTCTACCGGGTTCTGTAGTAATTACCTGACCTGTATTATTTTATTTAATTCTCAACAGAATCCTATAATTATCACTCCCATTATATAGATAAAGAAACTGAGGATTAGAGAGATTAAGTCGTTCCTGCAAAGTGACCCAGCTGGTTAAAAATGTAAATGTTGCACTTCTGGAAGGGTGCTTTTCTGAGTTTTGCTTTTCCCACTGGTTTGCTTAAGCACTTCTGTGGGCTGACAGCTCCAGCGATGGCCAAAGATTTTACTTAAATAAGCGATTAGCTCTGGGAATCAGATTCTAAGTAGAAACATGAATAATTAGTGAATTAAGTAGTCTCTTTCCAGAGATGTGAGTCAGGTGCTGGATGTTATCTTATGTATATGCAACATGCAAGAAAGACACATAGAGTCCAGGTACTTGTGGCTCCCTAATCACAGGTGGTGCCACTGGCTGCGGTGCCTTCAGCTCTCCACTGTGACTCTGATTTACAAACAAGGAAGTACACTGCAAATCCCTCGGCCTCTGTGTGCATTTTGGTTGTGGCCTGATTGCCACTTTGTCCTTTTGACTTTTGGAGTCAGCTGCTACAAGTTTCTTTTAATCAATAATCCACGGAGTGAATGAGGCAAAATTACCAGCCTGGAAACTTCTGCCTGGTGAGATGAAGTCAGCACATGTATTTTCAGTCCTAAGGTCACACTTCTGACTCTTTTTGGTTCTACCCCTAATCTTTATTTTTAATTGCTAGCAGTTAGCTCTCTTGTGTCATGGCGGTTACCCAGGGCAGCTGGCATCTGGTCAAACAAAAGTAAAACAGTTAATTAGGAGACAAAAGGATGCCCTCCAGTGGGCCCAAGTTGTCTGTTCTCATAAACGAGTTGTGACATCAGGGCAGTTGCACATTCTTGTCACCCTTGGATTTGTTTGGCGACACTTTGGGGGTATTTTGCCCTAAGGCTGCATGAGCCTTTACACTTGAGGTTGGTCAGCTTTTTGTTCTTAACAGAGACTGAAGACTTATTTACTGGAGTTATGGTAACAAAGAGAAAAAAGTCTGGGCATTTAGTTATCATTTCATTTTTTCTCCCAGAGGTTTATAACTAAGTGCAGTTTTTAGATATGTTTATGGACTCTGGTCTTGGAGTTCTTTGATGAGGAAGGGTAATTTATAACAGTCAAATGGGCCTTTTCAACCTTATCACATGAAATAAAAACCCAAAATGTTGGAAAGGAGCTGATGTAATAGAGACTTTCAAGCTCCTCATCTGCTTCATGGCTTTTCACCAACAGGAAACAATGATGGCAGATTTGGGGACTGTCATAAGCATGGGGTTTTCCATTCAGAAAGGTAAGGTAGGTGGATTTTATTTCTCCTTTCTCATCTGCAAGCAACAGGATTAGCACTGATTGATTTGGTTCCAAGAATTGAGTCCATTCCAAGATTGCCAACACACACACATACCTCCCAAACCTGCTTTTTTGCATGGTCATGTAACCAAGGCAGCTGACAGTTTAAAACTGGAAACAAAGAGAAGTCATGAATGAAAAGCAGGGCGTATTAATTTAGCTTTACAAATGTGCCCTTTCCAAAGCCAGGATTACTCATTCCCTGGCAGCCTACAGCATGGAGACCTGAGTCTGCTCAAACGCCATGGATTTAGAGTGTCACTTCCATTTGGTGTGGGATTTTCAGGAGAGAGGCTCCAACTCAGCAGAAATGTCCAGCTGTAATTAAAATCCTTGTCATTATGAAGCAAACATAGCTTCATCGTAGAGGGGAGAATAGCTCATTTTTAGTGTCCCAGAAAAGTCACAAGTATCATACCCAGTTACATGCAGAGAAAACTTCCTCATTATTGGTGCATTTTGAGAATGCATTAAAGGGACATTAAATCTCAGAAATGTGAAATGACAGTGGAGACATTTCCATCTTCTAACCGTGATAAAGAAATCAGAACCTGAGCTAGCTTTCTCTCAGGTCCATTTTCACTCTTACGAGATGCTCAGGGTGAAAACGAATTTATGTTAATAGGAGGGAGAAAATGGTTTCTTTGAACCATTATGACCTGGTTGCTCTCCTTTCTCTACTCTAATGGTAAACCTTAGTGTACTCACATGTACCTACAAGTGGGGCAGGCAGTGAGGAGCCCAAAGCCCCACCCCAAGGCTTCAGATACTGTTTTTCTGCCAACGATCCCCATATTTGTGTCTCTGGCTCAGACTCTCTTCTGGGCTTCCAACTGCATTCTCAGTGTCTCATAGCCATGACAAACTCCACATAGCCAAAGCCAACTCATCATCTTCTCTTCCTGCCTCGCCTCATGTTTCCCCATCTCATCCATCTAAATGCTGCAGCCTGGGAGTCACCTCTACAAGGCCCATTCCTCAAGTCCCACATCCAATCCACGAAGTACATTCCATCAGTTGCACCTTCAAAATTTATATCCATTTCAATCATTGCCCTCTGTTTCCACTCCCACAACTGTCTGAGCCTCTGTCATTCTTACCTGAATTTCTGCAGTAATCTCTTCATGAATCTTCTTGCTTCCCTTCTTGCCCCTTGTCCCTCTATCAAATCTGCCCTCCACATTCCAGCTGAATTAGACTTTTAAAAAAGTAGGTCAGCTCATGCCATTAGCCTATCTAGAGGCGTCAAGGTTCTCCACGGCACTCAGGAGGAAATACAAAACCCCTGGCGTGGCCACTAGGTTTGGCTTAAAGTGCTCCCTGCTCACTTCTCCAGCATTATCTCAGCATGCTCCCTTCTCAGTGTACTTGGACCACAGAATGCACCACTAATGGCAGCGTCTTGAACACACCCGGCTTTTCTCCATCTCATAGGCTTTCGTGTTCCTGGACTCGTCTTTACCCTTTCTCTCTCACACACAGACTCTGTCTCTTCCTGCCTAACTCACTCTTTCTCATCTTTCAGGTCACAGCTCAAAAGTCATTTCCTAGGGACTCCCCACGACCTTGCCCCTTGCCCTCATTTCCTTTGAGTACTTGATACTACATGTAAGTCTATTATTTATTTGCCTATTTTTCCTAATATTTATGTAACTTATAATTTACCCACTTACAGAGACCCCTCCCTCCAAAACAAGGTTTCCTTCCATGAAGTCAGGAGCTAGGTCTATTTTGTCCACAACTATATGTCCAAGACCTGCCTGCTACACAATACATTCTAAATAAAACAAAATGCTGAATGAAGACATGAGTAATTGAATGAGATCATCTTTTTTCTCCCAATTCAGGTTAGTTAAGGAACCTGAGTTTCTAAAATAGTGGTTGAGAGGTACTCACATGTTTTTATTCACATACAGATCTAGTTTTCCCTGTGCAGATGTAGCGAATTAGCAAATAATTGTGGCCTAGAGAATCTACCAGAGTCCTCCTTTCAGAGGAACCACTTTCTGTTGCCTCTGGGAGTGCTGTTCCACAGCGCAGGGAAGAGATGGGGAAGAACCAGAAAATAAAGGCTTCTGGCTTTCCACGTTAGATTTTGTAATTCATTTTCCGTGAAAACGATAGGGCCAAGTGGAAATTGTACTGTTATAAAAGTTTCTGGTGGCCAGCTCTGGGAAACCAAACATCATTTAGATTTAGAACATCAGTTTATGGGAAGAAATGTGTTCCAAATTCTAACAACCAACATATCCTCCAAAAATGACTCGGAACAAAAACTCTAAGTGGGGAGTTTGCTTGTTTTGTGTTTTAGATGAATTTGTAAAAATACTGTGACTCATCACCAGCCACACCCTCCCCGGCTCTCATCTTAATTTGGGTTCTGGTTAGCATGCATTGGACAACATTGGGAATGCCTCCGAGATAATTTTTTCACACTGGGATTTTTTAATTTGCATTGAGGCAGAGCCAGGAAACACTTATTTTCTTGTCCATATTAGGAAATAGCTTCCGATGAACCAAGAAAGTGCAATATTGAACCATTCTCCTGGCCTCCCTCAAGCTCCAGAGTTAATCCTCTTATTAGGAGTAAAAACCAATCCCATTGGTGAGATTGGGAGCTCCTGACTAATCTGATTGGTGAGATCAGGAGTCCCTGACCAATCAGATTGGTGAGACAGGATGGAGGACATCCTTTCCCAGGCCCCTCACCTGAGCAATGGGGGATTGCATTGAAAAAGCAAGGGCCTCCTTCTCTCGCCTGCTGGATTCTGTGTGATGAGACTTGGAGGACATGGAGAGGGTGGCTGTTCAACCTCCAGTCACCCTGTTTGTTCGTTTGTTTATTTATTTATTTGATGGAGTTTTGCTCTTGTTGCCCAGGCTGGAGTGCAATGGCGCGATCTCGGCTCACTGCAACCTCTGCCTCCGGGGTTCAAGTGATTCTCCTGCCTCAGCCTCCCGAGTAGCTGGGATTACGGGCGCCTAGCTACCACACTCGCTAATTTTTTTGTATTTTTAATAGAGACGGGGTTTCACCATGTTGGCCAGGCTGGTCTCAAACTCCTGACCTCAGGTGATCCACCCACCTCGGCCTCCAAAAGTGTTGGAATTACAGGCGTGAGCCACTGCTCCAGGCCATCACCCTGTTTTAAACGGGCTGCGCATGCACAGGGATGCCAGCCCAGCTGAGACATGTCTCTGCTCTCTTGCTTTCGTCTTCTTTCCTGTCACTCTTTTGATTGATGTAGTCGGACTCTTGCATACCATAGTTCAGAAAGGACGGGATATACCTTTGAGTCATTTTTAATCCAGCTCCTCAGAAAGCTGATACAATCTTCAATATCCCCTATTGGTTCTTTATTTCTGTCCTCAGCCAGAATGGAACTCTCCATCCTCAACCTCCAATTTTCAGTCATTTGAATTGTATTTTAAAATGTTTTTTCCATAAACAACTTTGCTATACCTATGTATAAAATGCTTGTGAAAATAAATCTAGTGCTTGTATTAGAAAGTGTATAGATCAAGTGTTTGCCTAGTCTGCAAAACCAGTGTTAAAACAAAATCTTCCTGCATGCTAGATTTTTCAAGGAAACAGGCAAACTCCCTGAGGAATTTTATATTAAGGGGCTTTGCCATGAAGTCAATCCAATCAAATGCACACCCATGTATCTTATCTCTGTAGCTGGCATTTCTGCTCTATACTTTTGTCATCATTTAAATAGTTTTGCAGTGCTTTGCTGACATAGAATTATTCCATCATGTCACTGAAGAGAACCAGGCCTAGAAAGATGTGGTGGCTTGCCCAAAATCACAGTGAGTCTTGGAGCTGGGCACACAAATCCAACATCCAGCTCTCAAATCTGCCCTCTACAAATCCCAAATTGCTTGCAGAGGCTGCAGTTTCCTTCTAAAAACAGTTTTCAGGAAAATTCAGCTTGCTGTTTTGGAGGAAGTGCCATCTTTTTCCTATCTTTATGCCTAAGGTGTCTCACTTGATCTTGTCTTGAAGGGGATTTTTGGGCAGAGATTGGGCTAAAAGCCATGAGGATAAATGAAATGAGTTGTTGCATGGAGAAAATCAGATTTTCTTTGCAATGCCTCTAAGTTTTTCATCAGGGTAGGAAGAACATACAGATTTGAACTCTTCCTTGTTACAAATTTCAGCCATTTTGAGCAATCTGGTTTCTAGGGGTCAGGAAGATGTCACCTTTATGACACATTCCTTTATTTCATGCCTTTTTAAAAGAATTAAGGACATTTCTCTTTGAAGTAAAACTACCTCCTCTAAGGCTCTGTGCAATGCTGAATATTGTACATTCTGGGACAGTCATGGCGAAGAGAACCAAGCTGTCATTTATTAGGCAAAGGCTGTAGCCTCCTCTAGGATTTTGTTTCCAGCCCTGAGGACACTGTCAACACTTAATGCATGAAGAAAAACAGCAATAATAAATATCATGAATGGAAAGAACAATGTGAAAGGCACTCCAGACTTCTTTTCTCCAGGAAGAAATTTCTGAAGTTGTCTTAGACTTTGGAAAAAATCCCAAGATACTATTAATATAATGGCACTTACCTCTATTTTCAGGGGACAAAATCCTTTAGACTTATTTTGAGAAGGCCTGGTTGATTGCACTGATTAATTAATTGGGTTGGCTGATTTTCAAAACCTCATCGCCATGAAAAAGCAACTGGAAAACGTTTTCTTTTTAAATGTGGAGTTCTCTAAACTGGTTCAGACAGCTGGACCCCATTTTGTGTTTGTTTTTTCAAACAGATTATTCGTGCTCTAAACCAGATCCAGCTGTATGTACTAATTGCATTTCAGTGACCAGGTTGGATGTTGTCTTTTTGAGAAAATTTCATTTAAAAGGAAAACGGATGCTTCAGCCTTACTGCGGTGCATTATCCCTTTTGTCCCAATGTTATACTTTATCTGAGAGCATTCGTCTTGGTAAACTGAGCCTGTGCTGGTGTTCTGAGCATGTCGTACTATTATAGGCAGATGATTATGCCAGATGGCCTCTAAAGGCTCTCAAATGTGTTTGTACCTCTTTCCTCACACTACTTCCTTATATACATGTGTACACACACATGCTTTGAAATATCAAGAGAAATTATTTTTTCATTTAAAAAATTATAGAAGTCAAACGCTGTCAGTGAAAAAGCTAAAAGTATGAAGAAAAAATACCTTAAGCAAATAGTGTAAATTTACTTGCTCCTTTAGTACCCAATAACAACAACACACACACTCAAACGTGCCCACATACATACCCTTATCCCCAGTCTCTAGGGCTAATCTTTATCTGTCTATGCCACAAATTATTTGCAGCTTGTATTTATTATCTAAGGTTGCATAACAAATCACTCTAAAGCTCAGTGGCTTAAAATAACACTAATCGTCTACTATCTCTCACAGTGTTCTGTGGATCAGGAGTTAGGGAGTGGCTTTACTAAGTGGTTCTGGCTTGGGGACTCTCATAAGGTTGTAGCCACATGTTGGCTGAGGATGCAGTCATTTGAAGACATGACTGGGGCTGGAGGACCCACTTCCAAGATGGCTCACTCCTATGGCTGGCATGTTGGTGCTGGCTTCTAGTAGAGGCTTCAGTTTCTCTTCATGTGGGTTTACATAGCCTGCTTGAATGTCCTCATGGAATGGCGTCTGACTCCCCATAAAGAGTGATCCAAGAGAACAAGGTGGAAGGTGCAATGCCTGTTACATTCTACCCTTGGAAGTCACACATCATCACATCTACTATATTCTTTGGTCAGTCAGGCTAGTCCTGGTTCAGTGTGGGAGGTGACTACAGAGAAGTGCACATTCCAGAAAGTAAGCATAATTTGGGGACATTTTAGATGACAGCTACCACAGAGTTCCCATTAAGAGGTGGGGTCTACTTCTCCACTCCTTGAATACAGGCAAGCCTGACAACGTGCTTTGTTCATAGAAGTTGGTAGAAATGATATGGAATACTATGTCGTCATAAAAAGGAATGAAATTATGTCCTTTGTAGCAACATAGATGCAGCTGGAGGCCATTATCCTAAGGGAATTAACGCAGGAACAGAAAACCAAACACTGCATGTTTTCACTTCTAAGTGGGAGTTAAACTTTGGGTACCTGTGGGCATAAAGACGGGAACAATAGACAATTGGGAATATTAGAGGGATACTAGAAGGGACAGAGGGGCAAGAGCTGAAAAACTATTTATTGGGTACTATGCTCACTACATGGGTGATAGGATTATTTGTACCCCAAACCTCAGCCTCATGTAATATACCCATGTAACAAACTTGTTCATGTACCACCTGAATCTAAAATAAATCTAAAGTAATATAAAATAAAATAAAATAAAATAAAAGTTATTTTTTTAAAAAAGAATGGAAAGGTACCAGAAAAAATACATAAAAAAGAAATTGGTAGAAATAAAATTGTGGCAATCCCAAGCCACGGCTCAAGATTTGCCTTTTCTGCTTTTCTCCTTGAGGATGAGAGAAAGGCCAGGTAGAAAGAGTTGTCCCAGCTGTCCCTGCTTTAGGGACATATATTAGTAAGCCCAGCCAACACCATATCTAGCACATATCTAGCTGAGCCCAACCCAAATTGCCAGCCGACAAAATCATAACCAAATAAGTGATTGTTGTTTTAAATCACTAAATTTTTGAGGATGGTTTGTTACACAGCAATAGAAAATTGATACAGTACGATAAACAATGGTCTACATTTTGTTGATTTCATATCCAACAATATACTGTGGGTATCCTTTCATGTTGGTATGTATAGCTGTCTGTCATATTTAAAAAGTTCCAATATGAAAATTTTATAATATGGAAATGTCCTAATTTTTAACATATTTGCCATTAATGGACATTCAGGTTGTCCATAAAATTTTTGCTACTGCAAGGAATGCTTTAGGAACATTACCTGTTCTGTTACTTGTTGGTTACATTTGTAGAAGTGAAGTTGCTAGGGAAAAGGGATTAGAGATGTCATCAAATATTTGAAGTGTCAAAAATAGCTGCGCCAATTTCCATCCCACTAACAAAGTATCAAATTTTAAAGGAAAATCCTAAAAGCTCGTTGATGCCCTCTTCCTGAAAATTCAAAGCCAGGCCTTTGTTCAAAGCCAGGAGGTGGTGAAACAGAGCTGGGAACAGTATAAGACTGTGTGGGACCACTGATTCCTTGAAGATGTAGTGAGAACAGACCAAGGAACTCAGGGTAGAAATACAAAAGGTAGGTACATGACAGAGGAGTAAATGGAAATGTGAAGGAGGTTGGCTTTTCTCATAGATTCTTGACACTTTTTCTATCTCCAAGAGCTTTTTCAGAAATAAATGTAATAGACAAGGCTGCCAACTAAAAGTCTTTTTAAAAATATTTAAAAAGTATTTTTAATACTTTTTATTACAATATAATATTGTAATACTGAGTATTACAATAATCAGTAGTAAATCTGAAGTATTAGAGATAACAGTAGTGGTTAGAGTCTTATACAAATTCAACATTAAGGCCTTAAATCTAACTTGTCAGTCAGTTATTTTAGCCAGAGCATTTGCATGGACCCCAGGCCCCCTGGAGGCCCTCTGCGACTCTAGAGGTTCAAATAATGATGCCTAACACTATGTGGCAGATATGATCAAAACGAATCTACGTATATTCCTACATGCATTTAATTCACACAACAGATGAAGAAACTAAGGCATAGTGGAGTAGCTAGGTAATTTTCTGAAGTTTAGGGTGGTAATAAGTAGAGGAGCAGAATTTTAATCACTTTGTTCCAAGAAGCTCTGATCGTATCAACTTCTGTGTGGTTGACCAATTGGCTGCTTGCTTCCACCATTCTTCCTTTCTGGAAGAGGCTTGGGATACATTCACTTCCCAGCCTCCCTTGCAGCTAGAATGTGCACACATGCCACCCAATATTGGCCAATGGGAACTTAGGGAAGTCAGCTGGGAGACTTCAGGGAAAGACTTTTTTTCCTAATAGAAGAAGATCCCTGCAAAGAAACCTCTTTCTCTCTTCCAAATATTGTGGGAGTGTAAATGTGTTGCTTAGAATGTGGCAGCACCTATGCTGCCAAGCTTGCAGATTGCAGAGTGGAGAGATTAAAAGAGGCTCTATTCTTCATGATGCTATTGATCTGCTAATCCAGTCTCAGCCTTGCCTGCCTATCTCTCAACTTCTTCTATTGTAAGATTATTAAGTTTCATTTTTGTTTAAAACCACTTTTAGTGGATCTGTTCTGTTACTTGTAGCTGAAAGCAACTAAAACATTATTACTTTATGCCTCCAAGAATACTTAATTAATTGTAATCTCAGTATTTTGAAACTGTATTTTAAATGGAGCTGGGAAACCCTATAAGAATACAGAGCACACATTTCATATACAACCATCAGACTCCTGCTTCATTCTGTTCTTTGAGCTACAAACACAGAAAACATTATTAACGACAAATTGAGTCATTTTTAAATGAATCTTACTAAAAGTACAAATGAAAAAAAAACTAATTCACTTTTTTTAAGCTGGAGGAAACCTAGTTTTAAAAAGTGCTAATTTACTTGGCTGTGCAAAGGCCTAATAGTAATTGTTGAAATAAGGGGAAATCAGAAATATGAATTGGAAGTACCCCCTGCCATGGACCAGGATGTGTAATTTTGCTCTGTACTTTTACCATAAATAGTTTTCAAAATTTTATGTAACTATTCATCAAGAGATGGTCATTTATACTTTGGAAGTTTACAAATTCAGAATGGTCCTCACTTCTGCATACTTCTATTGGAAAACAGGATCCATATTCTGTTTGGATAGAATATAATGTAAGGGAATAAAATCTTGAAAGCAGTTTTGGTAGAAATCAAAATTTTTGCTTCAGATTACACTGCCCTAAATGGCAACCTGACTGAGAATAAATTAGTGTGAACTGATCCCACACTGTCAGGCAAGCTGTCCGCACCTGCTGAGGTGATAGTTGAGGGTGGGGGAGTTCTGTATATATTTAGACAAAGAGAGAGAGATGGATTTGAAGGAATTGGCTCATGCAATTATGGAGGCTGGTAGGCTGGAGACCCAGGGAAGAGCTGATGTTGGAGTTCAAGTACAAAGGCCATCTGCTGGCAGAATTCCCTATTCTTCTGGGGAAGTCAGTCTTTGTCTATTAATACCTTCACCAAATGAAGCCCATCCACATTACAGAGAGTAATCTGCTTTACTCAAAGTCTACTGATTTAAATGTTAATCTCATTTAAAAATACCTTCAGAGAAAGATCTATTTGGTAAAACATTATTCTATTAGGTTGGTGCAAAATAATTGTGGTTTTTGCCATTACTTTTTTATTATTATACTTTAAGTTCTGGGATACATGTGAAGAATGTGCAGGTTTGTTACATAGGTATACACAAGCCATAGTGGTTTGCTGTGCCCATAAACCCACCATCCACATTAGATTATTTCTCCTTATGCTATCCCTCCCCTAGCTCCCCACCTCCTGACAGTCCCCAGTGTGTGATGTTCCCCTCCCTGTGTCTATGTGTTCTCATTGTTCAACTCTGATTTATGAATGAGAACATGCGGTGTTTGGTTTTCTGTTCCTGTGTTAGTTTGCTAGGAATGATGGTTTCCAGCTTCATCCATGTTCCTGAAAAGGACACAAACTCATCCTTTTTTGTGGCTGCATAGTATTCCATGGTATATATGTGCCACATTTTCTTTATCCAGTCTATCATTGATGGCATTTGGGTTGGTTCCAAGTCTTTGCTATTATGAACAGTGCCACAATAAACATACGTGTGCATGTGTCTTTATAGTAGAATGATTTATAATCCTTTGGGTATATACCCAGTAATGGGATTGCTGGGTCCAGCAGTATTTCTGGTTCTAGATCCTTGAGGAATCACCACACTGTCTTCCACAATGGCTGAACTAATTTACACTCCCACCAACAGTGTAAAAGCATTCCTATTTCTCCACAACCTCTCCAGCCATCTGTTGTTTCCTGACTTTTTAGTGATTGCCATTCTAACTGGCATAAGATGGTATCTCATTGTGGTTTTGATTTGCATTTCTCTAATGATCAGTGATGACGAACTTTTTTTCATGTGTTTGTTGGCCGCATAAATGTCCTTTTTTGAGAAATGTCTGTTCATATCCTTCACCCACTTTTTGATGAGGTTGTTTTTTTCTTGTAAATTTGTTTAAGTTCCTTGTAGATTCTGGATATTAAGCCTTGTCAGATGGAAAGATTGCAAAAATTTTCTCCCAGAAACAGGGAACAGAATAGGTTGCCTGTTCACTCTGATAATAGTTTCCTTTGCTGTGCAGAAGTTCTTTGGTTTAATTAGGTCCCATTTGTCAATTTCAGCTTTTGTTGCCATTGCTTTTGGTGTTTTAGTCATGAAGTGTTTGCCCATGCCTATGTCCTGAATGGCATTGCCTAGATTTTCTTCTAGGGTTTTTATAGTTTTAGGTCTTACATTTAAGTCTTTAATCCATTTTGAGTTAATTTTTGTACAAGGTGTAAAGAAGGGGTCCAGTTTCAGTTTTCTGCATATGGCTAGCCAGTTTTTCCAACACCATTTATTAAATAGGGAATCCTTTCCACATTGCTTGTTTTTGTCAGGTTTGTTAAAGAACAGATGGTTGTGTATGTGTGGTGTTATTTCTGAAGCCTCTGTTCTGATCCATTGATCTATATAAAATGAGTTAGATATTTTGAGATATCTGTTTTGGTACCAGTACCATGCTGTTTTTGTTACCGTAGCCTTGTAGTATAGTTTGAAGTCAGGTAGCGTGATGCCTCCATCTTTGTTCTTTTTGCTTAGGATTGTCTTGGCTATACAGGCTGTTTTTTGGTTGGATATGAAATTTAAAGCAGTTTTTTTCTAATTCTGTGAAGAAAGTCAATGGTAGCTTGATAGGGATAGCATTGAATCCATAAATTACTTTGGGCAGAATGGCCATTTTCACTATATTGATTCTTCCTATCCATGAGTATGGAATGTTTTCCCATTTGTTTGTGTCCTCTCTTATTTCCTTGAGCAGTGGTTTGTAGTTCTCCTTGAAGAGGTCCTTCACATCCCTTCTAAGTTGTATTCCTAGGAATTTTATTCTCTTTGTTGAAATTGTGAATGGGAGTTCACTCATGATTTGGCTCTGTGTTTGTCTATTATTGGTGTATAGGAATCTTGTGATTTTTGCAAATTGATTTTGTATCCTGAGACTTTGCTGAAATTGCTTATCAGCTTTAGGAGATTTTGGGCTGAGACAATGGGTTTTTCTAAATATGTGATCATGTCATCTGCAAACAGAGACAATTTGACTTCCTCTCTTCCTATTTTAATACCTTTTATTTCTTTCTTTTACCTGATTGCCCTGGCCAGAACTTCCAATACTATGTTGAATGGGAGTGGTGAGAGAGGGCATCCTTGTCTTGTGCCGGTTTTCAAAGGGAATGCTTCCATCTTTTGCCCATTGAGTATGATATTGGCTGTGGGTTTGTCATAAATAGCTCTTATTATTTTGAGATACGTTCCATCAATACCTACTTTATTGAGAGTTTTTAGCATGAAGGGGTGTTGAATTTTATTGAAGGCCTTTTCTGCATGTATTGAGATAATCCTGTGATTTTTGTCATTGGTTCTGTTTGTGTGATGGATTACATTCATTGCTTTGCATATGTTGAACCAGCCTTGCATCCCAGGGATGAAGCCAACTTGATCGTGGTGGATCAAGTTGAACATCAGTGTGAAAATCCTCAATAAAATACTGGGAAACTGAATCCCACTGAATACTGGGATTCAGTTTCCCAGTATTTTATTGAGGATTTTCACACTGATGTTCATCAGGGATATTGGCCTGAAATTTTCTTTTTTTGTTGTGTCTCCGCCAGGTTTTAGTATCAGGAAGACACTGGCCTCATAAAATGAGTTAGGAAGGAGTCCCTCTTTTTCTGTTGTTCACAATAGTTTCAGAAGGAATGGTACCAGCTCCTCTTTGTACCTCTGGTAGAATTCGGCTGTGAATCCGTCTGGTCCTGGGCCTTTTTTGGTTGGTAGACTATTAATTTGTGCCTCAATTTCAGAACTTGTTATTGGTCTATTCAGGGATTCAACTTCTTTTTGGTTTAGTCTTGGCAGGGTGTATGTGTCCAGGAATTTATCCATTTCTTCTAGATTTTCTAGTTTATTTGCGTAGAGGTGTTCATAGTATTCTCTGATGGTAGTCTGTATTTCTGTGGAGTCAGTGGTGATATCCCTTTATCATTTTTTATTATGTCTATTTGATTCTTCTCTTTTCTTCTTTATTAGTCTGGCTAGCAGTCTATCTATTTTGTTAATCTTTTCAAAAACCAACTCCTGGATTCATTGATTTTTTGAAGGGTTTTCGTGTCTCTATCTCTTTCAGTTCTGCTCTTAGTTATTTTTTGTCTTCTGCTAGGTTTTGAACTTGTTTGCTCTTGCTTCTCTAGTTCTTTTAATTTTGATGTTAGGATGTTGATTTTAGATCTTTCCCACTTTCTCCTGTGGGTATTTAGTGCTTTAAACTTCCCTCTGAACACTGCTTTAGCTGTGTCCCAGAGATTCTGGTACGTTCTGTCTTTGTTCTCATTGGTTTCAAATAACTTATTTATTTCTGCCTTAATTTCATTATTTACCCAGTAGTCATTCAGGAGCAGGTTGTTCACTTTCCATGGAGTTGTGTGATTTTGAGTGAGTTTCTTAATCCTGAGTTCTAGTTTGAGTTCACTGTGGTCTGAGAGACTGTTATGATTTCCATTCTTTTGCATTTGCTGAGGAGTGTTTTATTCCAATTATGTGGTCAATTTTAGAATAAGTGCAATGTGGTGCTGAGAAGAATGTATATTCTGTTGATTTTGGGTGGAGAGTTCTGTATATGTTTATTAGGTCCACTTGGTCCAGACCTGAGTTCAAGTCCTAAATATCCTTGTTAATTTTCTGTTTCATTGATCTGTCTAATATTGACAGTGGGTTTTAAAGTCTCCCATTATTATAGTGTGGGAGTTTAGGTCTCTTTGTAGGTCTCTAAGAACTTGCTTTATGAAACTGGGTGCTTCTGTTTTGGGTGCATATAAATTTAGGATAGTTAACCCTTCTTGTTGTATTGATCCCTCTACCATTATGTAATGCCCTTCTTAGTCTTTTTTTGATCTTTGTTGAATTAAAGTGTATTCTATCAGAGACTAAGATTGCAACCCCTGTTTTTTTTTTTTTCTTTCCATTTGCTTGGTAAATATTCCTCCATCCCTTTATTTTGAGCCTATGTATGTCTTTGCACATGAGATGGGTCTCCTGAATACAGCACACCAATGGGTCCTGACTCTTCATCCAATTTGCCAGTCTGTGTCTTTTAATTGTGGCATTTGGCCCATTTACATTTAAGGTTAACATTGTTATGTGTTAATTTGATCCTGTCATTATGATGCTAGCTGGTTATTTTGCCCATTAGTTGCTGCAGTTTCTTCATAGTGTCAATGGTCTTTATAATTTGGTATGTTTTTGCAGTGGCTGGTACCTGTTTTTCCTTTCATTTAGTGCTTCCTTCAGGAGCTCTCGTAAGGCAGACCTGGTGGTGACAAAATCTCTCAGCGTTTGCTTGTCTGTAAAGGCTTTTATTTCTCCTTCACTTATGAAGCTTAGTTTGGCTGGATATGAAATTCTGGGTTGAAAATTCTTTTCTTTAAGAATGTTGAATATTTGCCCTCACTCTCTTCTGGCTTGTAGAGTTTCTGCAGAGAGATCCACTGTTAGTGTCTGATTGGCTTCCCTTTGTGGTTAACCCAAACTTTCTCTCTGGCTCCCCTTAACATTTTTTCCTTCATTTCAACCTTGGTGAATCTGACGATTTTGTGTCTTGGGGTTGCTCTTCTCGTGGAGTATTTTTGTGGTGTTCTCTGTATTTCCTGAATTCGAATGTTGGCCTGTCTTGCTAGCTTGGGGAAGTTCTCCTGGATAATATCCTGAATAGCATTTTCCAACTTATGCTTCCATTCTCCCCATCAATTTCAGTTACACCAATGAAACGTAGGTTTGGCCTTTGCACATAGTCCCATATTTCTTAGCAGCTTTCTTCATTCCTTTTCATTCTTTTTTCTCTAATCTTGTCTTCACTGTTTATTTCATTAAGTTTATCTTCAATCTCTGGTATCCTTTCTTCCACTTGATCAATTTGACTGTTGATACTTGTGTATGCTTCATGAAGTTCTTGTGCTGTTTTTCAGCTCCATCAGGTTGTTTATATTCTTCTCTAAACTGGTTATTGTAGTTAGCAATTCATCTAAACTTTTTTCAAGGTTCTTAGCTTCCTTGCATTGGGTTAGAACATGCTCCTTTAGCTCAGAGGAGTTTCTTATTACCCACCTTCTGAAGCCTACTTCTGTCAATTCTTGAAACTCATTCTCTCTCCAGTTTTGTTCCCTTGGTGGCAATGAGTTGTGATCCTTTGGAGAAGAGGCATCCTGGTTTTTGGAATTTTCAGCCTTTTTGTGCTGTTTTTTTCTCATCTTCATTGATTTATCTATCTTTGGTCTTTGATGTTGGTGACCTTAGGATGGGGTTTCTGTGTGGTCATCCTTTTTGTTGATGTTGATGTTATTCCTTTCTGTTTGTTAGTTTTCCTTCTAACAGTCAGGCCCCTCTGCTGTAGGTCTGCTGGAGTTTGCTGGAGGTCTACTGCAGACCCTGTTTGCCTGGGTATCATCAGTGGAAGCTGCAGAACAGCAAAGATTGCTGCCTCTTCCTTCCTCTGGAAGTTTTGTCCCAGAGGGGCACCTGCCAAATGCCAGCTGGAGTTCTCCCGTATGACGTGTCTGTTGACCCCTGCTGGGAGGTGTCTCCCAGTCAGGAGGCACGGGGGTCAGGAACCCACTTGAGGAGGCAGTCTGCCCCTTAGCAGAGCTCAAGCACTGTGCTGGGAGATCCGCTGCTCTCTTCAGTGCTGGCAGGCAGGAACGTTTAAGTCTGTTGAAGCTGCACCCACAGCCACCCCTTCTCCCAGGTGCTCTGTCCCAGGGAGATAGGAGTTTGATCCATAAGCCTCTGACTGGAGCTGCTGTCTTTCTTTCAGAGACGTCCTTCCTAGAGAGGAGGAATCTAGATAGGCAGCCTAGCTACAGTGGCTTTGCAGAGCTGTGGTGGGCTCTGCCCAGTTCAAACTTCCTGGTAGCTTTGTTTACACTGTGAGGGGAAAACCACCTACTCAAGCCTCAGTAATGGTGGACGCCCCTCCCCCCACCAAGCTTGAGCATCCCAGGTCGACATCAGACTGCTGTGCTGGCAGTGAGAATTTCAAGTCAGTGGATCTTGTCTTGCTGGGCTCCATGGGGGCGGGATCCCCTGAGCTAGACTACTTGGTTCCCTGGCTTCAGTCCTCTTTCCAGGGGAGTGAATGGTTCTGTCTTGCTGGCTTTTCAGGTGCCACTGGGGTATGAAAAAACTCCTGCAGCTCGCTCAGTGTCTGTTCAATTTTGTGCTCAGTTTTGTGCTTGAAACCCAGGGCCCTGGTGGCGTAGGCGCTAGAGGGAATCTCCTGGTCTGTGGGTTGTGAAGACCATGGGAAAAGCATAGTATCTGGGCCAAAGTGCACCATCCCTCACAGCACAGTCCCTCACAGCTTCCCTTGGCTAGGGGAGGGGTTTACCCTACCCCTTGCACTTCCTGGATGAGGTGACACCTCACCCTGCTTCAGCTCACCCTCCATGGGCTGCACCCACTGTCTAATTAGTCCCAGTGAGGTGATCTGGGTACCTCAGTTGGAAATGCATAAATCACCCACCTTCTGCGTTAATCTCACTGGGAGCTGCAGACTGGAGCTGTTCTTTTTCAGCCATCTTGCCAGCTACTGGCTTTTGCCATTATTTTTATTGGCAAAAGCCACAATTGCTTTTTCACCAACCTAATAGAATAATGTTTTACCAAATATCGGGGTGTCATGGGTGTGATGGTTAATTTCATGTATCAACTTGACTAGGCTAAGGGATGCTTAGACAGCTGGTAAAACATTACTTCTGGCTGTGTCTAAGAGGGTGTTCCTGGAAGAGATTAGCATTTGAATCTGTGGACTAAGTAAGGAAGATCCACCTTCATCAGTGTGGGTAGGCATTATCTGATCTATTAAGAACTGCAATAGAACAAAAAGGTAGGAGAATGGCAAATTCTTTCTCTTCTTAAGGTGGGGCATCCATCTCCTCCTGCCCCCAGACAATGAAGCTTCTGGTTTTTGGGCCTTTGGATCCTAGGAATTACTCCAGCAGGTCGTACCCCCTCAGCCCTGCCACACTGGTGAGGGTCGATTTCCCCAATCCCTGTTCTCCAGCTTATAGATGGCATATTGTGAGAGTTCTAGGCCTGCGTACCTGTGTGAGAGCCAATTCCTATAATATATCTTTTTTCCTTCCTTCCTCCCTTTTGCTTTTTTCCTTCCTTCCTTCCTTTCTTCCTTCCTTCCTTCCCTTTCATTTCTCTTTTTCTTTTTGTTCTTCTCTTTCTCTCTTTCTTCCTCTTCTTCTTTTTTCCTTTCTTTATTTATTTCCCTTTTTCTGTTTCTCTGGAAAGCCTTGACCCGTCCAGTTGCCTCACCAAGTTGACACACAAAATTAACCATCACAAGGGCACAGTTGACTGACAGCTTGCAGCTGCCCCACGTTCAGATCCACTGGAACATTCATACCAGGGCCATGCTTCCTGGGGTCTCTTCCCTGCCAATGGCTAAGTGCAGGGTGAGTACTAGAGTCAAGCCATTCCTGCCCTACATGGGCTCCTCCAATAGATAGCCTTTGCTCAGGATTCCCCAATAGCCTGGCAGAGACTCTCTAAGCTGCACTGCAGGTGGAAGCTCCTCTTATCTAGTTCTCCTTGTATCTTGCTCTTTTTTCAGAGGTTTTACCCTTTAACTGAAATTGAAGTCTCCTTTCACCTTTTCCAGCTCCTTCCTCCTTTATCTTTCACAGGAAATATATACGAATGTAGTTAGAGATGCACATCCATCATCAAAAATTTTTAAAACTGGTATATAGGTTTTCCAGCCAGTGTATACTAGGAATTGGCTCACACAATTATAGAACATTAACAGTATATTAATAGCATGGAACATTATAATCCATCAAAAGCCAAATGCAAATGAAAGTTGATGCATAGTTGAGAAAAAATATTTCAGAATATCATTTTCTGAGCTACACAACTCCATGGATTCCATTTAAATAAGAAAAAAAATAGACGACGAAGGGAATGGTAAAACCTATTGGCTAAAACATTGCTAGAAGTTAGGGTTAAGTTCTTGTAGGCTGCAGAATGGACCAGCTAAACTTAGTTTAGAACATTTCAATTTCTACTTGACTATATTTATAAAGAGCAAACTCAGTATCTCAGTGAATTTGACTCCTAAATAAGACCAAGAGTTAGTCCTTGAAAGCCACAAGAATTGCCAGGCCAAAGCAAATCTCTGCTTCTCTAGTGTTGAAGGTGAAAGAGGGAAAAGTTCCCAGCTAGCTGTGTGCTAATTTTAGAATTGCAAAGCCCAATACAAGAAGCCAACCGAAGTCATGCAAACACCGTTGGTAAACAATGCCAAGCCAGCTGCTTTGGACGGACCAGACATATGGCAGGTGAAGGTAGACAAGATTTCCTCTGAAAGGTTCACTTATTATTCTTTATAATCTTAGTTCTCAGTGGGGAAAAAAAATGAGATTGGCCACAATTTTGGAGTAGTATGTTTATCTGCTTGTTTATTTTTAAATATCTTTATATTTGTTTTCTCACATTAAAAAATGAAAGCATTCTCATCAAAGACAAAATTTCAGCAATCCTGAAGTGGATATTGGGAAAAGCAAATGTTTCCTAGCCCCTCATCTCCCCTGCTTGTTCCCCTCCTTTCTGTGACTCTCCTGTCCCCCTCACAGAAGTAAGCACTGTTAGTAATTTTGTGTGTATCTAAACATTTTTCTATGCACACAAAAAGAGAATAGACTATTTTAACCATCCCATCACTGGGTATATACCCAAAGGACTATAAATCATGCTGCTATAAAGACACATGCACACGTATGTTTATTGCAGCATTATTCACAATAGCAAAGACTTGGAACCAACCCAAATGTCCAACAATGATAGATTGGATTAAGAAAATGTGGCACATACACACTATGGAATACTATGCAGCCATAAAAAATGATGAGTTCATGTCCTTTGTAGGGACATGGATGAAATTGGAAATCATCATTCTCAGTAAACTATCGCAAAAACAAAAAACCAAACACCGCATATTCTCACTTATAGGTGGGAATTGAACAATGAGAACACATGGACACAGGAAGGGGATCATCACACTCTGGGGACTGTTGTGGGGTGGGGGGAGGGGGGAGGGATAGCATTGGGAGATATACCTAATGCTAGATGACGAGTTGGTGGGTGCAGTGCACCAGCATGGCGCATGTATACATATGTAACTAACCTGCACGTTGCGCACATGTACCCGAAAACCTAAAGTATAATAATAATAAATAATAAATAAATAAACAAATAAATAAATAATTCGGAAAAAAATACAGAAAAATCTCTCACCATGTGTTTTTGAGGCAATCGATACTTTTTGTTACCACTCTCCAACATGGCTGAAAGATGGGATGAAGGAGATAGTCTATGCTTAGGACTCCCTGTTCGTGTTTCTCTTTCTCTAAAACTCCTGTACCTAATTTTAATTAATTTAAATGTACATAACTACACGTGGCTAGTGGGTACTGTATCGGACAGTGCAAGTCTAGGAAAAGTAATCTTTCTCCAGAGAAGACCCCATGGAAGGATTCGGAGGAGGACAGTCACATCCCCATACTCCTTCCACCTGGGTTTCCTTTTCAGTCCCTGAACCATTGGATAACTTGGACTCTGCAGACTACAGCCTTTAGACACAGCCAGGAAATATAAAACATACCACACTCATTGGAAACAAAGGTAGAGAGGAAGAATTGGGTGGGTCACCAGCTGCTATTTCCTCTTAGAATAAAGCAAAATATAAACTCTCTGTAACCACAGATTGGAAATCAACTGAGTCTATTTCTTGGGGTTTATGAGGACAATCACATAAACAAATCTTGCTAGATATTCACGTGTTTATTGTTAAGAGGCCTCCAGAGAAGGAAATCCCCAGTTTTTCTCCATACCCCAGGTCAACATTTAATTGGCCTTACTCTACATTACTCAGAAGGCATTTTGGTTCTTGTCTACTTCCTGGTACTCACTATGGAGCAGCTGGTCATCATCTCTCTTCTTAGATTATGATTTTAAAAAGCCTCATTCAGCTTCCATATTTGTTCTATGAGCTTCTCATCCTAGATCCCAGGTAATCATAATCAGTCATAAATAGCTCCTTTTGCCCTAAGGGGCAGTGAGCAAATAGCTGGAAAAGTTGAAGATGATACTGCATGGAGACACAAGTTATCAGATGGCCTGTTCTTGGCACATAAAAGGGTATGATCTATAACTTGTACAACACAGATACATCTTGAGATCCAAAACTGAGCATAGAGCTTATTTTCTTCCATTTCTACTCAACTTGCTTATGTGGCCAGAGGATACCATTTTGTATACAGGGCCATGTTAAGACTTCCAAGCATCCTGGATGCAGAAATCCTGTTTGAAGCTAGTGGATACATGTAGTGATTTCTTTGTTTCCCAAATGAAAATAAAAAATAAAACACAAATCCCATCTTTTATTATTAAAAAATAATTTCAGTTCACTATTTTAAAACAAAAACACAAACAAGTGGAAAGAAGGGAGTAATAATCACCAAAGCCTTCCACTCAAAGATGATAACTAGTTGTTTTTTTTTGTGAATATTATTACAAACATTTTTTCTCTGCATGTACACACAAATATGTACCTCCACTCTTAGGCATGCAACATCTGGAAGGATGTGAAGGCAAAACCCATTTTCAGAAAGAAAGTATGGATGATAGCTCACTTACTTGGGTCAATAAGATGATACAGAACATTGCCTTTCCCTTGAAATTACATTTCAGGGCAAAAGCAGTCACCTCAGGTGGGCATCTGGCTCTGAGCCTCTTCTCTGGTCTATCATTCTCTTCCCCTCTTCCCCCTATAATTCTTATATGCAGTGGTGAGATCTCGGCTCACTGCAACCTCCATCTCCTGGGCTAAAGCAGTTCTCTTGCCTCAGCCTCCCAAGTAGCTGGGACTATAAGCGTGCGCCATTAAGCCCAACTAATTTTTTTATTTTTTGTAGCAACAAGATTTCACCATGTTGGTCAGGCTGGTCTTGAGCTCCTGACCTCAGGTGATCCACCAGCTTCGGCCTCCCAAAGTGCTGGGATTACAGGTATGAGCCATTGCGCCCGGCCAATAATTCTTACAGTTTCTTCTACTCCCTGCCCACTCCTGAAGGATCTAGCTCCATTCTAGATGTTCAGGGCCCTATCCTGTGCCATCCCCAAAGGGCTTCTCTCCTTACTAAGCAGGGTAGAAGAGGCTAAGTGTTGCATAGAGAAATTGGCTTTGAGGACCAGCACTCACCATCAAGTTCATGTTGAGGGCCAAACCTGTCCACCTAAGTGCCTTTGAACCACACACTTCTACCACTGGGAAACTGTACAAAAAGAGAAGAATGTGAGTTATTCTAACACTTTGAGGATAGGAATAGGCATCAATAAAACCTGAATTCCATCACAATGTTTTGGCAATAAGGCCAGACTCCCTCCCAAGACATTCCCTTTAAGCCTTGATGTTTTATCTGTAAAGTGAGAAGAGTGATATCTTCCTCACAAGGTTGTTGGGAAAATAAAATGAGATACATGTAGCAGTTTAAAGAAGGCCAAGAGTGAGATAGACCCCCTAGGCAGCTGCTCTCCAAGAGGTCTCTAAAAGCATCAGTGCCCTGATATTCAAGGATAAGATCTTTAGCTTTGTAAGTTCAGAATTTAGATTATTAGTTTATTAAGATAGGGCCTTACGGTAAGTATTGGTATTGCAGAATATACTCACATTACCAAAACTCACTAGAGACTGAACTATAAACTAGAATGCAATTTAATAAACAATAAAAATTATAAATTATCTTGCTGGTCAGTAAATCTACAGGGAAAGTAACTTATAAGCAGAATATTCCTCAGTGAACTGGAAACAGAGCTGGGTTTTTTTGGGTAATCATAGTGATTAATGTCTTCTAACCAAGATAGCCTGGGGGCAACCACCATCCCAACTGGGATAGTGCTGCTGCATGGACTGAATGCTGGAATGTGTAGATTAAGGCAGCCTTTTTTTCTGCATAGTGCCTGGATGAATAAACCTTGTCTTTTTAGCTCCCACCACACCCCCTGTCACCGCCCCCACCTTCTTCCTGCCACCACAGTGCCCAGACTTGGATACGTTAACATTTCTCATTAGGATGCAATCATGCTTCTACTTAAATTATCTTAGGAAGAGCACATAGTACTATTGGAAGTTAATAGGCATTACTATAAAACAGGTGCCATCGTCAAGAAAGTTTAGAAAACACTGAATTAAACAAGCTAAATACTTAAAAAACAAAACAAAAACCGTCAGATTTCTCAGAGGCTGAATGTGAACTATGTCGACATTGTTCACCATTCCATCTACCTCCTTAAAAAAGAGCACTTACTGAATCTCTGTTGAGTGAATGAAAGTCCTAGGTGACCTTTCTATGTGACTTTGGGCAAGTTACTTCACCTCTTTATGTCCAGTTTCTCCTCTGTGAAATGAGGATAAAGTATCTACCTTATAGGGTTGTTATGAGGAATAAATCAGTTAATGTATGTAAAGTGCTTAAAACAGTGCCTGGCATATATTAAGCATCATGTGTTTTGTATTCATTACTTCCATACTTGTTTATACTTTCACTACATATGTGTGCATCCATAAGCATATGTGGTACAATTTTGTGTTTTACAAGTTTGAATAAATTGAACCATACTAGATCCATCAATTTGCAACTATTAATATATGTATTTTTTAGTTTATTCATTTTTATTGATGTGTAATATTCCATTGTATAAGTAACTGCAACTTAACTATCTCCTTTTTTTGTGCATTTAGGCTGTTTCTAGTCTCTGCTATTATGAATAATTACATTGTAAATATTCTTATACGTCTCCTTATAAACGTTGTGTATAACTGCCTAGATAAATTTTGTTTTCGCTTTTTTTTTTTTTGTCATATTCTCACAAAGTAATCTTATCATTAAGTCCTTAGGGGGAATGATACCAATTACATAACATATTGAAAAGCTGATGCCTGGCTCAGAGAGGATGCCCTATTACTCCATATGATTTCATCTTCCCAATCAAAGCATGTACTCTAAGGAGAACAGGAAATGGGAGAATGCAGCAGGTTATTCTTCAAATAGCCTCATGACCCTGGGGCAGATTGTTTGCTCTTCGGACCTCAGTTTCTTCACCTGGAAAATGAGTGGTTATCCCTTAGGTCCTTTCACACCTCTGAGTTTTTAATGTCTGTATTCTACACGATCTAGAACACCACTGGAGCAAAAAAAGCACTCAATAAATGCTTGTTGATTGAAATGGGGCCAAGGTGACAAGATGCACTTTGAAAAAGCTGTTCCATGAGTGCCAGAACAACATGTTCCCATAAAGGAGCGGAAGAGCACAAGACTAATATAAAGCTTTTGGGAAAACTTAAAGCAACAGGGGAAAGTCCCCCAAAGCAGAAATTGGCTAGATAACCACAGGAGAAATATCAGGAAATTGCACAATTTTGTAAGAATCAGATTAAAAATGCTAAGGGAAGGAGACATTCTACTTTTAAGAGACATGAAGCAAGAGGCAAGAGCCAGTTGTTGCTCAGAGTGAAATAATGTAGGAAGTCAACAGCCTCTAAACATCCTCTCCCCCACAAAAGGTCTGCTCTTGTTGGAGATTTTTAAAAATAGAACAAAAGGTTATCCCTCCCGCCAGCAGACACAATGTCCTAATGTCTCCAACCAAAAGTCCTCTTCTTTGACCCTGCTTCCTTCTCTAATTACCATCATATGGCTAATGGCATCACCCTTTACCCTATCGTATCTCCTCATCCTTGAAGGGAGAAGGAGAGGGAACTTTTGGTATAATAATGCATCCAAGTCTTCTTCCATTATAAGAATGCACCATGCTCCTCCCAGGTTGCACTGAGTGGAACCAATAATCTGGAGGTGAAACAAAGTGGGACAAAAGGAAAGTGCACAGAGGTGAAAAGAGCAAAATTGAGATGCTGACACATTACACCAGAAAATAGAACATTTCCGGCTGTAGCTGGTACTGCTGGTTATTTCATGATATGGTTTGGATCTGTGTCCCCACCCAAATCTCATGTCAAACTGTAATCTCCAATGTTGGAGGTGGGGGCCTGGTGGGAAGTGATTGGATTATGGACAAATTTTCCCCTTTGGTGCTGTTCTTGTGATCGAATTTTCATAAGATCTGGTTGTTTGAAAATGTATAGCACCTCCTCCTCTCTTCCTCCTTCTCTGGCCATGTGAGATGTCTTGCCCCTCCTTCGCCCTCTGCCATGAATGAAAGTTTCCCGAGGCCTCCCCAGGAGCTGAGCAGATGCCAGCATCATGATTCCTACACAACCTGCAGAACTGTGAGCCAATTAAATCTCTTTTTTTGGTAAACTAGCCAGTCTCAAGAATTTCTTTATAGCAGTGTGAAAATGGACTAATGTATCTCCTAACATCTTTTCTCTCCTCTGTGAAATGAGGATAAAGTATCTACCTTATAGGGTTGTTATGAGGAATAAATCAGTTAATGTATGTAAAGTGCTTAAAACAGTGCCTGGCATATATTAAGCATCATGTGTTTTGTATTCATTACTTCCATACCTGTTTATACTTTCACTACATATGTGTGCATCCATAAACATATGTGGTATAATTTTGTGTTTTACAAGTTTGAATAAATTGAACCATACTAGATCCATCAATTTGCAACTATTAATATATGTATTTTTTAGTTTATTCATTTTTATTGATGTGTAATATTCCATTGTATAAATAACTGCTACTTAACTATCTCCTTTTTTTGTGCATTTAGGCTGTTTCTAGTCTCTGCTATTATGAATAATTACATTGTAAATATTCTTATACGTTCTCCTTATAAACATTGTGTATAGATGGAAATAGAAGTTTAAGCCAGGATGTGGAAGTTCAGCCACAAAACCTACTTCCCAGCCTGCTTTGCAATCAAATATGGCCATGTGACTAGGATCTGGCCAATGGGATTTGAGTGAAAGAGATATGTGTAAATTTCTCACACATTCTCTCATTGTAAGGGCATGTTAAAGGGAAGAATTGTGTCCTTCCCTTGCTTTCTGACTGGAATGTGGATGGTGGGGGCAGTTAGAGCAGCTCTCTTGGGCTATCTTATCGACAGAATTGTGTCCCTTCCAAATTTATATGTTGAAGCCGTAAGTCCCAATGTGACTGTATTTGAAGATATGGCCTATAAGGAGATGATTAAGGTTAAATAAAGTTACAAAGATGGGACCCTAATCCAATAGGACTAGTGTCCTTTAAGAAGAGGCACCCAGAGGAAAGGTCAGGTGAGGACACAGTGAGAAGGTAGCCATTTGCAAGCCAGGAAGAGAGACCTCACCAGAAACCAACTCTGTTGACACCTTGGTCTTGGACTTCTAGCCTTCCAAACTGTGAGAAAATGAATTTCTGTTGTTTAAGCCACCAAGTCTGTGGTATTCTGTTATGGCAGCCTAATACAGGCATGAGATAGAAGTCACACATTGAGGATGACAGGACAACAAAATTAGAAGGAACCTGGGTTCATGGTGGCTGTGAAGTTGCCATGCCAACCTTGGATTACCTTCCTGAGGTTCTACATGAGAGTGCACAAGCTTCTGTTATTTGGGGGTCTTTATTAAAGCCTCAAAACATGTATCCAAATTAACACAGCAACCCTCCTGGGTAAAGAAGGATTGGTTCAAAGTGAAACATTCCTATGTTGTATGTTTATAATTAGCTATAGCGTTTAACTTAACTGTATGGTAATGTTAGTTAATAGTGCATCCATAGTGAAATAAATCATTTTAAAACATACTTTCTGGCTTGCAACCCAGTTAAGATCCCTAACAGAATATCAATTACATAAACAATTATTTGAAATAAAGTGATGGACACTAAATTATGTTCGCTAAACTAGTATCCACACAGTGATGTTTTAGTGCTTTCTTGTAGCTACCTGCTCCTTCACCTTCCATTTTGTAGAAAAGGAGATGGTACTGGAGATTAAGAATGTCTACCTGGAAAAGGACGGGTATCCATTGTGTCTGTGATGCTTCCAATTTGTAGTCTCACACACCCTCAAGAAACTAAGCAGAGACGTGAAAATCATGATCTACAACTGTTGTCCTCAGAAACATCAAAAAAAGAATTTTTGATGATGGACCAAATTTTTGAAGTAGCTTAAATTTATTATACTAGTTGGTTGTCTTTGATAAGGAACTAAAGGTTTAAGTCAGTTCTCAGACTATGCAGACACAGACGGTAAAATGTATCCTTAAAATTTCATAAAAGCAACAAAGTTAATATTATTGAAATAATTTCTGAAGTTGATAGAAGGGATATGTTGAGACAATTTATGATGTGGTGCATGGAAACCTCTCCTGTATTGCAATTCTGAAGAATGGCCTGGCAGACCATGAGCTATTTATACAGTGCACATGTGTGTATATACAACACACTTACAGACTTTGTGCATGATTTGTCTTCCACCTCTCCAAAGTCCTCTTCAGAACCAGGGATCTCTGCATTTGCTTATTTCCTGTGACATTTGCTATTTCTCTGCATCTGGCCCCGTTTCTTCTCTCACAGTTTATAATAACCATCCCACTTGTTAAAGATATATGGACAGCCACCCCCTCCAATTGTTAATATTGCTCTTAAAATGGATGGCAAGGTCTCTGCTGAGTATGTTAAGGAGTCATAAAATCAAGTCTAAACTTTCAATTTGTCACTCTTGGAGTGTGGGAACCTGACCTCTGATATACAGTCTACCTTTTATCCTTCCATCTCAAAGTTTTCTTTCTTCAGTTTTTTTTTAATAAACATACAGTTATTGAGCACCTTGTGGCAGATGTGGTGTTAGACTGTTTTGCATACATTGTCTTACTTAAAACACAAGAGTAGACTCTGTTGGTATTGTCTATCCAATATCACATGCTCCCTTATTTCTTACTAACAAAACGTGAATTTTGCAGAAGAAATGGAACCAGATATATACTTGCTTTTCCCACCCTCTTTTGCTGGTAGACATAACTGTGTCAGACATGACTGTGCCACCAGCTGGCCAGTGAGTAGAAGGATACTGCTGTAGAGAGGTGGTTCTGAAGCTGCATTTGCTCTCTTGGTAAAGGGAACAGAGATAGCTGGCATTACTGCATCTTCTTTCTGCCTAAAACCCAGATGTGATGGCTGGAGCTGTTGCAACCATCTTGCAGTGGTGAAGATGTCAGCCATAATATCACTGAGCTGTTGAACCTATGTAAGCGGCTGTCTGAACTAACTGCCAAGATTGACATCCTTGAACTTCTGAACCTGTGTCAGCAACTGCCAAGTTCCAAACTTCATATTATGAATAAATAAAACTAGCAACTCCTTGTTTAAGTCTCTATAGTCAGATTTTGTTATTTGCAGTTATCCTAATTGATACAACTCACAATGACACTGAAGTTGGTTTTAATTCTGCTCAGTCTCTCTTTTTTCTTCTTTTCCTCTCCTTTACTGTATTCTCAGTCCATTTGTTTCTCCTCTCAGCTCTGTTTATCCTGATCCCTTTCCATCCAGTGTTTCTACTTGATTTCATTTTCTTTTTGAGTTTTTCCTCCTGGCTCTGTTTCTTCCTGGAGTCTATAGAGGCCTGTCCTGTCCATCTATTGTATGATGAAATCTGACTCGGTCCAGGGAAATCAGTGATGTGGCTTTGATGTCCTTGTGGCCAGCCTTTCTTATGTTACCCTAACCATGACACATACATACTCCTAGCTGGCTGAGATAAGATAAGAACAGAGTTTTCCTTAGGTCTTCGAAAAGTATCCTGTAAAGAGCAATGATTTCCATGCTCTATGTGTACCCTCACAATACTGCTGCTGGTTGCCTACCTAATAGTCATTCCCTCGTCCTTCCTTCCTAGCTGAACCCTGATATTTTTCTCTGATAATTGAGGCAGTTTGTGCTGATAGAATGAAGGCCCCACCTCCAGCCACAAGAAATGATCTATAACTATTCAAAGAATAATGCTAATCCCATTTCCCTTGACTGAAATGGTCCATTTCCATCTATTCATGCATGCAGTCGACCTTTTCTATTAGCACCTTCAACATATGAATCCTAGTTATTTTTAAGTCCCTTTATGATAATCCCAGCATCTCTAAGCTGTCTCTGTTGATTGCTTTATCTCTTAACGATGGGCCTTTTCCCCCCCTTGCTTGTTTATGTCTCATAATTTCTACTGAATGCCAAGCATTGTGTTTGAAGAATGGTAAGGGCTGAAGTGAATGGTATTCATGCCCAGAAATGGCCATGCCTCTTCTTCTGTCGAGCTGTTAGTGTGGGGGAGTTGAGATAGGTCTGGGTTTTGTTACTGCTATCATTACTTGTAGTGTACCACAGACTTCGGATTCCTCTGGTGGGATGCTGTCTTTAGCTCTTGCTCAGTGGGAGGCCTTGGGTACTAGAGTAAGTTTTTCTGCTTTTGCTCCACTCTCAGATTTCAACTGTCCTTGCATGGTGGTTCCATGGAGGGATTTGCTTTCCCTGTTCTTGCTCCTCTTCTTGCAGTAGACTACTGTCACTTTTCACCTGGTGCTAGGTTCTTGATTGGGTGGGGATGGGACATTCTCAATTTTTCTAGTCCAGCCTCAATCTTAGGACCTTGGCTTCTTCCTCTCCCTTTACTGCCCATGGCCCCAAACTCTGTCTCCTATTGGTGTGTACCCTTAGGTAGGAGAGATTTTTCCTGTACCCTCCCCAGAAGCAGCAGAACTCTGCCTTGTTTTGGTACAAGATCCTGGGGCCAAGAGGTTTTCTTGCTCCTTCTCTAGGGGCAGATTGTTTTTGTTTCTATTCTTCCCCTAGAAGCCGTAGATCTTTGCCTGGTTGCCGGGGCCAGGAAGGAGGAATTTATATACCCCTTACCCAGAGGCAGATGGGTTTTCCTTATACCCCTCCCCAGGAGCTCTTCGGAGAAGTTTTTGCTGCATTTTCCCCAGTGGCATAAGACTTTAGCTTTGTATGACAGAAAGGTTAGGGGAAGTATGTAGTGCTTGCTACCTCTTCTCCAATGGCGCTTGATCCCTTCCTACAAACCTGGGCCACTGAGAGGTACTGTCTCTGGTCTCCTACCCTGCCTTCAGTCTCCATGAGCCCCTGTTAGAGGCCCATGAAGAGCTTGAGAGAGAAAGCTTCCCTTGTGTCTACAGCTCCTGATATACGAGCCCACACTAAGTCTTTAGGAATTCGTTAACATTTTAGCTTTCTTCTTACTCACTTCTATGGCAGCCACCTTTTCTCCCTATGCATTGCCAAAAAAATGAAACAGTCTGTGTATCTCATTTCTCCTAGGAGAGTCTTGTCAATTTTTGGCATTCAATTTCTTTGGTTGTCTTGAGACCTCAGCTCTCTGAGGGGCTTAAGAAAAGTTATGATTTTATAGATTATCCAGATATTTCTCACTGTTAGTAGGAGAGCAATGTACTCTTGTGGTTTTCTATATTCTAGGTAGAGCCAGAACTTTGAGAAACCTTAGCTGTTTTAAATATAAAATTTGTCCAAAATCTGCCCACTTCTCACCATTTTTACCACCCGCATCCTGATCTCATCCAGCATCATCTCTCACTTGCTTTATTACAAAATCCTTCCAACCAGAGTCCCTGCTTTTCTTCATGCTTTGAATGCAGTCTTTTCTCAACACAGTGGCCAGAGTGATCCTTTTAAAACATAAATCAGATCATGACATGTTTTTTTTTCCAAAACCTTCCAAGGATACCCCACCTAAAATAAAAACCAAAGTCCTTTAAGGAGGATAGAGGGTGTAAGGCATGGCCCTCTCCCTCACTCCCTGTGCCCCAGTCATGTGGCTGTTTGCTGAACCTTGCACACGTCAGGCACATTCTAGCCTTAAGCGTTTGCAATGGCAGTTCCCCTCCCTGGAACTCCCTCTCCCCAGGTACCAGCACCATTGCTCCCCTCTCACCACTTTCACATCTATGCTGAAAAGACTCCCCTGGCAATGCTATTTAAATTGTGGCCCACCCACTCCCCACACCTCCAATCTTGCTTATTCTGATCTACTTGTTCTTTTTCTGCATCACATTTATCATCTTCTAACATATTATGTAATTTACTTATTTTAGTCATTTTTGCTTATTTTCTGTCTCCCTCTGCTAAACTGTCAACTCCAAAAGTAGAGGAATTATTATCTGTTTTGTTTTATGATGCATTTTAAGTATCTAGAACCACACCTGGAACATAGCAGGTGCTCTCCTAAATATTTGTGAAATCAATGAATAAATGTTCATGGTGGTATTATTTGTGGACTGCTGAAGGCAATCTGTCTCCATAATTGGGACAGTGGTGGGTAAGTGTTGAGGTTGTATATCATGAAATATATAACATAATATAATACATAAAAGTTAAAATGCATATGCACAAAAAATTATTCATTTTGCAAACACACATACATGCAAAAATATATACTAAACATATTAGGATGGATGGTGGTAGGGAAGGACAATGTGAGTGTGGAAGGGAGATAGGAGGAAACACATAAGGAAGAAAGAAAAGTGGAAGGAAGGGAAAGAATGGAATAGACTTCCCAAAGACAAATTAAAATAATGCCTTGTGAAACGAGGAATGGGAATTAATTCAATACAAGGCATGTGAGGTTAAAAAAATGCATTTCAGAACTTTTATTAACTCAAATTACTCTTCCCCTCTGTGAATCAGAACAGAAGTTTACTGTGATTTAACTTCTCAGGTGGGGAATTTGTGGTTCAGGTTGAGTAATTGATGTAGGAGCTAAGACTCAGAAGACCCAAGACTGCACCTCATGAAGGGGCACTGTGATGCCCCTTGTCTGCAAATGATTTATAGCATTGCTACGACGGCTGAGTCAGCCAGCTCTACAATTTATTTCTTCAAGCTCTTTAACTTGTCCAAAGATGGATAGGTTTTCCGTCTGTAACCTAAGCTGTTTCTTTCCCTCCCTCTTATATCTTCTACCAATAAAATGTTTTCAAGCCAAGGGCAAAATTATCATGTAACTTTCTTTTTGCTGTTTAAAATCAATTATGGGCTTTTTGGGAGTTTATGAAGTTACCTACATACATAAGCAATAAACAACCTGAATCAAACAAATCCCAAGTAAAGAGGCCAGTCGTTAAGAGGCACTGAACGGAAGGGGCTCAGTCCCATGTGGTTCATATATTCTGAAGCTTTCCTGGAATAGAGCTTCACATTTCTCTGAACAGGAGACATGCAAGTATTTATTATGAAACTTTCTTATTCTGATGCATGGGACATTTTGTTCCTAATAACATGAAGCTGGTCCTTATCTCAACCAATTCCTTACATGCTTGTGTTTTACTTTATTTTATTTATACCCCAAACACTAAAAGAAATTATTTTACTGCCTTTCATAAAGAGATGCATCAGGGAAGTGGGGTGTGAGAAGGAAGCTCTGCTGTTTAAGAAATGAGAGCCCGGCCGGGGACTGGGTCCCTCTAGCCTCGGTGTGAGCTCATTCAAAGCATGTCTGAGAGTTAATAGATGGGGCTGTGCCCTTAAACAGAAACGATCACAAAGATCCATGATGAGTTCTTCCAGCAGATGGGGAAACTGAGGTTAGGATTGAATGGAAGGATTTTGAGGGTGAAGCTAGCAAAAGGAAACGTACTCACTCAGAAAGGGAATGGGTTGTGAGTCTCCTGCATTTCTTCTCCCTCCCCTTGGTGCTGACAAAGCAAGTCTTCCCAAGGTTTCCAGGATAAATGGCCCAGAAATATATGGATTATATTTTCCCAGAAACTCAAATGTCTTTCAAGTTGAAGTGGAAAACTGCTCTGAAAATACACACCAGAGGTTACCTTTGGGCCCCAATTCATCCAAACACATTTTAAGATATTTTGCTGATTTTTAAAAACTAAGCAAATTTATAGACTTGAATATGTCCTTAGCACGAAGAATAAATAACAGTCACTGGCAGCTTTTCAACCCTTTTAGGTGAATTTTCCTTATTGTAGCAGGCCGGGCCAAGGCCCCAGGCACCCATGGTCTGGGGAGAGTTTCTAGGAACTGTGGGTTATTGCTGGCAGCTGCTTCTATCTGCTCTCGTGACCTTTCTTCCCTCCCTCTTCTCCAGCAAGGGTGCCATCAGCACAGCTTACCACAGAGGGAGCATGCCTCAAGAGAGGAGGTGAGGGGAGAAGTCATTCATTCATGCAAAACCATACATTCATTCATTCATTCCTTCATCCAACAAATATTTCTCAAACAATATGTGCCAGGCACTTCAGCTGCTGGTCATTTCGTCTTCTGTTGAGCTGGGCTGCATTCGATTGCTAGGACTACTGTAACAAGCTGGTGGCTTACATAACAGAAGTGTATTGTCTCACAGTTCTTGAGGCTACAAGCCCAAGATCAAGGTGTTGGCAGGGTCACTTCCTTCTGAGGGATGTCAAAGAGAGAATCTGTTCCATGACTCTCCTCTAGCCTCTGGTGCTTTGCTGGCAATCTTTGGCATTCATTGGCTTATAGAAACATTACTTTGATCTCTGCCTTCATCTTCACATGATGTTCTTCCTGTGTGTGTGTGTCTGTTTCCAAATTTTCTTTTTTTATAAAGACATCAGTCACATTGTAATTAAGGTCCACCCTAATGGTTTCATTGTAACCTGATTACCCCTGTAAAGGTTCTCTCTCTAACTGAGGTCACATTCTGGGGTATTGGGGGTAGGATTTCAACATATGAATTCGGGAGGCACATAATCCATGATATGGACTAAGCAATATCAGACTGGCTGATCGTGTCCTGTGTATCCATCCCTTTGAGCTATAGGAGAATAGCTTCTCTGCACAACCATCTTCTCTGGAACTTGGGAGCCAGGAGTCCTCAGAAATGCCCCCAAGAAATAGAAGTTATATCTAGGAGGCATACTTGGACCTAGGATCTCTTTAGTGGCTTCCCCAAAAGACCATGGTAAAAAATCTACTCCCAATTTGATTAAGAAGATTAGCAAGTTGCTTGGAGTCCCCATTCCTCTTCTAAGACAGGAGACAGAAGCAGGTACCCTAAGCAGCAGTGTGGCTTCAAATGCCCTGGGCTACTAGCTTTTTTTTTTTTTTTTTTTTGGCATTAAGTAAAATGTGATTTGCATATAATTCTTTTCTCTGACCAACAAATCATTATAATTTGCTCTGGGACAGCCAAGGTGAGTTCAACAAAATTAATATGTTGTCTACTGGAAAGAAAAATATTCTAAAATGTGATTTTCAGGTCTCTTTAGCCAGTGTTAAAACATTTGTATCATACTCAGATTCAGGGGATCAGGGAATTTTACAGCTGAAGGTGTCTTTAGAAATCAATTCATTGAGTTTTTACACTAAACTCAGGAAGCAGTTAGCCTGGAGAGAAGGCTTATTCAAGGTAACAGTCAAGGTAGAACTTGCTATGTGCCCAAGATGCTGAGCACTCTCTGAAGATCTTCCTGTTTTCAGGAATGGCTGCTAAGTGGTGAGATGAGATGTGAATGCAGGGACTGCAGCTCTGGAGCCTGACTCTTAACCACTATGCAGTAGTCAGTGAAGCACTGGGTTTTGCAGCCAGACCTCCTGACCCCGCTCCAGTGTTTTTCCACAATCCCACCCAGCTTTCTATCTTGCCTTACTCCAGCCTACTATGCATACAACTGCTAGGACAATCTCTGTAAAGTACAATCCTCATCATAATATTTTCTGCTTACAAACCTGCAATCAGTTTCTCTTGCTGACTGAGTTTAGTACAAATTCCTCACTTTGTATTGAATGTCCATGACAAAAATTTCTAGTCTTGTTTCTTAGAGTTTCCTTGCACTCCTAAACTCTTAAGCCAAACTTAGCTGCAAACACTTCTCTAAAAGGAGCCTATTTCTTCTGCCTTTTCCCAAGCTGTTTCCTAGACGTGCAGAGCCCTCCTTCCTTTCCCTTTAGAATAGTCTAAAAGTCCCTTTATTTTTTTTTCTTGTTCTTCTAATAGATATAACTTAATGTGCCAGAGGCTGCTGATTGCCTGTCAATATCCATTTTCCCTTTCCCTTTTAGAAATAGAATCTTTGAATTTTGCTAGGCATATAGCTCCTTGGAATGAAGGCATTTCCCAGCTTCCATCATAACTCAGTGTTCAAGGAGCTGTGACCGGAAGCAAGGTGTACAACAACTGCGTCACACCTAAGAGAAGGAAGTATGTCTTCCCTCTCCTCCCTCTTTCCACTAGATGAAATACAGACCAAGGTGGTGTGTTGGGGAGCTATACAGTCTTTAGCCATGCAGATAAAGGCAACAACATAAGAGACAGCAGAGCCGAGAGTTAGATGGAACCTGGGCCCCAAAAAAATGGACCTGTCATATCAGCCCTGGACTCCCTGTGCTCAGACCATTATGTATGAGGAAAAAATATTTCTATCTTGTTTAAATCTCTGTTTGGTTTTGGTAATTCTTGGCTGTCTTTGTTACAGTAGCCAATCTGTATCCTTAGAAATACATTCTTACGATGAGTTCACGTCCTTTGCAGGAGCATGGATGAAGCTAGAAGCCATCATTCTTGGGGAGGAGCCAAGATGGCTGAATAGGAACAGCTCCCAGCGTGAGCGATGCAGAAGACGGGTGATTTCTGCATTTCCATCTCAGGTACCGGGTTCATCTCACTAGGGAGTGCCAGAAAGTGGGCACAGGTCAGTGGGTGTGCACACCGTGCACAAGCGGAAGAAGGGCGAGGCATTGCCTCACTCGGGAAGTGCAACGGGTCAGGGAGTTCCCTTTCCTAGTCAAAGAAAGGGGTGACAGACGGCACCTGGAAAATCGGGTCACTCCCACCCGAATACTGTGCTTTTCCGACGGGCTTAAAAAACGGCGCACCAGGAGATTAATATTCCGCACCTGGCTCAGAGGGACCTACACCCACGGAGTCTCGCTGATTGCTAGCACAGCAGTCTGAGATCAAACTGCAAGGCGGCAGCGAGGCTGGGGGAGGGGCGCCCGCCATTGCCCAGGCTCCCTTAGGTAAACAAAGCAGATGGGAAGCTCAAACTGGGTGGAGCCCACCACAGCTCAAGTAGGCCTGCCTGCCTCTGTAGGCTCCACCTCTGGGGGTAGGGCACAGACAAACAAAAAGACAGCAGTAACCTCTGCAGACTTAAATGTCCCTGTCTGACAGTTTTGAAGAGAGCAGTGGTTCTCCCAGCACGCAGCTGGAGATCTGAGAACGGGCAGACTGCCTCCTCAAGTGGGTCCCTGACCCCTGACCCCCAAGCAGCCTAACTGGGAGGCACCCCCCAGCAGGGCTAGACTGACACCTCACACGGCTGGCCAGGTACTCCAACAGACCTGCAGCTGAGGGTCCTGTCTGTTAGAAGGAAAACTAACAAACAGAAAGGATATCCACACCCAAAACCCATCTGTACATCACCATCATCAAAGACCAAAAGTAGATAAAACCACAAAGATGGGGAAAAAACAGAGCAGAAAAACTGGAAACTCTAAAAACCAGAGCTCCTCTCCTCCTCCAAAGGAACGCAGTTCCTCACCAGCAACGGAACAAAGCTGGATGGAGAATGACTTTGACGAGCTGAGAGAAGAAGGCTTCAGACTATCAAATTACTCCGAGCTACGGGAGGATATTCAAACCAAAGGCAAAGAAGTTGAAAACTTTGAAAAAAGTTTAGAAGAATGTATAAATAGAATAACCGATACAGAGAAGTGCTTAAAGGAGCTGATGGAGCTGAAAACCAAGGCTCGAGAACTATGTGAAGAATGCAGAAGCCTCAGGAGCCGATGCGATCAAATGGAAGAAAGTGTTTCAGCGATGGAAGATGAAATGAATGAAATGAAGCGAGAAGGGAAGTTTAGAGAAAAAAGAATAAAAAGAAACGAGCAAAGCCTCCAAGAAATATGGGACTATGTGAAAAGACCAAATCTACGTCTGATTGGTGTACCTGAAAGTGACGGGGAGAATGGAACCAAGTTGGAAAACACTCTGCAAGATATTATCCAGGACAACTTCCCCAATCTAGCAAGGCAGGCCACCATTCAGATTCAGGAAATACAGAGAACGCCACAAAGATACTCCTCGAGAAGAGCAACTCCAAGACACATAATTGTCAGATTCACCAAAGTTGAAATGAAAGAAAAAATGTTAAGGGCAGCCAGAGAGAAAGGTCGGGTTACCCTCAAAGGGAGACCCATCAGACTAACAGTGGATCTCTCGGCAGAAACTCTACAAGCCAGAAGAGAGTGGGGGCCAATATTCAACATTCTTGAAGAAAAGAATTTTCAACCCAGAATTTCATATCCTGCCAAACTAAGCTTCATAAGTGAAGGAGAAATAAAATACTTTACAGACAAGCAAATGCTGAGAGATTTTGTCACCACCAGGCCTGCCCTAAAAGAGCTCCTGAAGGAAGCGCTAGACATGGAAAAGCACCACCGGTACCAGCCGCTGCAAAATCACGCCAAAATGTAAAGACCATCAAGACTAGGAAGAGACTGCATCAACTAACAAGCAAAATAACCAGCTAACATCATAATGACAGGATCAAATTCACACATAACAATATTAACTTTAAATGTAACTGGGCTAAATGCCCCAATTAAAGACACAGACTGGCAAATTGGATAAAGACTCAAGACCCATCAGTGTGCTGTATTCAGGAAACCCATCTCACGTGCAGAGACACACATAGGCTCAAAATAAAAGGATGGAGGAAGATCTACCAAGCAAATGGAAAGCAAAAAAAGGCAGGGGTTGCAATCCTAGTCTCTGATAAAACAGACTTTAAACCAACAAAGATCAAAAGAGACAAAGAAGGCCATTACATAATGGTAAAGGGATCAATTCAACAAGAAGAGCTAACTATCCTAAATATATATGCACCCAATACAGGAGCACCCAGATTCATAAAGCAAGTCCTGAGTGACCTACAAAGAGACTTAGACTCCCACACATTAGTAATGGAGACTCTAACACCCCACTGTCAACATTAGACAGATCAATGAGACAGAAAGTCAACAAGGATACCCAGGCATTGAACTCAGCTCTGCAGCAAGTGGACCTAATAGACATCTGCAGAACTCTCCACCCCAAATCAACAGAATATACATTTTTTTTCAGCACCACACCTATTCCAAAATTTACCACATACTTGGAAGTAAAGCTCTCCTCAGCAAACGTAAAAGAACAGAAATTATAACAAACTATCTCTCAGATCACAGTGCAATCAAGCTAGAACTCAGGGTTAAGAATCTCACTCAAAACCGCTCAACTACATGGAAACTGAACAACCTGCTCCTGAATGACTACTGGGTACATAAGGAAATGAAGGCAGAAATAAAGATGTCCTTTGAAACCAATGAGAACCAAGACACAACATACCAGAATCTCTGGGATGCACTCAAAGCAGTGTGTAGAGGGAAATTGATAGCACTAAATGCCCACAAAAGAAAGCAGGAAAGATCCAAAATTGACACCCTAACATCACAATTAAAAGAACTAGAAAAGCAAGAGCAAACACATTCAAAAGCTGGCAGAAGGCAAGAAATAACTAAAATCAGAGCAGAACTGAAGGAAATAGAGACACAAAAAACCCTTCAAAAAATTAATGAATCCAGGAGCTGGTTTTTTGAAAGGATCAACAAAATTGATAGACCGCTAGCAAGATTAATAAAGAAAAAAAGAGAGAAGAATCAAATAGATGCAATAAAAAATGATAAAGGGGATATCACCACTGATCCCACAGAAATACAAACTACCATCAGAGAATACTACAAACACCTCTATGCAAATAAACTAGAAAATCTAGAAGAAATGGATAAATTCCTCGACACATACACTCTCCCAAGACTAAATCAGGAAGAAGTTGAATCTCTGAATAGACCAATAACAGGAGCTGAAATTGTGGCAATACTCAATAGCTTACCAACCAAAAAGAGTCCAGGACCAGATGGATTCACAGCTGAATTCTACCAGAGGTACAAGGAGGAACTGGTACCATTCCTTCTGAAACTATACCAATCAATAGAAAAAGAGGGAATCCTCTCTAACTCATTTTATGAGGCCAGCATCATCCTGATACCAAAGCCAGGCAGAGACATAACCAAAAAAGAGAATTTTAGACCAATATCCTTGATGAACATTGATCCAAAAATCCTCAATAAAACACTGGTAAATCGAATCACCAAATCCAGCAGCACATCCAAAAGCTTATCCACCATGATCAAGTGGGCTTCATCCCTGGGATGCAAGGCTGGTTCAATATACACAAATCAATAAATGTAATCCAGCATATAAACAGAATCAAAGACAAAAACCGCATGATTATCTCAATAGATGCAGAAAAGGCCTTTGACAAAATTCAACAACTCTTCATGCTAAAAACTCTCAATAAATTAGGTATTGATGGGATGTATCTCAAAATAATAAGAGCTGTCTATGACCGACCCACAGCCAATATCATACTGAATGGGCAAAAACTGGAAGCATTCCCTTTGAAAACTGGCACAAGACAGGGATGCCCTCTCTCACCACTCCTATTCAACATAGTGTTGGAAGTTCTGGCCAGGGCAATCAGGCAGGATAAGGAAATAATGGGTATTCAATTAGGAAAAGAGGAAGTCAAATTGTCCCTGTTTGCAGACGACATGATTGTATATCTAGAAAACCCCATCGTCTCAGCCCAAAATCTCCTGAAGCTGATAAGCAACTTCAGCAAAGTCTCAGGATACAAAATCAATGTACAAAAATCACAAGCATTCTTATACACCAATAACAGACAAACAGAGAGCCAAATCATGAGTGAACTCCCATTCACAATTGCTTCAAAGAGAATAAAATACCTAGGAATCCAACTTACAAGGGACGTGAAGGACCTCTTCAAGGAGAACAACAAACCACTTCTCAAGGAAATAAAAGAGGATACAAACAAATGGAATTACATTCCATGCTCATGGGTAGGAAGAATCAATATCGTGAAAATGGCCATACTGCCCAAAGTAATTTACAGATTCAATGCCATCCCCATCAAGCTACCAATGACTTTCTTCACAGAATTGGAAAAAAACTACTTTAAAGTTCATATGGAACCAAAAAAGAGCCCGCATCGCCAAGTCAATCCTAAGCCAAAAGAACAAAGCTGGAGGCATCACGCTACCTGACTTCAAACTATACTACAAGGCTACAGTAACCAAAACAGCATGGTACTGGTGCCAAAACAGATATATAGATCAATGGAACAGAACAGAGCCCTCAGAAATAACGCCACATATTTACAACTATCTGATCTTTGACAAACCTGACAAAAACAAGAAATGGGGAAAGGATTCCCTATTTAATAAATGGTGCTGGGAAAACTGGCTAGCCATATGTAGAAAGCTGAAACTGGATCCCTTCCTTACACCTTATACAAAAATCAATGCAAGATGGATTAAAGACTTAAACGTTAGACCTAAAACCGTAAAAACCCTAGAAGAAAACCGAGGCATTACCACTCAGGACATAGGCATGGGCAAGGACTTCATGTCTAAAACACCAAAAGCAATGGCAACAAAAGCCAAATTTGACAAATGGGATCTAATTAAACTAAAGAGCTTCTGCACAGCAAAAGAAACTACTATCAGAGTGAACAGGCAACCTACAAAATGGGAGAAAATTTTCGCAACCTACTCATCTGACAAAGGGCTAATATCCAGAATCTACAATGAACTCAAACAAATTTACAAGAAAAAAACAAACAACCCCATCAAAAAGTGGGTGAAGGATATGAACAGACACTTCTCAAAAGAAGACATTTATGCAGCCAAAAAACACATGAACAAATGCTCACCATCACTGGCCATCAGAGAAATGCAAATCAAAACCACAATGAGATACCATCTCACACCAGTTAGAATGGCAATCATTAAAAAGTCAGGAAACAACAGGTGCTGGAGAGGATATGGAGAAATAGGAACACTTTTACACTGTTGGTGGGACTGTAAACTAGTTCAACCCTTGTGGAAGTCAGTGTGGCGATTCCTCAGGGATCTAGAACTAGAAATTCCATTTGACCCAGCCATCCCATTACTGGGTATATACCCAAAGGACTATAAATCATGCTGCTATAAAGACACGTGCACACATATGTTTATTGTGGCATTATTCACAATAGCAAAGACTTGGAACCAACCCAAATGTCCAACAATGATAGACTGGATTAAGAAAATGTGGCACATATACACCATGGAATACTATGCATTCATAAAAAAGGATGAGTTCATGTCCTTTGTAGGGACATGGATGAAATTGGAAATCATCATTCTCAGTAAACTATCGCAAGAACAAAAAACCAAAAACCTCATATTCTCACTCATAGGTGGGAACTGAACAATGAGTACACATGGACACAGGAGGGGGAACATCACACTCTGGGGACTGTTGTGGGGTGGGGGGAGGGGGGAGGGTTAGCATTGGGAGATATACCTAATGCTAGATGACGAGTTGGTGGGTTCAGCGCACCAGCATGGCACATGTATACATATGTAACTAACTTGCACATTGTGCATATGTACCCTAAAACCAAATGTATAATAATAATAATAATAATAAAAGAAAGAAGCCATCATTCTCAGCAAACTAACACAGGAACAGAAAACCAAACACCTCATGTTCTTACTCATAAGTGGGAGTTGAACAATGAGAACACATGGACACAGGGAGAGGAACATCACACACCAGGTCCTGTCAGGGGTTGGAGGGCAAGGGAGGGAGCACATTAGGACAAGTACCTAATGCATGTGGGGCTTAAGACCTAGATGATGAGTTGATAGGTGCAGCAAACCACCATGACACATGTATACCTATGTAGCAAACATGCACATTCCGCACATGTATCCCAGAACTTGAAGAACTTAAAGTAAAAAAAGAAAAGAAATATAGTCTCACTTCTTTGATCATCTACACCCCTTTTAGTTTTTCCTAAAGCATTTCTTAAATTTACCATGTAGCAGAGTAAACATGGAGTTTGAAGCTAGATAGCCCTGGCTTTGAATCCCAGCTCCACCACTTCTCAGCTGGGTGGCTACAGCCTACTTGCTTAGTCTCTCTGAGCTTCAGTTTCTATACCTGCAAGCACTGAAGACAACAGTCCATGGAGTAACTTTCCACTATTCTGAGCTGCCTCTCCAGGGCGATTTTCATCTGGCTGTGTGGACCTCATGAGTCACTATTCTCCACTATAGGAAAATACCAACCACAGAAACCAAAATGTTCACATCTGCTACTCAGGCACCCTCTCCCACGAAGCAAGCTGGAAATGCTGACACATTCTCCAGCTCTCCCTTGGCTATAATCTGGGCAGACCATCAACCCTCTGTTTGTAGATGCAAGGCTATGATTCACCCTTCCTCAATCCAACTCCTTACATAAAGAGATTATTATAATTCCAAATTCCCAGCTTATTCTTCATACACTCATAGATGCTTAGAGTTACAAGGCACTTGAGGGTCTTGTGGTCCAATCTTCCCTCTGAAATCAGTGGGGCCCTGGTGAGGACTTCCTCCAGAGCCTGTCTGACCAACAGGCATCTTGCCTCTGCCGAATGTGTCTACTTGTCACATGGCAGCCTGTTCTATTTTTTGACAGCACAATCATTATAAGATTCTTCCTCATACCTTTATTTAGTCCCATTTCTGGAAGGCTCATTACTTAAAAATGTTAACCCAGGATGGAATAATTCAGAGACTGTGCTCTACAGAGAGCTAATCTAATTTCTTGTATACATCTTTATTGATGTCAATTTTAGGAGACTTATCTTCATCACCTTCTTCATCTTCTACTACCTCACACATGGCTAGTGGTTTTCAAATGTTTCTAATCAATCATCTCTATCAGTAAATACTTTCTGAGCATGTGTCTCCAAACATATCCATACTTATTTAAATAATAATATATGTATTACTGTGTTAGCATTTTAGAAAATGAATGAGACACATATAAAAATAGATATTAAAGATGATAAGAAAAATGTAAATGTGAGTTCAAATAGTTCCTGCTCGCATTTCAAGGGATCATCTTGCACATCCTCTGGGCTGCAGATCTCTCTCTTTGGAAATGACTGAACTATTCATGATGCCCCTCCTCACCAGCATACAAGCCCTATATGAGGACAGAGATTCTGTCTTATGTTCTCTGTTGCTCCCAGTGCTTAGAACAATGTCTGGCTTAGAACAGTATCTGGTGCACAAGACACATTCTGTAAATTTTTTTAAATCATTCAGTGATTCCCAGACCTTTATTTATTAGCACAGATTCTTCATTTCCAACTGTCTACAAGACAGCTTCACCTGGATCTCCTCAGGTATTTCAAACCCAACACACACCCAGCTGAACTCTTAATCTCTAGTGTCTTCCTCCACCAAAGTGTCATCATTTGATTCTCACTGCCTACTTCACACCCGCCCCCCATGTCGCTAAACTGGTTGACGTTAAACACACAACAGACTGATCTCACTTTAAATTAAAGATCATACATCTCAGGTGGACGGCCACCATTGCTCCTCAATTCAAATACATCTTCTATCCCACTTCCTCTCCTGATCTCGTGGCTACTTCTCCATATCTCCTTCCCACTTCTCAAAACTTCAGCACCCTTCTACTTCCTTACTATCAGCTGAATATTTTGCTGAGAAAATAAGAACAACTGAAGAGGACTTCTCTTTGTAGGACCAAATCCACCAAACTTCAAGCACCTGAGTCCCTATGTTCTCCTTTTCCTCCTCTTCCAGTGAGTGAGATCGTACCTATTCCTAAGACTAACCCCTCTCTACTTGTGCACTGTCTCTCCTGCTCACTCAAAACTTTGACGCCTACAATTCATTCCTCTTTGTCCTGCATCATTAATTTCCCCCTTTCCACTGAATATTTTCCATCTGCACATAAACATGCTCTAAAAAAATGAAGTAAAATCCTTTTGACTCCCCTCAGCCCCCACCCAGGTCTCATTTGCTTCTCCGTACACCTCTAATGCCAAGACTTTTGAAAGTAGTGCCAAGATTTTTAAAAGTCATTTGTAGTCGTTATCTTCACTTGCCTACCTCCCATTCTTTCTTTTGTTTATCGTTACCACTTTGCCAACATGGCTATTGTCTAGGTTACCAATGATCTCCATTTCACCATGTCCAGTGGTCAATTTTCTGGCCACATTTTACTGAATCTCTCAGCAGCATTTTGCACATAAGATCACTTCTTCCTACTTGAAACAATTTCTTGGCATTTGAGACACCACGCTCTTGAATTTCTCCCACCAGCAGCTCCGTCTCAGTCTCCTTCACTGGCTGCTCCTCCTCCATTCAACTAGTGTATCTTGAGTGGCCAAGGATCCGTCAGGGTCTACGTTCACTTTCCTATCCATATACAGCAACCTGGGTAATCTCATCCAAGCTTGTGATGTCAAGTACGTTCAAAGTTATATTTCAACCCAAACCTTACCCATGAACTTCAGACTTGGGTATCCAACCACCTCTCCTCTTGGGTGTTCAGAAGACTTTCCACGTGCAATATGTCCGAAACAAAACCTTTGATTTCCTCCTCCACCTCCTTAAATCCTATTCCTCCCAAACACTTCTCAAGCTCAGTAAATGGAACCAACACCCACCTGTTCTCAGGTGAAGAACCCAAGAGTAATTCTCGATTCCTGTTTTTCCCCACATCCAATCCATCAGCAAATCCTAATTTTTCTATCCTTAAAAAGATGAAAAGACAACCCCCTTCTCAGGACTTTCACTGTGACAACCCAAGTCTCAGCCACCATCTTCTTTTGCCTCTGTGTCTCTGAAATTTGTTCTATTCCCCAGAACCAGAGTGATTTAAAAGGACAACAAAAACATAAGTCAAATTATGTCTCTTTCCTGCTCAAACCCATTCAATGGCTTCCCATCACACTTAGATTAAAATCCACACTCATGGCCGGGTGTGGTGCCTCACTCCTCTAATCCAAGCACCTCGGGAGGCCGAGTCAGGCAGATCACTTGAGGTCAGGAGTTAGAGACCAGCCTGGCCAACATGGTAAAATCCCATCTCTACTAAAAATACAAAAATTAGCCACGCGTGGTGGTGGGCACCTGTAATCCCAGTTACTTGGGAAGCTGAGGCAGAATTGCTTGAACCTGGGAGGCGGAGGTTGCAGTGAACTGAGATTGTACCACTGTACTCCAGCCTGGGCGACAGAGTGAAACTCCGTCTCAATAAATAAATAAATATAAAAAATAAAATCCACACTTACTGTTATGGTGGTCAGGGCTATAAGAATCCAGCCCCTGCCTACTTTTCTCCTTTTCATTGTTTGTTGAACAAGACTCTCTTGTTTTAGTAGAGGTTCTATATGCTCACTATCCCCTTTGCCTGGATATCTTCTCCCCAGGACTTCTCATGGCTTTCTCCATTAGTCTCTGCTCTAACATCACCTCCTCAGAAAAGTCTGTCTCCTGCATAAAATAAACATTGTGTCCCATCCTTATATCATGCTTTACTCTTCTTCAGAAAGCTTCTCACAAGCTGAAATTACATTATCTCTTGATATATTTACTGACAGTCCTCCAGTTGAATGTAAGGTCCTGAAATTAGGGCTTTTAAAATTTTGTTCAAAGCTGTATTCCCAGTGCCTAGATTAGTATCTAGTACATAATAGGTTCTCAATACATATTTCTTGGGTGAATTTATATGTTTACCTCAATTACCCAAGAATAAACCTGGGCAGTCATTCTAGTTTTTTTCTGCTCAAGACATTTTCTTCTCCTACAACATGGGTCAGCAAGTCCTTTGGCCTACTCTCCCAACATCTCTTAAATCCATCCTCTCTTGTCCTCCAATTCCCATCTTTCCCACAATTTTTTTCTCTATACCATTTCCAGAGAGGTCTTAAAACATAAGTCCAATTGGATCTCTCTTCTGCTTAAGAGGCTTCAGTAGCTCTCCATCACCTGAAGAAGGAAGATCTCCATATTATGATGTGATCTGGAGTCTGTCTGTATTTCCAACCTGGTTTCATGTCACTCCTTTTTCCACATATGTCCTATGTACCCAGACAATTTGCATCCATTGAACCCAGGCTACTTGAAGTTCCCAAATGAAAACATTCTTTTGCTTACACTGTTCTCTCTACTTGAGTGCTTTTCTCTCTTTTTTAAAGCCTGACCAAGTACTACTTATTCTTTAAGCACAAAATCACCTTTTCCCAATTTCTGAAAGCAAAGAGGATTCACCCTCTGTGTTCTCAAAAAACCATACCTGGTTAGTATTTTTATGGTTGTTGTTGTTTTACCTGAATGTCTTATTCAGTCACTTATTTATTCAAAAAATAAGTATATTCTTATTGAGCAACTACTACATGCTAGGCACTATCCTAGGCACTAGGGATACAGTTGGATACAAAACAGGTAAAACATTTGCTTTCAAGAAGCAAAGGGATGGTCTGGCATGGTGGCTCATGTCTGTAGTCCCAGCACTTTGGGCCACTGAGGCGGGCAGATCATCTGAGGTTAAGAGTTCCAGACCAGCCTGGCCAACACAGTGAAATTCTGTCTCTACTAAAGATACAAAAATTAGCCGGGCATGGTGGCATGCACTTGTAATCCCAGCTACTTGGGAGGCTGAGGCAGAGAATCGCTTGAACCTGGGAGGTGGAGGTTGCAGTGAGCAGAGATTGCGCCACTATACTGCAGCCTGGGAGACACAGCGAGACTCTATCTCAAAAAAAAAAAAAAAAGAAGCAAAAGAAGCAAAGGGGAGTCAGACAGTGAAAAATAAGTAAAATACACAATGATTAGATAATGCTGAGTGCAATGAAATACAACAATTCAGAGACGGAGCACGTGGAGGCTCCCACATGGGTGGAAGCTGTCATACTGACTAGGGCATTGGGGAAGCCTTCACTGGAATGACATTTGAGTTAAATCCTAAGCAGGTGAGGAGCATCTGGGGATGAGTATTCTCGGCCAAAAATATAGCAAATGAAGAACCATTGATGTGAGAGTGGGCTTGGCCTGATTTAGAAAAAGCACAAAGGCCACTGTGCTTGGAGCAGAGAGAACAAGGGAAAGAGAAGCATAAGATGGGGTCAGAGAGTAGCAATGGAAGTGTGGCATGAGTGAGGTGGGGTGTGTTGGAGGATACTGAGCAGAAAGGGGTGTGGGCTCACGCATGTTTAAACAGCATCCTGTGTCCTGAAGAGAAGGTGAATGCAGGGAGACCAGGGAGGAGGCTTCTGCAATAGGCCAGGCAAGGTGCTATAGCGGCTCGGGCCAGAATGGTTGTCCTTATTAGACTCGAGTGACTTGAAATCTGGGACTAGATCCAACTTATGTTTTAACCTCCAGCATCCAGCACAGTGCCCCACACACAACACAATAGGTGCTCAAAGGCACTGAATGAACAAATAAGGCAAGTTGTCCCAGCAAGCAGCTACAGCTTCTGAAGTCAGCACTGTTTGTTTTTCTAGGGCCATGTCTTAGTCTGTTTTGTGTTGCTATAAAAGAATGTCTGAAACTGGGTAATTTATAAAGAAAAGAAGTTTACCTAGCCCTTGGTTCTGCAGGCTGAGAAGTGCTAGGGCATGGCCCTGGCTTTCCGCAAGGGGTGTCATGCTGCATTACAACCTGGTGAACAACAGTAAGGAGAAGCAGACATGCGGAAGAAGGGGAAACCTGAGGGATGTCCCGGCTTTGTAACAACACCCTATTGAGGAACTAATCTATTTCTGGGAGAACTAATCCAGTCTTGAGAGAGTGCGAACTCACTCACCAACATGAGAACAGCACCAAGCCATTCATAAGGGATCCACCCCCATGGCACAAATACCTTCCACTAGCCCCCAACCCTCGAGTCTGCCACGGTGGGGATCAAATCTCAACATGAGCTTTGGTGGCAACAAACGAACCATATCCAAACCATTGCAGGAGAGATTTTGCAACATTTTGTTTCCAGTAGGCAAGCTTCATCTTCTGTGTTTCCTAATTGAATGGCCCTTAGGCCACATTCTGAGGACAGCGTGGGTGTTTACATGAGGGCCAACACAACCAAAACTTGATTGTGAAATTGTTTTTCTTTAAATTACCTTTGGACATTTGAAACATGTGTTTCAAAAAATAAGTAAAAACCACCCATTCTCCAAGGCGGGCTGCTTTAGGTAATTGAGTGCCTCAAGACCACAGGTGCATCCTAGAACGCAGTCCAAACCTGTCTGAAACCCAAATCAAGTCTTTGATGGTCAATGTCTGTCTTTCTGGTTCTAATTTAAAGATAAAAAATACTTGTAATCTCAGCACTTTGGGAGGCTGAGGTGGGCAGATCACTTGAGGCCAGGAGTTCGAGACCAGCCTAGCTAACATGACAAAACCCTGTCTCTACTAAAAATACAGAAAATCTAGCCAGGCATGGTGGCGCACACCTGTAGTCTCAGCTACTTGAGAGGCTGAGGCAGGAGAATCGCTTGAACCCAAGAGGTGGGGCTGCAGTGAGCCGAGATCTCAAGACTCCATCTCAAAAAAATAAAAAAATCTTCATTAAAAAAAATCCAAATTAACATTTGGATAAGGTAATTTGAGAAGGATTTATTAGCATGTGAATTTATGTATTTATTTATTTATTTTTAAGAAAGAGAAATGTACAGAGAGATGGCAGGGGAGCAGTCAGGTAGCAGTTCTTTAAACTCTCTATAAAGCTGGATGGTTATATGATTTCTCAGAGTTGCTGCAGGGCTTTGATGAGATAATATCACTAAAATGCCTTGCACCAAGCCTACCATAGAGTGACACTCAAGAAATGTTAGTCCCAGCATTTTCCCTTAACAATTGCCTTTTCCCCTAATAATTCTCTCAGCTGTTTGCCAGGGATCTGAATGTCCTGGGTACACCAGGCTTCTCAGTCTGACAAGATCACTTTTCTCATCTGGTAACCTCAAGGCTGCAAGATGAGTTTTACGGGCCCTTTCCTTCATAATGTGATATCAATTTTTACATGATTTTTGATATAACTTTAAATTCTTCAACATTGTATTTAATTTTTATTTTAGACAAAGTCTAAATTTTCCTAGACCTTGAAAATTTCATTTTTTTAGATGTAAGCAATAATGCAAATTTTTTTAACCCTAAAAGTTTGTTTTTTTCCTTCTTGATTTTAAAATAAACTCACACATTTTTGTGGGTTCCTAAGAGTACCATGGACCCTGGGCACTGTGCCTAATGAGAAATGATGGAAAGAGAAACAAAAATGTGAAGAACAAAGTCCAGCAATTCAAAGCTGCTCAAGGAAGGGATATTGCTTCTGTGGGAAGTTTTACTCGTCCCTCAAATGGGTTTTCCTGGCTCTTTGACTCTTCAATCCCTTCCAGAGGACAATAATAAGATTTGTTCTTTGAAACTGAAGGAAAACCATAAATGGTCGGTGACTGGGTTGGTGAACATTAGCTAATGTGAAACAGAGCACAGGACTTGTCTAACAAGGAATTTGCATATTCCCATCCACATGGCCTGGTGCAGGTTCTGCTTGGGGCCATGGGTAATGAATGCCTGCACAGCCTTTCCAGACTGTCAAGGGAGCCACTTGCACCCAAAACCTAACCTCAGGGGCCTCCAGGCAGATCAGGAGAGCAGGTCATTCACCACTCACCAGGACAAAATGAACTGACTCAGCCTGCTTTTGGGGGCAGGGGATTGATTCCTGGACCATTAGGGAGTGTTTAAAAGAGATTAATTGGCCACTGGTGGGACCACTCCAGTCACTTTCCAGGCAAGACAGGGCTATCTTCAGCATCTCTAGTGAAAGTGGTGAATTAGCACTTCAGAAGTGAGATGGCATGGACAGAAGTTTCTGGGGCTGAGCTCACCATTGGAAGCTTCTTTCCAGCTTCCTGAAGGTCTCTGGAGGTCTCTTCTTACCCGGGAGGATGATCCCTGGTGGCTCCCTGCTGACATTCTTCAAAACTAGGCTATTTCCCCAGTGTCCTGTGGATAGAACAGAAGAGGAAATGATGAAAGTAGGTTGCTCTATTATTAACTCATCTTTTCATTTCAGTTCCTTTGTTTTAGTATGTTTCTTGATGCTAGGCATGACACCCATTCATTCATTCATTTATTCATTCAACAAATGTTTATCAATGATATGAGACATTCTAGGCACTATTCTAGACATTCTAGGCACTATTCTAGACATTTAGAATACAGCAGTGAACAAAATAAAGATCCCTACCAGTGTGAAGCAAACATTCTAGAGGGGAAAAAAGGCAAGAAACAACAACACAACAGCACAGTTTATTGTCTCTAAGATGGCAGTGATACAAGATGCACTGTTAGTCTATGTGCCACTAAAGAAAGAAAGAATGCTGCTAATAAATTGCTGCCTTTATAGAATGCATCTTGATTTTATGTATGTTAAGATGTGAAACTTAGAATTGATTACATAAGATAAATAAACTATAATATATTAAAATGTGGCTATGAAAAAAGTGAAGCCGGGAGGGGAGTGGTGATATTGAACAAAGGCTTGAAAGAAATGGGACTGTTAAATTAATGGCAACTATTTTTGCAAAACTGCTTTATTGAGATGTAATTTATATATAACAAAACTCACCCTTTTAAGTGTATAATCCATTTTAGTAAGGTTACAGAGTTATGCAAACATGATCTAGATTACCATCATCTAGATTTATAATATTTCTTTCTTTTTTTCTTTAAAAGAACACGTAACAGGAGATCTACCTCTTAACAAATTTTTAAGTGTACAATACAGTGTTGTTAACCAGAGTCACAATTTTGTACAGCAGATCTCCAGAACTTAATCATCTTGCATAACTAAAACTTTATACCCCTTGAATAATAACTTTCCATTTACACTGCCCCATCCCCTAGCAACCACCATTCTACTCTGTTTCTATGTGTTTGACTTTAGATACATTTAGATACTTATGTAAGTGGAATTATGCAGTGTTTGTCCTTTTGTGACTGGCTTATTTCACTTAGCATAATGTCCTCCAGCCTCTTCCATGTTGTAGCATATGGTAGATTTTTTTTAAAGCTGAATAATATTCTACTGCATGTGCAGTATGCCACATTTTCTTTATCCATTCATCTAGCAATGAACATTTGGGTGGTTTCCACCTCTTGGCTACTGTGAATAATGCTGCAATTAACATGGGAGTGCAGATATCTCTTTGAGGTCCTGATTTCAAATCTTTTGGTTAAATCCTCCAAATGGGATTGTTAGATCATATAGCATTTCAATTTTGATTTTTTCATGAACCTCCATACTGTTTTCTATAGCAGTTGCACCATCTTACATTCCTACCAACAGTGTGCCAGGATTTCAGTTTCTCAACAGCCTAGCCAACACTTATCTTTGTTTTTTTTTTTTTTTTTTTTTGGATGATAGACATCCTAACAGCTGTGAGATGATATCTCATTGTAGTTTTGATTGTATTTTCCTGATGACTAGTGATGTTGAGTACCTTTTCATATACCTATTGGAATGGCAGCTATTTATTGAACAACTGTGAGATCCAAGAGAGCAGATATCATTTGTTTACCACTGTGTCCCCACTGTTAAAGCATCTGGCACATGGCAGGTGCTCAATAAACATTTGTTGAATGAATGAGCTACTATTCATATATGCCAGGCACTTCACAGTGAATTCTTTTCATATGTTTGGAGGTAAGCATTGTTATGCCTATTTTATGAACAGTGAAACTGAGGCTCAGAAAAGCAACTTGTTCCTGGTCACAAACCCATGTGAGGAGAATATAGTACTTGAACCCAGGTCTCTCTGATGTCAACACGTAAACTACTTGAACCCAAGTCTCTCTGATGTTAACACGTAAACTCTTGCTCTACATCTCACTGGCTTCTCTGCTTCTGGCCATTTTAATATCCCTCTGGTACAAAAAAAAACAAAAACCAAAAAAAAAAAAAAAAAAAAAATTGGAACACCAGGCAAGCACGGGCTCTGGATAAAAATCAGACTCATAGAAACCAGAATGAAACCTTTGGGAATAGAAAGCCCAATTCACTGCTTGGGAAATGTCACATTTTGTGGAGGTGCAAACAGTTGGCTTGTTATCTCAGATCTCAAGTTCTAGCTACTTTCACTTTAATCTATTATTTGAGTGAATTAAGACTCCCTGCCTCCAAAAAGATGATTTTTTTTAGTAAAAACTCTCCCTTGTTAAACAGTTTAAGTCAAATTGGCAGCATAACTGTTAAAAATAAACTTACTTTGATACTTTGCAAAGCATAAGGCCAAATAACAATGGACATGGAAACCCACCACGGTCTTTCTAAGACTAAGTCAAACATCCTATATATAGAAAAACATCTTGGATAAAACCTGTTAAGCCAATATTGGCTGAATTCAAAATTACACCTAATTTAAAACAACTGCTTTTTCCTCAGCCAACTGGCTACCCTATTGTTCTTTAATAAAAATAACAGAAAGTCCAAATTTGAAGTCAAGTTCTCCCCGAAGAAAGATATGTTTCATATTAAAAGGCTCTACTGGTGACACTTGTGATATGATCTGGGGTCTCCATTGTCTATCCTGGTAGAGTGGGAAGATTATCAGTGGTTAGGCAAGGTCCCTAAAACCTTGAAATTTTCGCTACAAACATGAGGGAATAATTAAACTTGGTTGGAATAAACAAACTTTCAGGGAAATCTAGGCAGAGATCAGAAAATCCAAAGGCCTTTGTTGTGTTTTATTCATAACCTGCTCAGAGGAAAGCCGAAAATGGATCCTATATACCAGGAGCTCATTCCTTTTTTTTTTTTTTTTTTTTTTTGAGACAGAGTTTCTCTCTGTCACCCAGGCTGCAGTGCAGCGGTGTGATCTTGGCTCAGTGCAAGCTCTGCCTCCCAGGCTCAAGCAATTCTTGTACCTCAGCTTCCCAAAGAGCTGGGACTACAGGTATGTGTGCCACAATGCCTGGCTAATTTTTGTATTTTTAGTAGAGACGGGGTTTCACCATGTTGGCCAGGCTGGTCTTGAACTCCTGACCTCAGGTGATCTGTTCTTCTTGGCCTCCCAAAGTGCTGGGATTACAGGTATGAGCCACCGCGCCTGGCTTCATTATTTCTCATTGAGGCAAAGTATTCCATTGTATAAGTAGACCAAAGTTTACTTGTACATTTCTTTTTTGGTGGACGTTTGGGTCGCTTCTAGTTTTGAGGCATTAAGTGAAGCAGTAGTTATCAGCTAGGGGCTGGGTCTATTAGTCTGTATTCATGCTGCTGGTAAAGACATACCCAAGACAGGGAAGAAAAAGAGGTTTCATTGGACTTACAGTTCCACATGGCTGAGAAGGCCTCAGAATCATGACGGGAGGCAAAAGGCAGTTTTTACATGGTGGCAGTAAGACAAAAATGAGGAAGAAGCAAAAGCAGAAACTCCTGATAAATCAGTCAGATCTTGTGAGACTTATTCACTATCATGAGAATAGCACGGGAAAGACCGGCCCCCATGATTCAATTTCCTCCCCCTGGGTCCCTTCCATAACACGTGGGAATTTTGGGAGATACAATTCAAGTTGGGATTTGGATGGGGACAGAGCCAAACTATATCATTCCACCCCTGGCCCCTCCAAATCTCATGTCCTCACATTTCAAAACCAATTATGCCTTCCCAACAGTCCCCCAAAGACTTAACTCATTTCAGCATTAACCCAAAAGTCCATAGTCCAAAGTCTTCTCTTAGACAAGGCAAGTTCCTCCACCTACGAGCCGGCAAAATCAAAAGCAAGCTAGTTACTTCCTAGATACAATGGAAAAACAGGTATTGGGTAAATATAGCCATTCCAAATGGGAGAAATTGGCCAAAACAAAGGGGTTACAGGGCCCATGCAAGTCCGAAATCCAGTGGGGCTGTCAAATTGTAAAGCTCCAAAATGATCTCTTTTGACTCCAGGTCTCACATCCAGGTCATGCTAATTCAAAAGGTGGGTTGCCATGGTCTTGGGCAGCTCCACCCCTGTGGCTTTGCAGGGTACAGCCTCCTTCTCACTGCTTTCACAGGCTGGCATTGTGTGTCCGTGGCTTTTCCAGGCGCACAGTGCAAGCTGCCTATGGATCTACCATTCTGGGGTCTGGAGGACGGTGGCCCTCTTCTCACAGCTCCACTAGACAGTGCCCCAGTAGGGACTCTGTGTGGGGGCTCCGACCCCACATTTCCCTTCTGCACTTCCCTAGGAGAGGTTCTTCATGAGGCCCTGCTCCTGCAGCAGACTTTTGTCTGGGCATCCAGGCTTTTCCATACATCTTCTGAAATCTAGGTGGAGATTCCCGAACCTCAATTCTTGACTTCTGTGGACTGCAGGCTCAACATCACGTTGAAGCTGCCAAGGCTTGGGGTTTGCGCACTCTGAAGTCACAGCCCAAGCTCTATGTTGGCCCCTTTCAGCCACATCTGGAGCAGCTGGGACACAGGGCAACAAGTTTCTAGGCTGCACACAGCACAGGGACCCTGAGACTGGCCCATGAGACCACTTTTTCCTCCTGGGACTCCAGGCCTGTGATGAGAGGGGCTGCTGTGAAGGTCTCTGACATGGCCTGGAGACATTTTCCCCATGGTCTTGGGGATTAGTATTAGACTCCTTGCTACTTATGCAAATTTCTGCAGCTGGCTTGAATTTCTCCTCAAAAAATGGGTTTTTCTCTTCTACTGCATCATCAGGCTGCAAATGTTCTGAACTTTTATGCTCTGTTTTCCTTTTAAAATGGAATGCTTTTAACAGCACCCAAGTTACTTTTTGAATGCTTTGCTGCTTAGAAATTTCTTCTACCAGACACCCTAAATCACCTCTCTCAAGCTCAAAGTTCCACAAATCTCTAGGGCAGGGGCAAAATGCCGCCAGTCTTTTTGCTAAAACATAACAAAAGTCACCTTTGCTCCAGTTCCCAACAAGTTCCCCATCTCCATCTGAGACCACCTCAACCTGGACCTTATTTTTCATATCACTATTAGCATTTTTGTCAAAGCCATTCAACAAGTCTCTAGGAAGTTCCAAACTTTCCCACATTTTCCTGTCTTCTTCTGAGGCCTCCAAACTGTTCCATACTCTGCCTGTTACCCAGTTCCAAAGTTGCTTCCACATTTTCAGCTATCTTTTCAGCAACGCCCCACTATACTGGTACCAACTTACTGTATTAGTCTGTTTTCATGCTGCTGATAAAGACATACCTGACACTGGGAAGAAAAGGAGGTTTAATTGGACTTACAGTTCCACATGGCTGGGGAGGCCTCAGAAACATGGCGGGAGGCAAAAGGCACTTCTCACATGGCAGTGGCAAGAGAAAAATGAGGAAGAAGCAAAGGCGGAAAGCCCTGATAAACCCATCAGATCTCTTGTGACTTACTCACTGTTATGAGACTAGCATGGGAAAGACCAGCCCCCATGATTCAATTACCTCCCCCTGGGTCCCTCCCATGACACATGGGAATTCTGGGAGATACAATTCAAGTTGAGATTTGGATGGGGACACAGCCAAACCATATCACTGGGGAAGGAAGGCACCGTGGTAGTGCTATGGACCGAATCATGTATCTCCATATTCGTATGCTGAGGCCTTGAGCCCCAATGTGAATATATTTGGAGATGAGCCCTTTATGGAAGTAATTAAGGTTAAATGAGGTCATGAGGTTAGGGCCCTGATCTGATAGAATTTATATCCTTTTAAGAATAGACACCAGAGTGCTTGCTCCAGGTTCACAAAGTAGTGGCCATGTGAGCATACACTGAAAAAGCAGCCATCTGCAAGCCAGGAAGAGGGCGCTTACCAGCCATTCTAGTCCCCTTATCTTGGACATCCAGCTTCCAAAACTGTGAGAAACCGATTTTTGCTATTGAAATCACCCAGTCTTTGGTATTTCGTTCTGGCACCCTGGCAGACTAATGTAAGTAGGGGTAAGCAGGTTATTAACCAGAAAGAGACACAAAGGAGCTTTTCACATAAGGGCGATGGATATATTCTGTATCTTGATCAGGGTAGTAGTTATGTGGGTGGATACATAGGTGAACAAGTTTATCAAACTGTCAGTTTCAGATTTCTACTTTCTTGTGCATATAAATTTTCCTAAACTTGAAAAAGGACTTCTTATCCCCATCTTTCCCAATGGAATCTGTGTTTCAAAAAGATAACAATGTAGTGTTCATGCCTTCAAACAGGCCTGGTAGAAAGGAAATTAACATACATTATTTATCTCGTATATATGTATGTTTCTGCCTGTAATAAATAATGGGGATTGAGCACTTAGCACAAGAGTAAGCAACAGCCAAATGCAGCTCTGGGTTCAGACCTGTATGGGACAGACCTGAGAGCCAGGCCCGTTTCCCTACCATACTGAAACTGACAGCAAAGCCGCTCAGCTAAGGGGATGTGCAGAAAGGACGCCCTGGGGTCTCCTGAGGCTGCGGGGCGGCCGGGGAGCCCTGGGGTCAGGAGGGCAACTTTCTGGGGCACAGTGCTCGAGTCACCTCTCCGAGGAACGGCTCTGCCTGCACTGCTTCTTGTCCTTTGTTTACCCGCCCCCAGGAAAAGAGCTCGGAAGATGATCGTAGGGAGAAAGCAGTGAGGCGGCAAATGGCTCTGAGAGGAGCCACGCAGACAGCTGGGCAGCCGTGCCAAGAACAACAGGAAGCTCGCGGCCCCACCCCTGCTCGCTGCAGCCCTGGCCTGGAGACCCAGGGTTATTTGCTCTGAAGGGCCCTCTGCAGATGTTACATAAACAAAACCTCCATTGACTCCAGTTCTGAGCCTGGCCTAAAATAGCCCGCGGTCTTCCCCCTACCACTGTGCAGTTTCTCCGCCATCCCTTTTGGTCCCCTTGTGTGCTAGCTGCTTCCCTCCATTGACCACATGTGCAGACAACTCTCGCCAGTGTCCCTAAGAGGCCAGTTCCCTGGGGAACAAAAAGTGGGGCTCGTTTGCCTTCCCTGGCAGGTCAGACACAAAGCATCCCTCTAAGACCTTTGATGGCTACTGGCCAAGGGACACGTTTCCCCTCCCCAGGGAGGCAGGAAGCTGGGCTGAGGCACAGTGGGGTTTGGTCAGCAGCCAGCACAAGAGGGACGGTGCTTTCTGTCTGTGTCTGTGTCTCTTTCTGTGTATGTCTGCGTCTCTCTCTCTCTCTCTCTCTCTCTCTCTCTGTCTCTTTCTCTCTCTTTCCTAAGGGCAAGCTCTCCAGGTAAGGGCACGAGTTCTTCGTCAGGGTCTCTATTTTCGCTTGATGTAACGACTGAACATTCTACTCTTGACTCTTCCTCCAAGCTCCTATAAAATTCCCTGACCCCATTTGCACTTCAGCTCCTTCATTCTGCAGAAAACCATTCCTTCGTGAACATCTGGAGAGTCACAGATCCTTGCCACAGCACGGGGTCACTCTGGGCCTTGCCACTCAACATGGGCCCCTGGAAGCTATTATCATCTTTTCCCTTTGACCTCCCACACTTCTCCAGGATCTTAACTCATAAAAAAAACAAAAACAACACCAGCAATAAAAACATATTTATGTCAAATACTTACTATGTGCCTGATACAAGGCTAAGCATTTTATGTGTTTTATTTTATTTCATATTGAACAGTCTTATGAGATTGGTACAATAATTATCTCCAGCTGACAGAAGGACAAACTGCAGTTCGGAAAAATTATAGAACTTGTACAAGATGTGACAGAGGTGGAACAGTCAGACTTGTATTTAGTGTCTCAACCACTGCATTGCATGTCCGGGGAAAAAGAGGGCAGGACTCACAACTCCTCCTTTCCATGGTCTTTCTTCTATTCAAAGGCCATGCTATTGTATCCATGGTCAATGTCATTAAACATATCACTGATCAATTAATTATCCAATCAGTATTTAAGGACTATGTTTTCTGGGCAAGTTGCTATTTGAGTCTATACCAGACCAAAAAAACAAAAACGTATGTTGTATACTATGTGAATATCTAGCTCCTACTGTATCAACAGTTGTACTTTGGTTGTGAAAGGGATTTGTGTTTCTCTGGGCTGAAGATCCTCAAACCAGATGGCCAGGCTGGAACTAGAAGTTCTTCTTCCATTTAATTTTTTTTAAATTTCAACTTTTATTTTAGATACCAGAGGTATACGTGCAGGTTTGTTACATGGGAATATTACATGAGGCTGAGGTTTGGAGTATGGATCCTGTCACTTATGTAGTGAGCATAGTACCCGATAAATAGTTGATTGCTGCCCCCCAACCCCCACTGTCTAGTACTCCACAGTATCCATTGTTCCCATATTTATGTCCATGTGTGCTCAGTGTTTAGCTCCTACTTATAAATTTGGTTTTCTGTTTCTACATTAATTTGCTTAAGATTATGGCATCCAGCTGCATCCATGTTGCTGCAAAGGACATGATTTCATTCTTTTTTATGGCTGCATAGTATTCCAAATGTGTGTATGTACCACATTTTCTTTATCCAGTCTTACCACTGTTGGGCACATGGGTTGGCTCCAAGTCTTTGTTATTGTGAATAGCACAGCAGTGAACATACAAATGCATGTGTCTTTTTGGTAGAATAATTTTGTTTTCTTTGGGCATATTTTCCTTTGAGCAAGCCCAGTAATGGGATTGCAGGGTCGAATGGAACTAGAAGTCCTACCAACTTACAGGAAGGAATATGGGAAGGAACGGAAGCAATATGGAGAGCTTTGAGGATCCGTGGAACAAGAGGATACTTCAGAAAGGCCCACACTCAGGCAAGGGGCCGGAGCCAGGCTGTGGTGATCCAGCAAGGGGCTAATGGAGCCTGGGAAACTCTGGCATGCTGAGGAGTTTAGCTCAGATCCACATTCTCTTCACTCTGGGGGCTCCTGTGAGGCTGGCTCTCAAATGAAGCCCCCGGGGCTGAGTCGGCTTTCCCTTTGGACCAAGTCAAAGCCTTCCTTTATCTCTAGAAAAAAGTCCTACTCCTGTGGGTTTCCCCTGGTTTTATTGTCTATTCACTTGTTTTATTCATCCATCCGTGTCCATTCATTCCAGAAACATTTCGTGAGCATCCACTATGTGCTAATACTAGGCATCAGGGTTACAGAAATGAATTTTAAAAGTAATGGAATATGGTCCCGGCCTTCCAGGAGTTCGTACTGTAACATAGGGGAGAGAGAAGTAGTTATGGTGCAGGATGATAAGGCCAACTATGAATGTAGCTACAGGCTTGGAAAGCCTCTGAGCTGGTTGGCCTGCCAGGTGCTGAGGAACTGTGAGTGCCCACCTGTTCCTGTGCAGAGGGAAGGAAGGTGAATGTCCACAGAGACTTCCAGAAGAGATTGCTGGTGGATGCTTATTTCCTTCTCTTGAGCTTCCTTCTCTGTGAAAAGATCTTCACTAGAGGAAACTGGCCACTGTTTACCTCTTTTACTCATCTCCCCAGGAGATGAGGAATGGCTTATCTGATTGGAGAGTTAGTTCTAGAGAGGGAGCAAGGACAGAGTGGCTCTGGTTTTTCCCTGGTGGAGATCATTTCCTTCTACTGCTCTGTGTCATAAACTTTACAGAGGTTGGCTGTGGCCAGGAAGGTGCTGCTTGTAGCCCAGTGAATGAGTTTAGTTCAAGAGAAGATATTGAAACGTCCACCTAGCTAAGATATTGAAAGCCACATTCTCCAGCCTGACTTTTATCAATATTGTCGATTTTGATCTTCATTTGCCTGATTCCTGTAACAGGGACAAAATGTACTGTTTATTGGACTCCCTCAAACTCCGTCATACATGACACTTATGTGTGTGACAGGGATGGACTCATCTCTCTGCCCGACTGGGAGTCATCTACATCCCTTGTGCTAAGCTCTGCAGAGAGAGGAGGCACATTTTCAGGGACTTCCCTGCCTCATTCCCTGCTTGAAAGCTTCCTTCTGACCCCACTCTGCAGCAAGAGAGGAAAAAGAACTTCCAGGATGAAAACAGAAAATCTGGATGGTCCCTTTTTCAGAGTCTGTGGCAGTTCTACAAAGGTCATGAACAGCCTTTGGTCTGAGCCTGGAACGCCCACTGATGTCCCAGATAAGACTCTGCTTGGCTGCCTGCTGTCCTCTCAGGCTGTCTTTATTTTGGAAGGGGCCCTTCTGTCAATGTGTTCTGGCTTGGCTTTCAGGAACACCTTTGCCCTGTTGTTTCTGATGCTTGACTTCCTGTGGACTGAACTTGGGATTGTATTTTTCCCTAGAAGAATATGCTGTAACCGCATTATCCTGTAACACTTAGAAGGCAGGTCAGGATTACTGCCCCTTTTTTCTCAGAAGACAGATTACTAAGATGCCAAAAGGGACCTAAGGTAGGGAAACACCCAAACAGGATTGGCAAAAACCCAGAGGGCCCCATGTATACATCCCTTAGTATTCTCGCATCAGGCAATGCCATTTTTGCCTCCGTTCTATCAGTTGGTTCCTCAGCAGCTAACTGGGCTGGTTCTTTTCTCCCAAATTGGACACCAAAAGCTTCAGAGTAAGTAATAGCCCAGTAGAGGGAGCTGTGTTAAACAAGATTTCCAAGCTAAAGGGTAAAATACAATCAGCCAAGCAGGTAGCCCTGTGTATAATTCGGAAACTTGTATGTTAATGTGTGGTTGCCTATTCAAAAGCTCTGAGCCAGAACACAGCTTTTGCAAGGTGGTGTCTTGGGTTTTGTGGGTTGCTCAGGGTCATGCATCTTGCTTCCATCAGCAGAGCATGATCTTGGCTCCACATGGCAATTCCATGGTTAGACAGGTTTGTAGATTCCACAGGTAGCCCTGGCTCTGGGAGCGGAAGGGAAGTGGGCAATTCCTCTGACCTTGCACACACCAGGCAGTGCTTGTGCTCACGGTTTCTGGAGATAGATTCTGTGTCACAGAAACCTATAACTTAGGGGAGTTATTAGTGACAAGCTTTGAGGGCTCTGGCTAGGAAGGAGATGCAGTGAAAGGAGAATCTTTCACAAATATTTGGAGCTTCTGTTCACCTAACTCATCTAGCTGCCTGTGGGGTCTCGGACTGGGCTAAGTTCAAATCTAGGGCAGCCCTTGGTATAATTTCATTGAATAAACCTCTGTGATCAAGAGAATTATGAAATGTGGAAAATATCAAGAAAAGCAACATATACTATGTGCATATGTGTGTGTGTGTGTGTGTGTGTGTGTGTGTGTGTGTGCATGCTTTGGTGTGTTTGAGTTTGCCTGAGAACAGGAGTTGCCACAATTGATCTTGGATCATGAAAGATATCTATGGCAGAGATAAGAGAACTAGCAAACTAGCATCCTTAAGGACTCAGCAGATGCCTACAGGTTAAAAATTCATGCAAACCTGTTGGGAAATAAGAGAGAAATGAGATGGTACGTGAGGTGACTTTACTATGTGCATTTGCTTGCTGGGGCCTGTCATCACAAAATACCACAGATTGGGAGGCTGAAACAACAGATATTTACTTTCTCACAGTTCTGAAGGCTGGAAGTCCAAGACCAAAGTGCCTGTTGGTTTCTTCTGAGGCCTCTCAGTTGGCTTGTAGATGGCTGACCTCTTGCTGTCTCTCTGAGGTCGTCTCTCTGCACACACCAGCCCTGGCATCTTTCTCTTCTTATAAGGACACAGTCATATTGGATTAATGCCCTACCCTAATGACCTCAGCATAATCACTTCCTTAGACCTTTTCTCCAAGTATGGTTACGTTCTGGAATATGCCGGCTGGGGAGGGGTGGGGTAGGTTGGAACTTCAACACATGAATTTTTGGGGAAACAGATTCAGCCCATAACACTGTGTATGTCTATGGGGACAAAGAATTGTACTGATTAAGGTAAATTATGTTAGTTGTTATAACTGATAAATTCTGAAGTCTTAGAGCATAATACAAACAAAATCTATTTTTCACCCACATGAAAGTCCATTTCAATCAGCCAGTCTATGGCTGTAGAAAATGCAGTCATTCCAAGACCTAGCTGCCATCTTCAACACATGTTGTGTCCATGGATATTTTGGAAGGAGAAGTAAGAAGGAAAGTATGGTCGAGGCACAAGACTCTTAATGGCCTTCACTCAGAAGAGACACATCACTTCCACTTACACTGCATCAGCAGGAGCTAGTCTTATGCATACATCTAGAGGAAAGGGGTCTGGGCAATGTAATTTGCATCTAAGCCCAGGAAGGGAAAGTGGGTTAGGTAAACATCTAGTAAATCTTTGCAGGAATGAAGTAAGCTTGGCCAGCTGAGTCTAAAGATGGGCCGGGTGTTCTGGGAAACTAGTCAGCAGGTACTAGAAAGTCAAGTAAACATGCATTAAGGAACCCTTCGAGGTTCCCAAAGTCATGATGAACCTTGGTCTTGGGTGGTGTTCCCCAACCTCTTTCATGTCATGGCACACATAGGAAAGGATCATTCTTGTACTGTATATTAGACTCTCTGGATGAGGTTATTCAAGGCCAGAGGTGATACATGAGTTAGGAGGCCCCATGCACTCCAGGTGGCCACCTGGCCACTGTGAAGGCTGAGGATCTTATGGCATTTGCCATTTAAGATGTCCAGGGTTAATGGCTGCTAACCTGTTTGCAACATACTGGTGTGCTGCAGCTTACAGGTGGGAATGTTGAGGTCTAGAGAATAAAGCAAGTAACATGTGGATTAGATGTGCATTCTGTGAAGAAGACCAAACCTACTGCCACCATCATGGGATAAAACAAAAAGGGAAACCAGGTGCTCTAAAAGCCAAGGGCAGCAGAATTGTCCTAAAGAACTCTGCAAGATAATAAAGCATAGGGACCACAGATTTTCCCTTCATCTGGAGTCCACGCTCTTAAAACTAGTGAGTTTTAATTATGTTATATTTGTAGCAACTCTTTCTTCTCTCTCTGGAGTAATTAATTGGGAGAGAATTACAAAGGAAACCCAGACATGGGTAGTAATATTCATCAGAGGACACAACAGAGGAAAGAAAACAGAACATAGGCTCTTGAACATTTTAACATAGGTTCAAGATTTTAACATTTATACACTCTGTCTTTGGTTTGGCTTAAATCATATCCACTTTGAACTAACACATATTTCATGTTATCTATAAATAACTCAGTGAATGCTTACAAATTATAGGACAATGTAGTTAGATCACAATGTGGCAAGAGTGGCTGAAGGCCAATTAGAAAGCTCATATGCTTTTAACAAACACCACACTGAAAGAAATCAATTTGCATCCCGTGATTATTGCACCATCAGAGAATCTTTGCAATGTTATTAACCCTGGACATCCTAAATTACAAATGCCAGATAACAGTTAAAATTGATTAACAGTGTATTTTGAGATAAAATGGTGTTTTTGCCTTGCTAATCAGCTCTTTCACAGAAATTGTTCTCGCTTTCCGTGAAGTTATGAAAAATAAATTGGAGAAATCTTTTATTAAGATTTTAAAAGCAAACAAATAACTTTCAGGATAATATTCAAATCCTTTGTAATTTCCTTTCTCCATTTTCATCAACTATGGGAATGCTTAACCACACAGGAAGAAGTTGGTGGACTTGGAAAGTTGCTGAATTCTCTTATTTGAATCAATCCACATTAAACACAAGCTATTGTTTTATTAGCAAGTGAAGGAGAAACATAGCTTACACTGAGTGGATATGGAAGAGAAATTGGTTTCCTCTAGCCCAGTGATCCTTGAACAAATGAATGATTCTGACAGAAACCTAAGGAGAGAAGATTTTCCTGAGATTGGGTGGAAACAAACCATTCATGTATCGAATCCCTTGTCACCCACAAAATCCAGCCTACCAGGTTCACTAGTTCCTTAAACCTATGTACCACTAGGGGTGCATGAGACAATTTTAGATGGCATAAAGAAGAACAGCTTATTAACAGGAATGTTCTTAAATTAATGTATGTTAATAAAAATATACCCAACACAGTGAAACCATGATTTCATCAATAATGGTATCTAAAATGAGAATAAATATATACGTAACAAAAAAGGAGGCAATTAAAAATATTAAGTATGATTGGGATGGGTGCGGTGGCTCACACCTGTAACCCCAGCACTTTGGGATGCCGAGGTGGGTGGATCACTTGAGGCCAGGAGTTCGAGACCAGCCTGGCCAACATAGTGAAACCCTGTTTCTACTAAAAATACAAAAACTTAGCCGAGCCTGGTGATGCATGTAATCGCAGCTACTCGGGAGGCTGAGGCATGAGAATCACTTGACCCCAGGAGATAGAGGTTGCAGTGAGCCAAGATCGCACCACTACACTCCAGTCTGGATGTCAGAGTAAGACTCTGTCTCAAAAAAAAAAAAAAAAAAGTTAAGTACAGTTGACCTTCACTATTCATAGATTCTGTATTTGTGAATTTGCCTACTTGCTAAAAAGTATCTGTAACTCCAAAGTCAATATGTGCAGTGGTTTTGCTATTGTTTGCAGACATGTGTGGAGCAGCAAAACATTTGAGTTGCCAGCTATACAAGTTTTCAGCTGAGGCCCAGCAAGGTAATGCTCTATTTTGTTCAGCTCTCATACTGTAAACAAAGTCTATAATCAAGTGGTTTATTTAGTGCCATGTTTTTTGCATTTCTGCACTTTTTGTTGATAATTTCACTGTTAAAATGACCCCCACGTGTAGAGCCACAGTGCTGTCTAGCTTTCCTAAGTACAGGAAAGCTGTGATGTGCCTTAGGGAGAACCTACGTGTATTAGACACTTTTCCTTCAGGCATAGTTACAGTGTGATATTGGTCATGAGTTCAATGCTACTGAGTCAACAATATGTATTAAATAAGGTGTCTTTAAATGGAAACACATATAAACAAGGTCATGTATTGACTGACTGATGAAAATGTTATGACCAGAGGCTCACAGGTACCTAACCCTGTATTTCACCTGGGAGCGATGGTTCAGTATCTGCTAATTCAGTATTTGCAGAGATGTTATAGAATATAACTAGTGTGAATAATGAGAACTGACCATGAATAGACATCGAGGTGCTTTTGGTGGCACATCTCCATGTGCCACCTAGGTCTCCTTTCAAGGAGTGCCTTGCTGCAGCCGTGGGGAATGTGGTCAGCAGACTGCCTCCGGCTGGAAGCTCCTTCAGGGTCCACCTCAACTGCAGAGAGCCACCCTGCCCGAGGCCATGTCCTTCTCTGATGGTGGAACTTTTAATGGGGTCCCAATCCTTCCTCTTGCTCCAGACCCCCCATTCCATCTCATTATATTGGCTGAGGCTTTGTCAGGCCTGCACAGCAGTTTGATTTCTCCTTCTGCTCAATCCTACTTCCTTCCTGTTTCCTCTGCAGTGCTAGTCCCTAATCAACATCCTATATCCCAACCTTCATTTCAGCTTCCATTTCTGAAGAAGCTAACCCATTATAGTGGTTCACAGATGTGGCAAAATATAGAGAAACACTTTGCTAAGATCCTCCCTCATTCCTCTCCTGCCCTCCACGGATATCAGCTTCCTTGCTCTCAACTTCTTGGTTCTGGACTCTTGGGTTATATCCAAATTCAGACACCCACCCCCAGCCCAGGGTCACTGCTGAAGGCTGTGAAGTCTGAGTCCTGCTCAAGGACCCATTTGAGGAGATGAACTGAAATCCAGCCTGTGCTCCACTCATTATTAATTCATGGGTCCTGGTGAGGGATGTGCTGCCTGAGAGAAAGCCTGCTGGTCCTAACTGGCTCCCAGCAGCTGTGTGGCTAGCTGTGGCTATGGCTGTCTCTGCTCTCCCATCCCCCTGTGGTGTGGATCCCCGCTTCCCGCTCCTACCCTGTGGACCCCTGCTCTCCTGAGCAGTGTTGGCCTTTGCCATTGTTGCCTCTTGCCACTGCACCTTCCATTGTTTGGACTCTTCATTTGGGCCTTCTCATCTTTTCTGCCCGCAAGAGGAGGTGATCTGAGCTAAGCACAAAAACATTTCAATTTCTAAGCCTTTGGAAAGGTTTTCCTTTCAGATGAGTGCTCGTATCAGAAAGCACCCACTAGAGAGAGCTCACATTTTCACTCCCTCCCAACCTCTCTGAATCATGTGTGTCTTCTGTACACTAAAATAAAGACTGTGCAACCTCTCGCTGGGATGTGCCTCCAAAGATCTGAAAGAAATTTGTAAAACCAATAGCTAATGTTTACTGGGAATTACTACATGCCAAACACTCTGCCAAGTGCTTTATTTTTTTTTTCAGCTATAAATATTTTTTGTTTCTATAGCATTTAAGAGAAGCCTATAAAAAGTTGTTGTTAAACCAAATTTAAGAAAATTTTACATGGAAATTTTACTGAATCCTCATAGAAACCCTAAGAGGTTGGTACTCACATTCCCATTTAACAAGTGAGGAAACACAGGCTTAGAGAGGTTAAGTAATTTGCCTCACACCTTGAATTCAGCAGAGTGGGGTTTCAGGTGTGCTTTCATCTGACTCCAGCCCCGAGTAAGCACTGTGCTTACTTCTGTGATAGTGAAGGTCACAGAAGAGCCGGGCTCAGCCTGAGACAAAGGCTCCTGCTGCCAGAAACAGCAAGAAAGATGGTGAGAGCCAGGCTGATGAACAGGCCTCCCTTTGGAGTGAGAAGAGAATGATGCTCTTTTTTCCCCTTTGAAGGATTCAACTCAAGTTCAAAATCACAGTGGGATGAAGATCTGAGAATTTGAGGTTGGTTGGCTTCATTTTAACCATGTGCCTAAAAATTTGTCATCATTTAAAGACCATTTCCTCTGCACCTGCATCCAAAATGCATCCAGGGTCCAGTGTTTTAAGGAAGAATTACTCAGATGCTCTGTTTTGCTTCTTCACAATCCATGCATTCCACTTCTAACCACGTCGAAGTTTGTGGAGATAATGGCCTCGAGGGATTGGGAGGATGAAAATCAGGAGAAGTGAAGCTGATTTCTCCTTGACCATGTGGCTTCTTGAAATTTCAGGGTAGGCAGTAAAAGAAGTGGTTGGTCGAGATTAAAGACTGAACTGTGCATCTTAGCTGTAATTTATGTCATTTCATCTGGGAGAAACATAAAAATCAATAGCTTTTAATGAATCTCCACTTAGATGTTTTGTCACTCTTCAAAGGGTCTTTAGAAACACATTGAATCCCATGCCCAGATTATTAGGATTGAACCTTGCTGTGGGGGTATAGTGATGAGCAACATGGCTCTTATATTTCTCCAATGTTTGTCAAGACCAGTTTTTGTGAAAAAATGATTTATTAATTACTATATGAATAATCTGATGTATTAGCCCATCAATGAGTGACCTAGACTGGGATGTCGGTGGCATTCCAAGCGTCAGCCAGACACCTCACGCTTTCTATTTGCCCATCCGGTATGCTGGGTACTACAGCTCTGGGGTCATTCTCCTTAGAGATCTTGGGATTCTTGAGGCCTTACATTTCTAGCTGCCACTCACTTCTCCTCAGCTTGCAGACATGGCCATGCTGCATTTCACTGACCCATTGCATACGAGTCCAGCCCCTGGGGAATTGCCTTAACTCTCAAGCATCTTAGGAATACACTTTTTCCTGTTTAAAAGAAGACCCTGGAAAGGGGCAACAAAATCAGAACTCATCTCTAAGAATTCTGGCAGTGGATCCTGGAGGTCAACATCACAAGCTTTGGAGTCAAGCAGGCCTGGATTGAAATCCTTCCTCAATCGCTTACTAGCTGTTTGGCCTTGGATGAGTTACTTGATTTCTCTATAAATGTCAATTCCCCATCTGTAAAATGGATATAATTGTATATGTCTCATTCTACTGTTCTGAGGATGAAGAGAGATTATGCATGGAAAGCACTTCAGCATTGAGAAGCACTCCAAATATGTTAACTGTTAGTGCTATCAGAAGAGAAATTCAACATATCAGCAAAAACTCCCATCTACTATCTTAAAAACATTGTTAAGTGAAAGAAGCCAGACACAAAAGGCCACATGTTGTATAATCCCTTATATATGAATGTCAAGAGTAGGCAAATCTCTAGGGACAGAAAGTAGATTAGCAATTCCCTAAGGCTGGAGAGTTGGAGGGGAATGGGGAGTGACTGCTAGTGGTTATGGTGTTTCTTTTAGGAGTGATTAAAATGTTCTGGAAATAGATAATAGTGATGGTTGTACAAATTTGTGAATACACTAAAAACCACTGAATTGTACACTTTTAAAGAATGTGTTTTATGTATGTGAATTATATGTTTTAAAAAGTTATATTAAAAAAAGAACTATGTATGATGCAGCTAAAACCAGAGACTTTTTAAAGCTAATTTGTTTCCTGGAATTTCTCTACCTCTCCAAGCCTGGAAGAAGGATTAACTGTCATATCACTGGAAGACTGTGTCTCTTTCTAGGTAAATCATTTGTTATATGATGACTGCACAGTAAATGTCAACCCATTGCAATTTTGGCATTTGTGGGGATCAGTAACATGCAGTTCTCTTGGCATTCTACGAGGGACTGATAAACAGCCTGGATTTATGAGCATGAAGAGCCAGCCTACCATTCCTAAATCAGAGCTTCCCTGCATCTTGGTTCATCTGGGAGATGTTCCAGGTGATAAGTGAGATGTTTTCCTCCATTTAACGTGAAAAAACCGAGGCAGGGAACAGAAAAAAAGAGTCTATTGGATTAACTGTGACTCTTTTGATGTATCATAGCCATTGGTTCTAACTGAAGGTGTGTGTGTGTATGTGTACATGTGTGTGTGTGTATGTGTTGGGGGGATGAGTAGGGTAGCTTTGCTAAAAGGGAAGAGTGAAGGAGATGTAGATGAGTCAGTGCCTATTGCAAAACTGGAGTGGATTAATTCTGGAATTTCATTGAGCGTATTCAATGCTTCCAAAGTATAATTTTTAAAACGTGTTTTCAGATTCACATCTCAGACAGAGTTGTCAGCGCTGCTTAGGAACAATTTCTTATGGTGTGAGTAAGATTACAAGATTTTGATAAAAATATTATTTCTTCATATTTGGAATGTCTAAACAGATTTGTGGTTTTTCATTTTGCTTTAAAACATGATTAAATGTGCTTTAAAAAAATCAAAGCCTTCTGTCTGGGTTTTGAATCTCTTCCAGATTTATAGCTGCTTAATAGTATATATGTCATGCCGATTTTCTTTTGGTTCAATCATGTCAATTGAGAGTCTTTCAAAGAAAAAAAGGCTTATTAAAAAAGGAATTATTTGTCCACCACATTAAGACTTTAAGAAATTTATCAAGATATTGATCAAGAACATTTTATTTTTAAAATTCTTTGCTGGAGCTGCTAGGTGGAGTAGATACCCAGATACCCAGAAGGAGAAGCTGAGGGAGATCTCAGGGCAGGCAGAGAATCAAAGTGAAAGTCAATTTGAGTAAGTTCTCCTTGGGCTAGCGTGCACACACTGGACTCTTTAATTACCTTTGTTTTTATGGAGAATGTACTCTCCAATGGGACTTAGTTGAGAGTGAAGGTAATACATGCTGTGTTCTGTACTAAGAATCTTTGAGAGACTAAGCAGGAGAAGAGAAAATGCTCCCATATAGATGAACTGAATACTTAACAAGCAGTAAATAACAACAGCTACACATATTTTCCATTTACTATGTCCTTGCACTTAGCTGGGAATTTCATTATTTTCCGTAAAGCCCAATGATATTAGTGTGATTGTATCCATTTTAGAGATGAAGAAACTGATGGTCTAGGAGGTTAAATAACTGGGCCCAAGGTCAAGTAAGGGCATGGTTTGTCTAAACTTTGAATCAGATCTGTTTGGTTCTTGCTTTTGACTACATCAAAAACCTGACAGATGGTCTTGTAGTTGGAAACTGGGTTAATATCCTATTTCTAAAATCTTCTACTGCTTAGTTTCCCTATTCTTAGAGGAGGTCTTTTTTTGGAAGCCTAGTAAACTGCTCCTCCTAATGACTTTCACTCATGAGTGATGCAGCTGCCCAAATCAGAAACTTGAAAGTTATTCCAATGCTCCCGTTTTCTCAGCCAGCACATGGATAAATCAAGTTCTAGAGATTCCACTCCTTCTATTTCCCTGCAATCCACCTTCTCTAGCTCTGCATCCATGACTGCAGTTCAGAGTGTGCCATTTTGCAGTGCTACTTATAGCAGCCTCCTAATTGGCGTCTCTGCCTCCAGTCTTGCCCCTTCCAGTTCACTTCCCAAGAATGCTTTCATTCCCAACAGTGATTTAAAAAAAAAAAAAAAAGTGTAAGCAATCCTGTTCATTCACTACTAAAAAATGTTCACCCTCTTTTCATTACTTCAGGATGAAGTTCAAGTTTCCTAATATTCCTTATAATGACTTCACTGATTTGGTTTTATCCTTCCAGCCTCATTTATTATATAACACTCTGGATCAGGAGTAGATTTGGTTACAAGTGACAGAAAAATGAAAATAACAGTGGTATAAACTATTAGAAAGCTGATTCTTTTTCTTTACATATGGGTGGTATCATTAAGTCATCCAGAACCCAAGTTCTTTCTAGATTATTTTTCCACTTCCTTCGCCATGTAGCTTCTGTGTCATTGGCTGGGGTGGCTGCTGGAGATTGAGCTCTCAGATCCCCATGTTAACCCATGGAACAAAGGGAGGACCAAGGAAAGTCATGCCCTTCCCTTTTTGATGGCGTCCAAGAAGTTCCACTTAGGAACTCCCATTTCGTTTCCATGTAACTTGGTCACATGGACACATCTGTTGCAAAAGAGATTGGGAAATGTAGTTATTGTTTTTGTCAACCATTTGTCCAAAAACCAATTTGGGATCCTATTCTCAAGGAAACAGTGGATAAAATAAACTGAGGACAACTAATAGTCTCTGATACTTCCACTCTCAGCTGTTTGCAGTGGCCTGTGCTGAAGTGGCTCTTTCTGCCCTTGCTGTGCATCTCACTCCAGGACCTCCTGAAGAGCGCTGATCCTGCACTATACATGTGGTTCTTCTCCTGTGCCTCCCTACTTGTCAGAGAATTTCTTGAGGACATGGACGACTGTCTGGCAGCGACAGTTCCAGGTTTTTATTTTTGTTTCTTTAAATAGAGTATTCTGTTTAGCTTAAATGTGGAAACATAACCATAGATGTCTGAGAATGTGAACACAGGTTATAATTCTGCACAAGAAACATGCATTGCAAGAGTCCCCCAACTGCTGAGTCAGAGGTCTATTTGAGGAGGCGATAGTTGAGTTAAGGTCAGAGTTAGGAAAAGGAGCAAGCCACGTAACAATCTGGAGGAAGAAACTTCTTGATAGAGAATTCATTAGGACAAAGGCCTTGAGGCAGGAAAAGCCTTTGCATTTTCAGGGAAGAAGGAAGCACTGTGGCTAGAGGCTGCAAATGAGAGAGAGACTGGAAGTGTGGTAGAGATGGTGGGGACAGACAGCGCATAAAGGCAGCACAGGGTGGAAGTTACAAGTACCAGCTCTGGGACAGAACAGTTGGATGACTCATGGTTCTACCACTTGCTAGCTGGAGATCTGAGTAAGTCACTTAGTCTCCCTGCGTCTTAGTTTTCCCATCTGTAAAATGGTTATAGACTAGTATCTTCATAGACTGGTTGTTAGATTTCAATGAGTTAACACATACAAAGCCCTTAGAACAGCACCTGGGATGTGGTGAACACTCAATAGATCCTTGGCGCCTACATTCTTGCTCCTGCTGATGTGCGTCTAGATTCTTGCTATGCCTGTCTTTCCAATATTGTATACCCAAACCTGGACTCCTATTACCTTCCTGCTCTGTGCATTTAATTAGTTGCTTTCTCAGTGAGGGTTGGGTTTGACTGCATGTAACAGAAAAGTCAGAATGTATCAGGTTTTACATGTAAACACATAAAACCAATTTTTTCTTTCAAGTAGAAATCCTGAGGCAGGCAGGCTACTCAGGGCTGAAATGGTGCCCTGTGCACCTTAGAGACCCCTAGTCCCTCCATCTTACTTTTTAAAAAATCATCTTTGACTTTTGGCTTAAGATAATTGCTGAAGTTTCATCCATTGTGTCCACATCTCAGAATGATAAAAACAGAAGGATGAAAGAACAAAAAGGCATACCTGTTTTAAAAACTTTTCCTGAAGCCCCATCCTACAATCTTTTGCCATGACATTAGACAGAATTATTTATTTACATGACCAAACCTAGCTATAAGAAAGGCTGGCAAATGTAGTTTTCTTTTCCAGCCTAACACATTGCAGTTCAGTTACCAAGAAAAAAGAGGAGGCCGGGTGCAATGGCTCACACCTGTAATCCCAGCACTGTGAGAGGCCACTGTGGATTACCTGAGGTCAGGAGTTCGGGACCAGGCTGGCCAACATGGTGAAACCCTGCCTCTACTAAAAATACAAAAATTAGCCAGGCATGGTGGCGAGCACCTGTAATCTCAGCTACTTGGGAGGCTGAGGCAGGAGAATGGCTTGAACCTAGAAGGCAGAGGTTGCAGTGAGCTGAGATCTTGCCACTGCATTCCAGTCTGGATGACAGAGTGAGATTCTGTCTCAAAAAAAGAAAGAAAGAAGAGGAAATATTTGTTGGAAGAGGCCCATCTCCTTTCTTGTTGCCTAAATTCTAAACCAGACTCTTATTCTTTGTCTCCTCGGCCACTTCCAATGGGCTTTCTGCCTAAAGAATTTTCATCTTCAACACATTTTACACATAATGTGCTGTGGTTTGAATATGTGTGCCCTTGAAAAATTTATACATTGAAACCTAATCCCCAATGAGATACTGTTATGAGGTGGGGCTTTTGGGGAAATGATTAAGTCATGAAGTTAGAGCCCTCATGAATGGGATTATTGCCTTATAAAAAGAAAACTGAGGGAGCTTATCTGCCCCTTCTGCCACATGAGGACACATAGAAGGTGTTATCTATAAGGAACAGGCCCTGACCAGACACTAAATCTGCTAGTACCTTGATCTTGGACTTCTCAGCCTCCAGAACTTGGAGCAATAAGTTTATGCTATTTATAAGCCACTCAATATAAGGTATTTTGTTATAGCAGCCAAATGGACTAAGACAAAGAGCCTTCAACGGCTCCCATTTGTATCAAGCAGAGCTCATAAACTGCTGTCCTGCAAGCTGAATCAACCCAAAGTCATAGTTTGATACTTTCATGGCATTTTGAAAAAAAAAAGAATCAAATTACTTATCAAAATTTAACAAACCAAAAGTTGCTCTAAAAGCTTGCATGCTTGCATTTCTTTCTTTCAATAGCAGAGGTTCTGGATCCACATTTCTGAATGGCAATAATTATCTGCGTCCGAATAATCAGTCACTCCTTGGATAGGGCTTGAGATTTCTAGTTTGCCCAAATCCCCACTCTTCCTCTTACCTCACACCAAGCCCACTCCCCTAATTTACATTTTCCACCTGTCCGCTCAAGGCATTGACTTTGTAAGTCTTGACTTTATAAAATCGAAAACTCCTATTATCTCTTTAAGTCCCTTCCTTAATCTGGTCTTCACTTACTTCTCCAGCAAAACACCCCAAGATTCCCTTCATGTTCTCTGGGATCCAACACACTCCCCACACAGCACCTCTCAACTGTAAGTTCTATGAGGCCCATGTCTGTTTTTTTCATCAATATATTCCCAGCACCTGTAATGATGTCTCGCTCATAACAAATGCTCAATAATTAATTGTTAAATGAATCCATGGACAAATACCTGTCTTTTATTACCTCCCTGCCTTTGTTCATGTTGTTCTCACTCCCTAAAATGATGGGGTGTTTTGTTTTGTTTTGTTTTTAAGATACAGGGTTTTGCTCTATCACCCCAGGCTGGAGTGCAGTGGCCCTCCATACTAACCCTCCCAAGTTGCTGGGACTACAGGCATGTGCCACCATACCTGCTATTTTAAAAAATTTTTTTTGTAGAGACAGGGGTCTTGCTTTGTTGCCCAGTCTCGTCTTAAGCTCCTGGCCTCAAGCAATCCTCCCACCTTGTCTTCCCACAGCACTGGAATTATAGGCATGAGGACCGCACCTGGCCTGAAATGACCCTCTTAACATTCACATGGCAGGTACAAACCACCCAGAGTCAAACAACCCTCCTCAGTCAAGCCTGCCCTGACCCACTTGCTAGAAGTAACCTTCTCCTTCTGTGAACTCTTACAAAATCTTAGTGCTTTTAGCAATCATGGATGTTCCAAGCCACATCCCCGATGGCCTACGTCTTTCACACTTTAGAAGAGAACTAGGTTAGGGAAGACTCAACAGGTCTGGGAAGCAAAATCCCACCTTACTCTGGTGGCTATGTTTGGAGGGAAGTGAGAGAAAAAGAAGACAGGGGGCTACTGAGGCAGTCCAAGCAAGAAATGATGGTACTTTTGGCCTGGGGGTTGGCAGGGAGGATGAAAAGAACTCCCTGGATCTGAGAGATTATTGGCACATGAGGTCATTGGGACTTGATGATATAATGGATGAGGTGGTAAAGGTGAAGGAAAGGGAGATTTCAAAGGAACTCTTTGATTGCTGGTTTATGCTAGAGATGAACTATCATCCCCTGAATGATAAAACACTTAAGGAGAACCAGGCTTCAAAGTTAAGGTTTGTTTGAGTTTACTTTGAAGATCTTTGAGAAATGCAAGCTGAGATGTCAAGTAAAAGATTAGATGTATAGGTTTAGAACTCAGAATAACATTCTGCGCTGAGGACATAAATCTGAAAGCTACCGGAATTATCAGATGTCGAAGCCCTGGGTATTGATAACCCTGGTAATAATAATTCCTGGATGTCAAGGGAGAAAGTATTAGAATAGATGAAGAGAAGCGGCTTATGACCAAGTCTTGGGAATCTAACATTTCATAGTCAGGAGGTTGAAATTGAGCCTGCAAAGGAGATAGAAAGGGAAGGTGCAAAGCCCTAGGAGAAACCAGATAAGGATGGTGTATTAGCCCGTTCTCATGCTGCTGATAAAGGCATTCCCCGAGACTGGGCAATTTACAAAAGAAAGGTTTATTGGACTTACAGTTCCACGTGGTTGGGGAGACCTCACTATCATGGCAGAAGGTGTCTCACATGGCAGCTGACAAGAGAAGAGAGTTTGTGCAGAAAAACTCCCATTTTTCTCGTGAGACTTATTCACTATTATGAGAACAGCCCAGGAAAGACCCGCCCCCATGATTCAGTCACCTCCCACCAAGTTCCTCCCATGACATGTTGGAATTGTGGGAGTTACAATTCAAGATGAGATTTGGGTGGGGACACAGCCAAACCATATCAGATGGCATTGGACAGCCAAAGAAGAGAGTGTTTCAAGATGAGAGGAGTGGTGTATTGCTGAGAGGTTAGTAAAGATGAGAATTGAACAATATCTGAGATGTGGCATTACTTATGCCTTGAAAGCCTCTGAATGAGCCATTTCTGAAGGCTGCTAGGCCAGGCAGGAGGAAGCCTGCTGGGCATATGGAGGAGAGGAAAGGGAACAGTGCCCATGGCTATAGTACACCATAGCTGTGGTCAATGCTGGATTAAGGGAGGCAGATGTTAATGCCATTCCTGTGATGTGGCTAAAAAATACTTATTGGATTTAGCAGCCTGGAGGTCATGATGTACTTAGGGAGAGGCACCCGTTTGCGAGGAGTGCCAGTTAGAACTCAGGTGAGACAGTTGGGGATTGGAAGAGAAGGAGGTAGAAACTGTGCCAATGATACGGTGTTGTAATGAACACTGGCTACACTCTCTTTTGCCTTTCTGCCTCCATCTGCACAAGTGCTTAGTGGGAGCCCCAGTCACCCCCCTCCTTCCTCAGCAAACGGGCTCACATACGATGTCAAAGAAAAGAAACTATGGTGTGTGAAGAAATGCTTCAGCTTTTTTGTGTATCTCAAAGCTAGTGAGTGCCTTGGAATTTTTTAAGAGAGACCACCCCGCCACTGCTCCCTGCACCACCTCACTCTGTGCTGGGTTTCTGCGTGTGTGCATGTGCGTGTGTGTGTGTGCATTCACACATGTGCATATGTGTATTTAAACAGTTTTAATGTCAAAACTGAGGTCTCCTGCTGGTTTAAAGTATTTGAAAGAAACTCCTCCTCTGCAGTCCAGGGACATCCCTGTGTGGTTTCTGAGAAGGATGAGTTCAAGAAGTGAAGGCTCTGTCATACGTAAAGAGAAAACAATTTCACTGTGCAATCCAGGAGAGACAAAGCAGTGTAGCATATGGCTTCAGGATTCTGGCCAGCAGAGGTAAGTTAGAGAGACAGCTCTTAACCTCCACATTTATGTGTAACATTAGAGGACAAGGTATTCAGTTAGTGGTGAAAATGCAATGAAAGTAAATGTTGACAACTGCATTTTTTTCCCATCAAAGTCAATTTAACCTAATTTCCACTGACTAAGTGCCTCATCCTACTTTCAAAATTCCACTGAATTTTAGGCAACTAAATCTTTATAGCAAAAGTTGAAAAAATAGAAATATTTTATTGGTCACCTGGGCTTCAGACAGGCCTTGAAATTTCATTCCGTCTTTCCTCTATAACCAGCAATTGTCCAATAGCAATATAATGCAATCCACAAATTAATTTTAAATTTTCTAGTAGCCATGTTAAAAAATGAAAAAGAAACAAGTAAGATTACTTTAAGAACATATTTTATTTAACCCAATATATCCAAAATATTACCACATCAATTGGCAATTAATATAAAAGTTTATTAATGGGATATTTTACATTCTTCAGTTCATCCTACGTCTTTGAAACCTGGTATATATTTTACACATATGGCACATCCTAATTCAGATTAGGCACATTTCAAGTGCTCAATAGCAGCACGTTGCTAGTGGCTATCAATCATACTGAACATCACGACTCGAAACAATCATAAAAAAATCAAGTACAAAAAGAATCTCATCTAACTGGAAAATAGGAAACTCATATTTACTGAACATCTATTAGGTGACAGCCACTGGGCTCTCATGTCATTTACTCCTCACCACAATTCTGCCACATAGATACTATTATCTACTTTTTTTTTTCTTTTTTCTTTTTGAGACAGGGTCTCCCTCTGTTGTCCAGGATGGGGTGCAGTGGCATGATCACAGCTCACTGCAGCCTCAACCTCCCAGGCTTAAGTGATCCTCCCACCTCAGCCTCCCAAGTAGCTGGGACCACAGGCATGCACGACCACTCCTGGCTAATTTTTAAATTTTTTGTAGAGCTGGGGCTTTCTTATGTTGCTCGGGTTGGTCTTGAACTGCTGGACTGAAGTGATCCTTCTATCTCGGCCTCCCAAAGCGCTGGGATTACCTGTGTGAGCCACTGCACCTGGTCTCTATCTTTCTTATTGAGAGAGAAGCTGAGGCTCGGAATGTTTATAAATTCTGCTTCACTAAGAAGTGGCAGAAACAGCATTTAAACTCAAGGCTGTGCTTTTCTTAACACATGCTGTTGCTTCCCTTGGCAGTACAATCAGTTAAACCTCCCTGAGTCCTTAATGCATATCATGATGTTCGGTCAAAACATGCTCACAGTAAGAAGAGCAGCTGTTAAGACCACAAAATAGTAAAAGCTTCAAAGAGCAACAAGAAAGAAAAAGGGCCACCCCATCAAACCTCAATTCTTATTAAATAATAGATGTGATAACCAATCTGAAAACAAATTTCATTGATTGCCTTCCTTGTGTACATGCGCTTTATGGAGGAAAAAAGAAAGTATGCAACCTTAGGGGCCTGACCGACTTCTCTGCACTCCCTCCTCTGCCCTTCTCATTCTCATCTTGCAGGGAGCCTTCTGATTCCTGACACCTTCTTTCTGGCTTCACATTTGTGCACCTCTTCTTCCCTCTGGCGGGAAGAGTCTCTCTTCTCCTGTCTGAGTGATTACCTCCTTCTCATCCTTCAAAGCCTGGCTCAAACATCACTTCCTACCGGAAGTCCTCCCTGACACCCTAGGCAGAGCTGACCATTTTTTCTTTTGTGCTTTAATTGTTCATCTTTCTATCAGAGCAATTATTACACATTTGTTCTGAGGTCGGTTTTCCCACAGGGTGTGAGCTCCCAGAGGCAGGGAGAATGCCTTATTCAATCCCTGTGGAGTAAGTGTCTGACTCTGCTATTAGCTAAGGTCTCCTGGCCCTTAAGCCCTACAGAAGATTGGTTCAGATCCTAATTACATTGATTAGGGAAACCTAAAGCACTTCGCAAGGGGTCTTCAAATTCTGGGGGAAGTTCTTATGGTTTATGGTCTTATGGTTAATTCTATTCTCATGTCCTAACTTTGTCAAAATTTGTTCTCTGTGTCTCAGAGCTACTTCTTTCCATTCAGCTCTGATATTGGGCCCCCACATAACTTCTCTTTGACTCTCCCTTCATCCCAAAATCAACCATATAAAAAAGCCATTTTACCAAAGACCAGGGGATCCCAGGAAGGGTGATACACCACAAAGCAAATAGCTTAAAATCTGGTACTAGATTTTTCTGCAACTCTGTTGCCCTAATATTACATTCCTACTTCTTGAAAAGTTTCCAGCCTCTTTCTCTCCAATTCTTTTTCTGCCAGCCTGCTTGCTCCTTCCTCCTCCCCACTCTTTTTTTTCTTTTTTTTCAGGAGCCGATACCCAATATTCCTCTTATTTTCACATGTAAAATGGTACATCTTTTCCTTCCTGCTAGGGCTCCTCCAGATACTGGCATCATGGATCTCCAGCCCAAACACTTAGCAAAGTATTTTCCCAAGCACAGTTTCCCTCTTGAGAACAATCTCAGCCAGCAGTTAAGATAATAATAATATCTCCTCCTGTCCAGAGCAGGGTCAGCAAACTTTTTCTGTAAAGGGTGAGATAGCAGATAATTTTGGCTTTCTAAACCATAAGATCTCTGCCACAATGACTCAACTCTAAGTGTGGCCTTAGACCAGTTACTTTACTTCTCACAATCAAGTTTTCTTACCTATAAAACGGAGTTAATGCATATTTCACAAAGGAATTGTGTCTGTTCAGTGGGACAACATCTAAGACAGTCAGTGCAATGCCTGACACACTCAAAAATATTGTTTTTCCTTCTTCTATTTTTCCACTTCACAGAGCAACTGATTGTAAAAAATATTGCATTAATCTGGGTTTAAATGTTTTAGTAATTCCTGAACAATAGCAATTGCAATTTAGATGATATTAAAGCAGGCAGACTATCACACATAAAGGATTTAGAGATTCAAGCACATTGCTAAATTTGCCAGTTGTTCTTTTGTTTATAAGTAACATAAAACCAGGGCAAACTGACTTTTGAAAAAAGAACATTTATTGGTTCACATAACTAAAAATTCCTGGGTTAGGTTTTTGTATTTGGTGGGTCCAGGCACTCAACCCATGTCATTGGGAATCTGTGTTCTCTTCATCCTCCTCCTGACAGGACCTCCTTTGAATGGTTTCCTTCTCAGACAGATTATCCTCATGCAGTAGAAAATGCCCATGAGCAGCTACAGACTTAGGGTTTAGCACAGGGATCCACAAACTGTAACCCTCAGGCCAAATCCCACCCAAAGCCTGTTTGTGTACAGCCTGTTAGCTAAGGAAAATATTTACATTTTTAAAGGGTTATAAAAAATGCAAAGAAGACTGTGTGACAGAGATAGAGATGTATGGATACCAAGCCGAAAAGGATTATTATCTGGCCATTTCTAGAAAATGTTTACTGACATCGCAGCTCCAGTGCACAAAGAACTCTTCTTGTCCATTTTTTTTCTGGTAGAAGACCCAAGATTGCTTTCCTGGGAGCTTCTTATTGTTTCTCTGTGCTGCCTTCTGGAATTTTTCTCATTTCTATATGTCTCAGGCATCAGACAGAACTGGATTAATGGCTTTACTGATTCTCTCTCCAGCTGCCCTTGAATTTTTAATCTTTACTATATTGTTTACTCTCAAAGTTCTATTTAGTACAATACGCTTAGTGTTTTCTATGGCTTCTTTGTCTCTCATTATTTCTTTCTTACCTTAATCACTTTAAGTGTTCTTATTTTATAGTCCCTAGCCAAAGCTGAGTTTGGGGAGGGTTTATATTTTCTATTGATAGGCCTGCTGGCATTGGCTCATGTGTTTGGGGTTTTAAAAACTCTTGGATTGTGAATTCATCTTAACGTGGAATTTAAACCATGGGAATCCTGGATCTCCAAGTTTGAGGGCATCTCTCTGGTGCTGCTTTTGCCAGGAATTTTAGGAATGTCTAAAAACTGTTTCTACGCTAATTTAACACACAGAGGTCTCCAGTGCCATAGAGGGAGTACAACTTTGAACCCCAAAGCTGGTGAATGCAGGCCTGGAGTTTCAAAAATTTTCCCCCACTCAGAGCTCACTCCAAGGAATGCAAGCTTCTCTGTCATTTCCTTTGGTCTTTTAGGGGAAGGAGGCCTTTCCCCGCTTTTCCCCTTTCACTAAGGATAGCAACTTTAAGTGGGATATCAATTTTTCCTTCTGTCCCAGACTAACCATCAAATCCCAAACTCCTTGGTTTGTGAGATCATCAAATACCCCCAGGTGGCCCCAACTTCAGTTTGCTGGTTATTCTCTGGTTTTAGTTGTCATTTCATTTTTGGCCCCTGGGATTTTCTTTTCTTTCTTTTGAGCTCAGCTGGGACATTTAAAGAGATGCTGGTTCTAGTTTATACTGCTTTGCCAGGTGTTTCTTAGCAGGAGGGTTTCATGTAATGCAATCCACCACATTGCCCCAAATGGAAATTCCATTAGGCCTGTGAGACTCCATGTTAAGACTATGCCAGCACCATGTGCCACCCACAGAGAGCTTCCTCTACCACTTTAATCACCTAGAGTAGCAAGCACCTTAAGAGGTGCTCACAGGATGTGTGCTGGAGATGACCATTTGGGTGAGTTTCCAGGAAAGCACAGCAAAGTCTGCTGATAATGTGTTTTATGTTAAGGTAACCAGTACAATCATATGCACATGGTGTAATGGCTCCTGTGGCAACAGCATTGTGTGGGGCTTAAGAGTACGTGCTCCAGAATCAGACTACCTAGATTTAAATTTGGTTTCTTCTGCTTCCTAGTTGGATATCCTCGGGCTAGCCACTTAACTCTTCTTTTCCCAGTATGTGAAATTGGGGTGATGATGGAACCTATCTCAGGGAGTCACGGAAAAGGGTAGATGAGGTAATGTCTGCGAAGGGCTGAGCTTGCGGTGTGCTCTGGTAAATCTTAGACTTCTTTTGTTTCAGGGAAAGGACTTGGGCTGGAGAATAGACCCATGCACGAGGTTGGGGTGGGGGCACAAAAGCTCATCAGGATAAACCCGCCCCTTTCCAGAAGTGAAAAAGGGAAGGAGGATAAGGAAAAGGCTGAAGTAATTGAAGAGAATACTGACCCAGTCCTCAGGAGGAAAAACAAAAATTAAGATTCTAAGAAAGGTTCTTTGAGCTAGGCACAATGTCTCACACCTGTAATCCCAGCATTTTGGGAGGCCAAGGAGGGAGGATCGCTTAAGCCCAGGAGTTCAAGACCAGCCCTGGCAACATAGGGAGACTCTGTCTCTACAAAATTAAAAAAAGACCCGGACATTGTGGCGTGCATCTGTAATCCCAGCTACTCGGGAGGCTGAGGTGGGGGGATCACTTGAGCCTAGTAGGCTGAGGCTGCAGTGAGCCGTGATTGCGACACTGTACTCCAGCCTGGATGACAAGCCAGGCCCTGTCAAATAAATAAATAAATAAATAAATAAATAAATAAATAAATAAAATAAAATAAAATATAAAAAGGAAGGAAGGAAGGACAGAAAGAAGAAAGGAAAGAAAGGCTTTTTGAATTATAGAATTCGATGAGGATGACTTAAAGTTTGTGTGTGTTGGTCTAAAAATGGAACCCCACCGAATGGCATTACCGGCTTCCACAAGCACAGAAACGTCACTGTTTATTATGGATGCTGTGAGAAGAATGTGCAAAGCACATTGGCCTTCAATGGAGGTGAAGGTGGGACTAGGAGAGTCAGGGGTCCTTTAACATTTACCACCTTGGCTCTCCATGCTCCCCTTATGCTTCCATTATCTGCCTCTTACCTAATTCCTAAATGGTCAGTATTGAAGTGCCATGCAATTGCCTTAGAAACTTTTGATGCCAGAAAATTCACTTTCAAAAGGAGAATAAAAGATTAATAGAAGTTCCTAAACATTTTCAAGGGAAACTTGAGCTGATACAAAATGCAAAAAGGTCTGCAGAATTTTAACACATTTCTGATACAGGTTAGAATTAGAATTCTCAAAAAGATTTGTTTAAAGTATTTTTAAAACATTTGGCTACAGGAACAGTTATTTGTGCAAACACTATTTCTAAATGGATTTGTGTGGCCCCACCAAGCCGGAGTGTGCAGATTAGGAAGTGGTCCTTGGGCTGCTTCCTCCTGAGAAGTGGTTTGAACACTGGGAAATGTGTTTCTCCCTCAACAAGTGCTTATTCAGCAGCTTGAGTGGCAGAGAAAGGTGATAATGGCCAGATATCAGCAACACTCCATTTAGTTTTTTAAATGGTTGACAACATTTCTAGGAGCAGCTATCTATGAGCTTTGAGTAAGGATTTTGTGGGACTCAGTTAAATTCAGAGAAAAACTTGCTACAAAGTTGATCAGATGTTTTCACTGTTAAAAACATTTTTTTTTTCTGCCGCATGTTTTTGGATACAAATAGAAAACAGTTCACACAAGTTATTGTGATCTGTATGATTCCTATACAAACACACTGAATCTTTTAGTTTTTATTTTTTCTCTTCAGGATGCCAGTGTCTCTACATCGTGACAACTGTGAATGTGACCGTTGTATCACCTACTAAGTCCGGCAGAACTAGAAATTATGGCTGAAGTTCCAGAAAGTTCCAGAAAGCACATTTGGCCTTATAATAGATAATTACTAACTGCAAGAGCTGTGCATTTACTAAATGATATGCTCTGCCAAGGAGTGAGTTCCCCATCACAGAGAGCAGCAGAAGCCATCATCAGGAATGCTGCATGTGGATTTCTGAGTTGAGTATGGGGTTAAAACACAAGACGCTAGGTTTAGTTCAATCTTAAAATTCTATGATTTTATCTTTTAAAAATAATGTTTGCATATTATTTTTAAGTTTTTAATGAACCTCACATACATGATCTCATTGATTCTTTTTTAAAAAATGGAGGTTACTATTTCTTGGCTTAAACAAATGAAAATAAATATAAACAATATAGACTTCTGAAGAAGGATGGCAGAATAAAGGCAAAATAATCTCCTCCTCCAACATCTAAAATATGAATAAAAATAATAAAAATCAGCAAAAAAAAAAAAAAACCCACAAAAAAACAGCAACAGCAAGAACACAAAGAAATGGGAGTAACCTAATGTCATAGACTTCAAAAAGGGGAGGACAAAGGAAGGAAGGAGTTTTAGAAAAGTAGTTTCTAACTCTGTGCTCACTTTGGAAGCCTTGGATTACCAAAATATTGAAAAATTGAATCAAAAGCTATAAATCTGAAAAGAAACAAATTAGCAGGGCATATTGTTTTCCCCGAATGCTTTAGGTTATAGAACAGGTTAATAAGAATATGAATTCAACATAGTTGGTCCCAAAGAGGAAATGATGAAACAAGAGAATGATCTGGAAAAGTGATTTGCTACTGTCCTATAGAAACAAATTAAAGACCAAAACAATATTATTTTTTTTGATGATACTTTAGTTCTAGGGTACATGTGCAGAATGTGCAGGTTTGATACATAGGTATATATGGGCCACGTTGGTTTGCTGCATGCATCAACTCGTCATTTACATTAGGTATTTCTCCTAATGTTATCCCTCCCCCTGTCACCCAACCCCACGACAGGCCCGGGTGTGTGATGTTCCCCGCCCTGTGTCCAAGTGTTTTCATTCAAAACGACATTATTATAGAACTGATAAATAGATAAAAATCGTCAAAAAAAAAAAAAAAACTAAATAGGCACAGCTCAAAACAAGTTTACAGACAGAAAAAATCCTTAAGATAAAGATAACAATTGCATGTGAAAAGCACAAAGCAGTTTCAGCCTAGTTGTTAAGCCTGGTTGTAGAGAATCTGCAAATAGGACAGACAAAATATTCAAAGCTATAAAACAAAAAAAAATTGCTCTGACAAATGCAGAAACGAATCTGCAGATTGAAAGAGCACACCATGACCCAAGAAAAACGAATACTAAATGATCAGCACTGAGACATGTCCTCATTAACTTATCAAACTTCAAGGACTTTTTTAAAAAGTATTTTGGCATAGGACATAAAAAGTAAAGGAAGTCAGTTAGGGTTGCCTTTGACGCTAATAATCAATTTTGCATGCCAAGTTATAATAAAGCACTACCTAGGATTTCCAAGGGAAAGTGTGACTCAAGAATATTTCACCCATCCAGAATGAGTTTCAGTATAAAAGGCACAGATAAATATTCTGACCCACAACAGAACTCAGGGAACACACACTCATGAGTCCTTCTTGAGAGGAATTATTCAGTGATGAAACAGTCAATTTAGAGATGAAAAGAAATAAAATATTTGGAAATATATAGTCTGGGATAAAAAAGACTTCTTAGGAACACATAATTCATTTGAACATGGAACTCATGGTATTAAACAATTATGGGATTAATGTTTCCACAACAGAATGTGAGTATTATAAGCAATGATATTGTAAAAATAATATTAGAGCCAAAATTGGGAAGTGAGGGGTCGGGAGATGGGAGGAAGTACAAGTCTAAAGATTTACTCATCTTTCCGATGTGTGAGTCATTCAATATTGTCTAAAACTGAAACATGTTGCTAAAAAAAATGACTCCAACATTTTAACATTTTTTATAGTATCTTTTCTTAACCTTATTTCCCCAAGAGGGAATTTTGAGCAAATAGTATCTCCTGTGATAAAGAATATTTAATGAAAGGGCAACAAATTTTCAGTTTTAGGTTAGTTTTACTTTTCTAATGTTCAATTCAAGTAACATTAAATCCATTAGTTTTTTGAAGAATGTGTATAATATGCTCATATTTATGTAAAAATATTTTTGCCTATCTATGTCTGTTTCTCTTTCAATATCTCTTTAGCATATGACATGGCTTGACTGTGTCACCACTCAAATCTCACCTTGAATTTTAAAATCTCCATATGTCAAGGGAGGTACCAGGTGGAGATAATTGAATCATGGGGGGGATTTCCCCCATGCTATTCTCATGATAGTGAGTGAGTTCTCAAAATATCAGATGGTTTTATCAGGGGCTTCCCCCTTCACTTGACACTCATTCTCTCTCCTGCCGCCCTGTGAAGAGGTGCCTTCTGCCATGATTGTAAGTTTCCTGAGGCGTCCCTAGCCATGTGGAACTGTGAGTTAATTAAACCTCTTTTCTTTATAAATTACCCAGTCCTGGGTATTTCTTCATAGCAGGGTGAGAATGGACTAATGCAGCATACATTTCTCTTTCCTCTCTTCCCCTTTCCAAATAGTAACTGGATTTTCATTCAGATTTCGATCTCTCTGCCAGGCAACCTAAGTACTTCAGGGGACTGTGAACCCAGCTCCAGGGCCAGGGTGGAATGATTGGGCTAAGGATAATCCCTTATCCCAGGGAACTCAGGTCAAAACCAACCAGGGTGTGGCATATTCCTGCAGTAGAATCTGGAATGGGCTTGTGACCCAGCTCAGGCCAGTGAAACATGAAGGAAGGCTTGGTGGAGAATTCTGAAGAAGGAGCTTCTCAGCTTTTAAGAGAAGCTCACCATAGGAAACTCCCTCTCTCCCTCTGGACTTGTTGGTTTAAAGATGCAAAACCTGGAGCTGCTACAGACATTTTTCACCACTGCAGGTGAAGACTTCTGCCCCATACACAGCGACTGGAAGCTGGATCAGGCCAACCCTGAAGATCACTCTGTCTGGGGATGTCGGTTACACAAATCAATACATTTCCATGTGCTAAAGCAATTCGACTTGGATTTTACATATATTTTTGAAACTGAAAACATTGTAATCTATATATCTACTTAGAAAGATGTGAAATATTCACCTAATAATAATCATTTGGGGTTACTACTAAAAATTATTTTTACTTTTCTTCATTGCTTACTTTATAAGCTGTTTCATTTTTTAAAACACAAAAAGTTATTATTCTTGCATATTAAATTGTTAAACATAAAAGTAATATGTACTCATTGGAAAAAAATCCAGATACCTTCTCTTCCAGGTGCCCTAAATAGAATTAGGGAGAGAGAAAAATAATGATCTCTGATCAGAAAATATAATAAAAATGATTTTAGAAAGAATCAACATATTTACTCTGCTTAGAAGTTTACATATATAATCTCATTTAATTTTCACAACACATTATGCAGTAGGAAGCATCATTAGCTCCATTTTATAGACAAAAAAAAATCTCTTGCATCCTGCAATTGTCGGAAATTCCTTTGAAAAGAGACAGTTTTTAACAGCATAGTTAAAGATATAAGATTTATAACATACACAGGATAGAGAAAATTAATATAGTCATGCATTACTTCATGATGGGAATATGTTCTGAGAAATGTGTTGTTATATGATCTTGTTGCTGTGTAAACATCACAGAGTGAACCCACATATCCTTGATGGTATAGCCTAATGCTCTTAGGTTACAAAGCTGTACAGCATGTAACTGTACTGAATATTGTGGTCATTGTAACAAAATGGTATTTATGTATCTAAACATTAAAAAGGTACAGTAAAAATAAAGTATTATAATCTTATGGAGCCATTGTTATGTATGTGGTTGAGCGTTGACTGGAATGTTGTTATATGGTGCATAACTGTGTATGCATGGGACTGTGTACGACACAAAATGGAAATGGAGGTAGCAGATCTTTTGCTACTTTGGTAGCCACTGGGACAGAAGACTGAAAGCCACTAGGTCTTAGTAGTTGGGGGTGGCTGAGTTTTCTAAATCTTATAGAGAGAAAAGCCCAGATCTTTCCCTAGAAGCTGCCACCATCTAAAACTGGACCTCTGACATGTTAAAATAACTTACTGATATGGCTTGGCTGTGTCCCCAACCAAATCTCATCTTGAATTGTAGCTCCCATAATTCCCATGTGTTGTGGGAGGGACCCAGTGGGAGATAATTGAATCATGGGGGCGGTTTCCCTCATACTGTTCTCATGGTCATCAATAAGTCTCACAAGATCTGATCATTTTATGAGGGGAACCCTTTTTGCTTGGTTCTCATTCTTTCTCTTGCCTACTGTGATGTAAGACGTGCCTATCATCTTCTGCCATGATTGTGAGGCCTCCCCTGCCAGGTGGAACTTTGAGTCCATTAAACCTCTTTTTCTGTATAAATCACCCAGTCTCAGGTATGTGTTTATCAGCAGTGTGAAAACAGACTAATACACTTACTCAGAAGTATAAGCTCCAGTAAGGTATGGACTGAATCAGCTTTATTTAATGTCATATTCCCAGCACTCAACATAGTACCTGGTATATAGTGAGTGCTCAATAAATGCTTGGAGAAAGAAAACGAGAGAGGGGAAGGAAGGATTATTTTTTATTTCTCTTCTGGTCCACCCACCTGCACCTTTCTCCAAGTTGATGATGCCTTTTATTTGTACACATCTTCCTCTTCCTCCCCTTTCCCTTTCAGCTGGCAGGAGGACACCTGATAGCAGGAACTTGAACTGCCCTCTTGGGCCATGAAAGAGAAGCTGCATTTTGAGGATGACAAAGTAACAAGATCAAATCCTAGTTAAGCCACAATTAAAGCCCTGTATTGCCTCCCAGATTTCTGCATGGGGGAAAGATGTCCATGTTCTTTAAGTTGTGGTATTTTGGGGTCTCTTTGAAACAGGAGCCTTATTCTTGACTAGTACTAGTCAAGTACTGACACACTTTAAGAGAAATCATAGTTACCAGGATGGTAACATAATTGATATTTCCCTAATTCATTTCTTAATTTTATTATTATTTTTAAACATTAGATTTTTCAGAAACTCATTTGGCTTAAGGGGGTTTATTGGGTCATATAACTTAAAAATTCCAAAGGATTTTGGGTCCCAGATATAGTTAAATGCAAGGGTTAAACAACATACATAGAACTCACACTTTATCTCCATCTCTGGCTTTGCTTTTTTGTGTATTGTGTTGACTCCTAGAAAGGATCTCTCTATGAGGTGAACCCTAAATCTCTTGGCTTATACTGTCCTTAGATATAGCAGTTCCAGTGGGAAAAAACTCCATATCCCCAGAGTTCCCATCAGAACTGGAGATTGGCCCTCATTGGACTTTCACTGAATCATGTACCATCTCTGAACCAATCACAGTGGCCCGTGGCTCAGACCTGGGACATGCGCTCTGCCTTGCAGCTGGGGATGAATCAGTTGTACCTGAGCCATGTGCACTAAGGGTGAGAAAAGAGAGATTCCCCAAAGAAGGCTTAGGGTGCTCTTAGCAGAAAGAAAGGAATGAATGCAGACAGGCAACAACTACAAACATCCACTATAATTTATTTATTTATTAATTCAACAAATATTTATTGAACACCAAGAATGTGTCTGGCTTTTTCTTAGATGTTGGAGATGTAGAGTGAAGAAAATTTACAAAAATCCCTGCCCTCTATCTTAGTCCATTTGAGCTGCTATAACAAAATACCATAGACTAGTGGCTACTAAACAATATAAATTTATTTTTTACGGCTCTGGAGACTGGATGTCCAAGATCAAGTTATCAGCAATTTCAGTGTCTGGTGAGGACCCACTTCCTGGTTCATAGATGGCGCCTTCTAGCTGTGTCCTTAACATGGCAGAAGGGGCTGGCTAGCTCTGTAAGGCCTCTTTTATAAGGGAACTAATTCCATTCATCAGAGTTCCACCTTCGTGCAGAAGGCTTTCCACCTTCATCTAACAAAAGCCCCATCCCCTAATACCACCACCGCGGAGGTGCAGATTTCAACATAAGAATTTGAGGGGAAGACACACACACATTCCATTCATTGCACCTTCCAAGAAAAGTTCTTCGTATTCACTAATAATGAATTTCTTATTTCTTTTGTCCTCTTAAAAAGCTTTTGTGTACCTCCTTCTGGGATATTACAAAACTAACCAAGGGCTCTAGAATAATCTTACGGCTTACAAAGAAGTGATTTGGGGCTTTTATATTGTGGGGGAAGGTGCAAAGGCTTGGTGGAGTTTTGGTTGTGAGGATGAGAGAGGACTAACAAAGAATCAAGAAAAAGTCAACGCGATACCCAAACAGTTTAGAAATGGAGTCTGTATATTCTCATATGGAGTCATCTCACCCACAAGAGAGCTCAATTATTCTTTTTTCCCCCATCCTAATCTTGCAGCACACTTGAAAGGGCTGGAAGAAATCTTACAGTATGACATATGGGCACCAATTAGGCTTTTATAGGTCTAGGAAATAAAATACTAACTTCTATAGTTGTTCCTAGTGAAAGATGCAAAGTAATTTGTCTCCTGGAGGAGTATGGAAGCATTTGCAGTGGTTTCCTGTTTTGCACACTGCCCTTGTCTATACCAGCTTGTTGTCTCGACAAATTTATTCTCAATAGCAGCAGGACATATGCTTATGATTTTCGGAATGGAGACACTAGAGATAAGGTGGAAGCTGTCGCTGAAAAATGAACCCCAGTGAAATGGTTTCCTAGCCCCATATTTCAAGATATGTTGGTTATCCTCCAAAAAGTGCCCAAATCAACAAAATTGATTCAGAGATTTGTGCAAACTTCTGACACATGCACAGACCATGTTTTAAATGACACGTAAACATTGACCTTATACCTCGTCTCTTCGGCCCTGGCCCTTTTCTCCCCCACCCAACTGCCACAACTTGGCAAATACTGACAACCAGAAGGTTTTTATTTATTTAAACAAATATCTGGTGAAGAAAGAAAGTGGAATAGTCAAATTTTGTTTGTGGTTGGGCAGGCGGTGGGGAGCAGGATGGGGAAGAATCAAGAGAAGTCAGCAATGAGCTTCATCCTAGTCCAGTATACACTGCGGTGTCTTGGGTGATCTGTCATGTCCTTGCCAAAAGCAAAACAAGGGCACAGGCTTGATATAGATGGGGAAAGTTTGTGTATACCCTTTGACTCAACATCTCAAAACCAAACTGGTCTATTGTGAGTTTGCAAGTTGCTTTCTCTCTCTGAGTCTCAGTTTTCCCTATCTGTAAAATGGGGTTAATAATACATAGTTGTTAAGATTGTTAGAGGACTAGATGATGTATCCCACATAAAGCATTAAGTATTCTGGCAGGCACATAGGGAGTGCTTAGTAAAAGGTAGTGCATGCACACACACACACACGTGTTCACACAAACACACACAATGTCCTGATTATGGAGTTTTGCATGTCATCTTTATATAGTTGAACATTGGGCCTGTGACTACAGTCCTTCCACAGACAGGTGTCCTAACCATCTGTAGGCTCAATATAAGAGCCACCCAGGTGTTTGAGTGACAGGATTATTCAGAGAAACCCACTTCAAACCTAGACGGAGACAGCTCTCCTTGATGGCTCAGAGCATCTGCTTTCTAGCCCCAAAGAGGCCGTTTAGATAACAAAGGCAAATCTGAGATGTGAAATGGCTGATAGCAGCCCCCAAATAGAGCAGGTGTGGGGTGGAATAAAAGCCCTCTGTTGTCCATCAGTGTCAGCAGCACCTCTGTGTGAAAGGTGGCGCTGCTGGAGCCTCCCATATAAGGCAGGAGATGGAGCTCAGGAGCCAGGGAGTGGGGCTGGAAAGCTGCTGAACAGAAGGTCACTGCTCGACCACCAAGCTGATGAGACCTTGAGAGGAACCTTGCCCTAAAGCCTCATTTGCACAGGAAGAAACCGAGGTTAGCAGAGATTCAGTGAGTTGCTGGAGATCTACTGTGAGATGGAGGCAAAACTAAGAAAAGGAACTCAGTTCTCCTGCCTCTAGCCCAGTCAGTTACTTCTCCTGTACCTCCTGGGGTCATCCCACCTGGTCAGAGATTGAGAGTATTTATTCTGAGCAATTATCCAGAGCAAGGAGAAGAAAACTGCCAAGGAAGGAAGAGAAAGGAAAACTCTTTTTTAAAAAATGAGGGGACAAGTTATTTTTTAAATATAAAATTGAATCATACTTACTAAAGAAAAGTTAAACAGTTCAGTACTATAAAAAATAAGAAGTATGAATCTCATGCTCTTCATCAGACACAGCCTCCCCCATCCCATTCACCAGAGGTAAAAACTGTTAACAATTTTTAGTATGTCTTCCAGACTTTTCCTAGAGATTTGTATTTATATTCCTTTTAAAAAACACAGATGAGATTACACAATACATACTCTTCAGAAGGTTGCTTTTTAACTTAGTACGCTACAGCTACCTTTTGGTGTTTATATTCATTGCTAAAATGGATCTACTGTGTTTCATCACGTGGATGTAACATGATTTATTTAACTGGTTCTCTAGAGATGGGCATTCAGCTTGTTTCCAGCATTTTTCTCACTAGTACAAACAGCAATAAGCATCTTGTTCAAATACCCTTGTGCAAGTATGTGAGCATATCTTTCCTAAATGTTTTAGAGTTGGGTCAAAAGGCATACACATTTTAAATTTTAATAGATTTGACTCACTCTACTTTCAAAGACTGAATCAATTTGTACTTTCACCCAAAGTTATCCTTTCCCTACCCTCATCAACACTGGGTGCCAGCCATCTTCATACAGTTTTCCTTATGTTGTTTTCATGGATGTTCTTGAATTCCAAGTAGAGTTGGGCATACATTTGTATTGTGAATTGCCACTCGTACTTCTTTTATAATGAGCTGTCTTTTATTATGAGCTGCTTGCTTTTATCTTTTGTCCACTTTTCTCCTTGGTTTTCACCTGTTTTTCTTTTTGGCTTTGTCAATCAAGAAAAATGACTGAGACAAGTCTCAATCATTTTAGGGGGCTTATTTGCCGAAGCTAAGATGTGTGCCTGGGAGACAGGTCTATGCCTTTCTTCGAATATGATTTTGAGGGCTTCAAATTTAAAGGGGAAAAGAAGGGGATATTGAGATATACACAATTTTCATGCAAGAGGGGCAGTAGGTGAAAAAATAGTCACTTATGCCCTTGTCTGGCTCAGTGAATGTGAATTTTTACATATGACAGCATAGACAGTAGGGCAGAGGAAACAATAAGATATGTGTTTGCGTCAGGTGGGCAGAGGGATGACTTTGAGTTCTGTCCTATGTCCCCGCACCTGTGAAGATAAGCTATCAATTTATATTGCCATGGTGAATTTTAACAGAAATGCTTTAAGGTAAAGATCTTGGGGCTCACAAGGAATTTCCTTGTGGGCAAACTATGAGGGAGATGTGTAGCTTTTCATCCTGTAGCCATCTTATTTAGGAACGAAAGTGGGAGGCAGGTTTGCATGACCCAGTTCCCAGCTTGATTTTTCCCTTTGGCTTAGTGAGTTTGGGGTCCCAAGATTTATTTTCCTTTCATAGCTTATAGTAGTAAAATTAAATAAATCAATCTTTGCCTACAGTATGGGTGACAGTAACATTTCTCAGTTTATTGTTTTGTCTTTGGGCTTTGTTTTGCTCTGTTACATTTTTATGTGATCAAATTTATAAATCTATTCTTTATAGCTTCTGGGTTTTATGTCACACTTTAGGACATCTTTATCATTCTAAGAAAATAAAATACTGCCTTTATTCTAATGCTTTCATAAATTTTTTTATGTTGCAAAGAATAGACCAAGATGAAATTTATTTTAGGTAAGAAATGATGTAAGGATTCAGCTTCCTTTTTTTCTCTCTCTCTCCTCTCTCTTTCTTTTTTCCTCTCAGATCACTAGTCTATTATCACACTATTTATTGATTTATTTATTATTTGACCCTTACCTGAAATGTCACCCTTTTTACAAATCACATTCCCATTCATACTTAAGTATTTCTCTGGACTCTATTTTGTTCCAGTAATCATTCTTTCTCTTCGTGTACTAATATAACTTTGTCTCAAATACTGCAGGATCATAATACATTACTAGTTTCTATTAGGGCTATCCTCACATAACTTCCATAAAATAAAGTTTGTTTGTTTGTTTATTCATTTTAAAAAAGGACCCTGGTTATGCCTAAAAGAAAAGACATAGTGATAATGATCTAGCATTATATTTTACAAAATCTACTCCACATGTATTTTTTCAGGTTTCTGCTCATATATATGAGCAAAATCATGCAGTGTATATAAGTCATTTCCTCCTGGGTCATCATATGTTCCTAATCTGGGGCACACTGTGATTTGAACCTAGTTATTGGTCTAGTGGCAACGGGGGCAGTTGTTGTAGGTCTTGTGGAAAATGAGCATCCCCTCGGAACATTGCTATCCCAGATGAGGTTACTGCAGGGCTTTCAACCAAAGAAAGCGTGGTCTCCCCAGACACAGAAGAACAAGCAAGGGAGGCTCAGAGTGACGTGGGTGTGTTTAGAATCAGTTCTAACCTGATGCCTCACTCCAAGTTTCAGTGTCTCATGCTTTCCCAGTCGATTTCCTATCTTTTACATCAGAAATTTGGCAAGGCTGTGAATCCACTGAAATTGTAATTCTGCAAGCCTCCCAATTAAATTTTATGTTTGATTTTTATCAATATCAGCCTGTGGCCATAATAAATAAAAGATTATTTTTGGGCTGCCCTAGAAATGTCTAGTTTCCCACTCATGACTTGAACTGAAAATTAAAGGAATTTTAGCCTGTCATTTGCTTTCTGTAAATGCTACAGTACACTCCAGAGGATCCATCCAACATCATAGTCCTTGCTTTAGTTTGCACTTCATCACAATTACCATAGTTTGATTAATTGCAAAGCTACTACCTGCCATGGATTATTAGTATCAATTTCCCACTGGCAAATAAATTGTCTCTGCACTGAAGCCTAAAATCATGATCAAACTAGTACCAAATCTCATGTGTGAGGATCTGTCTTTTAGGACCACTACTGATATCAATTCTGTAAGGTCTAGTCAGGAGATAGCTACACACCAGTAATTTGAACAGAAAAAATATAATATACAGAATTATGAGCTAGTAAAATGCAATTAACTACTAAAAGAGAACTACAGAATATAGAGAAGAAGCTCCTACCTCTAGAATGGAGAGAATATAACATAAAGAATTAAGAACATGAAAGAAGGTCCCTCCTCCAAGGCTGAATTCAGCCCTCAGTGGGTATCTTGTGGCTGACACAGAAACAGGTAGCCTGTCAGTGGTAAAGAAACTTGTCAAAGAGTTTGGCCAGAGCTGGTCTGGAGGAACAGCTTGCTAGGTGGTTGAGACACTCGAGAAGGTGCAGGCAAGCTGCAGCTGGTCTGCAGGAACTGAAACTGGGTGGCTAAGTTCACTGGACCGAGCAGGTGAGCTGAGCTGGAGAGCAGGACATGGCCAGCTGGGGTACCAGGGGACTGGAGCTGACTTATAAGAAACAACCTGCAGGCAGCTGAGGGGTCAGAGCTGGTCTACAGGAAGTGGTCTGCTGGGTGCCGGAGAAACTCACTAGAGAGTGAACGACTTGGGCCTCCTGTCTGCCTGTTTGCTGACAGCTGTACCATAAGAGAATAAGAGCACCATAACTGAAGATAAGCCTCTTCCTCTGCTATGAGCTTACAGCAACACCCCAGTACCCTCTATTGACAATTAGGCTAACACTGCGGCAGATGGAAAAGGAGAAATGTTTACAGGGTCCAGTCCCACTACCACTAATAGAGCAAAGACGAGTGCATTTGGAGCTGAGAGGAAATGGGTTGATAACTGGCACAACTAGTATGGATTGTTTGCCAGTTTCAGGATCTCTATTCTGATGGTCTGGAGATCTCTTATATTTGATGATTATTCACTGTTAATAAGGGAAACACCCAAACCCTTTAACCAACGTGGTGCTTCATCTTCTCGGGTTTCCTGTGCCTCTCCACGTATGGGCCTTTAAAATCTACAATGTCAGCAGCTTCAGTGCTCAGACTCATGGTCCTTTTGCAAGGACAGCTCGTAAAATAAATAACCTCTTTGTGGAAAAAGACAGAAAATAATGAAATAATATAAATCAAAACAAAGAGATCACCATAACCAGAGAATGGGTTGCTAAGTGAGAGTCCGTTTCCTTGAGTGCTAGCTGGAAGCAGGCATGTAAGGAAGACTGAACTGAACTCATAATGTCCCCAAGACACTGTGAGTGGAGTGATGAACATTAATTATTTTCTTCAGTTCCTGTGATGAGAAATATGACTCCTAGTTAAGATTCTTGGCAAAATTCAAGATATCAACTGTGGATTGTGCCTGTTTTAAGGGTAAAGCAGCACTTGCCATTAATACAGTGGATGTCGGCCGGGCACAATGGCTCACGCCTGAAATCCCAGCGCTTTGGGAGGCCGAGGTGGGAGGATCACCTGAGGTTAGGAGTTAGAGGCCAGCCTGGCCAACATGGTGAAATCCCGTCTCTACTAAAAATACAAAAATTAGCCGGGCATGGTGGCACACACCTGTAGATTCAGCTACTTAGGAGTCTGAGGCACGAGAATCGCTTGAGCTTGGGAGGCTCAGTGAGCTGAGATCACACCACTGCATTCCAGCCTGGGTGACAGAGCGAGACTCTGTCTCAAAAAAAAAAAAAAATACAGTGGATCTCAGAATAGGAAACCCTGTCTCCCAGACTAGCAGTGTCAACATCACCCAGGAACTTACCAGAAATGCAAATTCTCAGACCCCACCCAGACTTACTGAATCAGAGACTGTGGAGCTGGGGTCCAGCAATCAGTGTTTTAATAAGCCCACCAGGTGATTCTAATGTGTATTAATATTTGAGAACCACCGGTTTAGAGAGATATAAATTTAAGACCTGGTTTTTGGCAAACCATTTAATCTGTGCCTCAGTTTCATCATCTGTGATGGCTGCACCTTAATGATAACTACCTTATAGGGTTGTTGTGAAAATTACATAATAAAATCAGAGTAAAGAGTGTATAAAAGTGCCTTCCACAGAGCATTCAAAAACTTTTTTTCAATCACCTCTTAAGACTTAGTACAAATTTAAGAGACCAGTGTTTTTAAAGAGCTCAGCATAGTAAATATCAGGTACATAATAAATAGTATGCCCTCAGTAATGCTAGCTGTGCTATCAGTGCTAGTGGTAGTAGTAATATAACACTTAACATCTATATTGTACTTACCTTGTACTACACATCCTTATAAGCCCTTTTTATGTTATGTTTTAACACTTAAAACCACTCTATGAGATAGGTATAGCACAATTATCACCACTTTCGAGTTGAAGGAACCAAGGTACAGAAGGTTTATTTCCAAAGACTACTTAGCTATTCAGTGATAAAACAAGGATCCCAAATCAGATGGTTTCATTTCAGAGTCTGTGTTTTTAGGCACTAATCTGGAAAGATACCGAAGACAGAGAGAGAGGGGAATAAAAAAAGGGAAGGGGAAAGAGAACATGCCTTTTTATACTATAAATTTTAAAGAGAAGTCTTTTTTTCCAAAAGTGGAAACCATAATCTTGCAGAATTTGCAGCCAAAAAAATGATGAATGGTGTTGCCTCCAGCCTGAGGTTCCAGGGAGGGGGAGAAAAATATCCAGCCGAAGCCCCCTGGGAGTAGGGGGGATTGGGGGGTTGGCCTGTTCTAGGCTTACATCTTTTTCACTGGTAGTGATCTGGGAGGCAGGAAAACATTACCTGTCAGTGTCATTGGAGTTGGTGCTGTTGCAAAATTGCAAGATATAGAAAAGAATCAAATATTGAGAACTTAGATATCTTGGCAAACTTGGGCCAAAATGTGCAGTAACATAATGCCAAGGGGCCTTGAAGGAGGGGACGGGGAGAACAGGTGAAAACTCAAATTTCTTTCAGTCTGCTGTCACACTGTGGACAGAACAGCTGCTGCTCCCCCAAAGAGCCGAGGTCACTGTGGGTAGAAATTGGAGAGGCAATGCCCAAAACGTGGGGAAAGAGACAAGCCCCTTTTCCTTCTTCCCTCCTAGCCTGCAGGGGCACACCTGGAGTATGGCCTTTTGTAGGTTCAGGGAGACCTCAAATATAACTACATTTTCTAAATATGTCAGGGAAAAGAAACTACAAAAGATTGAGACAGAGAAGAAAGAAATTCTTAGGTATGAGAATTATGTAGGCTGGGAATGACTAGGAGGCAGCGAGACCTATTGGTTAGTGTAGGATAAGGTGAACAGGAGAGTTTCAATTCCTATCATCTGTATACATTACATGCCTACTATGTGTTAATTACTCTTTAGGTTTTGGTAAAATAGAGATAAAGAAAACATGGTCCTGTACTGAGATGTCGCCAGCCCAATGCAGGGGGAGAATTGTAGATAGATAATTACATACATCACAAAAAAGTGGCCATAAGAGGATGTCCTGAGAACACAGAGTAGGGGTATGTAACCCAATCTAGGTACAGAAGACAGCAGCTATCAGGGAAGTTTTCTTGGGAGAGGCAGTGCTTGAGCTGAGTCTTAAAAAGATCAGGCATATATCAGTTAGAATGCTTTTGGCTGCATGTAGTAAAAACCTAAACTCAGCCTTACATGATAAAGGTACTTATTACATAACATAATATAGAGTCTAGAGATATTGCAGGCTCGTTAATTCAACTGTTGGACAATGCTATAAAGCAGCAGCCCCCAATCTTTTTGGCACCAGGGACAGGTTTTGTGGAAGACAATTTTTCCACAGGCTAGGTTGCAGGATAGTTTCGGGATGAAACTGTTCCACCTCAGATCATCAGGCATTAGTTAGATTCTCATAAGGAGCACGCAAACTAGATCCCTCATGTGCACAGTTCACAATAGGGTTCGTGCTCCTATGAGAATCTAATACTGCCACTGACCTGACAGGAGGTGGAGCTTAGGTGGTAATGCTTGCTCGCCCACTGCTCACTTCCTGCTCTGTGGCCCAGTCCGTGGCCCAGGGTTGGGGACTCCCGATATAAAGGACCCGATTTCTTTCATCTCCGTTTTGCCTTCCTCCATGTATTAGCTATGTTCCCAAATTGGATCCCTCGTGGTCATAAGCTGCAAAAACTTCACACATCACATCTGGACACACCTATGTCAAGAGAAAGAAAAGGGTACTTCCCTTTCTGTTTCTTTCTTCTAAGGAAGTAAACATTTCTCAGAAGCCTCCTCATGCCTTTCCCTCCTATCCCATTGTCCAGAATGGTTATTTATGGCCACACCTAATCCATTCCCTGGGAAAAACAAGGAATAAAACCACCCTAACTAACTTACACTATTGAGATCCACCACCCAGAAGAATGGTTATTTAAACAAAGGCAGTAAGTATCTAGATTGTGGAGGATGTTGTATGAGCTCTATTTAATAGGGTGGGTATTTACAAAAATCCCCTTTTTTACTTTAATAGTTTTATTCAGATATAATTGACATATTAAAAGTATCATACATTTAAAGAATACAATCTGATAAGTTTTGACATTATATATATATATTTGTGAAACTGTCATCACAATCAATATATTATGATAAACATAGCCATCACCCTCAAGTTTTCTCCTGTCCTTTCATAATTTTTCCCTCATGCCCCTGCCCACCCATCCCACCCCACTGCTTCATTCCAAGGTAACCACTAATTCAATCCCTTTAGGTTAGTTTGTGTTTTCTAGAATGCATATAAATGGAATAATTGTGTGTATGTACTTTTTTTGCTTGACTGCTTTCACTCAGCAAAATTATTTAAAATTTACTTATGCTTTGTGTGCACCAATAGTTGATTTCTTTTTATTGTTTAGTAGAATTCCATTGTGTGGATATACTACAATTTTGTTTATCTATTTACATGTTGATGGACATTTGGGTTGCTTCCAGTTTGGGCTATTACAAATAAAACTGCTATGAATATTCATGTAGATGTCATCAAACAAACAAATGCTTTTAGTTCCCTTGAATAAGTCTCTAGGAAAAGAATGCTCACTCATATAGTAGGTGTACGTGTAACTTTCAAAGAAATTGTCATACAGTTTTCTAAGGAGATAGTACCATTTTACATTCCCGCTAGCAGTGTATGAGCATTCCAGTTGCTCCCCATGCTCACCAACGTTTGGTATAGTCAGTATTTTTAATTTTAGATTTCTAGTAGGGGTAAACAATTCTTCTTTATAATAATGGCATCATACCACTGTATCTATTATCCTGAAATGAAATTTATTGCTTTTATAACTACATATATTACTTTTAAAAACCCAACACAATGTCCCAACAGTAAAGTAAAAGAGAAACAAAAATAAAACAACTTTCAATAAATAATGTGCGTTTTAGCATGCATCTTTAATAAAGTAAATAAGTAGGCATAAAATGGATGACATAATAAAATAGTCAATACTTCTTCCTGCATGTAGGATCACTGTGAATGCTTGAGAGACAGATTGATACAGGTGTGCTATTTGGCAACTCAAACGCCAAAAGCAGCATTACCATTAGAGATGTGATTTTTCAAAATGGTGAACAACTTTACCTAAATTTCCAGACAAAACATACTAAATTTTCTCTTGATTTACCCGTAATTGCATTTGTATAAAATTTAATGATTGTTAATACTATGGAAAAGTTTCTTTGTGGTTACTTATTAAATAAATTTAAGTTCTAGGCTTGAACCAAAAGCTTTATTTGTTTCTTTTTTACCCACATTAACATCCAGTAGGACATTAGGAAGCCATATGGGCAAGTCTTTTGATTATATTCAGAACTTTTGAAAAAATCTAGAAAGGAAGTGAAATCAGCAAGACGGTAAAATAGGCAGTCCTATGCTTCACTCCCTCAATGGAAAGATCAAGTGGCAACTATCCACAGACAAAAACATCTGGGTAAAACCACCCAAACATGGAAATAAGCCAGAGTCAGCTATGTGTACCACAAAGCTGAATACAAATCCATGTTGAAAGGGTAGCAGAAACATTATTGCTTTGACTGCATTGCCCCTCGTCTTCCCCCAAGTTGGCACAGCACCACACAGAGAGGATTCCCTAGGGCCCATGATTTCTACAGTGGGAAAACACACCCCCCAATCTGGGGAAGCAGACATCCAGCTTCCCTAGCATTGCAAAACACTTCCCAGGAAACCCATTTATTGTCACCTCACAGAGAATGAGAAATGTAGGGGTAAACCGCACACCTCTCAGTGACATTTGAGATCAGGTAGAAACAAAGCAAGAAGGCAGAGCCCACAGAGATGAGAGCACAGATTTTTGTGATAGCTCAATGTACCTGCCAGCAGAGGTGCTTGATCAGTGGCATCAGCTAACAGCATAGCACATCTACCAAGCCTAGTTGGTAGCTCCTAGAAGAATTAGGAAGTGCTACTTGGTTTAATCCCCAGATGACCAGCTTCAGACCCTATGCTAGGGCTCTGCCCAGGGAGGGAGAAGATCCACCTACCTCAGCAAATTTTGACAAAAAGCCAGGCACTAGTTCTGCCACACCTGGGAGCTTAGTCAGTGTTCCTTGTGTCCTCAAAGCCCTCCTCATACCTTACCCAGGGAGGGAGGCAAATCTCAGCCATGCATTTTTACAGAACGGAGCAGCTGATCTATTTATCCTGATCCACCGAAACTTGAGGATCCTCAATTGCTGAACCCAAATAACAGCACCTCTGGGCCAGGGAATTCATCCTGTGGCCCTGTCAGATTAGAGATGATTGCAGTGCCTATCCACAAGCTCAGCCTAATTGCAGAGCTCAACCAATTATCTTGCCAGGTAGCAGAGCCCAGCCAGGTGCCCCACCTGAATTTAGGGCAAAGGCAGCAACACAGTCATCTAGATAACCTGAAAGTTAGCCAGGGTTATTACCATCTGGCCCATCCAGAATTATAAGCTAGACTAAATAATGAAGTTCTATCCTTGCCAAGAAACACCTATAAAAGTTAGAAAAGGTGGCTGTCTCTGCAAACGTGCAAACACCAATGCAAGTATATAGGGATGACAAAGACTAGGAAAATCATGACATCTCTAAAAGAAACTAACAAAGCTCCAACAATAGACCCTAAAGAAAGGGAGATCTATGGAAATGACAGAAAAATAATTCAGAATAATCCTCTTTAAAAAGTTTGGTGAACTTCAATATACAAATTAAAAATTAAATAAAATTTGGAAAACAATACATGAACACAATGAGAAGTTAAACAAAGAAATAGAGATGATAAAACAGTAGAAATTCCAGACATTAAGAATACAATAACTGAAATGAAAAATTCAATAGAAAGCTTCAATAACTGGATCAATCAAATGAAGAATGAATGAATGAGCTTGAAGACAAAATATCTGTAATTATTCAATCAAAGGAGCAAAGGAAATAATACAAAGAAAGCCTATGAAAATCATGGGACACTGTCAAGAGATGTAACCTATGCATAATAGGAATTCAAGAAGGAAAAGAAAAACAAATGGGATCAGAAAACATATTTAAAGGAATAATTGATGCAAATTTTCTTAATCTGAGGAAAGAAGCCAAAACCCAAGTACAGAGAGTGCAGAAGTCTCCCATCAAATTCAACCCAAAGAAGAGTTCACCAAGACACATAATAATCAAACTATCAAGCATCAAAAACAAAGAAAAAATTCTGAGAGAAGTAAGAGACAATAAATATACCACATACAAAGGAGTCCCAATATAATTATCAGTATACTTTTCAGCAGAAACCCTACAGGCCAGAAAAGAGTGGGATGATACATTCAAAATGTTAAAAGAAAAAAAAACTGGCAACAAAGAGTACTTTCCCCAGCAAAACTGTCTTTCAGAAATGAGAAAGAAATAAAAACTTTCCCACACAAACAAAAGCTAAGAGAGTTCATCACCACTAGGCCTTCCTTGTAGGTATTGCTAAAAATTTTTTTAATGGAAATAAAAATCTGCTAATTAATAACATAAAACTTATGAAAGTACAAAATTTAATGGTAAAAATAGTATAGAGAAATATTCAGAATATTCTAGGATTATCATAGTGGTGTGTAAAGTAATTTTATCTCTAGTGTAAGTGTTTATCTCTAGTATAAGGACAAAATTATTAATAACAATGTTACCTAAGATAAATGGTCAAGGGATACATATTATAACATAATGTAAATTCAGACATCAAAAACATAAAATGTTGGAGGGAATAGTAAAATGTAGCATTATTGTATACAATCAAAGTTAAGTTGTTATCAGCTTGAAATACAATGTTAAGTATAAGATATTCTATGTAAGCCTCATGGTAACCAAAAAGCAAACATTTATAAGAAACACAATACAAAATGAAAAAGATTCATAAGATAGCACTAAAGAAAACTATCAAACCACAAAAAAAGACAGCAAAAATAAAGAAAGAAACAGTCTCTACAAAACAATCAGAAAATAATTAGAGGAGGAGCCAAGATGGCCGAATAGGAACAGCTCCGGTCTACAGCTCCCAGCATGAGCGACGCAGGTGACGGGTGATTTCTGCGTTTCCATCTGAGCTTTGAAGAGAGCAGTGGTTCTCCCAGCACGCAGCTGGAGATCTGAGCACGGGCAGACTGCCTCCTCAAGTGGGTCCCTGACCCCTGACCCCCGAGCAGCCTAACTGGGAGGCACCCCCCAACAGGGGCAGACTGACACCTCACACGGCCGGCCGGGTACTCCAACAGACCTGCAGCTGAGGGTCCTGTCTGTTAGAAGGGAAACTAACAAACAGATAGGACATCCACACCAAAAACCCATCTGTACATCACCATCATCAAAGACCAAAAGTAGATAAAACCACAAAGATGGGGAAAAAACAGAGCAGGAAAACTGGAAACTCTAAAAAGCAGAGTACCTCTCCTCCTCCAAAGGAATGCAGTTCCTCACCAGCAATGGATCAAAGCTGGACGGAGAATGACTTTGACGAGCTGAGAGAAGAAGGCTTCAGACGATCAAATTACTCCGAGCTACGGGAGGATATTCAAACCAAAGGCAAAGAAGTTGAAAACTTTGAAAAAAAATTAGAAGAATGTATAACTAGAATAACCAATACAGAGAAGTGCTTAAAGGAGCTGATGGAGCTGAAAACCAAGGCTCGAGAACTACGTGAAGAATGCAGAAGCCTCAGGAGCCGATGTGATCAAATGGAAGAAAGTGTTTCAGCGATGGAAGATGAAATGAATGAAATGAAGCCAGAAGGGAAGTTTAGAGAAAAAAGAACAAAAAGAAATGAGTAAATCCTCCAAGAAACATGGGACTATGTGAAAAGACCAAATCTATGTCTGATTGGTGTACCTGAAAGTGACGGGGAGAATGGAACCAAGTTGGAAAACACTCTGCAAGATATTACCCAGGAGAACTTCCCCAATCTAGCAAGGCAGGCCAACATTCAGATTCAGGAAATACAGAGAATGCCACAAAGATACTCCTCGAGAAGAGGAACTCCAAGACACATAATTGTCAGATTCACCAAAGTTGAAATGAAGGAAAAAATGTTAAGGGCAGCCAGAGAGAAAGGTCTGGTTACCCACAAAGGGAAGCCCATCAGACTAACAGCAGATCTCTCAGCAGAAACTCTACAAGCCAGAAGAGAGTGGGGGCCAATATTCAACATTCTTAAAGAAAAGAATTTTCAACCCAGAATTTCATATCCAGCCAAACTAAGCTTCATAAGTGAAGGAGAAATAAAATACTTTACAGACAAGCAAATGCTGAGAGATTTTGTCACCACCAGGCCTGCCCTAAAAGAGCTCCTGAAGGAAGCGCTAAACATGGAAAGGCACAACCGGTACCAGCCACTGCAAAATCATGACAAAATGTAAAGACCATCGAGACTAGGAAGAGACTGCATCAACTAATGAGCAAAATAACCAGCTAACATCATAATGACAAAATCAAATTCACACATAACAATATTAACTTTAAATGTAAATGGACTAAATGCTCCAATTAAAAGACACAGACAGGCAAATTGGATAAAGAGTCAAGACCCATCAGTGTGCTGTATTCAGGAAACCCATCTCACGTGCAGAGACACACATAGGCTCAAAATAAAAGGATGGAGGAAGATCTACCAAGCAAATGGAAAGCAAAAAAAGGCACTGGGTTGCAATCCTAGTCTCTGATAAAACAGACTTTAAACCAACAAAGATCAAAAGAGACAAAGAAGGCCATTACGTAATGGTAAAGGGTTCAATTCAACAACAAGAGCTAACTATCCTAAATATGTATGCACCCAATACAGGAGCACTCAGATTAATAAAGCAAGTCCTGAGTGACCTACAAAGAGACTTAGATTCCCACACATGAATAATGGGAGACTTTAACACCCCACTGTCAACATTAGACAGATCAATGAGACAGAAAGTCAACAAGGATACCCAGGAATTGAACTCAGCTCTGCTCTAAGTGGACCTAATAGACATCTGCAGAACTCTCCACCCCAAATCAACAGAATATACATTCTTTTCAGCACCACACCACGCCTATTCCAAAATTGACCACATAGTTGGAAGTAAAGCTCTCCTCAGTAAATGTAAAAGAACAGAAATTATAATAAACTATCTCTCAGATCACAGTGCAATCAAGTTAGAACTCAGGATTAAGAATCTCACTCAAAACCACTCAAATACATGGAAACTGAACAACCTGCTCCTGAATGACTACAGGGTACATAACGAAATGAAGGCAGAAATAAAGATGTTCTTTGAAACCAACAAGAACAAAGACACAACATACCAGAATCTCTGGGATGCATTCAAAGCAGTGTGTAGAGGGAAATTTATAGCACTAAATGCCCACAAGAGAAAGCAGGAAAGATCCAAAACTGACACCCTAACATCACAATTAAAAGAACTAGAAAAGCAAGAGCAAACACATTCAGAAGCTGGCAGAAGGCAAGAAATAACTAAAATCAGAGCAGAACTGAAGGAAATAGAGACACAAAAAACCCTTCAAAAAATTAATGAATCCAGGAGCTGGTTTTTTAAAAGGATCAACAAAATTGATAGACCGCTAGCAAGACTAATAAAAGAAAAAAAGAGAGAAGAATCAAATAGATGCAATAAAAAATGATAAAGGGGATATCACCACCGATCCCACAGAAATACAAACTACCATCAGAGAATACTACAAACACCTCTACACAAATAAACTAGAAAATCTAGAAGAAATGGATAAATTCCTCGACGCATACACTCTCCCAAGACTAAACCAGGAAGAAGTTGAATCTCTGAATAGACCAATAACAGGAGCTGAAATTGTGGCAATAATCAATAGCTTACCAACCAAAAAAAGTCCAGGACCACATGGATTCACAGCCGAATTCTAGCAGAGGTACAAGGAGGAACTGGTACCATTCCTTCTGAAACTATTCCAATCAATAGAAAAAGAGGGAATCCTCCCTAACTCATTTCATGAGGCCAGCATCATCCTGATACCAAAGCCGAGCAGAGACACAACCAAAAAAGAGAATTTTAGACCAATATCCTTGATGAACATTGATCCAAAAATCCTCAATAAAATACTGGCAAACTGAATCCAGCAGCACATCAAAAAGCTTATCCATCATGATCAAGTGGGCTTCATTCCTGGGATGCAAAGCTGGTTCAATATACACAAATCAATAAATGTAATCCAGCATATAAACAGAACCAAAGACAAAAACCACATGATTATCTCAATAGATGCAGAAAAGGCCTTTGACAAAATTCAACAACCCTTCATGGTAAAAACTCTCAGTAAATTAGCTATTGATGGGACGTATCTCAAAATAATAAGAGCTGTCTATGACAAACCCACAGCCAATATCATACTGAATGGGCAAAAACTGGAAGCATTCCCTTTGAAAACTGGCACAAGACAGGGATGCCCTCTCTCACCACTCCTATTCAACATAATGTTGGAAGTTCTGGCCAGGGCAATTAGGCAGGAGAAGGAAATAAATGGTATTCAATTAGGAAAAGAGGAAGTCAAATTGTCCCTGTTTGCAGACGACATGATTGTATATCTAGAAAACCCCATTGCCTCAGCCCAAAATCTCCTTCAGCTGATAAGCAACTTCAGCAAAGTCTCAGGATACAAAATCAATGTACAAAAATCACAAGCATTCTTATACACCAACAACAGACAAACAGAGAGCCAAATCATGAGTGAACTCCCATTCACAATTGCTTCAAAGAGAATAAAATACCTAGGAATCCAACTTACAAGGGATGTGAAGGACCTCTTCAAGGAGAACTACAAACCACTGCTCAAGGAAATAAAAGAGGATACAAACAAATGGAAGAACATTCCATGCTCATGGGTAGGAAGAATCAATATTGTGAAAATGGCCATACTGCCCAAAGTAATTTACAGATTCAATGCCATCCCCATCAAGCTACCAATGACTTTCTTCACAGAATTGGAAAAAACTACTTCAAAGTTCATATGGAACCAAAAAAGAGCCCATATCGCCAAGTCAATCCTAAGCCAAAAGAACAAAGCTGGAGGCATCACACTACCTGACTTCAAACTATACTACAAGGCTACAGTAACCAAAACAGCATGGTACTGGTACCAAAACAGAGATATAGATCAATGGAACAGAACAGAACCCTCAGAAATAATGCCGCATATCTACAACTATCTGATCTTTGACAAACCTGAGAAAAACAAGAAATGGGGAAAGGATTCCCTATTTAATAAATGGTGCTGGGAAAACTGGCTAGCCATATGTAGAAAGCTGAAACTGGATCCCTTCCTTACACCTTATACAAAAATCAGTTCAAGATGGATTAAAGACTTAAACGTTAGACCTAAAACCATAAAAACCCTAGAAGAAAACCTAGGCATTACCATTCAGGACATAGGCATGGGCAAGGACTTCATGTCTAAAACACCAAAAGCAATGGCAACAAAAGCCAAAATTGACAAATGGGATCCCATTAAACTCAAGAGCTTCTGCACAGCAAAAGAAACTACCATCAGAGTGAACAGGCAACCTACAAAATGGGAGAAAATTTTCACAACCTACTCATCTGACAAAGGGCTAATATCCAGAATCTACAATGAACTCCAACAAATTTACAAGAAAAAAACCAACAACCCCATCAAAAAGTGGGTGAAGGACATGAACAGACGCTTCTCAAAAGAAGACATTTATGCAGCCAAAAAACACATGAACAAATGCTCACCATCACTGGCCATCAGAGAAATGCAAATCAAAACCACAATGAGATACCATCTCACACCAGTTAGAATGGCAATCATTAAAAAGTCAGGAAACAACAGGTGCTGGAGAGGATGTGGAGAAATAGGAACACTTTGACACTGTTGGTGGGATTGTAAACTAGTTCAACCCTTGTGGAAGTCAGTGTGGCGATTCCTCAGGGATCTAGAACTAGAAATACCATTTGACCCAGCCATCCCATTACTGGGTATATACCCAAAGGACTATAAATCATGCTGCTATAAAGACACATGCACATGTATGTTTATCGTGGCATTATTCACAATAGCAAAGACTTGGAACCAACCCAAATGTCCAACAATGATATACTGGATTAAGAAAATGTGGCACATATACACCATGGAATACTATGCAGCCATAAAAAATGATGAGTTCATGTCCTTTGTAGGGACATGGATGAAATTGGAAATCATGATTCTCAGTAAACTATCGCAAGAACAAAAAACCAAACACCGCATATTCTCACTCATAGGTGGGAACTGAACAATGAGAACACATGGACACAGGAAGGGGAACATCACACTTTGGGGACTGTTGTGGGGTGGGGGGAGGGGGGAGGAATAGCATTGGGAGATATACCTAATGCTAGATGACGAGTTAGTGGGTGCAGTGCACCAGCATGGCACATGTATACATATGTAACTAACCTGCACATTGCGCACATGTACCCTAAAACCTAAAGTATAATAATAATAAATTTAAAAAAAATAATAATAATTAACAAAATGGCAGTAGCAAGTCCTTACCTGTCAATAATTACCTTGATCGTAAATGGGTTAAGTTATTCAATAAAAAGAAATGAAGTTTGGAAGGCCTCTAGTAACATTATACTTCAAATTTCATTCAAGTTTACGGAACCCTACATATGTGCTGCACATAAATTCTCTGGCAGGATTTCTTTGATGTTACTAACCATTTTTTTATTTTTGGTGCTGGTCACTTCTCTAAAACAGATCTCAGCACTGCATTTACCAACAGGACACCCTTTTACCACTTTGACCCTGAAGATTTCTTTTACAAATCTTAGTGTCCTCAAGGACAATTAGGAGGCTTGACTTTGGAGTGGGAAAGGCTAAGGTTTGAATCCTATCTCTGCTGTCTCTGATCTTAAGCAAGTTATTTAACTTTTGAATCTGTTTTTCCTAAAATGACAATAGTATCTATTTCTGAGGATTGAGGTGGGTGTAAATGAGTTTGTAAAGCACACATAAAAAGTGTTCAATAAATGATAGCTAGTGACTTTAAGAATAATTTTATTACTATAAAATACTAGCCCTTATACTATGAAGAAATTATTCAAGCTGGAATTTTTAGCTTTGCTAATTTACAAAATAATCAGATAGTACAATTTCAGCTAAATCCTGAGGTTATATGTAGTTCTAAAGTTTGGAATTAAAAAATTGAATTATGATAGGAAGTAACTTCTTAAATGGTTGGAGAAAATTGGCCTGTAATGAGATACAATTACTATTTATTACACTGAATCCAGATGCAGAGTCAGTGTGTCATTTTCTTCTTTGTACTGAAAATCTTTTTATTTTAAAGGTGAAGCAACACATAGTCTTTTATCCATAACTTAGTGTAGCACAATCTTAGAAAGCCCAAGGCAAATGTGACTTTTCTATGCATGTATGTGTATTTTGAAGAATGTGTAAAACTTATGCTAATGTTTGCATGCGACAACGATGTTAGAAAAATAGTCATGTCCCTTTTTTGTAGCCACTTTTCTTCCATACAGGTCCATAAACCTGATGTTACCTACAGAAGAAGCTTTAGATCTAGAATTACTTCCTTTTGAGAACTGATATGCTATGTTATATAGTCTGTGTTTATAAGTGGAAGGCACCTCTTTGGGTAAACATTTCTTTCCACATAATTGAGCTTTTTTTTGCTTATGTCAGTGAGGGGTGATATTTATATTAATAAAACATTATACTTTTAGTGTTTGTAGCACTGATTTGGAATTCCTGATTAAATGTGCCACGAATGTTGTCTTAATTTTTTTTTAAAAAAAGACATAGAGTGAATGAATAGGATTTAAAAACAAAACCCAACTCTATGCTGCCTATAGGAGACTCACTTCAATTTTAAGGACACACATTGTCTGAAAGTAAAGGAATAGAAAAATGTTTTATATAAATGAAACCAAAAAAGGGATAGTAATAGTTAAATTAAACAAAATAGATTTTAAGTCAAAAACTGTAAAAAGAGACCAAGAAGGACATTTTATAATGGTAAAGGGGTCAATTCATCAACAGGATAAAATGATTACAAATATATATGCATGATGGCTGGGTGCAGTGGCTCATGCCTGTAATCCCAGCACTTTGGGAGGCCGAGGTAGGCAAATCTCTTAAGCTGAGGTCAGGAGTTCGAGACCAGCCTGGCAACATGGCAAAACCCCACCTCTACCAAAAATACAAACACGTGTGTGGTGGCGCATGTATGGTCCCAGATACTCAGAGATTCACTTGAGCCCAAGAGGCAGAGATTGCAATGAGCCAAGGTCAAGCCACTGCATTCCATCGTCGGTGACAGAGTGAGCCCCCATCTCAAAAAAAAAATAAAATATATATATATATGCATGCAATAATGGCACACCTAAATATATAAAGCAAATATTTAAAAATCTGAAGGAGATATAGACTGCAATAGAATAATAGTGTAGGGGACTTCAATATACCACTTTTAGTAATGGACAAATCATGCAGAGAGAAAATAAACAAGTAAACATTGGACTTAAACAGCATTCAAGAACAAATGGATCTAATAGACATATATAGAGCATTCCATCTAACATCAACAGAATACACATTCTTCTCAAGTACATAAAACATTCTCCAGAATAGATCATATGTTAGGCCACAAGACAAGTCTTAGTAAACTTAAGAAGACTGAAGTCATATCAAGTACTTTTTTGACCACAATGGTATGAAACTAGAAATCAATAGCAGAAGAAATTTTAGAAAATTCGCAAATACATGGAAATTAAACAACATGCTCCTGAATAACCAATAGGTCAATAAAGAAATTAAAATGTAAATTTAAAATTATCTTGAGACAAATGAAAATAGAAACACAACATACCAAAACTTATGGGATTTTGCAAAAGCAGTTCTAAGAGAAAAATTTAAAGCAATAAATGCCTACGTCAAAAGAGAAGAAAGATTGCAGATAAACAACTTAGTGCTATGCCTCAAGGAAATAGAAAAGGAAGTACAAAGTAAGCCTAATGTTAGCAAAAAGAAATAAATAATAAAGATCAGAGTAGCAATAAATGAAACAGGGACTCATAAAACAATATAAAAGAACAATGAAACTAAGAGGTTTTTTTTTAAAGATTAGCAAAACTGACAAACCTTAACAAAAGCTAGACTAACCAAGAAAAAAGAGAAAAGATCCAAGTAAATAAAATTTCAAATGAAAGCAGAGACATTACAACTGACACCACAGAAATACAAAGGATCATAAATGACTGCTGTGAATAATTACATGCCAAAAATCGGATAACCTAAAAAAAGGATAAATCTCTAGACACATGCAATCTACCAAGACTGAATCATGAAGAAATAGGAAATCTGTACAGACTCATAACAAGTGAGATCAAATCAGTAATAACTTTCCCATCAAAGAAAAGCGCTTGACCTGGGAGTTTTACTGCTGAATTCCACCAAACGTTTAAAGAACTAATACTAATTCGCTATAAACTTTTCAAAAAACTGAAAAGGAGGGAACACTATGAAGCTCTTTTTATGAGGCCAGCATTACCCTGATTTCAAATCCAGACAAGGACCTCCCAAGGCAGGAAAACTACAGGTTAATATCATTGATGAAGAGATGCAAAAATTCTCAACAAAATACTGGCAAACTGAATTCAACAATACATTAAGAGGCTCATTCACCAGGATCATGTAGGATTTATCCCTGGAATGCAGAATTATTTATGATTTGCAAATCAATAAATGTGACATACCACATTGATGGAACAAAAAGAGAAAAACCATATGATCATCTCATTAGATCCACAAAAAGTATTTGACAAAATTTAACTTTCGTGATGAAAATATTCAACAAATTAGGTATAGAAGGAATGTACTTCAGCATAATGAAGACCATATATAGTAAGTCCGTAGCTAAGATTATACTCAATGATAAAAAAATCAAAACTCTTTCCTCTAAGACTCAGAGAAAGATAAGGATATCTAATCTGCACTTCTATTCAACATAGTATTGGAACTCCAACAAAACAAGAAAAAGAAATTAAAGGCACCCTAATAGGAAAGGAAGTAAAACTATTGCTGTCTGCTGATGTTATGATCTTACATATAGAAAACCCTACAAATTCCACCAAAAAAAACCTGTTAGAGCTGATAAACTAAGTAAAGTTGCAAGATACTAGATCAACATACAAAAATCTGTAGCATTTCTCTTTACTTACAACAAACTTTCCAGAAAGGAACTTAAGAGAACAATCCCACTTAAAATAGCTACAAAAAATAATGAAATAAAATACTTACGAATAAATTTAATCAAGGAAGTGAAAGACATGTACACTGAAAACTATAAAACATTGATAAAAGAAATTGAAAAAGACACAAATAGATGAAAAACTATCTTGTGTTCTTGGATTAAAAGAATTAATATTATCAAAATGTTGATACTACCCAAAGTGTTGTACATATTAAATGCAATTCCTATGAAAAGTTCAATGCCATTTTTCATACATGTGAAAAAAATTATAAAATTTATATGGAATCACAAAAAAATTCTGAATAGCTGCAGCAATCATGAGCAAAAAGAACAAAGATGGAGGCATCATACTACCTGATTTCAAACTATACTAGAAAATGATAGTAATTAAAACAGCGTGGTACAGGCATAAAACTAGACACATTGACCAATGGAACAAAATAGAGAACTCAGAAATGCATCCACAGTCAAATGATTTTTGACAAAGGTGCTAGAAATATACAATGGGAAAAAACAGTCTCCTCAAGAAATGATGTTGGGAAATTGGCTATCCACATGCAAAAGAATGAAATTAGACCTTTACCTCACACCATATAAAAAAATCAATTCAAAGTAGATTAAAGACTTAAACATAAGACCCGAAACTGTAAAACTACTAGAAGAAAACATGGGAAAAGCTATATTTCATTTATTTAGGCAATATGTTTTTAGATTGTTTAGATGTTTTAGACCCAAAAACTCAGGCAACAAAAGCGAAAATAGGCAATTGGGATTACATCAAATAAAAAGCATCTATACAACAAAGGAAACAATTAACAGAACCTGCAGACTGGGAAAAAATACTGGCATGCCATACATCTGATAAGGGATTAATATTCAAAATAAGGGACTCAAACAACTCTAAAGAAGAAAATAAATATCCAATTAAGAAACAGGCAAGGAACCTGAATAGACATTTCTCAAAAGAAGACATGAATCACTAACAGATATATAAAAAGATGCTTGACATCACTAATTATTAGAAAGATGCAAATTAAATCCAAACTGAGATATCATCTCATACCTGTTAGAGTGGCTACTATCAAAAAGACAAAAGATAACAAGTGCTGACGAGGATGCAGTAAAACAAGAACCCTTGTACACTGTTGGTGGGAACGTAAATTAGGACAGCCGTTATGGAAAACAGTAGAGAGGTTCCACAAAAATTAACAATAGAATACTGTATTATCCAGCAATCTCACTTCTGGGTATTTACCAGAAGGAACTGAAATCAATTGGAAATAATTGAAGTCAATTGAAATCAATTGTGTGTTGAAGAGATATCTGTACTACAGTGTTGATGCAGCACTATTCATAATAGCCAAGAGATGGAATCAACATAAATGTCCATCAACAAATTAATAAGTAAAGAAAATGTGGTATATTGACACAATGGAATACTATTCAGCCTTTAAAAAGAAGGAAATCCTGTCATTTGTGACAACATTGATGAAACTGAAGGACATTATGTTAAATGAAACAAGCCATGCACAAGAAGATAAATACTGCATATTCTCACTTACATGAGGAATAATAAAACAATTTCACTCATAACAGCAGTGAGCAGAATGGTAGTTACCAGAGGCTGGGGGTTGGGAGAATGGGGAGTTGATGGTCAAAGTTTACAAAGCCTCAGTTAAATAGGAGGATTAAGTTTGTTTTGTTTTGTTTTTTTTGGAGATCTATTACACAGCGTGGTGAATATAGCTAACAATGTATTACTATAATTTTCAATGTTGCTAAGATAGTAAATTTCAAATGTTCTGATAACAGAAAATGTTAAATATTTGATGTGATGGATATGTTAGTTAGCTTGATTTAATCATTCTACCTTTTATTTTTAAATCATAACATCATTTTGTATCCCACAAATATATACAACTATAATCTGTCAATATGTAATAAAGTGAATCTAGAAAGGACATTAAGAAAATGTGGCACATATACACCATGGAATACTATGCAGCCATAAAAAAGGATGAGTTCATGTCCTTTGTAGGGACATGGATGAAGCTGGAAACCATCATTCTCAGCAAACTATCGCAAGGACAAAAAACTAAACACCGCATGTTCTCACTCATAGGTGGGAATTGAATAATGAGAACACATGGACACAGGAAGGGGAACATCACACACTGGGGCCTGTTGTGGGGTGGGGGGAGGGGGGAGGGATAGCATTAGGAGATATACCTAATGTTAAATGATGAGTTAATGGGTGCAGCATACCAACATGGCACATGTATACATATGTAACTAACCTGCACGTTGTGCACATGTAACCTAAATCTTAAAGTATAATTAAAAAAAGGACATTATTGGTTAATTTGGAAAATTTATAAGTATAGGTTGTAACTTATTAATGTAAAATAGAATTGTATTAATATTAAATTTCCTTCGTATCTGTAGTTATGTAAGAAAATGTCCGTGTTATTAGGAAAGATAAGCTGAAATGTTTAAGAGTGAAGTATTATGATGTTTGTAATTAAATCTCTAATGATTCAGCCACAGAGAAAAAGAGAACTTTTGTATATATACACACAGAGAAAATGATAAAGCAAATGTGCCAAAATATCACCAATTGGTGAATAGATGTGAAAAAACTGTGTCTGTTCCCTGAGCTCTTGTAACTTCTCTGTAGGTATGAATATTTTCCAAAATAAAAGGTCAAAGAAGGGAGGGGGAAAAGATTTTTCTTAGCTACTGAGGTCAAAGAAAAGAATGGGCGACAATTCTTTGCCATGTGGGTAGCACAGCTCAATGTTTCGTGAAACACCTATCCCTTCCTGAGCTTCAATCTAGAGTGCCAGTATTGACCTAATCACCACAGCATCCCAAGTTGCCCCTATAAATTTCTAAACAGAGAGAAAGGGAGTGAGCACAAATGCTTAGTATCTCTGCACTCCATTGAGAACCATCACTGGAGGCACATGTAGTGATGTACCCTGGGTTAGGGTTGGAAGAATGTATAGAGATTAAGAGCTAAATAGAGTTTATTTCACTTCTCCAAGAGTGGCCTGTGGACCAGCAGTGCCAGCATCCCCTGGAGGCTTAATAGAGGTGCAGAATCTCATACCTCAGGCCCTGGCTCTCTCCTCAAATTCTGAATCAGAATCTGTGTTTTAACAAGATCTGGGTGATGTCAAAGCACATTGAAACTTGAGCAGCACTGCTTTAGGCTGCAGATTTTAAGCTATGCTCCCTGGGCAAGGCCCTTGGGTGGGTGGAGGGTGGGGAGTGGGGCCACCCTCATTCCTGCTCCTAACACAAGACTCAGCTCCTTGGGCTTCCACTTCAATTTTGGGTTGAAGAAAAGGTTTGGCAGCTGAAAACATTTGAAAAACTACTCTCCAGCTCTCCTTTTACCAATGAGTAAATGGAGGCCCACAGAAGTTGGGTGGCTGGCTGACATGCACAGGATGCACTCTTGATGAAGTCGGGACTCAAATTCGGCACTCTCAATCCTGAGAGCAGTACTGTTTCCACAGTGCTCTGGGCTTGTTTTGCTCAGCGACACGATGTGAGGCTGGGTTAGGGATCTGCTGCTGTCACTGTGCACCACAGGTCCACAGCCTGGCCCCCACTGCCCTGCTGGAAGCCATCAGTGGATCCCAGCAGCAGGCAGGTCTTATCTGTCTCTGCGACTTATTTCTTTGAGAAACACCTCTCTGGCCCTTACAACATGCCAGGCATATAGTAAGCATTTTATAAATATTACCCAATTAAAACTCCATAACAACCCCATGAGTAACCGAGGCACAAAAATGTTATGCATCTGTGATAAGCACAAGGCGACCTCAGGGAATGAGTAGCAATGAGTAGCTGTAAGAAAGCCACTGATGCTTGGGGCCTGATATCAGAATGTGATTTTGTTTCTCTTTGGTGCATGTGGGGAAAACAGGCAAACTCAACCAGTGAAATGAGAGTCCCTCCAGGTCTCCTCCGGGTGGGATGAAGGCTCTCTGCAGCCTTACTGACCCAGCCACCAGCCTGGGAGCAGAGCCTGCTTGACCAGCGTAAAGCTGCTGGGGGAGTATGGGTACAGAGGGGATGCTCCCAGCTGTTGGATGAGCAGGGCCTGGGCTGCCCTGTAGACTCCAGGAGGCTGCAGACTCACTCCCCGGCTGCAAACTGCAGCATAACCCCTTCCTCCATCTCACAGACCCTGACCCCGCTTTGTTTTCCTTAGTCCTTGCTCGCAGGCTTCTGAACCATCCACAAGTACTTAGAATGTTAGCTCAGACTACTTAGGCTTTTGTAGGAGCCCCTGCCCCCCATCTCCCCAACACTAAAACAAAATAGTAGCTGCCCCCCTCATCCTCCATCCCTGCCCAAACTCTGTGCTGGTCAAAAGAAACGAGTATTCTTTCTAATCGAACCTGGAATTAGCTCCAGGATCTGAGACTCATTTGTTAAATTTCTTACAGTAATAAGCAAAGGCTGTCTGTGGATGTTATTCCCAATTGTTTCACCTCCCAAGAGCTGTCTGAGACATTTTGCCTGCAAAGCCCTTTACAAATTATCATCTGCCTCTTAGGCAAGCCATCTTTGTTAGCTCATGATCTGAGGCATTATTAATTTATTACTTAGCTTTTTGTAGTGACTTGTCTTAAAAAGGCCAGCAATTAATCACATCTCCCTGCTCCAAGAGTCTTAATTTAGCTTCCTTTCATGTTTTTACATATATGCATGGGTTTGAAATAGGGAAATGATCCTAAAGGATATGTGAAACCCCAAATTGGTCTTTTACATGTTTAAAAAGTGCAGCAAACCCAATTTAAATGGAAATATTTTCCTCTCATTTGAAAAGATTATGGCCTAAGCTTTATTTATGTGGATGCAGTTGTTCCTCAGCAGGTCTGGAAGCATGCCCTTGAGGAAGGCATGTCCACCAACCACTCAAGCTAAATCAGTAAATCCGCGGATTTTGTTTTCCACTTCCAGCTGAGTGATGAAAACTAAACAAAAGCATGAAAGTGAAAGTGCAAATTGTACTTCTATTTCTTAAGTTACATTTTAAATGCTATACCCTTCAAACTGGCTCTAGATACATCAATGATCAATCCTGAGATTATTTAAATTAGCTGATTTTAACACTCTGCAGACTGACTTGGCTGCTACTGCCTTGTAATTGGCTCCAAAAATCTGGCTGTTAGTCCACATTATGTTCACTCACTGTGCCTGTCTTAGATTCAAGCACTGAGCCCAAAGGTAGGAACTTCAATATTCGGGCTTCACTTCTCACAGAAATCTTGGTTGCCAGTGTTATGGGCTGAAATGTGTCTTCCCACAATTCATATGTTGAAGCCCTAACCCCCAGTACCCCAAAATGAGACTTTATTCTAAGATAGGGTCTTTACACAGGTAATTAAGTTTGAATAAGGTGTTTAGTGTGGTCTTTAATCCAATTCAACTGTTGTCCTTATAAGAAGAGGAAATTCAGACACAGACAGGTACAGAGGGGAGATGATGTGAGAACACGGAAATGATGGCCATCTATAAGCCAAGGATAGAGGCCTCAGAAGAAATCAACGCTGCTGACACCTTGAACTCGGACTTCTAGCCTCCAGAACTGTAAGAATCTATTTCTGTTGTTTAAGTCACCCATGTGTGGTACTTTGTTATGGAAACCCTAAGACATCAATACACCCAGCTTTCATTCAGGTCTTACATTTACTTTTAAGCAAAAGAATATTACATTTGACTGTGGAAAGTTATATATGCTTCTGGTATGAACGAATAATCTGAGGAGAGAATTTGGAAACCATGGCAGACACAGAGCAAGCTCATAACCATCAGGTAGTCAGATTCTTCCCAATGACTTGGTAACTAGCTGGCTTGAAGTCAGACCCTTAAAATAAGCTTTGCCTCTTACAGGTCAAGAGGAGACAAGTTATGCCTGAGCTATAAAGACTTCTTTGAATTTACTACTCAGAGAAACTGTGAGTCAGCATCATGAAAATGGGCTTTTGGTAGAAAAACTGTGGTTTGTTGAGTCGCATGAAAATATATATGTATCTCAATCACTAGGTGTACCAGGATAATTAATGTGAGCTATCACAACCAACAATCTGGAAAACTTCGGTGCCTTTACGTGGAAAAGTTTGAAGTGCCTTTATACAAACTATGATGTGGTTCAGCAGGAGTTTTCCTCCAGGCAGTAACTCTGGGATCCAGGATCCCTCTATCTAGTGATGCTGCCATCTCAACATGGGGCTTTCAAGGTCACTGTGGCAGAGGGAGAGAGAGAGAGGACATGCACCAGCTTTTAACTACCTCAATCCAGATGTGACACATAGGCTTATAGTCCATTGGTTTCAACTAACATCAGGGGATTTTGGGAAGTGCAGGGGAGCACACAGAATATTGGCAAACTCAGAGGCTCTCTGCCACATTCTTGAACTCTCATTGTGCGCTAGATACAGTGCTAAGAACTTCACATATAGTGTCTTGCTTTGTCCCACTTTTACACACGTGGGAACTGAGGCTTAGAGAAGTTAAATTGCTCAAGGTCATAGGACTATAAATGCTAGAGCTCATATGGAGATTCAGACATACCTATTTCCCGAAGTCCATAGCCACTAGGCTTGATGGGACATGTTTTACTAAAAACCTCAAAGTTCTTATCTTTATTTTTATTTGCTGTCTAAATCATTCTGAAAACTGAGGGGGAGTTGGGCAGTCCAAATCCTGAAATGTTTAAAATAATTGTCTCCACTGTCAAAATTATCTGGGTGATTCAAAGATATAGAGACCCAGTTTAAGACTCACAGATTTTAAAAGTGTATCATGTGCAGCATTTTACTTTTAATGTTAAAAGGTTTCAAGGTTTCATTGAGGTAGTATTTTCTAACAGCGTGCTTTGCTTTATTTTAAAAGGAAGATGCTAGGACATTTCACTTACTTTTGACTGATTGCCCCCAGAATGCCAAAGAAACAAATAATAAAGTATGGTGATGGTCCACAGCTTACTTGTTGAATTTTCATAGATAGCCCCAGAAAAAGAGACATTGCCCTCAAGATAACCTGCAACTCATAAACTAAGAAGAGCTGTGAAATGTCGAATGGTCAAAAAAAGTCTGAAAAAAATACTGGAGTGGGGAAAGGTCACTGGCTCCAAACAAATCAGACCCACCCAAACATTGATCAGAGCCATGCCCTTGCCTCGTGGCTGAAGTTAATTCTCTCTGCCCATTTGTAATGTGATAAATTATCATTTTTAAGTCATTGGTCATCTTCAAAATATGCTCTTTCCTCTTGGCCCAGGACCTACTCACCCATGGGTTTTAAATACTCAATAACTTCAGTCACATAGTGATTTTACTTTTTAAAACTTATTTAGAGGCACATTCATATTGCTCAAAACACACTTCTGACCTGCAAGCCTTGCCCGTGATTTGACCTTGTCTCCAAGAACCTTGCTGGAAACAATAGGGAAACCTCAAATATTCAGACTAATTGTGTAGTGGGGGAGGATAGAAACCAGATGAAGTTAGTGGAAAGTCTGAGTTATGAAAGAGTATAATAAATACCATCCTGGTTTTTTTTCCAGCTATATTTAAAGTCAAAGTGTTGATAATAAGATGTCAAAGGATAGGTGCTTCCAAATATTAGTTCTTGCATTGGTGCCTATTAGTGGTTTGGGGCCCTGTTTTCACTGGTTTGAAGCAAAATGAGAAAAAGAAGAGCAATGTAGTGATTTGTTCAAGGGGTTAAATTTATTTAGCTTTTACATTTTGGTATGAATTCATATTTCTTTTGTTTTTTAAGTTAGTCTTCAATAAAATGAGGGTGAAATACATTTTTAAAAATGGTTTACTTTCCAAAGTAAAAGCTTGACAACATTGTCAATCTCCTACATATATTTAAAATTACACTCATCTATAAAATTTAGCAATGTTGGGCTCACTTACTTAGAGACCTACCTTTTTAGTGAAAGAGTAATAGGTTGGTAATTTTGTGTATATCAATGTCTTTTACAATGGAGGCAGTAGACAGTAGTGTTTAAGAGCTTGGAGAGTGGGGTTTCATGGGCTTTGTGATCAGCCAGCCCTCAATTCCAACCTTGGTTGCACTGCTTACAGTGGTGAGACTTTGGGCAAGTCATGTGACATCTCTAGATCTCTGTTTCCTCATCTGTAAAATGGGAATAATAGATACAGCACTGTATCTATTACTTATAATTAATATAAGAAGCCAATGTGAAAGCAGATGTGAAGCAATTAGCATGTAGTAAATTCTCGATGAATGTTAACTATTATCAACATTATTAATGAATTAATGGCTGCCTGCACTCTTAGCAGTTGTTTGCGTTGCACTCTTCTTTATATTATAAATTTGCCAGGCAAACCCCGTCTTCTGGAATGTTTCCAAAATTAATTGATCTGGCCCTGTTAAATGAGCCCAGTTTTTAGATTACGAAGTATTGAGACTTTAGTGCCTGATTTCCCCTTCTCCAGAAGCAGAAGGAAGAAATCCCTCTCTGCTCCCTCCACCCCATCTTTGACCCTAAACCAAATGCCTTTGCCGTCACCGTGCTGCTTTGCAGATGTTGCTCAGGTTCTGCAGATCCTCAGGAAAACCGAAGACAGGTAGTGGCCACAGCCCTCTGGGCTCTTCCCATAGCTACGCACAGATTCTTGAGCGAGCTTAGAGACATCGTTTATCTGGCCATCATTTTATACATGAGACAGCAAAAGTCAAGACAATTGAAGCAACAGGTAGCAATGAAGTTAAGGAGGGAAACAGTCAAAGCTGAGCGAATGCTGAAGTCATTACAGTCATGCGCTGCATAATGAAGTCTTGGTCAACAACAAACCCCATATATGAAAAAGGTTCTCCACTAAGCTGAGGTTAATTTATTCTTGAAGAAAGAAAATCCTTTCTATAAGTTTAGTGTACAGTGTTTATAACTTCTACAGTAGTGTATGATAATGGCCTTCACATTCACTCACCACTTACTCACTGACTTACCCAGAGCAACTTCCAGTCCTGCAAGCTTCATTCATGGTAAATGCCCTATACAGGTGTACCATTTAAAAATCTTTATACCAAATTTTTACTGTGCATTTTCTATGTTTAGATGCATAAATACCATTGTATTACAATTGCCTACAGTATTCAGTATCATAACATGCTGTACAGGTTGATAGCCTGGGAGCAAGGGGCTGTTCCATATAGCCTGGGTATGCAGTAGGCTATATACCACCTAGGTTTGTGTCAGTATACTCTATGATGCTCGCACAGTGATGAAATCACCTGAAGACATGTTTCTCAGAACATACCCCTTTGTTAGGTGACGCATGACTATATTTTTTCACTTTTTCACTTCCAGATAACAGCAAGCTACGTGACCATAAAAGCTTCCTTCATGGGCCAAAGCCATTTGTCCATGTATGCACTGGTCCATCACCAAACATGGGGGGAGAGTTAAACTTGGGGACCCAGTTAAATTTTGTTCAGCATTCAGTACCACCTACCACACTAAGTGCCCTCCCTGCCTGTCTTTTGACATCTTTTTCTCCCCGCTCTCAATCACCCAGTGCCCTGAGATCACCCCATTCCAGCACCTTGTTACCTGTTCTCATAGCACCTTGTTCTTCTCTTTCTCAGACACCGTCACAGTTCAAATTTTATTTCTCTCCTACAAGACTCCCATCTCTCAGAGGGGCTGGCTCTGCTTTTGCTCAACACTGTATGCCAGTTTTTGGCATGATGTCTGGAACAACACAGGCCTTCAATAAACATTTGTGGAATAAATGAATGGATGGGTGGATGGACAGATGAATGGATGATGAGGTACCTACACTACTATTGTCATCTCATGGAATTGTAGCATTAGAGTCTTTTGCTATTTTTCCACCATCAAAATTCATTGGTCTTATTTTCCATGTATGCTTCTCCCTGCTGAGTCTTTTTAATTTATTAAGCATATTTAAATAAATACTCTCCCAATTAACAATAGGAGACCTTGTCAAACAAAATGTCTGAGACTTAACTCTAATGGTAAGACTCCAGGCCTTACGGACCTGTGAAAAAATAAGAGGTTGAGTCAGGAAGTCCCTTTGATAACTCCTCAATTCAGCAATGTATAAACCACTCAAGTAAATCAGGGAGACACTGTACTGAATATTTAAGAGCAAGGGTTCTGGAATCAGAGGTATCTGTGCAACATTGGGCACATTGTTTAAGGTACCTTCATTTAATGTTTTGACAATTTTGAAATATAAAGAGTTAAATGTGGGCTGCTGTGAGGTTTATGAATTAAGAAGAAGCCTCTGATCCTCATTCCCAGTCCCCAGCTCTCTTAGCATTTTAGAATGATAAAGATAAACACTGTAAAATAGCAGATTATTTTCTCCATTCTAGTCACTGGAGAGTGCTTATTTAATGTACCTTACCTCAGTTTCCTGATCTGTAAAGCAGAGGTGATACTAGCCAACTCATAGGGTTACTGTGAGAGTTAAATAAGATAATCCATCCAGAACACTTAGAGTAGTACCTGGCCTGCCTCAATCAACATTAGCTATTTGCTATGCTAACTTGTGCCTTGTTTTTTCCATTCTAAACCCCATTACTGAGTGATCATATGCTTCTTTTATCAAATCTAAGCATCTTTCTCAAAATTCAAGCCCATGTTTGGCTTGCCACCATTCAGAGAGCTCAGAAGACTTAACTATTGCTTGCAGGCCTGTTCCCATAGCAGCATTCCAGGTGCTCTGGTGGACAAGATGATGTCCCCCCTGGAGTGGTGACTTTGAAGAAGGCAGCCTTGATGCTGAAGTGTAAATTCTGGAATACATGTTTTTTTAAAGAAAGTTAGCTGTGAAAAGGAGGTGGACTTTGCTGAGCAGAGAGCCCACCTAGGAAGTCCAGATGCCTAGCAGATGAGGGTCTTGCAGATCCCGTCTTCTTTTGGGATTTTGGGCAAGGAGGTCTATTCCTAAGGCAATACTAGCATTGCACCCATTTATTGGCCTCAGTGTAACCAACAATCTGTATCATTGCCTCTGCCCCTGCTGATAAGTCTCTCTCACAAGCATCTTTCCAATACTCTATTTCAGACTATGTTTATCCTTATGACAAAACGCACATCTCATTATTAATTGAGGCTCAGAGAGGACGAGCAGCTGTTGTTTCTCACTTTGCTTTACAAAACTTCAAAAGCCTCCATTAAACTCCCTAGACAAAAGTGTTCAAGGGGCCACGGCTCTCATGTCACTTAGCCCCGTTCCCCTAAAGGCTTTGTTTATGTGGAAACTGGAGAAAAAGGGAGAGCAGCAAAAAAGAAGGCAAAATCTGAGAAACCAGACACCGATGCTGTGAGCAGACGCCAACAGAACTGTGGAATGGTACCTTCCACCCTTTAACTGAAGCCTGGGTGCCTTTGAAAACCTAGAGAGGACTTGCAACAAACTGGCGGGCCAGGGGGATGGGAAGAGGTAGAATGTGGCCCAAACCCCAAACTTCCCGGGAAAATTATATTGGACCTTTTCAAAAAAAGTTCTGCTTCTTGGAAAGCAGCTCACATTAAATCAGAGCCATGGGCATGAACTGCGGGAATGACTTCTCTTCTAAGCTGTGTAGAAATATGTGACCAACTTAACTTCAGCTGAGGCCAGCTTGAGAAACAGATCACATTATAGCAGGCTCCAGGCTGCCCACACTGAGAAAGACTCAGGAAAACGTTGTGGAGTTTGTTGCAAAAATGTGAAGAATGTGAGGTTGGTCTTTCCCTCCTCTCCCATTTCTGGCATTTTTCCTATTTTTAACCAGCTTCCCTGTTCACTCTTCTGAATTTCTTCCATCATAGGTTTGACCAGCTGCTTGAAAATCAAACTGTCTTTTGGTCCTTGCACCTGGTAGGCACTTGGTAAATATTGGTTGAGTGAATAAACAATTTCTCACTGAGAATCCTGATGATTTGTAAAAACCCATTTATTCTTTCCAAACCTTTTTGATCTTGATGACCTCATATTATCCTCAAGACAGCTGTCTCATGTTTGCCACCACTGGGAACTAGACATGAAGGGCATTAGTATTGCCATTTATCGGTGAGATAAATTGAGGTGTGTTTGGTCAGGATCATGTGGAAAGTATTTGGAGATGCAGGCTCAGCATCAGGGCTCCTGGCTGGTTTCTCAATGCCCTTTCCACACAGCCATGATGCCTCACTCTCAGGATAGGAGCAGACATTTATTGAGCATGTACTATATGCCAGACACCGTGCTAAGAGCTATATATGTGTTATCTCCTATAATATCACATCCATCCTCTGATGTGACTATTATTATACACATTTTACAGAGAAGGAAAATAAGGTACAGAGAGAGGGCGTTAAAGTAAGGAGAGAGGGAAAGACATGTAGCTCAGAAATGGTGCAGCCAAGGTTTGGCCCAGGATGTCTGGCACAAATCTATGCACTTAACCACTATCAAATTACTGTCTTAAGATAAAAGTGATGTAATATTACCTGGCCAAAAAAATTTTTTTAAAAAAAATCAGAGAAAGAGGGAATGTTTACTCCGAAAGGATGGCCCCTTAAGGGAGAACTCTTGGGTATTTGAGGGCTAAAGGAGGCATCTGGGGGTAAATAGTACTCTATGGAAACTTCTCTGCTCCAGAGTCCTCAGTCTTTGAAATCTATGTGATTGGGACAAATTTTGTAAGGAACACTCAAATGCATTCTGGTTTAGTGAAAATTGTGGCCTGTTGCCCTGGTTTTTACCGATCCTGTCTAATCTCTTGCCTAAGGGGGTCAACTATAATAAATAATCTATTTTTATTCCAAGGTCCAGTGGATTTCAATAGTTGTTTCCAAATCATGCCTGCTCTCATTTGGCCCTGTTTTGATTACAATAGAGAGGATGATATTGATTTTTTAATTCATATTTCCTCTCTATTGATACTACATTTCCAAGACTCACCTACAAATAAAAGAGCAATATTCTCACTATGAGTAATTAAAGGATTATAATCAGTTTCCCTCATAATATTATACATGTAATGCTTCTTATTGTTAAAAGTGCATTTAGAGTGGACATAGTTTTAATAATTTTTAAAAAGGGAAAAATATTTCCTATATGTCAGTATTTTTAAGGTAACAAATGAAAGAAACTCAAATAAAACCACCACAGTAATGAAGAAAATTTATTAGTTCATTTGACTAGGAAACTCAGGAGTTGAGCGGGCCTGAGAAACTCCTAAGATTCAATGATGTCATTTGCCCCCTCTCTCCCTCTTTCCTTCTCTGTCCCCACCATCTGTTTCTGCTTCTCTGGCATTTGAGCCTCAGTTTCTCCCATTATGGTTGAATCTCTGCCATGGGCAGGGGCAGAGGGAAGAGGAGCATGGCCTCAAACAGTTTCAAGCATAATCACTGCTAATGAAAATTCCCAGAGGAAACCAAGTGTCCTAGCCTGTTTGCATTGCCATAAAGGAATACATAAGACTGGGTAATTTATAAAGAAAAGAGGCTTATTTGGCTCACCATTCTGCAGGCTGTATATGAAGCATAAAGCCAGCATCTGCATCTGGTGAGGGCCTCAGGAAGCTTACAGTCCTGGCAGAAGCTAAAGGGGGCAGCTTGTCACATGATGAGAGAGGGAGCAAGAGACAGAGGAGAAGGTACCAAGCGCCTTTTAAACAAGCAGCTCTCGTGTGAACTAATGAGCAAGAACTGACTTATAACCAAGGAAATGGTGCTAAGCCATTCATGGGGGATCCGCCCCCATGATCAAACACCTTCCACCAGGCCCTATCTCTAATATTAGGGATCACATTTTAACATGCAATTTGGAGGGAACAAACATCCAAACCATATCACTGAGGTTTTCTCACCAAGCATAAAAATAAATTATCCCAAGGAAGGATCTACTTGGTTTCCATTGTTTAAGTGTTTAATGCTTGGCCAATCATCATGGTCACTGGGGAGGTTTTCAATTGGCCAGGCATAAAACACAGGCTCACTCCTGTAGTCAAGGGGTGAGCACTGTAATTAACAGCCCTTCTAGAATGATGGGCAGTGAGAATAGGCACAGTATCCCAAAGAGAGTTGGAAGCTGTAAGTAGAAACTGTCTAGTGTCATATGGGGCATTCTGTGGCCTTTGCAGAAACATAAGCATCATGTCAGGTCAACTCTAATGCAGCCTTAATCATTTGAGCAAAATAGATTTTGGCTAGAATTCGAATTTATGTTCTACTCTCCCAATTATACACCCCAAACACACACACACACACACACACACGCACACACACACACGCACACACACCCCTTCCTATATACTTAGTGAGTGCCTACAATATACTAGAAAGATGCACAATGTTATGTTTCATGAAGCACAGACTCTACAACTTACCAAGTGTGGGATTACTATGGCTTGAATGTCCTCTTCATGTTGAAATTAATTGCCATTGTGATCGTTTAAGAGGTGGGACTGTTAAGAGGTGATTGGGCCTTCAGAGCTCTACCCTTATTAATGGATTAATGTCAATGTTGCAGGAGTGGGTTTATTATTTTGAGGGTCGGTTGTTATAAAAGCAAGTTCGGCCTTCTCTTGCTCTTGTGTGCTCTCTTGCCCTTCTACCTTCTGCTGTGGGATGACGCAGCAAGAAGGCCCTTGCCAGTTGCCAGCAGCTTGATATTGGACTTTCCGGCCTCCAGAACTGTGAGAAATAAGTTTCTTTTCTTTATAAATTATCAAATCTGTGGTGTTCTGTTATAGCAGCACAATATGGACTAAGACAGTGACCTTGAACAAGTTACTCTTCCTCTTCTTACTTCACCTTCCTCATCTCTAATGGGAATAATGGTATTCTGTACCTCATAAGATTTTTGAGAGGATGAATGTGTACTACATATATGTAAAGTAGTCAGTATAGTCCCTGGCACACAGCAAATACTATATAGGTGTTTATTGTTATTAGCATTCATATTAGTATTGTGTGACCTTGGACAGGTTGTATCACATCTTCAGGTTGTACCTCTATAAAACGGGAACAATATACCCATTTCAAAGTGTGAAGTTTAGGTTAAAATTGCACATATAGAGCACCAAGCATATTGCAAACAAATAAGACTGGCCATTATAAGGTGGAAAATGTATTTGCTTTACAACTCCTGACCCCATTCCTGGGCCCTTACCATGGAGAGAGAGAAAAAAGATCTTGTGGTAGACCACAACCTTGCAGATGATTCCCTTCCCAGTGAATGTAATCCAGCATTACTCCTGAATGTCTAGTCTCTACAAGTGCCCAGTTGGTCTGTTCCTGTCTACAAATAGTTCTAACATTTTATCTAAGTAAATTAGCAAAACTCATGTACTTCTGATAGAGAGAAAAGACAATTTCTCACCATTTAGATGATACTTGACTCTTCTCTTTTCTTGCTTCATATTTCCTATTCCAATCCATAGAAACTTGTTTGAAATTTTAGCCTTAAAATTGACTAATAAATACTGCCTAAATCACAGGCCACAAAAACTGGTGACAAGTTAAGCATATGATAACAATTAAGATGGTACCCAAGCTAATCTTTAATATTTTAAAGTCACTTTAAGAGTGAATTCACAGCTGTCTCCTGCATACAGCTTTGTCTTAAATAATTTCTGGTAGAATTTTATCACTTTGTCATCTTTCTGATGTCAAATTACTCTTAAATCTCTTTTCCCAGAAACAGAATCTGGCTTTAAGGTCTTAGAGTCAGAAAGTAGGCCAAATAATTGGATAAAGCAAGACCCTGGGCCACTTTGCAAAGTTTTGCCTGAGCCAACATTATTTCCTTATGGAGTTTTTAAAACTTAAACACCTATATATTAGTAACAATGCTAGGCAGTAGAAGGGACTCTTGGACTAGAAAGCGAAATGTTGGATACAGGCTTTTGTTTTGTTTTGTTTTGTTTAAACAGCTTTATTGTGGTGTACCTGGCATATAATCAACTGTACACATTGAAAGTGTCAACTTTGCTAAGTTTTTATGTATTACATATACCTGTGAAATCACCACCGCAATAAACAAAAAGAACATACAAATCACCCTCTAGAGGTTCTTTATGGCACTGTGATTTCTCTTTTCTCTACTTCTAAAATGTTATCAATTCTTTCCAAGTTAAAAAAAAAAACACTACTTCTTTATAATTAGAAGCGAAGATTTTAATACATATTTGGGAAAGCTAGCAAGAATCTTAGAGTGGGGTGATAACTCTTTCACAAAACTGACTTCTAGATCTGGGAGAGGAACGATTATTCACCCCATTTTGTCAAGTGTCTGTCTGCTTTCCTAGCTGAAGGTCTGCTAACTATGAAAGGATGTTTGGGGCCAGGCACTGTGGCTCACACCTATAATCCCAACACTTTGGGAGGCCGAGGCAGGCAGATTACCTGAGGTCAGGAATTCAAGACCAGCTTGGCCAACATGATGAAACTCCGTCTCTACTAAAAATACAAAAATTAACTGGGTGTGGTGGTGAGCACCTGTAATCCCAGCTACTCAGGAGGCTAAGGCAGGAGAATCGCCTGAACCTGGGAGGCGGAGATTGCAGTGAGCCGAGATTGTGCCGTTGCACTTCAGCCTGGGCGACAAGTGAGACTCCATCTCAAAAAAAAAAAAAAAGAAAAAAGAAAGAAAAAGAAAGAAGAAAGGATGTTTGGGGGTATGAATGACCTTGAAGGATTTCTGAACACTCCATAAACTAGACTCATCCCACCTGATGGGTCTTTTTGAGGTCATATTATAAACAAATATGGGGGGTCATATTATAAACAAATATTTAAAAAGCAAAGTACATTGACTCTCCGTGACTTTTTGGAGTCACAGAAAGTCACCAATGAGGTGGAGGGCTGTGAAGACAAAGTCCCCTGACTTCTGAAGCAGAATTTAACAAGACCTAACAGTCCCAGATAAAGGTCAAGACATGTACTTAGAAACTAAAAGAACAAAAAGATGATAAGACCAAAGGAAACACTCATCCTTTTCTGAGTCACTGCAGCTTCTGAGCTGGAGCCTCCTGTGAAGGACTGAAGAATTATGAAATGTTTTGGCTCAGCAGGAGGAAGGAGTGTTCACCAGATTGTCTTGCAACGTGTAAGGCAGGAAATTATCCATCAGGTGGGAGAGTATAACACTGCAATTCCATTCACATGAGACTCCATTAGAAAAACGAGGGGTCTAGGTTGAAAAATGAAACAAAGCAAGATGAAATAAAATGAAATTGAATGAGATGAACTGAGGTTGGAGTGAGGGTTTCAGGAAGCTAGAAGCATTTGAAAATATGTTAATTCCATTTACTCCTGGACCTTAGAAATATTGGTTTTCTATTATTCCATCCCAGAGCTCTGATTCACATCTCTTAAATTCCTTGGAAGTCTAAGAGTGAGCTTAAGAGGATGGGGAAAGAGAGCACCCATTGATCAGGGGGCAGGACATAATATGTAATTTTCAAAATAAATTCAATATGACTGAATCGAAATAAAATGCAGCTTTATCAGTCAGACATGAAAGGACTTGAATCAGCACCAAGTGTCTTTCCCCAAAAAGCATAGAGATACCAAAAGGGAATCTTATAAAGAAGTTTTAAAATTCAGAAGGAGACTGGAAGTAGCAGTCTTAAAACATACACAAGATAGGGTCTGTAGACAAACTGGGCTTATTGAACTCCTTTTGTCTTCTCTTTTATTTTTCCTCTTTTTTCATAAAAGCTGATAAATATCTGTGTGCAAAGACAGTGGGGAATTCAAGAAACATTTTCTGTCTAAAATAAACAGAAATCTTGCCTACTGCATGTGAAAAGCCTTTTTTCCTTAACATTGATATAGTGAGCCAGCCTTAGTTCAGCCTCAGAATTATTTGTCTAGGCATAAAGATGAAAAGTCTCCTTTTTGAGCAAGCTTGCTTATCACTGCTCAGAGACTCTCTCAAACTCAGGAGGAGCCAAGCACAGATCCCCGTCATTAAATCAGAAGCCTCTCTGTGCAGAGCAAATGGATGTTTCAGTTCTATCTTCCTGAGGGATTTGTAGAAGCATCCCAGAAAGGAGCAGAAGTACTATTCCTTTTCCCAGAAGAGGGAGAGAGAGATGCTAGAGAAAAGCCTCCATTAACCTAGACAGTTTAACATTCCGTTTCTTTCTTTTTTATCGTTATATTTCCCATTTAAGTTCATTTGTGATAAACTAGAAACTACAAATGGGCAAAAAAGAAAATCACTGTTAACATTTCTTGAATATTCCTCAAAGCCTTTATATATAAAACCAAATGGAAGATTACACTAACCTCTTATTTATATTTGCAATTTTTCTCACTTAATGATGCATGCAATGAAAGTGTCATAATATATTTAACTAATTCTCAATTGGACAGCTTGGTTATTTCCAGTATTTCCTTTTCTTTCTTTCTTTTTTTTTTTTCTTGAGACAGAGTCTCATTCTGTCACCCAGGCTGGAGTGCAGTGGTGCGATCTTGGCTCACTGCAACCTCCGCCTCCCAGGTTCAAGTGATTCTCCTGCCTCAGCTTCCTGAGTAGTTGGGACTACAGGCATGTGCCATCATGCTCGGTTAATTTTTTGTATTTTTAGTAGAGAAGAGGTTTCCCGATGTTGGCCAGGCTGGTCTTAAACTCCTGACCTCAATTGATCCGCCTGCCTCAGCCTCCCAATGTGCTGGAATTACAGGCGTGAGCCACCATGCCCGGCCTTATTTCCAGTATTTTCTTATCATAAACTCCCTGTAGCTAAATATTTCCTAACTTATTTCTCTAGGATAAATTTTTAGAGGGGTTGAGTCAAAGATATGTATGTTATGTGGCTTCTTAGAATGATTGTTGCCAAATTGCAACTTTCTCAACACTTAACCCCCACTCTAAGTTTTATCAGTCTATACTCCCTTCTCTTATACTCATGACTAACACTGGGTATTGTCAGTCTTTTGCTAATTCAGTAGAGCAAAAGTGGTGTCTCATTGTTGTTTTAATTTTGTTTCTTTAATTACTAGTGAGGTCAAATAATTTTTCATATATGTATTGTCCATTTCTTTTTCTTTTATTAATTTGCTATTCATGCTTTTATCCCATTTTTCTGTTGTGGTATTCATCTGTTTCTTTGTAAGAACCCTTTATATATATAATATACGATTTTTAAAATAAATTTTTATTTTTAATTATTATGGGTACATCATAGTTATACATATTTATAGGGTGCATGTGATCTTTTAATACAAGCATACAGTGTATAATGATCAAATCAGGGTAATTGGGCTATCCATTTCCTCAAGCATTTATGGAGAACAGTATGGAGGTTACTCAAAAACTAAAAACAGAGCTACTGTATGATCCAGCAATCCCACAGCAATACACACCAAAAGGAAGAAATCAGTATAACAAAGAGATAAAAGGTATTCTTTATCAGATTTTAATACATTATATATTTCTTCAATTTTTGTCATTTTCCCTTTAACTTTTAAATAGTGCTTTTGCCATATACATTCAAATTATTTTTTCAGATTAAAAAAATGGTTTCTGACCTTGTAAACATGCTTACAACGTTCTCCACTTATCTCTGCTCTCCACGAGGAGATGGTAGCTTTTAAACAAGCCTATGAACAATGCTTTGTCAAACTTCCATGACTATTCTTGATATACTTTTGAACTAAAAGAGCAGAGGCAGCAAATAGAAGCAGTAAAGCTTAAATTACAATGGAACAACATCCTATATGTTTTTGCTTACTAAGACTGACTTGCTTTTGCTAATTTGTCAGATTATGACAAGTCCAGTGAAGCTGCCAAATATACACTGATGCTGACATGCATGCTTATTCTTCTTCATTTCAATGCTCAGATTCATTTGGATCCCTGTTTCCTTTGGGAGAGCTCTGAACAGACAAACTCTCCTGACTTCAAGCTCCTTTCTCTGAGCTTCCTTGGGCACCTTGCATGCTAAATGCAGTTTGTTTAACTAGAGTGGCTATAAAGCAGAGCTGAGGCAAGAACTTCTTTGTTAACAGAGTGTTTCCCAGAGAATTGTTTGGGATGCAACAGTCATGGGTCCATAGGGGGTGGTGGAGGTGTGTTACCTCAACTCAGGATCATCATCTTTTCACAGACTAAAATTGGCTTCTCTCAATTTCATAGTAGGGCCATGCACTTTGCACGAGAGAAGTCCATTTTACCCAAATGGGATTATTTCCTATAGCAAGATAATAGCCAATAGGAAAACCTCGCCAATGTTAGAAATCCACTGTACTTGATGTAAGTCTCAGTGTCTGGAGTATATTTCAGTTGTTTGTGTCTGCCCAGCACCTATTTAACCTTTTTGCTTCGATGGAACTTTGATATTCTTTCAGGAAATCTTACCACCCTCACTTTCCAAATATATAATTCCAAAACAGAGATGTGGAGCCCATCCCCTGAAGCTAGCACAGATATACGAGCCAGACCTAGCCAATCAGAGCCATCCATTCACTTTGGCTACAGTGATTGGTTCAAAAACGGACACATGGCCCAAACTAAACCAATAAAACTCAACACCTAGACTTCCACATTCTTGGAAAAGAAATACATTCTTTCCACTGAAGATAGCAAGCTGACGAGTTGAGACCCTGGGACTTTTGGTTACAATCTTGCTCCATCCTGGCTGAGCATGATTGAATGAAAGCAGCCTAGAAAGTCTTCCAAGAAACAGCACATGGCTTAGTCCTGATGACAACAGTGACTCCCTAGTCTGACTCATGCCTGAAACTGGTATCCCCCTAAAACTATTTCCAGAGCCAATAAACTCCCTTTTCTGCATAATTCCATGTGAGATGAATTTTTACCACCTGAGTAATATTGTTTTAAATGACAGCTTCTTATTAGCTCTGAACCCCTTAGCAATAATGCCAAGAGTGGAAGGAGTACTGGTTTGGGAGTCTGGGTTGTAGTCCTACCTCCACTCACTACTTTCACATCCTTGGACTAATCGCTTTATCTATGTGGGCTCACTTTTCTCATCTGTGAAAGAGGTTATTGGAAGAGAGGAATTCTAAATGTCCCTTTGAAGGCCATAAGTCTTGCCTCTGTGATAACATTGTATCAACACTTCAAGTTAATCTGAGGTTCTGGCTCCAACTGCCACCTCCACAACCCAGTGACAAACAACACTGATTTATCTTAAAAGTTGAAAACTAAAAGGTCCATAATATGCTTTTAGAAACTAGAAGATAGAGCAAAAACTCTGTAAAACATTGCTAGGATGTAGATTTCTCCGGAAGTGTATTAATGAGGTGAGTAATATATTAATACATTGACTATGGTAACTATTGTATAGATCAGTAATAAATATTTTGTTTTAAAAAGGTCTGCCACTCCAGTTTTGCTGAGCTAAAGTAAACGAAGATCCGAGTTATGTCAACAGATGACACAAGTGTTCAGCAGTGAGGCTGTTTGTTCTGAGGAGGGAAACAGGAAGGGAAGCTGGTCCCACTCCCAGTTCTTCTTCATCAGACCTCCGTTATTTATTTGATGAATTAGCAATCCTCACAACTTCAGACACGATCACAAAATGATATTTTGGAAATGCTACTCGGACTGTATAATTCTTCCAACCCTTCGTCGATTCCCAAGTGCCTTCAGGACAAAGTGCAAACCCGTTGGCGTGGCACATAAGCCCTCTGTTATGTGAGCCTGGCTCTAATTCCACATCGCAGTGTCATCTCCTCCCACTCCTCTTTATGTGCCTTACCTACACTAAGTAAATAGGTTAATGCATAGAAAATGCTAAATATCTGGCACAATTTCTGGCTTTAGTAAAGGCTTATTATGCATGTTGGCTGTCATTATGGCACACTAGTTATACTCACAGTTCCCTAAAGGTGCAGTTCCGGTCCTGGATCTGTTTGCCCTGAATCCATCCTCCCTCTTTGCCTGCTGTGTTTTAGTCCACCATGGCTGATCCTTGCAGGCTGCAGTTCACAGGCTCTTGTGTCTCAGACTTCCAGCTGGTTGGGTTAGGCCAGGGAGAAACACTGGCAAAAAATGGAGGGTAGAAAATAGGGAGAAGCCAGGGTATTTCTCTCCTTGTTTCCTTGGGTGATTTCTGCAGCAGTGACTGTCTTCTCTGTAGTTCCAGCTGTTGCCAAACAGGTCCACTGTGGTTCAGCTTCTGGTTCCTTCTTTTTTCCTTTAGCAGAGTCGGTAGTGGCTTCCTGCTTCTTGATGCTAATCTCTGCATTGTCTCATCACGCGTGTTAACTCTCAGCAGCTCTCTCTACCATATAGCCAATCCCCTGCTTTCCATTTCCTGTGCTGTACATTCCTTAAAGAGGTGCCTGTTTTCCTGGAGAGACCCTGACTGGTTTGCATAGCACACTCTCATACCTTGGACCTTTGGCTTTTGCCTTATTTCAGCCTCCTCATCCTTCAGACCAACTCCTAGTCATCCTTTGTTCTACCATCTTTGTTCTACCACCATCTCCTCTTGGAAGCTGTCTCAGTTACTCCACCTGCCACTTCCTGAAGCATGAGTTGGGTATTCCTCTTCTAAACACCTCTCTCCTAACAAGTGGTTTGTTCTTGGAAAACTCCAGTACAGATTTAATTTTCTTAAGAGCAAGTGCACTGTCTTACACAACATGATATCTCAAAACCATCATTTGGAAGATGTTTTCTGAAAGAATGACTAAATGCATAATTCAAGAAACACTTTTCAAATCCAGATAAAAATCAATGTAAACTGTCCTTGTGGCAGACAAGGGACAGTTTACAATGATTCACTCAATATGACTATTGAGTTACCCACTCAATATGACTATTGAGTTACCCACTCAATATGACTATTGAGTTACCCACTCAGTATGATTATTGAGTTACCCACTCAATAATGATATCCACCCCCGCCTTTTTTTTTTTTTTTTTTGGCCAATAGAGCTCTAGTTCTGTTTGAAACATCAATGTGCCCAGCTCTGAGAAGTACTTGTTTTCCCAGCCTCCCTTGCAGCTCGAGGTGGCCATGTGACAGTGCTATTGATGGAACAAGTGGAAGACTGCAGAGGAGGATTCCAGGAGGGAAAAAGCCACTCTCTCTTTCCACCCTGGTTTTTCTGTGCCTTGAATGTTCATATGATATCTGGAGATATTGCAGCTAATATGAAACTATGAGACAATAAGTGTGGGGGAAAATCTGATGCATTAGGATAGCAAAGCAAAAGATAGAAAGAGTATGGTTCTTTTATGGCCTCTTTATCTTTTTTTCTTCCTCTTATGGTCTCTTATGTTTTCTTTATCTCTCTCTCTTTTTTTTTTTTTTTTTGACAGGTATTGCTCTGTCGCCCCAGCTGGAGTGCAGTGGTGCAATCCTGGCTCACTACAGCCTCAATCTCCTGAGCTCCAGTGATCTATCTCAGCTTCCTGAGCAGCTGGTACTACAGGCTCATTTTGCCATGCCCAGCTAATTTTTATTATTTGAAGATGGGATCCTGCCATGTTTCCCAGGCTGGTCTCAAACCCCTAGGCTCAAGCAGTCCTCTCTTCTTGGCCTGCCAAAGTGCTGGGATTACAGGTGTGAGCCACTGCGCCTGTACTGGGTTCACTGGGTTTCTTGATATGAGAGAAAAATAAACTCTTCCCTTCAATTCATTGTTTTTGATTTTTGTCACTTACAGCCAAGTGCATTTCTAACGGACAGGATATGCCATTTAGGGATAATCTATTGCTGTTCTTTTTAGTCATTCCAGTAAAGGATGACAGAGCCACAATTTTATTATCTAGTACCTGTGACTAATTTGGGGAGCCCAAAGAAAATAATAGGATGATGAGCATGATGGTTAATTTTATGTGTCAACTTAGCTAAGCCATAGTAGTACCCAGGTATTTGATCAAACACCAGTCTAGATATTGTTGCTATAAAAATAATTTTAGATGAGATTAACATTTAAATTAGTAGGCTTCAAGTAAGGCAGACCTGTAATACGGGTGGGCCTCATCCAATCAGTTAAAGACTTTATGAGAAAAAGACTGGCATCCCCGAGAGAGAGAATTCTGCTTGCAGGCTGACTCTGGACTCAAGCTGCAATAGCAACTCTTTCCTGGGTTTCCAGCCCACTGGCCTGACCTGTAGATTTTAGATTGCCAGCCCACAATTGTGTGAGCCTTTTCTTTTTTTTTTTTTTTTTTTGAGACAGAGTCTCGCTCTGTCATTGAGACTGGAGTGCAGTGGCATGAACATGGCTCATTGCAGCCTCAACCTCCTGGGCCCAAGCAGTTCTCCTGTCTCAGCCTTCCGTGTAGCTGGGATTACAGACATTGGCCACCATGCCTGGCTATTTTTATTTTTATTTTTTGTAGAGATGAAGTTTCACCATCTTCCCCAGGCTGATCTTGAATTCCTGGGCTCAGGTGATCCTTCTGCCTTCGCCTCCCAAAGTGCTGGGATTACAGGTATGAGCCTCCACACCCAGACTACTTTGTAAAACAAAACTCTCTTTCTGTCTTTATATATCCCTTTCTCTCTCTCTCTCTCCCTCCACACACACAGACACACACACAGACACACACACACATCACCAATAGAATGTATAGATTTTCTTAAGAGCACACTGTCTTATATATAAGTATCTTATATATCCATCAATCACAATATCTTACATATGTGTGTAACTATTGGCTCTGTTTTACTGGATAAACCTGACTAATACATTGTATATAAAGGAACTTAGGGAAAGAATGAACTTTGAGCAGGAAACAAGGAGCCCTTGAGATTTATGCCTTAGTATAATAGAAATCATGAAGGATTATCATTCCAAATTTTATTAAGCCTGTTTATAATTTTTGTCTTTTCGATATTTTGGCTAAAGAAAAACTTGATCTATCATCTTCATCTCCTTTGATGAAGAAGTAGCCTACATTCCTTCCAGGCTCAATTTTATTAAACTTCAGCACTTTCCTTCTCTCCTCTGTGAAGTCGCATGTGTTAGGACCCAGTGGCAAGCATCTTCACAAGCTAGTTTTCTGCCAAATGCAGATGGGAGTCTCCTGGCCATGGGGTCTGCATTTACTGATCTCATTCTATCATCCAGTGGGGTTCTTCTTGTTGTCAGAGTGGAACTGTAGCCCCTTCTTCTGCTGCTTGGAATGAAAGGTTATGGTATGAAAAGAGTCTGTCAATGGGAATAAATTATTTGTGAAATCAGATTTTAGCATTTTAACTTCTGAGCATCTTGCTGGATCGGATTGCTGAAAAATGACAGCATCTCTGAGTCGTGGAATGAAAGGCACATCAAAGTGCAGATGTGAATCTAGTTCTCACTTGTTCTTCCCTAATGGCTGAATACTGTGAAAAAGGCTGGCTTCAGGCAGAATCAGACAGTGTGGAGATCTGATTCAGGTATCCAGGTCTATTTTATGTCTTTCAGCCATTTAGTCCCTTCAATGGGTCCTTTCCTCTGTGACCATCACTGCCATCTCCCCTCTCCTGACAAAGACAGAGGCAGACGCAGAGAAGAGAGAAAACCCCTTCCCCCCTCAGACCCCTTCCCCTCCCAGAGCCTCCTTTATGCAGATGGTAATTTAATCAGAAAACTGAGTCTCATTAAACTCAGGTTGGCAAATTGTCGTTCTTGAGCCAAATGTGGCCTGCTTACCCTCTCCAGTTAAAAAAAAAAAATGTGTTTCATATTTTTTAAATGTCGTTATAAATTTTAAAAAGAAGGGGAAAAATATGTAAGGAAGACCACATGTAGCCTATAAAACTGAGAATATTTATTCTCTGGCCCTTTGCAGATAGTTTGCTTAGCGCCCTTCATTCTAGAGGGTGAAGCTTTTAGCAGTGGAATTGTAGGCATGAGTGAAGGCATGGAGGAATTTTGTGGTATGAGGCTTTGGCCAGCCCTGTTTAGTTTGTTTAAAAACAAACTAAAAAAAAAAAAAACATACAACGATAAATTGTGGAAGTTTTCTAATAACTCGTCCACAGGAAACGGATGCATCGTTGACAGATTTCTGTGGCTGGGGAAGAGCCTGCTGCCTTTATTATCATGGATTCTTCTGAATATTTCACAGTAGCTGTTTCTGTTAATATATACCTACCTTGAACCAGTACCTTGAACCAGTCGTTGAACAAAGTACTTTTCATGCATTTAGCCTAGGTAATCCCCACAACACTCTAAGAGGTAGGTGTAGTTACTATCCCCATTTTGCAAATAAGTAAAACAGATCTTAGAGATTGAATTGGTCAAAGACACACAACTGGTTAGAAATTTGGGACCACTGGCATCAACATGTAACCACCACCCTATACTGCTTTTTAGCTCTGATGAAAGGAGCATGACAGGTTTTCTTTCTATAGCCCAGTGGAAGGGTCTTGATTCTTAAGCCTGCTTACCAGGCTTCTTTGTTTCCCATCCTCTGGCTCCAGCCCTCTGCAGCCCACCTTCTCTCCTAACATGGGTCCCAGCATGGGGGTGGAGGGAGACGCAGGCAGTGCAATCATTGAGCTGTGTTGTGCAACCGTATAATATATCCCAGTCCTTCAGGAAGTTTGACAAACTGGAATATGTGTTTAGATTTCTAAACTCGGAGGCATTTCAGAGCAAAGAGGATCTGGCTGTGTCCTCCAGATGGTTACAAATGGTTTTACTCTCCTGTGTTTGGTTGGCTTGCAGCTGCCACAGGAATACAGCTGTTTACAGAGTCTGCAAAAGGGAATATGCAGGGAATGTCAATGTCATCGGCCTGCTTCTTTCTCCCTCAGGAAGGGAGAACAGTCTGGCCTGAGAGTGTCTGACGTGAGAACACATCCATCAGGTTCAGAAGAATTTATTGAGCAGTCACAGAGGGTTTGAAGCCCCAACACAAGCCTGGAATGCAGTGTGCCAATGGGCATTCATTAGGCTCCTGTGGTTGCCATCACAAATGATCGCAAACTGGGTGGCTTACAACAACAGAAATGTATTCTCTCATAGTTCTGAAGGCCAGAAGCCTGAAATCAAGGTGTTGGCAGGGCCACACTCTCTCTGGGGGCTCTAGATAAGAAGGCAGTCTTTGTCTCTTTCAGCTTCTGGATCAGCTGCACCCTCCAATCTCTGTGACTGTGGTCACACTGTCTTTTTCTCTTCTGTCTGTCTTCTCTTCTTTGTGTCTTTTATAAGGATACTTGTCGTTGAACTTTAGATCCATTCAGATGATCCAGGATGGACTCTGCATCTTATGATTCTTAACTACTTAAATATATACATATTTTAGATGGAGTCTCGCTCTGTCACCCAGGCTGAAGTGCAGTGGCACAATCTTGACTCACTGCAACCTCCACCTCCCGGGTTCAAGCGATTCTCCTGCCTCAGCCTCCCGAGTAGCTGGGATTACAGGTACATGCCATGTTGTCACCAGACCAATTTTTGTATTTGTTTGTAGGGACGGGGTTTCACCATGTTGGCCAGGCGGGTCTCAAACTTTTGACCTCAGGTGATCCACCCATCTTGGCCTTGCAAAGGGCTGGGATTACAGGCATGAGCCACTGTGCCTGGCACCTAATTATATTTGCAAAGACGCTTTTCCCAAATAAGGTAATATTCATAGGTTCCAGGGATCAAGACAAGGACATATCTTTTTGGGGCCACCATTCAGTCCACTGTAGGTGTGTATTAACATAGGAGAGAAAAAGAGAGGACAGGTCAGGGAAGGAACCAGTTGCCTACACAGAGATTCTACCATCAATCAGGCCAGCCTCTAATCATATTTTTTGGTCAAGGGGAAATGCATCATTTGCCATTAGTAGTGAGTATCAAAGATACAGTGACCTCAACAATGCAGGTGGTTATATTTACCATGTAATGAAAAGTTAAGAGATAGACAGCCTAAGACTATTATGCTGTCTCATCATCACCTGGGATTCAGGCACCATCTATCCTTCTGCCCCTCATCTGTCAATTCAGCCTTAGTCCAAGGCTTCCATTCTTAAGATGGCCACATGATTCAACTAGGAGGCTGAAGCTTCAGCCATCACATCTCTATTTCAGGCAGGAAGAAAGATGAGATGTGGTAAGGGTAAATGGCAAGTGCCTGCTGAACTAGCCTACTTACAGAGCTTCAGAGAGGGCACCCCAGTGCTTACATCTCACTGGCCAGAACACAATAACCCCTACCTGTAAGGCCAGCTGGGAAAAATAGGGGTGTGTGATATAGGTATCAGGTGTGCTGCTAAAGTGAATAAAATGGAGGGATAATGAGTAAGGATGTGGGTAGGCAACTAGCACTCTCTACCACAGGGGCTCTATAAGTCATACAAGTTTTTGTACCCATGTGGCAAAGGCAGAGAACACTCCTTTATCTTATAATAAAAACAAAAATAGTTAACATTTACTTAGTGCTCAGCACATACCAGGCTCTGGGCTTGTTTCATTACGGATTCATTAAACCTCACAACAGCTCTTCGACCCTGGTTCTATGACAGCATTCCCATTTCCAAATGCAAACCTGAGGCTCAAGGGAGATCAAGCAATTTTCCAAGGGTCACCAGGCTAGAAAGTTGCAGAACCAGAATTTGAACCAGATCTGTCCATTGGGAATCCAAGCTTCATAATTGCGGGACCACATGGCTATGCTGTGCTGGGGCCTTGAAGGGGCTTGAGGGGAGGACTCAGCTCCTTCTGTAAGCACAGTGACTACATGGTGGCAAGGGTGCCCTGTCTTCCTTTTTACATTTATTAGACATGCAGTATTGACTTGGCAAATCTCTGTGTTGTGTTTCACTCTTCCTTTAAAAATGCTTTCTTAATCTTTCCACCTCCTACTTAGCTCACAGCCTCCCACATATATATAACCCCTTGGGTGTGCTTTACTGATTACTGGTTGATTGACACATGGAGTGGCATATGGATTCTCCCAGACACAGCACACTGGCCATGGTGCAGCTCCTAGCTTGGGAAACCTCTGCTCCTTCCCAGTGCCTGGGCATTCTGCTTACTTCCTACCTGCATGCCTTTGTACCTACCAGTTCTTTTTTCTGGAATGCTCTCCCTTTTCTCTGCTTATCCTAAACTCAAGCTGCTTCCTCCAAGACCCAAATCAAGTGTCCTTTCATTAGGACACCTTCTTTCTCAGACCACCCTTGCTGGCAGTTCTGTCTCCTCTCTTCTCTCCCTCCCCTCTCCCTTTCAATCTCCCTCACTGCTTTAATTCTCAGCACCTCTTTTTGTACCACTCAGCCTTGGGTTGCCTTATGTTTTTGTCCTTATGGCCTACATTAGGCTGTACATATCTTGAAGGCCAGTGGTGCATTTCATGCTTCTTTATGTCCCTGGATTCTCCCCACACCTTCATCACCTTCATGCCCACCTCCCTCCTCCACCTGCAATGCGATCACAATGCCTCTTAGCACTGCCTCAGTGAGTTATGGACCCCCTAAAGAGCTCTAACACACAAATACACACATGTTCCATGAGCATGCACATGCTACAATCCAGCTCCCTTAGCCAGGATACCGATGATAAAGACGGGGTCATGCCAAACAGGAGCAGGTGCAACTCATCTTGATGTGGTTTTTCCTTCCCTCCTGGGCCCCCTTCTGATGCACAGCTGCTGGCAGCCCTCTGTGCAGATGGGGCCCTGCCAGAGTTGGGAAAATAGCACAGGACTTGTTTGGCCACTGTCCTTTTAGCCTTAGCTCACCCCAACCTTCAGGAAAGACTTACACTAACAATCCATGTACTTCCATTTGTAGGACTGTTTACAAGCATCAGGATCTCCTGGATTTGACCTGGACTTAGAACCAGTGAGACCACACCCTCATCTGCGGTGGGAAATGATGAAGCAGTGCCCAGTATACCCTGGACAATATCTTTGTTCTCCAGTACCCCTGAAAGCCCATTTTTCCTGAACTTTACCAAGTGGCTGACATTTCTGTGTCTCATTATTACCTAAGTGAGGCCTCCAACCGAGTGGAACTCAAAGAGTCTTAGCAAGGACATGAGGCCAACAGTACAGCATGACCAAGCAAACTGTGTTTTCCTGGACTCTCCTGATGGTACCCAGGAAAGATAAAGCTCATGCCCAGGTGGGCTTGCTGCCTCTCCCTACCTTTGCTTTCTGCCCTGGTCTTCTGAGTTGGCTTCACAGATCAGTGTTGGGAGGAACAGGCTCTTTGTTATCCATTGTTAACATCCTTTATTAATCCATTGTTAACAATACCCTTTGTTCATCCATGGAATAGGCCTCCTTCATCCACTCCATTGTGAGTGACTGCATTTAACTGGATGTGGGCTAGCCCAAATCCCATCCCATTCAGTCTTAACAAGGGTAAGATGGAGAGGATGTTAAACTGAGATATTCCCAGAGATATTGCTTTAATACCCTGAACACTCCTTGTGATTCAGCTAAAGCCTGCAGCTGAATAAAGACTTAGACTGTCATGGACTGGACTGCATTTATTAGACATGTGCCTATGTTCCATAAATGGGATAAGCCCCTGATAGGTGAGTCAGTGACTGTCTAATGGATCTGATGCCATCTCGGGCACCTATTCAGGTCCTGGAGTCAGGAGCATCTTAGTCCACCTTCTTGTCTTTGGATACCCACCAACCCCTCCCTGGAGACTCACACTCAGTTACCAAGTCCTGTAGATTACTCCTTCGCAAAGCCAACTTTTGCCTTCCTATATGTCATCACCACCACTCCAGGTAAGGCACTTATCTCCTCACACATGGAGGGTGAAGGAGTCAGAAGCAACACTGCAATTTGCCTTCACTGTACCTCCCTCTACCTCCAAGTCCCTATGTATCTACACCTTCCTTTTCCTCCTCTCCTCCTCATCTCGTCTACCTGTTTGCTCTACCACAGTTGTCCACACTCTCTCTCTCCCTCACTCTATTACCTCTCATTCTTTCTCTATTGAGGAATAAATTACAGATCTTATATGGGGAACTTGATGAGCTTTGACATAGACATGCATCCACATTACCACCACCCAGCCATGACGTGGCATCCCTGGCACCTAGAAGGCTCCACTGTGGATTTTCCCAGCTAGTTGCCTCTTTGGGGTGACCATTATTCTGGCCTCTATCACCATAGGTTTTTGGTAGCTATTTTTAAACTTCATATAAATGCAATCGTGCAATAGCAACTCTTTTGTGTTTAAACTATTTTAGTTTTGTACTTCATGTCTTTGAGATTTTGTACATCATGTCTTTGAGATTCATCCATGTTATTCATAAAATATCACCATTTTGTTTTTTCTTTGCTGTGTAACATTTGTTGTATGAACGAATATGCCATAATTTATGTACTCATTCCCTTTCTCATAGATATTTGAGTTGTTTCTAGTGTGAGGCTATTACAAATAAAGCTGCTATGAGCATTCTTGTTCAAGTCTTCATGTGCTCTTAATGGCTTTCCCTATCAATTCCCCACTCTAGTTTTCAAACCCTCCCTTTCCCCCTTTTATCTTCCTTTCAGCCTACACACAGGGCTAGAGCTCTTCTAACTTAAAAGAAAAAAAAATTCTTCATTCAACCATAGACTACCTATTTGCCATTCTTCCTATCTCCTTCCCTTGTTCACCAAATTTCCTCTTGGAAATACAGTAGAACCCTGTTGTCTCCATTTCTGCAGTGCCCACCCAAGGCCTATCTCTTGCAGGGCTAGAACTGCCTTTCCTCCTGCCTCCCAGCTCCTGTATTAGCCCCGCTTCACCTCACACTCAAACATCGGTACGTCTCCTCCACTGGAGCTAGTGGTACAATGACACCTGGGATGCTGTTTGTCCTCCCACCTCTCTTGTCCGCAGACCCAACCCTGCCCTCTGAAATTGACTACTAATATTATGACACGGACACACGTGGAGTGGTTTTAAGGAGCGGGGAGTTTAATAGGCAAGAAAGAAGGGAGAAGCTCCCCTGTACAGAGACAGAGGAAGGGGGGCTTCAAGCGAAGAGAGGAAACACATGGGAATTGCTATGTTTGGATGGACCCAGTTTCTAAAGGCCGGTATTTGCTTTATTTTTGAAGGTGGGGAGGGGTCGGAGTCTTGCTCTGTCACCCAGGCTGGAGTGCAGAGGCACAATCTCAGCTCACTGTAACCTCTGCCTCCTGGGTTCAAGCGATTCTCGTGCCTCAGCCTCTGGAGTAGCTGGGATTACACCCAGGTGCTACCACACCCAGCTAGTTTTTGTATTTTTAGTAGAGACAGGGATTCACCGTGTTGGCCAGGATGCTTTCCATCTCCTGACCTCATGATCTGCCTGCCTCGGCTTCCCAAAGTACTGGGATTACAGGCGTGAGCCACTGTGCCTGGCTGGCATTTGCATATTAAAGCTTGCTGGTCTGGCTTTAAGAGCCGGGCTTTTCTGTTAGAACAAGAAATGTGGGGGGAGGAGCCAAGATGGCCGAATAGGAACAGCTCCGGTCTACAGCTCCCAGCGCGAGCAACGCAGAAGACGGGTGATTTCTGCATTTCCATCTGAGGTACCGTGTTCATCTCACTAGGGAGTGCCAGACAGTGGGCGCAGGTCAGTGGGTGAGTGCACCGTGCGCCAGCCGAAGCAGGGGCGAGGCATTGCCTCACTCGGGAAGCGCAAGGGGTCAGGGAGTTCCCTTTCCAGGGGTGACAGACAGCACCTGGAAAATCGGGCCACTCCCACCCGAATACTGTGCTTTTCCGACAGGCTTAGGAAACGGTGCCCCAGGAGAGTATAGCCCGCACCTGGCTCAGAGGGTCCTATGCCCACGGAGTCTCCCTGATTGCTAGCACAGCAGTCTGAGATCAAACAGCAAGTCGGCAGCGAGGCTGGGGGAGGGGCGCCCGCCATTGCCCAGGCTCGCTTAGGTAAACAAAGCAGCCTGGAAGCTTGAACTGGGTGGAGCCCACCACAGCTCAAGGAGGCCTGCCTGCCTCTGTAGGCTCCACCTCTGGGGGCAGGGCACAGACAAACAAAAAGACAGCTGTAACCTCTGCAGACTTAAATGTCCCTGTCTGACAGGTTTGAGGAGAGCAGTGGTTCTCCCAGCACGCAGCTGGAGATCTGAGAACGGGCTGACTGCCTCCTCAAGTGGGTCCCTGACCCCTGACCCCCGAGCAGCCTAACTGGGAGGCACCCCCCAGCAGGGGCAGATTGACACCTCACACGGCCGGCCAGGTACTCCAACAGACCTGCAGCTGAGGGTCCTGTCTGTTAGAAGGAAAACTAACAGAAAGGACATCCACACCAAAAACCCATCTGTACATCACCATCATCAAAGACCAAAGGTAGATAAAACCACAAAGATGGGGAAAAAACAGAGCAGAAAAACTGGAAACTCTAAAAAGCAGAGTACCTCTCCCCCTCCAAAGGAACGCAGTTCCTCACCAGCAACGGAACAAAGCTGGACGGAGAATGACTTTGACGAGCTGAGAGAAGAAGGCTTCAGACGATCAAATTACTCCGAGCTACGGGAGGATATTCAAACCAAAGGCAAAGAAGTTGAAAACTTTGAAAAAAATTTAGAAGAATGTATAACTAGAATAACCAATACAGAGAAGTGCTTAAAGGAGCTGATGGAGCTGAAAACCAAGGCTCGAGAACTACGTGAAGAATGCAGAAGCCTCAGGAGCCGATGCGATCAAATGGAAGAAAGGGTATCAGCCCTGGAAGATGAAATGAATGAAATGAAGCGAGAAGGGAAGTTTAGAGAAAAAAGAATAAAAAGAAACGAGCAAAGCATTCAAGAAATGTGGGACTATGTGAAAAGACCAAATCTACGTCTGATTGGTGTTCCTGAAAGTGACGGGGAGAATGGAAACAAGTTGGAAAACACTCTGCAGGATATTATCCAGGAGAACTTCCCCAATCTAGCAAGGCAGGCCAACATTCAGATTCAGGAAATACAGAGAACGCCACAAAGATACTCCTCGAGAAGAGCAACTCCAAGACACATAATTGTCAGATTCACCAAAGTTGAAATGAAGGAAAAAATGTTAAGGGCAGCCAGAGAGAAAGGTCTGGTTACCATCAAAGGGAAGCCCATCAGACTAACAGCGGATCTCTCGGCAGAAACCCTACAAGCCAGAAGAGAGTGGGGGCCAATATTCAACATTCTTAAAGAAAAGAATTTTCAAACCAGAATTTCATATCCTGCCAAACTAAGCTTCATAAGTGAAGGAGAAATAAAATACTTTACAGACAAGCAAATGCTGAGAGATTTTGTCACCACCAAGCCTGCCCTAAAAGAGCTCCTGAAGGAAGCGCTAAACATGGAAAGGCACAACCGGTACCAGCCACTGCAAAATCATACCGAAATGTAAAGACCATCGAGACTAGGAAGAGACTGCATCAACTAACGAGCAAAATAACCAGCTAACATCATAATGACAAGATCAGATTCACACATAACAATATTAACTTTAAATGTAAATGGACTAAATGCTCCAATTAAAAGACACAGACTGGCAAATTGGATAAAGACTCAAGACCCATCAGTGTGCTGTATTCAGGAAACCCATCTCACGTGCAGAGACACACATAGGCTCAGAATAAAAGGATGGACGAAGATCTACCAAGCAAATGGAAAACAAAAAAAGGGAGGGGTTGCAATCCTAGTCTCTGATAAAACAGACTTTAAACCAACAAAGATCAAAAGAGACAAAGAAGGCCATTACATAATGGTAAAGGGATTAATTCAACAAGAAGAGCTACCTATCCTAAATATATATGCACCCAATACAGGAGCATCCAGATTCATAAAGCAAGTCCTGAGTGACCTACAAAGAGACTTAGACTCCCACACATTAATAATAGGAGACTTTAACACCCCACTGTCAACATTAGACAGATCAACGAGACAGAAAGTCAACAAGGATACCCAGGAATTGAACTCAGCTCTGCACCAAGCGGACCTAATAGACATCTACAGAACTCTCCACCCCAAATCAACAGAATATACATTTTTTTCAGCACCACACCACACCTATTCCAAAATTGACCAAATACTTGGAAGTAAAGCTCTCCTCAATAAATGTAAAAGAACAGAAATTATAACAAACTATCTCTCAGATCACAGTGCAATCAAGCTAGAACTCAGGATTAAGAATCTCACTCAAAACTGCTCAACTACATGGAAACTGAACAACCTGCTCCTGAATGACTACTGGGTACATAACGAAATGAAGGCAGAAATAAAGATGTTCTTTGAAACCAATGAGAACCAAGACACAACATACCAGAATCTCTGGGATGCATTCAAAGCAGTGTGTAGAGGGAAATTTATAGCACTAAATGCCCACAAGAGAAAGCAGGAAAGATCCAAAATTGACATCCTAACATCACAATTAAAAGAACTAGAAAAGCAAGAGCAAACACATTCAAAAGCTAGCAGAAGGCAAGAAAAAACTAAAATCAGAGCAGAACTGAAGGAAATAGAGACACAAAAAACCCTTCAAAAAATAAATGAATCCAGGAGCTGGTTTTTTGAAAGGATCAACAAAATTGATAGACCGCTAGCAAGATTAATAAAGAAAAAAAGAGAGAAGAATCAAATAGATGCAATAAAAAATGATAAAGGGGATATCACCACCGATCCCACAGAAATACAAACTACCATCAGAGAATATTACAAACACCTCTACGCAAATAAACTAGAAAATCTAGAAGAAATGGATAAATTCCTCAACACATACACTCTCCCAAGACTAAACCAGGAAGAAGTTGAATCTCTGAATAGACCAATAACAGGAGCTGAAATTGTGGCAATAATCAATAGCTTACCAACCAAAAAAAGTCCAGGACCAGATGGATTCACAGCCGAATTCTACCAGAGGTACAAGGAGGAGCTGGTACCATTCCTTCTGAAACTATTCCAATCAATAGAAAAAGAGGGAATCCTCCCTAACTCATTTTATGAGGCCAGCATCATCCTGATACCAAAGCCTGGCAGAGACACAACAAAAAAAGAGAATTTTAGACCAATATCCTTGATGAACATTGATGCAAAAATCCTCAATAAAATACTGGCAAACAGAATCCAGCAGCACATCAAAAAGCTTATCCATCATGATCAAGTGGGCTTCATCCCTGGGATGCAAGGCTGGTTCAATATACGCAAATCAATAAATGTAATCCAGCATATAAACAGAACCAAAGACAAAAACCACATGACTATCTCAATAGATGCAGAAAAGGCCTTTGACAAAATTCAACAGCCCTTCATGCTAAAAACTCTCAATAAATTAGGTATTGATGGGATGTATCTCAAAATAATAAGAGCTATTTATGACAAACCCACAGCCAATATCATACTGAATGGGCAAAAACTGGAAGCATTCCCTTTGAAAACTGGCACAAGACAGGGATGCCCTCTCTCACCACTTCTACTCAACATAGTGTTGGAAGTTCTGGCCAGGGCAATTAGGCAAGAGAAGGAAATCAAGGGTATTCAATTAGGAAAAGAGGAAGTCAAATTGTCCCTGTTTGCAGATGACATGATAGTATATCTAGAAAACCCCAGTGTCTCAGCCCAAAATCTCCTTCAGCTGATAAGCAACTTCAGCAGTCTCAGGATACAAAATCAATGTACAAAAATCACAAGCATTCTTATACATCAATAACAGACAAACAGAGAGCCAAATCATGAGTGAACTCCCATTCACAATTGCTTCAAAGAGAATAAAATACCTAGGAATCCAACTTACGAGGGATGTGAAGGACCTCTTCAAGGAGAACTACAAACCACTGCTCAAGGAAATAAAAGAGGATACAAACAAATGGAAGAACATTCCATGCTCATGGGTAGGAAGAATCAATATTGTGAAAATGGCCATCCTTCCCAAAGTAATTTACAGATTCAATGCCATCCCCATCAAGTTACCAATGACTTTCTTCACAGAATTGGAAAAAACTACTTTAAAGTTCATATGGAACCAAAAAAGAGCCCGCATCGCCAAGTCAATCCTAAGCCAAAAGAACAAAGCTGGAGGTATCACACTACCTGACTTCAAACTATACTACAAGGCTACAGTAACCAAAACAGCATGGTACTGGTACCAAAACAGAGATATAGATCAATGGAACAGAACAGAGCCGTCAGAAATAATGCCACATATCTACAACTATCTGATCTTTGACAAACCTGAGAAAAACAAGCAATGGGGAAAGGATTCCCTATTTAATAAATGGTGCTGGGAAAACTGGCTAGCCATATGTAGAAAGCTGAAACTGGATCCCTTCCTTACACCTTATACAAAAATCAATTCAAGATGGATTAAAGACTTAAATGTTAGACCTAAAACCATAAAAACCCTAGAAGAAAACCTAGGCATTACCATTCAGGACATAGGCATGGGCAAGGACTTCATGTCTAAAACACCAAAAGCAATGGCAACAAAAGCCAAAATTGACAAATGGGATCTAATTAAACTAAAGAGCTTCTGCACAGCAAAGGAAACTACCATCAGAGTGAACAGGCAACCTACAAAATGGGAGAAAATTTTCGCAACCTACTCATCTGACAAAGGGCTAATATCCAGAATCTACAATGAACTCCAACAAATTTACAAGAAAAAAACAAACAACCCCATCAAAAAGTGGGCGAAGGACATGAACAGACACTTCTCAAAAGAAGACATTTATGCAGCCAAAAAACACATGAACAAATGCTCACCATCACTGGCCATCAGAGAAATGCAAATCAAAACCACAATGAGATACCATCTCACACCAGTTAGAATGGCAACCATTAAAAAGTCAGGAAACAACAGGTGCTGGAGAGGATGTGGAGAAATAGGAACACTTTGACACTGTTGGTGGGACTGTAAACTAGTTCAACCCTTGTGGAAGTCAGTGTGGCGATTCCTCAGGGATCTAGAACTAGAAATTCCATTTGACCCAGCCATCCCATTACTGGGTATATACCCAAAGGACTATAAATCATGCTGCTATAAAGACACATGCACACGTATGTTTATTGCAGCATTATTCACAATAGCAAAGACTTAGAACCAACCCAAATGTCCAACAATGATAGACTGGATTAAGAAAATGTGGCACATATACACCATGGAATACTATGCAGCCATAAAAAATGATGAATTCATGTCCTTTGTAGGGACATGGATGAAATTGGAAATCATCATTCTCAGTAAACTATCGCAAGAACAAAAAACCAAACACCGCATGTTCTCACTCATAGATGGGAATTGAACAATGAGAACACATGGACACAGGAAGGGGAACATCACACTTCGGGAACTGTTGTGGGGTGGGGGGAGGGGGGAGGGATAGCATTGGGAGATATACCTAATGCTAGATGACGAGTTGGTGGGTGCAGCGCACCAGCATGGCACATGTATACATGTGTGACTTGCCTGCGCGTTGCGCACATGTACCATAGAGCCTAAAGTATAATAATAATAATAATAATAATAAAAAGAAAAAAAAAAAAAGAAAAAGAAATGTTTCTGGAGCTGCTTTAAAAGGAACGAAAACTTTCCAAGGACTCCTTTTACCTTTTTATTTGCCTAAAATAATTTTTAATAACTTCTATACACTAATATTACCTCCTTTCTTTCCTCACCTGGGAATCATCCCCACCTCTGCTGTTTGTCGTTCGAGCCTCTTATGGCATTTACCCCTCTCCACCTCCCATTATAGTTCCTTGGAAGTATGTCCCACTTTGTACCTGGCCTGGAGTCTCTGACAGTGTAACCTGTATGTAAGTTGTCCCTGATTTATCCCAGCACCTAGCACAGTGATGGCACTGAGAAGATGTTATTAAATGACCACTTCCTCACTTTATCTGTATTATGAAGATGTCACCTCTGAAGTTCATCTGAAAAGTGTAAAGCTAATGAACAAGTTGAAGAAATCCCTTTTTTGACATGGTTGTCAGAATTATCAGATTCACATGGCCTTGGGGTTGGTGAATATGTTAGTACCTGAGTGTGTGGGGCTATTTGAGACCACTCAGCGAGTCTCAGGCATTCAGGAAGTTGCAAAGGCCCACTTAGTCCTGATTCAACCCTACTGAGGATGGCAATACTTACAGGAGAGCAGAAGAGGGAAGCCCTGGGCAGGCGGCTGACTGCAGCTCATCCAGCCTAATAGAATTTCCTTGTGATGTCTCATGGTCTATTTTTTTAATCCTGATATTTTCACTACTTGCTGACAGCTGATTTTTCTATTTGATTTCTGTCCGTGTGCACCAGGTTGCGATCAAAAGGAACCAAGTTTATCCTTCACTTTCTTCCTCATGGTCTTGAAATGCAAGCAACCTAACCAAACCCATGATTTACCAAAAGTTAGGTGGGTATGATGTCATTTTTGGATGCCAAACACTAAATTTTGTTACCATAGAATAACCCTGTAGAACTCTGCCCAGCGGCCATGGAAATCATGTCCTGTAGGGGAACAAAGCCTTCTTTGTAACACCTATGTGAAGGCATTTTCATTCCCTCCGTGGGCCGTCCTTAAGAGACGGGCTGTGAATTACCCTCTCCTTTCCAGTGAACACTACCAAAAGGGCAACATTCTCAGTTCGTCCAGAACAAACATTTCAGAAGAAGGGCTAGTTTAACGACTTCTTAGTTTCACCTTTTAATCCAGAAATATTTTTTATCCCATGATCTGAATATCAACCTTGGTTTTTATCCTCAAGAGAGAAAAGAAAAGGTGATAAAAATCTGCTTGAGACACCTCCAAGATGAGACTTGTCATTAGGAATCCCTGACATTTCTGGGAGGAAAAATAAAGATGGTTAGGCTTTTACAAATATAAAGAGACTTTATTTTTTAGAGTAGTTTTAGGTTCACAACACTGTTGAGCAGGAAGTAGAGTTCCTACATATTCCCTAAACCCCTCGCCACACACAGCCTCCTCTGCTATCAACATCCTGCAGCAGAGTGGTACATTGATTACAATAGATGAACCAACATTGGCATGTCATTATCAACTAAAGTCTATAGTCTTTGTCATCCTTCATTCTTTGTGGTGTAAAACCTATGAGTTTTGACAAATGTATAATAATAAGTATCCACTATTTTACTATCTCTTTTTTTTTTTTGAAAGAGTCTCACTCTGTTGCTCAGGCTGGAGTGCAGTGGCGAGATCTTCATTCACTGCAACTTCCACCTCCCAGGTTCAAGCGATTATCCCGCCTCGGCCTCCCAAGTAGCTGGGATTACAGGCGTGTGCCCACATGCCTGGCTAATTTTGTAGTTTTAGCAGAGATGAGGTTTCACCATGTTGTCCAGGCTGGTCTCAAACTCCTTGGCCACCCGTCTCAGCCTCCCAAAGTGCTGGGATTACAGGCATGAGCCACTGTGCCTGGCCTATTTTACTATCTTCCTGAATAGTTTTATTGCCCTGAAAATCCTCTGCACTTCATCTATTCATTTCTCCCTTCCTCCTAACCTTTGGCTACCACTGATCTTTTTATTGTCTTCATAATCTTGCCTTTTCCAGAATGTCATAGTTAGAATCATACTGGGTGTAGCCCTTTCAGATTGGCTTCTTTCACTGAGTAATATGCTTTGAAGTTTCCTCTATGTCTTTTCATGACTTGATAGCTCATTTCTTTTTAGTGCTGAATAAAGTTCCACTGTCTGGATGTACTGAAGTTTGTGTGTCCATTCACCTGTTGAAAGACTTGACTGCTTCCAAGTTTTGGCAATTATGAATAAAGCTGCTATAAATGAACACGTACAGGGTTTTTTGTGTAGACATGTTTTCAACTTTTTTGGATAAATAAAAATTATTGTTTTTTGAAACAAACTTGACAGACACCGCCTCTGATCCTCCACCATTATAAACAAAGCTTCAGCACAACAGTAGGATTAAATACTCTGTAGAGGATTGTTCTATGTACCGAGGCGGAGGATACAGAGAAGAGGGATGCGGAGGATAAGGTGTCTCTGACCTTCTTTCATTATATGGAAGAGAAAGTCAACATGTCAACTCACTGAGAAACATGCCAACATGTAATATGTGGCAGCATGTACAAGAGAAATTCTAAAATGAAGAAGTGGAAGTTAAAAAGCTACAAAAAAAATTAAAACACACACACATAACAAAATAGAAGGAAAGAGTAAGGAAAGGTGGGACCTACTTTGAAAGTTAACATCTGGGACATGGATGGAGCTGGAAGCCATTATCCTCAGCAAACTAACGCAGAAACTGAAAACCAAACATAGCATGTTCTTATTCGTAAGTGGGAGCTGAACAATGAGAATATATAAACACAGGGAGGAGAGCAACACACACTGGGGCCTGTCGGGGGATGGGGTGGGGGGAGGGAGAGCATCAGGAAAAATAGCTAATGCATGCCGGGCTTAATAGCTAGGTGATGGATTGATAGGTGCAGCAAACTACCATGGCACACGTTTACCATGTAACGAACCTGTACATCCTGCACATGTACCCTGGAACTTAAAAATAAAAATTAAAAAAAGAAAGTTGGCATCTATTCTCAAATACACTGATCAACAGTGTAAAGCTAAGGGTGGTTGTCTTGGCTTCCTCCACCCTGTCAGTGTCTCTCCCCATCCCTCAGCCTCCTAAGTCCAGGGGGACATACTGTCAGCCCCTGAGCATGAGCAAAGAGTAGAAACAGCCTGATAAACCAGCTCACCTGGAGGAGTTAACGAACCTGTGTTTAAATGAATGTATTGTCTTCTGTACTAGGCTGAATGGTGGCCCCAAAAGACATGTTCCTGTCTTAACACCTGGAACCTATGACGGTTACCCTATTAGAAAAAAAAAAAAGGTCTTTGCAGATATAATTAACACTGACAATCCTGAGATGATGAGATCATCTTGGATTATCTGGATGGCTCCTAAATCTAATGATAAATGTCCTTATAAAAGAAAAACAGAGGCCGGGGACAGTGGTTCATGCCTGTAATTCCAGCACTTTGGGAGGCCGAGGCGGGTGGAACACTTGAGGTCAGGAGTTCGAAACCAGCCTGGCTAAAATGGTGAAACCCCGTCTCTACCAAAAATACAAAATATTAGCTGGGCATGGTGGCAGACACCTGTAATCCCAGCTACTTGGGAGGCTGAGGCAGGAGAATCGCTTGAACCCAGGAGGTGGAGGTTGCAGTGAGCCAAGATCATGCCACTGCACTCCAGCCTGGGTGACAGAGCAAGACTCCATCTCAGAAAAAAAAAAAAAAAAGAGACAAAGAAGACAGGCAGGAGAGGAAGAGACAATGTGACCACAGAGACAGAGGTTGGAGTAAAGTGGCAACAAGCCCAGCAAAGCTGACAGCCACCAGAAGTTGGAAGAGGCAAAAACTGGCTTCTTTCCTAGAGCCTCCAGAGAGACAGAGGCTCTGCTGACACCCTGATCTCAGGCTTCTGGCCTTCAGAGCTGTGACAGAATACATTTCTGTTGTTTTAAGCCACCCAGCTTGTGGTAATTTGTATCAGCAATCACAGGAAACTAATACATCCTACTAAAGACACTCTTACTTTACCAAACACAGTATACTAGTTGAAAATAATTATGTTAGATATGGTCATTCTTTTTGGCTATCCAGAATCTGAGTACACTCCCTATGTTTAGGAATGGGGCATATACAATAGATATGATATAATTTCTTTTAAGTACAATTATTCAGTCTATAAGTTTTAGCCTTTCACATTTGGTTGAAGACCTGGGAGAACTTGGAAGTTATACTCACTCTATTCTTTTTCATTATCCTTATGTCCTCCTATTCAACCGAAAGTTTTCTGAGTGCATAAACCTATTCCCCATAATGTTCAGGAGCACATAATAAACAGTGGGTGTGCTGTTAATATTGTTTGACCAGAAAATAAGAGTCTAAATATCCTCTGTGAATTAAGGAGGCCAGTGATACCCCTAGAAATAAAAATATCTAATGACTCTCTCCTTCTGGTCTCTGCCTCTTCAATCTATACTTTCTACTGCAGCCAGACTGAATTTTCTAAAGCATAAATGTAATGATTCTTCAATATTTTCATTGTTTTCCATAATATACAGGCCACAGTTGAAAACACCTTCACAAGGGGTTTGGAAGGGACTTCATAATCTGGCTTCAAACTTCATTGTAGGCTAATCTGTTGCTTTTCCATTCTCAGCTCCTATCTCTCACTACATCCCTCCTATACTACAGCCACCCTCAAACTATGCATGCCTCAAGAGCACCATGTTTTCTCAGGCCTCGGCTGAAATATTCAAAAACCCCCAACATGCTGGCCTCTTCACCTGCACACACCATTTCTCCTCCCTCCAATGCTCATTGTGGCAGAGGTGATGCTTTGTATGTAACAAACCATTTCATTTCCTCCTGAGCACACCAGAAGACCACATTTTCTGATCTCTGTGCATCCAGCTGGTGTCATACATCTAGTTCTGGCCAGTGGTATCTGGGGGGATATGATGTGCATCACTTCCTGATCTGGCCTCTAAAATGCCCCATGAGGATTCCCTATGCTGTCTCCCCCCCACTCACCATCTGGTGGCTGGTCATGGAAGACTTCAAGGTCCCAGTGGACTGTGGAGCCATGAGGTGCAAGGACCTTGGGTCTCAAAATCAACCTATGGAAGACCACAGGCCTAACACTCAATTAGAAGTGAGAAAGAAACATTTTATTGCGTTAATCACTAAAATGGTGTTGTTTGTTACATCAATATCCTATCCTGACTAATCCATCCTTGAACAGCAGCTGAGTATCAATTTCTGTGAATTGATTTCAACTCTCCTAGAAGCTAATCATTCCTTTCTTGGTACTTTCATAGCACATTGTTGTTGTTTAAATAAAAACTTTTAGACGTATGGTTAATGATAGAATTAATAGAATAATATTATACTGCTTGGAAAACAGTTATTAAAAAATCATTGATAAGGCTGTCATTAATAATAACTTTAATAATTTTTGCATAATTCCTTTCTCTGTTTAATATTCACATGCTTTTATAGCATATTTTAATTAATGTACTTTTTATTTTTATATATTTTTTCTTTTTTTAGAGATGGAGGTCTCATTATGTTGGCCAGGCTGGTCTTGAACTCCTGGCCTCAAATGAACCTCCCGCCTTGGCCTCCCAAAGTGCTGGGATTACAGGCATGAGCTACTGTGCCCAAACATAGCATATTTTAAAATATAACCTTTATTTCTCTCTCATTTCAAAAATTATCTTAAGGTAGGATAAATTTTGTATAGTTTTGTATCTCACTTTTTCTCTTCATATAATGATATAAGCATTTTTCCATATTGGGAGAAATTACATAGTCATCACTCTTAATGACTTTATAATATTGCATTAAATGGATTGGCTGTAATTTAATTATCCCTCTGTTTGAGGGCAGTAGACTATTTTCATTTGTATTATAGAGAATACTGTTATGAATATCTTTACAAATAAACCTTTTCATATTTTGGTTCATTTTCCTAGGAAAGATTCTCAGAAATGAGTTCACTATTATATTTTTATAAGCCTTATATTATTTCAAAATTGTTCTCTAGAAAAGGTTATATTAATTAGCAGTGCCAAGAGCAGAGTGTAAGAATGCTCACATTACTGCACTCCCTTCGATTATTTATACTTCCTTAATTTAAAGACTGAAGTTAATTTATATTCCAATTTACTTTCATTTGATTACTCGTTAAGTTAAACTTTTCTCCATATGATTGTTTACTCACATTTTTAATTTGGTTAATTATCTGTTTGGGTCTTTTGTATCATTGTCTATTACTAAGCATCAATCTGTTTCTTTTGCCTTTGTTAATAACTTACTTAATAAAGGTATCAACCCTTTGTCATACAATCCCTAGCTGTTAAAATGTCCTCATTCAACAAATATTTATTGAGCACTGTTATGTGTCAGGCACTGTCTAGGTACTGTGGACACATCAGTGAACAAATCAGATAGCAACGTTCCTGTCCTCATGTTTCATCTTTCTTATCAGATAGGAATTGTTGTTTGCCTCACTCCCAAGTACAGTGTGAGCAACCAGAGGTCAGGGATGAGATTGTAACTTATTTATTTTTATTTTTCCATCACGCTTCATCACTTGCTTATTACATAGAAGATGCTCAATGCTGGTTTGTGTATAGAGAGGCCTGCAGTGCAAAATGTTCAAAATGACGTTTCCAGCTCCCTAACATCTGGGTATATTTTAGCTTAATGCTTTGCATCCACTATAATAAACACTGGCTTTTCTACTGCTGCCAACCCAAGAAGGATACTATCTCCATGATTATTCAACCTTGGCTGCCCACCAGGCTCACCTGGAGCATTAAAAACAACACAAAATAAAAACTTCATTTGTAGCACCTACCCTCAGACTAAGTAAGTAAAAATCTCCACTGTTTCTTTTTTTTTTTTTTTTTTTTTAGATTTCTATCTCTTTTTTTTTTCTTTTATTATTATTATTATTATCATTATTATACTTTAGGTTTTATGGTACATGTGCGCAATGTGCAGGTAAGTTACATATGTATACATGTGCCATGCTGGTGCGCTGCACCCACCAACTTGTCATCTAGCATTAGGTATATCTCCCAATGCTATCCCTCCCCCCTCCCCCCACCCCACAACAGTCCCCAAAGTGTGATGTTCCCCTTCCTGTGTCCATGTGTTCTCATTGTTCAATTCCCACCTATGAGTGAGAATATGCGGTGTTTGGTTTTTTGTTCTTGCGATAGTTTACTGAGAATGATGATTTCCAGTTTCATCCATGTCCCTACAAAGGACGTGAACTCATCAGGGTATTCAATTAGGAAAAGAGGAAGTCAAATTGTCCTTGTTTGCAGATGACATGATAGTATATCTAGAAAACCCCATTGTCTCAGCCCAAAATCTCCTTAAGCTGATAAGCAACTTCAGCAAAGTCTCAGGATACAAAATCAATGTGCAAAAATCACAAGCATTCTTATACATCAATAACAGACAAACAGAGAGCCAAATCATGAGTGAACTCCCATTCACAATTGCTTCAAAGAGAATAAAATACCTAGGAATCCAACTTACAAGGGATGTGAAAGACCTCTTCAATGAGAACTACAAACCACTGCTCAAGGAAATAAAAGAGGATACAAACAAATGGAAGAACATTCCATGCTCATGGGTAGGAAGAATCAATATCATGAAAATGGCCATCCTTCCCAAGGTAATTTACAGATTCAATGCCATCCCCATCAAGCTACCAATGACTTTCTTCACAGAATTGGAAAAAACTACTTTAAAGTTCATATGGAACCAAAAAAGAGCCCGCATCGCCAAGTCAATCCTAAGCCAAAAGAACAAAGCTGGAGGCATCACACTACCTGACTTCAAACTATACTACAAGGCTACAGTAACCAAAACAGCATGGTACTGGTACCAAAACAGAGATATAGATCAATGGAACAGAACAGAGCCGTCAGAAATAATGCCAAATATCTACAAGTATCTGATCTTTGACAAACCTGACAAAAACAAGAAATGGGGAAAGGATTCCCTATTTAATAAATGGTGCTGGGAAAACTGGCTAGCCATATGTAGAAAGCTGAAACTGGATCCCTTCCTTACACCTTATACAAAAATCAATTCAAGATGGATTAAAGACTTAAATGTTAGACCTAAAACCATAAAAACCCTAGAAGAAAACCTAGGCATTACCATTCAGGACATAGGCATGGGCAAGGACTTCATGTCTAAAACACCAAAAGCAATGGCAACAAAAGCCAAAATTGACAAATGGGATCTAATTAAACTAAAGAGCTCCACTGTTTCTTAAAGCTCTTCAGTGATTTCAATGCGCTGCTGGAATTGAAAACCACTGTGGTGTGTGACTCTGATGTTTGAAAGGAGAGTCAGGTGAGAGGAACTGGAAGGTGTCTCTTGTAGTTGGCAGGAAGCAGAGGTCCTTGCGTTCTTTGCCTCTGTTTCTCTCTCTTTACACGTAAATAGCACCCATTCATCCAGATCCTTCTCTCATGGAGAGTAACGTTAATGTGGACAAAGTCCAGAGCCAATATTTGATGGGAAGGATTTTTCATTATAGACACTTGGTATAATCCTGAAAACTACACACTAATGGAAGCCCATAAGGGCAGGAACTTTGTTCTGTTTCTATTGTATACCTAGAGCCTACTGCCATGTGTAGGGATTCTTGCTACAGTACTTACCCCATCCTGACTAATCTACTTCTTGAATCTTCGTGAAGTCTTCTCCAATTCTCCCAGAAATAAATGAAACTCATCGACAAGGTATTTTTAGCATCTGCCACTCACAGAGACAGAAAATGTTGTGATCCAAATGGCAGCCATTAGTGAGGATTCTTCTAACTGGAGTTACTTGTGGCAGACTGGCATTATTGGGTGGCAGGGTATCAGTGGGTAGGTTCCTAAAATCTGGCAGCAGATGAAAACATGGCAGCCCTGCCTCTTCTAGAAGGCTGACTTCACACCAGCTACTGCCAAAGAGGAAACAAGGACTCTCTGTATGGTCTTACTTAATGCAAATGGTTTCAAGTGGGGTCTATTTCACATGGACCATCTGGTTTGAATCCATGCACTAAAAAAGGATAACTAGCAAATCATCTCCCATCCTCCTCAGAACATCAAAGTCATCTTCATCTTTTCTTCTACCCCTAGATAATGTAAATACAAAAGCAAAGTTCTTTTGTTCTTCTTCCCCAGGAATGTTCAGGCCAGGAGGCCTCATTATAAGTCTGGAAAAAAGCAACTGTTACCTGAGACCTTGAAAAATACTATCTTTAGAAGTCAATCACTCTTGGGTTTTTTGTACATTGTGAGTACTTGTTTAGTTAAACACTTACTGAAAATTAAACCTGATAGCATAATTGTGATATATAAATCACAAACACTTTGGAATTCTCTGGTATTTGTATTTGGGATGAGTTTTTTGCAGCCTTGTTTATTTACCATGTAGTAAACAAGAAATGCTTCTTAAATTTTTTTAACCTGAACATGTGAAAAATGGTCCACAGATGCATTTGGCAACCAAGAGGTTATTGTGCTGTTTGACCCTAAGAAAGAGGTGTTTGTCACTCTTGGTATCTTTCCCTTGAGGAATCAACTCTCGCAATCAAGAAGAGACTCAGCTCTTGAAAAGGGCCAGGGAGAAATCAGCTGGCATCTCATTCCATGCCGTAAGAACAAGGACTCATTCAATTGCTCAACAGCTTGCTCAAAACATTTAAGTTGCCATCTTAGTTTCTCCAGGAGAAAGGATGCCCAGACAAGCCACCATCCTTTCTACTTATGTTTCAAGCACGTTCTACAATCCCTATAATGTGGCGGGTTAAGCCAGGAATGCATCCTTTACTTCCTCGTCAGACATAATGAGATTTATCCCTCAAATGTTCATGTAAGAAGATCTCCTCTTCCTCCAGCCTGAAAGTACCTTGCAGAACTCTGGACCATAAGGAAATTGAAGCGTGTCTCTATTATATCCCGGTATTAGTTGATGTCTTCCAATACATCTCAAGAGAACGTCAAGCTTTTCCTACTGAACCGAGTAACATTTAAAAGGGCATTTGGATGGAACATGGTAGAAAGTAGCAAACTGCTTTAGGGAAGAGGCAGGGTTATCTTGGTTTTATAGGTCTTGCAAATATTTATTCAAGGTGCTAAAAAGTAGCATCTCTCCTTCTTAAAATTATTGGCCAAAGTGGTCTTATGCCATTACTTTGTAAGTAAATATTGCTGCAACATTCTAAACAGATTTATTAGGCCTGTCACCAGCAGCCAAATATTTATGTAAGCTCCGTGGGTTGAAAAGGTAGTTTAAGGAGACTGTTTTAACCACAGCTTTGTAAATGTTTAAGGTAACATCCTGTCTCTTTGAAACCATCCCACCTAGCCATATCATCATATTTATAATAAAAAGACAACATGTTCAAAGTGATGCATTATTTCCTGCTGTCCAAAGTTAGGCTTCTGTCCTTTTATCACAGCTAAACAGAAAAAAAAAAAATATTTCAGAGAGATCCTTTTATGTAATACCTGGGAAGAAGCCACTGAAAATGTTACTAGTGGGAGTTGAGAGAGAGGAAGAAAATATAACTCTTGTGGCAGATGTAATTAAGAGGGAATAATTTAAAATGGTGTGATAAGGCCTTACTTAGAACACACAGATATGTTTAATAGCTGTACTCATTTTTTAATCAATCTATTTTGCCTTAGATGTACCTCAATAGCTACTAGTGAATTTTGGTCCCCAAGTCCAGTCTGGTTGCCAGAATAAACTGTGTGTTGGGGGTGTGTCTGTGGTATGTGGGTGTGTATGTATCTACCTGAGTGAATTCTGGATTTTGCTCAGTTCTAATCAGTCCCACTTGCTAGTGGTCTTGTTGGTCTCTATATCCGACTATGATATATCAGTCAGGACCCTTTCAGTTGCAAGTGAAAGCAACCAATTTTTTTTTTTTTTTATGCAGACTCTTGCTCCATTGCCAAGGCTGGATTGCAGTGGCAAAATCTCAGCTCACTGCGACCTCTGCCTCCCAAGTTCAAGTTCAAGCGATTCTCCTGCCTCCCAGTTAGCTGGCATTATAGGCATGTGCCACCATGTCTGGCTAATTTTTGTGTTTTTTAGTAGAGATGGGGTTTTGCCATGTTGACCAGGCTGGTCTTGAACTCCTGACCCCAGGTGATCCGCCTGCCTCAGCCTCCCAAAGTGCTAAGATTATAGTCCTCAGCCACTGTGCCCAGCCAAAAGAAACCAAATTTAAATTAATTTAAACAACAAGGGCCAGGCTTTGGCTTATCTAATGGAAAGAGCCAGGAGATACATCTTCAAGTACAGTTGGCTTCAGACACTCAAAGGTGTTGCCAAAATTCTTTGCTCTACTTTCCTTTACTTTGGCTTCACTCCCAGGTGGCTTTAGCTTCTGTAGTGGCCACAATAAGCCCCAGAAGCTCCTGACTTTTATTCTACCAGCTTATCACACAACAGACAGAGGCTTGGTCTAGACGGGGAGACATAGTTCTTCTCAACAATTGTGGTGACTTTATGTGGCTTAACCTAGAACCAGGGGTGCATATGGTGGTTGGGGTCAGCTGTGATTTAACCCCATCAATTGAAAGAGGGGAACTTGGGATTACTCAGCAAACAAGTCTGAGTGAAGTAGCAAAAGAAGGATTTTAATGAATGGTGAAAATGGATTCATGCCTTCTACAGTTATGCACAGTCATAGGAGACCAACGTTCAGATTCTAAAGATGACGCTCGGATACATGTGTTGAAAGAAGACCAAGAGACCAGAAGCCAACTGCAAAACTGGTGTAAGTGACACAGGTAGTACCTCATTTAATGCAAAATTGAAGAGGATGGGGGAGATAAGCAGTTACTCAGTTGTGTAGAAGTTTACAAAATACCTATCTCTAAGAATTTCACTGGATCTTCCCAAATTTGTTAGCATCTCGGTATTAATTAACTTAATGGCATAATTGACGACTAGTAACTTTATCCAAAATGTGGGCCCTCTTTTAGCTGAAGTGCTTGTGAAAATGCAGATAACTGGGCCCTGGACCTCTTTGTCATGCTACCTGGAAATAGAGTATCTGTATTTGAATATTCTCCCTAGGAGATTTTTTTAATAAACTGGCATCTTGATAAAATTTGATAATTTTGGGCTATAGGATATATGTTTCCATTTCATTCCAATTGGCATTTACTCCGTATTTGGTGGATGCTGAATGCATAAGAGACAATGGCTCCATGTTATAACTAGAATATAGACAAGTATTTTTAATAATAGGGTTAGTGTGGTGCATTGAATTATTAGCCTCAGCTTTGCACCTCTAGAGCCACATCCTTGCCTTTGACCTTATATTGGCAGAGAGCACTACTCTGCCTCTTAACTTTGCATTCAGTCATGTGACTTGCTTTGGCCAATGGAATGTCGACAGATGTAGCAGTATACAGTCTGAGCATAGACCCAAGAGATCTTCCATATATCCATGTGCCCTGTTTCTCTTCCCCCAAATCCCTGAGAGGAGCTGGCCCTGAAGAGTGGCTGCATTTCATTCTGGGTCCAAAGTGAACATATTTGAAACAGTTCCCCACAGAAGTTCAACTGGACCCATAGTTTAAAGCAGAGCCTCCCCAAGAAGCCAAACCTGGTTCAACCAACCCCAATGTCACTGACAGATTCATGAGAAGAAGCAGTTGTTGTTTTAAGTCACTAGGTTTGAGGGTAGTTTGTTGCACAAGGTCATTGTAGTAACAGCAGCTAACCAGTACAGTGAGGGGTTGGAAATATCTTTGGGGGATTGGTTTGGTTTGCTTGGGGGTTGATGTCTTGTCTTGGAGGTTGATGTTTGGTTTGTTTCGGGTTTGTATTGAGGAGGCAATTTGTAGAGTAAGCAGTTGCCACTTTGTTAGAAGGGATCTTTCAGGGTCCCTGGTATGCGGCCCTAGCTCTGCGGGAATCCAGAGGAGATGAAGAGGAAACTGGTGTTTATTGTCAGTACTATCAACAGCAGCAACAAATATTGGGTGTGCCTACCATGTGCCAAGTACGGGTGGGGATTACGAGAGGAATAAGGAAAGACCTGAGCTCTAGAAAAATGTACAGTCTCTTCGCAGGACCATTCCTGGGTTTCATTAGAAATATCTGAATATATTGTCTCAGACTGGCCAGGTTTCTTGTAGGGCTTGCTAGTTGAGAAATTAGATGCTTAAAGGAAAAATATTCTCCCTGATTCTACCCACCATTCTCATCTTTACACCAACAAGACCTCACTAAGAGGTTTCTGAGGAGCCAGAAGTTGGATGGATTAACTTGGAGTTAGTGAACTGCAGAAATCTCTTCCCACTGGTGATTCCTGTGGGTTTCAGAATAGCAAAGCTGAAAGTTCACTTGATGTATTAAGCACAATCAGAAATCCATTACCTCCCTGAGGCCACTACTCCTCCTTTTTGGTTGAGACTGCTACCCAGGACCAGCTACATAATTTGTGGGGCTCAGTGCAAAATGAAATTCAGGGCCCATTCAAAAATTACTCAGAATTTCAAGACAGCAAGCACAGAACATTAAACCAGGTGTGGACCCCTCTGAGCTTGGGGCCCATTGTGACTGTGCAAGTCTCAAGCCAGGAAGCTGGCTCTGCTGCCACCTGCAGGTAGTGCAAATAGCTGATGTCTACACATATGTAAAAGGAAGCACCAGCCAAGTTTCCAGTCCTGGGTGGATTTGAGAAGATGGCCCTGCAGACATTCATTCAAAAAGCTCTCATGGTGCTGACCCATTCCAGACCTGCCCTGCCCCCTGCTCAGCCCACTCCAGGTGCTGAAGGACAAGGGTGGACACCAGTGACCAGGAACCATTCTGCAATTCCAGCAGCCCTGTGGCTGGACTTTTTCTCCAATCATTCAGAAAACATTTGTCTGTGAGCCCCTCGAAGTGCTTCAGATGTAATCCAGACTTGCCCATGGATTTGAGCAGTTACAGCTGTGTAGTACAGGTTGCATAAAGGAACTGCAGAAGACTTTCTATTGCCATGAGGGCGACTGCCCAGGGCTCAGGGCTCAGGGCTCAGGACAGCATAGAAACACTAGTGCCAGATTCCACCATGGTGAGAGAATTGCCTCGATGCTGCAGAAACTCCAGGGCCTCCCAGATGACTATCACACTCATCACGTGCAGACATTTGGCAGACAGGCCTTCCTTTGAAGTCCCAGCAAAATGATGGCGAGTTCTCCTGCTAAGGAACACGTGGCTGGCAATAGGAGGAAGAGTAAAGTGGCGGTCCCTTCCTTTCCACAAAAGTTTAGGAGTTGGCATTTCTTTTTCCACAGTGTTAGGGATTCTACTATTGATGCAAAGGGCTAAAAGCTGACCTTCTCCTTTGTCATCTTGGAAAAACTCAGGACAATGCTTAAGACCAAGGTGAAATTACCTATTTTGTGTGCTCCTGGTTTCCTTTAAAGAAATAAAAAAGGGAACGATTTGGCTAAGGATGGATATGGTCTAAATCAGGGGTTCTCATAGTGTGGTTCCCAGATTGCAACCTCTTAAAAATATAGATTCTTTCACTTGAACCCGGGAAACAGAGGTTGTAGTGAGCTGGGATCGAGCCAGGGCACTCCAGCCTGGGCAACAGAGAGAGACTCCACCTCAAAATAGATAGATAGATGATTGATAGATAGATAGATAGATAGATAGATAGATAGATAGATAGATAGATAGATAGATAGATAATAGATAGATGATAGATAGACAGATAGATAGATAGACAGATTCTAGACTCTGCTCAGATCTACTGAAGGAGAAACCATGAGGGCAGGACCCAGCAATCCATGTTTAACAATCCTTCTAGGTGATTCTAATACACCATTGGCCTAAACAGCAGATCCTCGTTGCCTGTATATTAGTTTGCTATGGCTGTCTTAACAGAGTACTGCAGACTGGTGGCTTAAACAACAGAAATCTACTTTCTCACAGTTCTGGAGGCTGAAAACCCAAATCAAGATGCTGGCAGCGTTGGTTTCTAGCAAGGTTTCCCTCCTTGGCTTGCAGACAGCCGCCTTCTCACTGTGTCTTCATGTGGCTTTTTCTCCGTGTGCAAGGACTCCTCACATCTCTTCCTTTTCTTACATAGACACCAGTCATGTTGGATTAAGATCCCACTCTAATGACCTCATGTAAGCTTAATTACCTCCTTAACAATCCTGTCTCCAAATATAGTCACCCTGGGGGTTACAGCTTCGACATATACATTTGGTGGGGAACACAACTTGGTCCATGACAGCCTGACACCATCACACCACCAGTTTTCAACATTAAGCCTTCCGAGGACTATAACAGTAATAACACATATTAAGTTGGCATTTCTATTTGTCGGATCTGTGCTAAGTGCTTTTACATGCATGATTACCTGTATTATTATCCCTACTTTGCCATTTGGGAGACAAGCTCAGCATGTTATCTGCCAGACCTCACAGCTGATGGCAAAACCAGGCTCTAAACACAGGAGGTCTGATGCCAAACTCAAAGCTCTTAATCACTACTAAGGTAGTAGCCACAAGCCCTGGCTACCACTCTTGGTTTTTGTTGTTGTTGTTATCAGCATATACGTACTTTTTATTCTTTTATGTAGCTGCATACCATTGCATTTTATGAATGTGACATAATACAAATAAAAGTTGTCCCTCTGTTGTTGGAAATTTAGATTTGTTTCTAGGTTTTACTTTTCTATTGTGTATATTTAAGGTGTACAACATGATGTTTTGATATACTGCATAGTAAAATGGTTATCATAGTTAAGCAAATTAGTATATCCTCATCTCATATAGTTACTTATTTTTCTGGTGCTAAGAAGCACCTAAAATTTACTCTGTTAGCAAATTTTCAGTATACACTTCAATATTATTAACTACAGTCCTCATGCTTTGCATTAGATCTCTAGACTTTTTCATCCTACCTAACTTCAACTTTGTACCTCATGTCCTCCCCTTTACTCCTGGTAACCACTAATTTACTCTTTGTTTCTGTGTGTCCAACTCTTTTTTTAAAGATTTCACAGATGAATGAGATCATACAGTATTTGTCTTTCTGTGTCTGGCTTATTTCACTTACCGTAATGTTGTCCAGGTTCCATGTCACAAATGGCAGGATCTCCTTTTTCAAGCCTTTTTCAAGACTGAATAATGTGTGTGTGTGTGTGTGTTTGTGCGTGTGTATTACAATTTATTTGTGTATTCACCTGTTGATGGACACTTCCATTATTTTCATATCATAGCCGTTGGGAATAATGCTGCAGTGAATGTGGGAGTGCAGGTGTCTCTGTTAGGTGCTGATTTCCTTTGGGTTTCAACTCAGAAGAGGGATTGCTGTGTCATATGGTAGTCCTAGCTTTAATTGCTTTTAGGAACTTCCATGTTGTTTTGCATAATGGTTCTATCAATTTACATTCCCACCAACAGTGTACAAGGGTTCCCTTTTCTTCATATCTTTAACAACATTTGTTATCTCCTGCCTTTTTTATGATAGCCATCCTAACAGGCATGGAATGACATCCCTTTGTGGTTCTGATTTGTATTTCCCTGATGACTAGTGATGCTGAGCACCTTTTCATATACTTGTTGGCCATTTTTATGTGTTCTTTGGGGACATGTGTATTCAGGTCCTTTGCCCATTTTTTAATTAGGTCTTTTTTTCTTTTTCTTTTTTTTTTTTTTTTTTTTGCTATTGAGTTGCACAGGCTCCTTATATATTTTGGATATTAACCCCTGAACAGATATATGATTTACAAATATTTTTTCCCAATTCATAGGTTGCTTTTTAATGTGGTTGTTTCCTATGCTGTAAGAAGCTTTTAGTTTGCTGTAGCCCCACTTGTTTATTTTTGCTTTTGTTGTCTGAGTTTTTGGTATGATGTTCAAAAACCCATTGCTGAAGCCAATGTCAAGGAGCTTGTCCTTTATGTTTTCTTCTAGGACTTTTATGATATCAGGTCTTACATTTACATCTTCAATCCATTTTGAGCTGACTTTTGAGTATGCTATAAGACAAGGATCTAATTTCATTTCATTCTTTTGCATATGAAGATCCAGTTTTCCCAACACCATTTATTGAAGAGGCTATCCTGTCCCAAGGGGTCTTCTTGATGCCCTTGTCAAAAATTAGTTGACCATATTTGACTGAATTTATTCTGGGCTCCCTGTTCTGTTCCAAGTACCCTTGTTTTTTCGACCAACTACATATGGGCTTCCATGGTACTGCATCTCTTTGGCTTTTTTTAAAGATGAAATAGAGATGGGAATTGAAAAAAATGGAGTAGAGAGAGAAATGCAAGATTATATTCATAGATATTCATTGAGTGCTTACTAGATGTAGTCCATGGCCTCTACTTCCAAACCTCTAGAAGCTTCTGCTGGAGGGAGTTCTGTTCTAATCATCATCAGGAAGATTTTGGAAATCAAAGAAGTTATTCTGAGATAGCTTCAAAGTGTCAGAGCAGCCCTTCTATTCCATGAAAGGTAGAGGGCTCCAGTGTCACTAATCACTGAATTCCCCATGCCAAGCACAGGGCCTGATTCATGTTGGCTCTCAGTAAATACGTAAGAAAGGAGTCTGTGAATCAGGATACATGCCCTCTGGTGTTTCCTGGGTGGATAGAGCCTTCTTTCTTATGTTTAGAGCAGGCATCCCCAACCCCTGGGTCACAGACCAGTACCAGTCCATGCCCTGTTAGGAACCTGGCCACACAGCAAGAGATGAGTGGCAGGCAAGCAAGTGTTATTGCCTGAGCTCTGCCTCCTGTTGGATCAGCAGTGGCATTAGATTCTCAAAGAAGCATGAATCCTATTGTGAACTGCACACATGAGGGATCTGGGTTGCGTGCTCCTTATGAGAAGCTAATGCCTGATAATCTGAGGTGGAACAGTTTCATCCCAAAACCATTTCCCTCCACTCTGATTTGTAGAAAAATGTCTTCCATGAAACTGGTCCCTGGTGCCAAAAAGGTTGGGGACTCCTGGTTTAGAACAACATATATACCTTGTTGTTCGACCCTAAAGTTAACAAAACCTTAATCCATTTGCCACCCATTTAAGATGTCGGAGAAAATTTTGCTAAGATTACATTGGCTACTTATTGTTTTGGAAAACTTGGAGAAATTGGAGAAAATAAAACAAATTAAGGTTGGCAAGCTTAATCTATTAGCTTCCAAATCAAGTCTTTGTTTAAACAGGACCTAATCACAAGATAGCCACATTCGTTTTAATCACACCCTGAGTAAAGATAAATTACTTTTAGCTCTTCTACTATCTGGAACATAAAGGGAAAAGGCAACACCAGTGAATTTTCAAAAGCAATGATTTTTTTAGCTGTAAAGAAACTAGTTGCAGAGAAATTAGAGTAGAACATATTCTGCAAAACAGCCAAATTGTGATAAAGTTTTAAGACAGACATAAAGAATGCTGAGTCAAGCTGCTTCCTAGGTTTAAGAATTCAACCTTGCAGATTGGCAGAGACCATGACTTGTGTCTCAGCTCCAGCAAATCCACCAAAGGGATGTGCTGAAGGGGCAAGAACTAGGTTTCCTCCAAAACAAGTTCCCACCTCCCTCCCATTGGGGACCCCTGAAACAATGCTTCTGGGTCTTTATGGGACATGTTTGGGCTGGAGTGTGATCATAGGATCAGTATCAGCTTAACATGTACTACTCACCTACAGCATTTCAGCAACATGCTGAGCTCTTGGCATCTTTTTCTTACCAAGTCCACCAGAACCACAACACAGTGTGACTCAGTTGAAAATAGGGCATAACTGAGATATAAACCCTTCCCTTGCTTTACAATGACAGCTAACATTTATTGAGAACTCCCTGTGTGCCAGGCCCTGTTCTGAACACATCACGGGTCATTATCCTAACTGAACAGTGGAGGACACGGGAATATGTGTTGGTTAATGTGTCTTATTTGTCTTATTTGTTCCAGGTTATGCAATTAGTAATAGATGGTACCAAAATTCATACTTGGGCAGTCTGACTCTAGAGCCTGGGGTATTAGCCTCTGCACCTCTTCTCACCAATCTGAAATGGAACTTGGCTACATAGAGAAATATGCCCAGTGTCCTCCTCACCTTAACCAACGACAGAATCCGGGATCTGAAAGGAGCCACAGAAGTTCCCTTGGTTTTGCCCTTGGCCGCAACCCAGAGAAGGTATTATTATCCATAGTGAAACAGCCAAGGCTCTTGGGTTAAAAAAAAAATTGGCCCAAGTTTATTTAACCAAGAAATGGTGACTGAATCAACAAGCATGTATTATGTGTGTGTTCAGCTTGGTGAGTCTGGCAGGCTGTAAGTCAGAAGAAGCCCCACGGCTTAAGGGGGTCTCCTCACTGGGCTCTGTGTGTACCATCCCAGGCTGAGGCCGCAGTTCTATAGAAGCCTGGCTCTGTCGCACAGGACTCCCCGGGCCTTGCACACAGCTTGTTTGCTGGTGGTTGTGCTAAAGCACTAGTCTGGGCCAGTGGGAAGCTGGGAGGCCTCCCTGTACACAGGCCCAGCCCCTATCTGTGAGCTGAGCACAAGACTACTGCTAACATCCTCACTGACAACCTGCTCCTGGAAAGAACATTAGGGAAATGGCCCTATGGGTCTGGCTGGGTTAGGAGGACCCCTACAGATAGGAGTCAGGTTAGAAATGACCAGGGAACCAATGGGTCAGCCCTCAACAGGACTTGGTGGGAAGGATATCAGAGCCAAGTCTTGCTTTTGTTTGGCATGAAGTGAAAAGGCTGATGGAGACTTGTGGGGTACTGGAAGTGATCCACTAGGGAAACTGACTAGGTTCCCTGGAATTTGGGGAAACTGGTGTTCCCACCTGAAATGTTGAAAGGCATGTGTGGCGTGGATTAGCAGTTTTCCTGAGAAAGGCGGGCACTTGCAATGTTTGGGACGCGCAGGTCAATGATGCATTTATGTTTCCCAGGCCAAATGTGGACTCTAAGGAAGGAAGCTGGTGGTGGATCATCTCTAGAGGGATCTTGCACAAGAAGGCCTCCTGGAAGGGTGAGGTGACCCCAACAGAGAATCAACAAGAAGCCAGAGACTGGGGCTTTGCAGGGGGCAGTTGCAGCCAGGTGAAGGAGGCATTGCCTCAAAGGAATCTTAGGTGGGAAATCCTCAGTGCTGCGGGGCTTCCAAGGAACCCAGAAGGAGAATGAGCTTTCAGGCATGCAGCATAGAGAAGCCCCTAATGCAAAACTGTGATAACACATTTGCCCTTTTACTCTAATTCCTTCAACTTCCCCACTCCCCACACCCCATCCGGCCCCGTAGGAGAAAACAGTACCTAGAAGTGGACAAAGTTTGGAGAGGAAGGGAAAAGAAAATGACCATGTCCTCCTCCACTGCAGGCCCCTTTGTTGGAGAAGGATTGGATTCTCATTGAAGGAGAGTTCAGAGTTTTAACATTGGACAGAAATGGACCTTTTTATATCTGAAAGTGACTAAAAAATCTGCCTCAGGTTTTACCCAATGGAAAGTGAAAACAATTCAGGTCTTCAGAGTGACTGATAGATAATCATGAGAAGGAAAAGATGCTCTCCTGTTAGAATTTTTTTTTTTTTTTGAGAAGAGGCCTTGCTCTGTAACCCAGGCTGGAGTGTAGTGGCATGACCTCAGCTCACTGCAGCCTCCACCTCCCAGGTTCAAACAATTCTCCTGCCTCAGCCTCCCGAGTAGCTGTGATTACAGGCATCTGCCACCACACCCAGCTAATTTTTGTATTTTTAGTAGAGACAGGGTTTCACCATGTTGGCCAGGTTGGTCTCGAATTCCTGACCTCAGGTGATCTGCTGGCCTCGGCCTTCCAAAGTGCTGGAATTACAGATGGGAGCCACCGCACCCAGCCTCCAGTTAGCATTTTTGATGTTGAATTCATTCCATTGCACATATACATATAACACACACACATAAACCCTCCTCTTTTTCCACAAGAACAAGGAAGTTCAAAAAGGCAGGTTGGTACTACATGGTTCAAAAATGATGTCATATTATAATAGCTGTAGGAGAAAGGCAGGTCTACCCAGAATGAAGCAAATACTAAGATTACTTCTTGGGTTCTCTGGAGAAAGATCATGGCCATATGTCAAGAATCTGTCATTAAAGAGTCGACACATGACAAGTACACAGAAGATGGGGGGATGATACTTGGGAATAGAAACCCAGGCTGAAAACTCAATGTGATCAATGCGGGGCCAAGTGTCCATTTTGTAATAGATGATCAATTATGTCATGATCTTTAGTGGACATTTTGTGGGTTCTCATGGTGTCCTTAGAACCATCAGAATGTACAGGTAGTGTTTCAAATAATAAGCGTTTCCATCACCTGAATGGAATTTCTTACACTCTCATAAAATATAATCAGGTTGCCTTCTCTTAAAAGATTATTCTCCACAGAATAGATATTTTTTGTAGTCACAGGGCCCAAATTTTCTAACAGAGCCTGTTTTCTAACAGAATCTCTATTTTGAGACTGTAGAAAGATGTGTGTAATGGAGCAGAATCAATGTCATCATCTGTGACCTAGCTGATTAGTATTGGATGGTAGGTTGCCTTTCACTGTGCTTGGGGATGCCTTAGAGAACTTTCAGTAGCCAGCTCTTAAAATGCTTTATACATTTTAGGATTAAACATTTTTAGATTGCACACACAGTCCTAAAACAAAGAAAAACCTATTGCTTAAACAATGTCTGAAGTTTAGTATAATACTAGACCTTATGTATTATTTAAGTACAAACTAAGAAATGCCAAATACAGAACCTCAAATAAGATGAAAGTTTATTTCTTTCTTATGTGAAAGTCCAGACTGAAGCAGGTAGTCTTGGGTGGACAGATGGTTCTGATCCACTAGCTCATCCAGGCACCCAAGCTTGGGATCTCTACCCTCCTCAATGTATGGCTTCCATTTCTGGGTGCAAAAATGCTGCCCCAAATGCCACTGCCACCAATTAATTCCCAGTGGCTAGGAGATGACCCAGATGTTGCATGCATCACTCCCTTTCACATTCTATTGGCCCAAATGTGATCACAAGGCCACAAGAAGCTGCAAATAAGACTGTGCGATATGGTCTGTCACCGGGCACCCATGGACCCAGCTGAAATACATGACTTCTGTTACTAAATGAAAAATGAGGCCAGGTGTGATGGCTTACACCTGTAATCTCAGTACTGTGGGAGGCTGAGATGGGCAGATCACTTGAGGTCAGGAGTTTGAGACCCGCCTGGCCAACATGGTGAAACCTGTCTCTACTAAAAATACAAAAATTAGCCAGGCATGGTCACGGGCACCTGTAATCCCAGCTACTCAGGAGGCTGAGGCAGGAGAATAGCTTGAACCTGACAGGCGGAAGTTGCAGAGAGCCGAGATCGCAGACTGCACTCCAGCCTGGGTGACAGAGCAAGACTCTGTCTCAAAAAAAAAGGAAAGCGAGAGAATGGATACAGGGAGTAGTGGCAGGTAACAGAAGTCTCCTCTGTTTCTCAGTAATTATTGGAAAGAAATTGAATGTGTAATTTCATTTAACAAGAATTTTTCCTGCTGGTTAGGGGCATAGCAAAAAAATAAAAATTAAAAAGAAACCAAGAATGTATTGAATGCTTCTTGAGTGCTAGTATCCTAGTTTTCCCCTGGAGAGATCCCCCCGAAAAAGAGGACTTTATTAGTAGGATACCTTTAAAAGGAAGATCCTAATGTATTTTAAAATAAGTTAACTTCACAGGACTGTCCCTAACATATTCATTTCTTTGCCGGAAATTATAGCAGAGAAAAACCCTTTCTCTTTTCACCTGGCATCAATTAAATGTAAATGTCTTGAATGCTCACAGATGATATGGCATAGGATGAGCTCATGGTGATGTAAAAAGCTGGCGTAATACTCACTAGGTGCTAGAAACCAAGCCATTTTGGTCTAGCAGGAAAAATATGCCAGGACTGCAAGTGATTGTCATGAGGCCCTTTGCTGTTTGTCATTCTCTCCTCATTTTCATACTGCACATTTAGTCCTACCCAAAATAAATACTTTACAGTTGTCCTTTAGAAGCAGAGGGAGCTCTGGGCTGGAAGGCAAAAGCCCCAGGGTTGATAATAAGCTCGGCTGCCAAACAGTTGGTATGACCCTGAAGAAATAACAAACAGGGCCTAGGTTTCTATTCACTAATTCATCCTGCGAACATGTATTTGTCACTTGCTGTGCAGATTCTGTACTAAGTCTGTGGAGGTATCCTTCATCTCTCCCCTTCTTGGACTCTTTATGATGCTCTATGTATCCCAGCCTCTATGGGCCATAGAAATGTGGCTACAACCTCATCACATACACAAACCAAACAAACATCTGCAGCATTGCTGTTTGCGGCAGAGACTGCTGATTCTCTCCCACTACGCATTCTCCTGTTCTTCTATTGTAATAGAAGCCCTGATCTTCTGTTGGGCACAAGGCAACCCCTTCAATCCTACTTGTTAGCTACAGGTGTGCATGCATCAAGTTCTGGCCAATAAGATGTGAGTGGAAGCAATATGTGCAACTTCCATGTTATGTTCTGAAAAACAAGAGATGTGCCCTCCCGTTCCTTTTCCCCCTTCCTGCTGGCTGGGAGGCAGGCATGGGCCAGGGTCATCTTGGACCAAGTAGAAGAGGGCAACATCCAAGGATAGCAATGAAACAAGATGGAAGAAACCTTATACCCTGTATTTGTATTCTATTTCTCTGTAATAATCTATCCTAAAATGTAGCAACTTATAAAAACATTTATGATCTCACAGTTTCTTTTAGTCCGGAATCTGAGCATGGCTCTACTGGGTCCCCTGACTCAGGGTTTCTCACCAGGATGCAATCAAGCCATTGGCCAGAGCTGCTGTAGGTCAATGCTCAAGTTGGGGAGGATCCACTTCCAAGGTCATTGGTGTGACTGCTGGGAGCCCTCGAACCCCAGCTGGACATTGATGTCTTATCACTTCTGCCACATAAAGTTGGTTAGAAGGCCCCACCCACATGTGAGGTGATTATGCAAGGCCATGAACACCAGGAAGAGAGGTCTGGGGAGCCACTGCAGAGGCTGTGCACTGTACATGCTCCCTCCCATAGCTGGTCTGCTTATGCCACAACTGTTACAGGAAAGTGAAATAAACAACCGTCTTCTTTAAAGTAGGGTCTGCATTAGAGCAGCCAACGTTCTGTTCTAATTGATGCAGTGCCAGATTTGTTTAATTCTGTGAAACATTTGTCCAGTTATTGAGGCCCTTGTAATAGGCATTTTCTGGAATATCTGCCAAGCGAAATCACTTTCTCTGAAAACTATCTCCCTTCCTCCTCCTATACCTCACCTGCCCTATCTGAGGACTTCTGTGGCCATTTTTGTAATTTAAAAAACCTGCTTGTCGTCATATAATGAAAGAAAGGGTAAAATGCTGACTTCATGTGGGCCAAATCTGTCACCCAGGAATCTGGAATTGGGATCCAGAAACCCTGATCAGTGTCTCTCGTGAGAACTGGACATCGTGTGACATTAGGACGGGGTCTGCATGTGCATGGGAAAGCGAGCAAGCCAGTTTGCCGAGAGAAGGAAGAGACAGAGGTGCCGAGAAGCCTTCAGAGTGGGCTTGGTTCACAGCATCCCATTCCAGGCCCTTCTGAAGCCCAGCTCTGGCCCAGGTATGGAGATGCCTCTGCCCAACTCCAAACATATGTCCTCATCGCTCCCTTGTTTTCATTTAAACCCATCTAAGTGGGCTTTGGGTGTTTGAAATTAATCTCTAAGAAAGGCCTTTAGTGTTTTGAGTTTTCAACACCTAACCTCAACATCATCTCACCCAGCTCCTAGCATCCTGTGAGCTCTCCTACATCTCCTCCCCTGAAAAAAAAAGTCACAAAATCTTGCTGGAAAACACGTGGGGCAGGATCAACATGGCCTACTGAGAAGAAACGTGCAAGGGTGGGCGCAGCATGGATAGATACCTGTGATCTGACATCACTTTGTTGGAGGTCAGGAGGGGGAGATTCTTTGGTGCCATTAGGTGACAAAGATTCAAAAATGTCATCCCCTCTTGCCTCAATCCCCTGTGCACTCACATGCTACTTGTATGGCCCCAAAACAAGGAACTCCACAGCCTGGTTACTGAGCTGTTAGAAACAGCACCCAACTCTGTGAGTTGACCCCTACCCCTTCCCTGGAGTGGCTTTGCTTTTGGGTTTTCTAATGTCACTCCAAGAGACAGAGTCTCTGCTCAGAGATAGCATCTTTCTCCACGCATGCCCTCCACGTGCTACTCTCCGTCTGGATTGTTTACTTCGGAATCCAGGCCAGGGTGCTGGGGATGGTTGTATTTCTTGAGTGGAATTCTGCACTCCCCGTCTGGAGTCACACTCTGCATTCCTTCAATGCCTCTTCTGAGCTGGAAGGTCATTTTGCAGCAAAGCTATTGGCTGCACAAGCTCATGGAGGCCTCGCACCCGACCTTGTCCCAGCAGCTGACCCTCTGGTATGGAGGGAGGTGGAGTGGGATGTGGTAAACAGGAAGACAGCAAACCCTGACTTGGCTTGGGGAGCAGGAAACATCAGCCACCACGCTCAGGCCTGTGCCCCAATCACAACCTCCTGGGGTTGCTGTGCCTCCCGGGCTGGTGGAAGGATTGTTCTCAGCAGCTTGGGATTGTCAATGCAGCAGGAAGAATTTTATCCTAAGATGCCACCTCAAAAATATCATGGCTTCTGAGTCTGGTGTGACAGATGGATAGACAGATGGAGGAAAATAGGACAAGGGAGAGTCAGAGGGAGAGAGCGGTTGAGTGCTGGGCCTGTACCCCCAACTCGTATTCTAAACTGCTGCCTGTCCCCACCCTATCTTCCAATCTCTCCCCACCCAGCTGCATTTTGCTATTTCTACAACTTCTAACATACTATACTCTACTTTTATTATCAGACTTTCCATACTAGGATGTAAGCTCTTTGAGGGCAGAGAATCTTCGTTCACTGATAAGGAGCCTAACAGTACCTGGTACATGCAGCCATTCAACAAATATTTGTTGAATAAGTGTATGGATGGATGGATGGATGGATGGATGGATGGATGGATGGATGGATGGATTTCCCTAGGGATGCTTTTAGCAATTTCCCTACCATATTTCTTTCACTATTTTCCTGCTGTTTTTCAAACTGGGAATGCCCTCGCCCAACCCCACAAATCAGCCCTGTTCATCTCTCAAATGCCAGCTCCAATGCCTCTCCTGCAGTATGGCCTTGTGGTTAAGAGCCACCATTGCAGGGTTCAAATCCCCACTCCTCTGCTTTTTCACTGTGTAAGCTTCAGTTTACATACCTAATGGGATTACCACAAAGACAAAATAACATCATGTCCAAACCATGTTTAATTAACACATGCCCCCTAATGTTCCCAGTTAGGTACCGTCTCTCCCTCCTTTGAGCATGCATGTTACATTGAGTCTCTCTTATGAACTCTTCACATTTTCTTTTGTATCCTAGCTATTCTTGTACATGTAGTATTTTCCTTGACAGAAGGCTCCTTTTGAAACAGTATTTTTTTAAATACATATTCTTAAACACCCTCCTTGAGTATTTTTACGTGCATCATTTTAACAAAGAAACATCAAAGCACAGGAGTGAATGTGCTGGGAAGAAGGAGTGGGGGAGAGATTACTATTCTGAGGATGAATGAGACATTGTCTGGGAGGGCTTGAAGGATGGGATGCAGAAACACACAATCAAAAAAACAGTCACCCAATACAGCATTTCATGTCATGAGCTGCAACTTCATAGAAGTTTTCAGAGCCCATGCATAGGAATCATCCATCTCCTATGAATCAGAAGCCCCCAGTTCAAAGGAAGCTGGTGAAGAAGCAAGAGTCAGCCCCAGAACCGAGGCAGCAAAGAGTTGGCTTCTGAAGAAAAGGACCTGCCCCTTTCTGTTGCAGGAATCTCCTACAAAGTCATTCGTGATAAACACTGGTTTGTTTCTGCAATCTGGCTTTTATCCCTTCAAAGGTTCCTGAATGGGGGCAATTAACAGAGATGGGGAAGCCAAGAAAATGCACTGTGAGTATAAACAGCTTGACAGGACATTTATACAGAGAATTCAGAACACAGTCCTCATTCCCCAGCATGGTACAAGCCAGAGGGGAGATTTTTAGAGCAAGAGACACCCATCTTTTGTCTTCTTTCTAGGAGGTGTTCTTCTGTCAGGTATGAAGGGTCTTGGTTGAGTTTCAGAAAAAGGATGGGTGACTAATTGGGATCACAGGGTAGCAGTGCACCGAGGAACCTAACCACTGTCTTCACTCAGGACCACTGAAGCTCTTTTATAGGAAACAGAAGGGAAGAAGTCATAACTTTTTTTCCCCAACTTCATTGAGATGTAACTGAAAAACCCCAGCCCCTGGTAGCCACCATTCTACTCTCTACTTCTATGAATTCGACTATTTAAACTTCACAAATGAGTGAGATTATGCAATATCTGTTTTACTGCATCTGGTTTATTTCACTTAGCATAAGGTCCTCCAGGTTCATCCATGCGGTTACAAATGACAGGATTTTCTTCTTTTTAAAGGTTCAGTGATATTCCATTATGTACACATACACACACACACACACACACACACACACACACACACTCCACATCACATTTTCTTTATCGAGAGGACAGATTAATCACTCAGGAAATGTAAACCAAAATCACAATGAGGGTCGGGGGTGGTGGCTCACACCTATAATCCTGGCACTTTGGGAGGCTGAGACAGGGGCATCACCTGAGGCCAGGAGTTCGAGACCAGCCTGGCCAATATAGTGAAACCCTGTCTCTACTGAAAATAAAATATATATACAAAAATTAGCCAGGCATGGTGGCACACACCCGTAGTCCCAGCTCGTCGGGTGGCTGAAGCACAAGAATTGCTCGAATCTGGAAGACAGAGGCTTCAGTGAGCCTAGATCACGCCCACTGCCCTCCAGCCTGGGTGGCAGAGCAAGACTCCATCTCCAAAAAAAAATACACACACACACACACACACACACACACACACAATGAGATATCACCTCACAACTGTTAGAATGACTATTTCTAACAGAAAGACAAAAGATAACAAGGATGTGGAGAGAAGAAAACCCTTGTACACTGTTGATGGGAATGTACATTGATATGATCTAACCTTTGAAACCTGAATGAGCCAATCTGACTTCACTGGATGATGCATGGTCAGGATTCAATTATTGTAGATCTAATTATCAGTTTTCTCCTTCCTGTGTGCCAGGCAGGCGGGATCTCCTGTCCTAGAAAAGGTTTATAAAGGTCTCAGGGTTCATATGTAAGAGTTTATGCCTCAGAGGCAGGCTGACTTGAGATAGAACCACGGATCTGCTGTCTACTGACTGTTAGACCTGGCAAGCACCTGGCCTTGTTAAGGCTTACTTTCTCTTTCTCTGAAATGGGAATAAAGTTAGTATGCACCTCGCTGGGATTATCTTTAGGAATAATAAAGAAATAAGCACAATTCCGGGCTGCCAAATGTCCTCAGTGAAGTTTAGCTCTTATGATTATTATTAAAACATGAAATCTACATTCTGTGGAGGAAGAGGAAGGGGCTGTCATGTCAGAGAAGAGAGAGGAATTGGTTTTTAGAATCCAAGTAGAATGAGTGTCTTGAAGCCACATATCTAGCTTTGCTTTTTGAAAAGAATATTAGAACTTTTCAGGGGCGATAGATCTGTTCACTATATGGACTGTAGTAATTGTTTCAGAGTTGTATACATATGTCAAAACTTATCAAATTATGTACTATTTTATTTTATTTTATTTTATTTTATTTTATTTTATTTTTTGGAGACAAAGTCTCTCTCTGTTGCCCAGGCTGGAGTACAATGGCACGATCACAGCTCACTGTAGGCTTGAACTCCCAGACCCAAACAATCCTCCTACCTCAGCCTCCCCAGTAGCTGGGCCCATAGGTGTGCACTAACATGTCTGGCTAATTTTTAAAATTTTCATAGAGACAGGGTTTCCCTTTGTTACCCAGGCTGGTCTTGAACTCCTGGGCTCAAATTATCCTCCCATCTTGGCCTCCCAAGGTGCCTGGATTACATGTGTGAGCCACCATGCCTGGCCAAAACTTGTCAAATTATAGACTTTAAATGTGTGCAATTTATTGTATTTTGGTTACACTTAAATAAAGCTGTTCTAAAAATTATCTTTTAGAACAGCAAGGAAATGGAGACCATAATGATATTGATTTTCAGGCAGGTGATTACAAGCGGCTGAGCACATGAATAAACGAACACTCACATATGAAGCAATACTGATCACATATGACCATTCCTTACAATTTTCTTAATATCCCTCCTTTCTCTCCCCCTTCATCTACCCATAGCCTTCCACATGTAAGCCCCAGATCAAGTCCCACCTCCTCGCAAAAGCCTTCACTGACACCTTATTGCAATTGTACCTGTCTATGTCTTAACACATATACACTGTAATTTGTCAAATAATGCCTCCAGACTTCTGATGAGCTCTTGTTCTATTATTTAGATTGTTTAACTTGTCATATGTTTGCGGTGATGTTAAGCTTTTGAAAAAAATAGGAGACACTTCTTTTGTGATTGAGCACATAGGACTTGATAAATATGTTCCCATTGAATGACAAAATTTAGAGTTCTATGTCCTAGACTTGACTCTCATCACCACAAACTTCAAGGCATGATCCCCAACATTCTATTGGATAGAAACTTTGATGGTATCAAAGACTCCTTGACATAAGCAGGCCATCAACTGAGCCTTGACTGTTTATCACTTGTTTAAATATGAAGATTTTGTTTTAATTGTATTTGTTGTTCATAATGGCTTTTCATCCACAACTGTACAACTAAAGGGTCTGACTTGAGAAACTCAAAAGCCTATTTTGAAAGCAGTAGAGTTTAAAACACTTCTTCCAGTTCCTTCCACATTTGAACAGAATAGTTCTAAGTCCCAGCCAAGCTTGGGCCCTGGAACACAGGGTGCCTGGGAAAAGCTACCCAACACCATCGAGGTGGCCGCCCTGATCCTATTCCATTATCCTAAGCCCTTTCGTTTTCTGTTTGTTTGTTTTTAGCTCCCCTGGAAGTCTAATGGAGTCAGATATCACATCTCTCAGAAAAGGAATGACATTTATAATGTCATTCTGCTCCTGCAAATGGAAGGGTTATCTTGGGATTTTGCCCATCAGTGCTCTCCAGAATCTCAGGCGGCTTCTTAGCCTGGTGCACTTGGAGTCAGCTCCAAGCCTGGAGGTTTAGCATCCAGGGAGCCTCAGACCTGATCATAAGGCCCACAGTTGAGAGTTAGCAGGACAGCCCTAAGTATCCTCTTCCTGTTTCAGAGGGTTGCTGGCAAGTTTCTGAAAACCTGCAGCTTTTTTATGTCTTTAATGCTGGGCTCTTTGCCATCATTCATTTCAGGACTAGAGGTAGCCCTGTTTAATATTAGGCTGTTCCGCCTACCCCCGCCACCATCCGAATAAGAAAGGATAGGCTCCATCATGTTTAGTGCCTGCCAAGGTAGTGGTGTCACTGGGGACGGTCACAGGGATGCACCCTGGGGAAAGGGCAAGTAAGGTTTTGCTTTTCTGCTGTCAGAGAGAAGACAGAGAGCAGCTTTTTGGGTAGGAACTGAAAACAAAACTAAACAAAACAGAAACAGTAATATTTAGGAGGGCATACTCTTTTTCCAAAATGGTCTTTGTGGCTTTGTTTTTCTATTAAATAATTATTCTTGCTGAATGAACTGTTTACATTAGCATTTCTTAAACTGGGTTCCATTGTGTCAATAGGTATTTCTTCAAAAAAAGACGTAGGCAGAGAGTTCCATTATCAAAACAGTTCAGAAAATAAAGGTCTGGAGAGCAAGGGCTCTAAGGACCAGCTATAGGGATTGGTGAAAGCTTACAGTGGTCACAAGGAAGGTGGCATTGGAGCCAGGCCGGATTCAGACCAGGCAGGGAGAAGGTTGCAGGCAAAAGGACCAATAAATAGGAAAATGAAAATGCTCAGGGAGAGATGAGACACCTCCGGCTTGGAGAGTTTAGTGCAGCCTAATTTTTGTTTATGTAATTCCAAGAAAATTCCCTCTCTTCTCATTGCTTTCCGGGAAGACACAGCCAGCAGCCTCCTTGGGGCAGACGCTGTCATTTGCCTCTCCAAAGCTCATACTTGCATGTGCACACACACACTTCTTCGCTGCAAGTAAAGCCTTAGTGTTTGTCTAGGTATCCCTCCCTCAGGTGGCAGGGGGGCAGAAAAAAACCCTCCCTCTGCTCCAAAAAGGTGATATTGGTTAGTCTAAGCCAATTATATTAATTCCTCTACACTTGCCATGGATTGATTTGGGCATGGTTATGTAACCCAGCCCCAACAAATGGAACCTGAGGGATAATCTTAGGAATTCTGGAAGAGTTTTTCTTCATAATAAGTAAGGACAGATACCTGGGAGGAAATGCAGTTTTCTTTGTTAGGTGTAGAATTTCTGCATGAAATTCTAGAAACTACTACAACCATCCAGCAATTTGGCAATGGACGGTGGGAGAAAGGGCAGACATTCTGAGAATAGGAGAACAGAAGGATGTAAAACACCTCGGCCTTTGATGACATAGTCATGCAGTCTAATTAACCATGGAACCACTCCATCTCTGGACTTGCTGTTAAGTGAGAGCATAAACTCCATCCTGCTTAGGCCACTTTTCATTGAGCCTTGGGCTCCTTGCAACTAGATATTTCATGAGCAGAGTTTCTCCCTTGACAGAACACATCTAACAACTTAACCATTGTGCTGCCTACCCATTCCTTGGGTAGACTCTTCAATTAGCCCCTTTGGAGTGTAGAGTTTGGCCTTTCAGGCTGCCTCTGGCCAATGCCTTCCTCTGCTTTTCCCTTGTCCTCTCCTTTGTCCATGTCCTGGTTCCCAGATACACTTACAGAAGATCCCATACTTCTCAACTGTAAAAAAAGGAAAAGTATCTCATCTCATAGGTATATCTAAAGAATTAAATGAGATGATGATGAAAAGAGGTTAAGACAGTGTCTGGCATGCAGTAAGTGGTCTACAAATTATAGTTTTAACAATGATAATGATAATAATTTTTAATTAAAGCTAATAACTACTTTGGATTGACTAAGCTTACCTAATTCAGATATGGTCATTCAAATTTCAGTGGGGTATTGTTGTTGTTACCAAATCTAGTATAGCAGCAAGAAAAAGCAATAATATGTAACATTGGTACATTGCCGTATAATTGGATCTTTTACTAAGCATATTTACATGTTTACCTTGTTTACTCCCAAAATAATATATATATTTTATATATATATATATATATATTTTTTTTTTTTTTTTTTTTTTTGAGACGGAGTCTCGCACTGTCACCCGGACTGGAGTGCAGTGGCGCCATCTAGGCTCACTGTAACCTCTGCCTCCTGGATTCAAGTGATTCTCCTCCCTCAGCCTCCTGAGTAGCTGGGATTACAGGCGCCTGCCACCACATCTGGCTAATTTTTTTGTATTTTTAGTAGAGATGGGGTTTCACTATGTCAGCCAGGCTGGTCTCAAACTCCTGACCTCATGATCCACCTGCCTCAGCCTCCCAAAGTGCTGGGATTACAGGCGTGAGCCACTCTGCCAGGTCAAGAATCTTTTAAGTGTCAGTATCATTTCCATTTTACTGAAGCTACTGAAGTTAAAAGAGCCTAACTAAGTGCCTCAGCTCACATACCTGGTGATTGAAATTCAAATCTTAACAGACTCCAAAATACATGTTCTTTCTATCACATCACCTCTCTCATTCACATGCATACAGCTCACTGCAGTTGACTGCTCTCAGCTTCTAAAGTTTTGTGGCTGGCCTCTGTGACCACCTAGATTGGTTAGTTTCTCTCCATTTAATAACTTTCATGTTAATATCCCTTGAAAATGTTCATGGTTCTGAGAGTAGTACAGGGCAGGGGAGAAGAGAAGAATGGCAAACAGACCAGTGTTCTAGCATCCTCTATGAAAGGCTGGGTTTGCTGCTGTAATTTGTATAAGCAGCTCCTGTTTTTGGCAATAAGTTGAGTATTCACACTACTTCTTAGCTTTTCTTTGTTTACCCAGGGGGTGAGACTCTGTGATAAGGAGTCGCTAATGAGGTTTGTGTGACTAGGAGTGGACATGTGCTGTGAAAACTGTTTACCTTTCACTGAGTGTCAACAGGGTCCACTGGACGGCTGTCAAGAGATGCTCATTCAGAGAAACAGAGAGACAGAGAGAGAGAGAGAAAGAGAGAGAGATTTCCTCTTTAGGAAAAATGTGGGTGAGTTAGAAACTAGAGAAGAAAATCTTTTGGAATTCAACACAAAAGAAACAGATGAGCTTAATGATTGGCTTAATGGCTTGGGAATGTTTATCAATGTCAATTCTTACTGGCATTCTCGTATATGACTGTCTAAATTGTTCTCTCCCAATAACTACCCATGCTTTTAGGAAGTATTTGGTTCTCTTTCTTCTTCCCAGCATCTACCACAGTCAACCCAAAACAGGCACCTAAACATGAAGAGTTTGGTTTCTTTGGGTATTCTGTTGCATTTCACAGTATCTGAACAGGGGCTTGAGATAATCACTGGTCAGGGACCTTTAGAATGAGTGACTGTAACTCTGAATGGGAGGTTGAACTGAATTATAAAAGGTTTCTCAAACTTTTGAACTTTCTTTCTCCTGATTAGGCACTAGTCTTTTCCATGATCTTCAGGGGATGGAGAAGGAAGAGAGATAAAGGCAGGAAGTAGCTTTGCATCCCACCACTACAGTTGTTTCTGATGCTAGAGCTTCAATCAGATCTTTGACACTGAAGCATATCTGATATGGTTTGGATCTGTGTCCCCACCCAAATCTCGTGTCAAATTGTGATCCCCAATGTTGGAGATGGGGCCTTGAGGGAGAAGATTGGATAATGGGGGTGGTTTGTCATGGTTTAACACCATCCCCTTTTGCGTTGTCATGGTGAGAGTGAGTTATCATGAGATCTATTGTTTAAAAGTGTGTAGCACCTCCCCCAACTCTGTCTTCCTCCTGTTATGGCCACGTGAAGACATGCCTGCTTCCCCTTCACCTTCTGACATGATTTTGAGTTTCCTGAGGCCTCCTTAGCCATGCTTCCTGTACAGCCTGCAGAATCATGAGCCAATTAAACCTCTTTTCTTTATACATTACCCAGTCTCAGGTATTTATTTATAGCAGTGCAAGAACAGACTAGTACAGAAAATTGGTACCAGAAGTAGGGTACTGATATAAAGGTACCCAAAAATGTGGAAACAGCTTTGGAACTGGATAATGGTGCAACATTTTGGAGGGCTCAGAAGAAGATAGGAAGATGAGGGAAAGTTTGAAACTTCCTAGAGACTTGTTGAATGGCTATGACCAAAATACTGATAGTGATATGGACAGTGAAATCCAGGCTGAGGAGGTCACAGATGGAAATGATGAACTTATTGGGAACTGGAGTAAAAGTCACTCTTGTTATGTGTCAGCAAAGAGACTGGCAGCATTGTGCCCCTGCTCTAGGGATCTGTGGAACTTTGAACTTGAGAGAGATGATTTAGGGTATCTGGCAGAAGAAATTTCTAAACATCAAAGTGTTGAAGATGTTACCTGGCTGCTTCTGAAAGCCTGTGCTCGTATGTGTGAGCAAATAAGTGACCTGAAACTTGAACTTATCTTTCAAAGGAAAGCAGAGCACACTAGTTTGGAAAACTTGTAGCCTGGGCATATGGTAGAAAAGGAAAACCATTTTCAGGGTTGGAATTCAAGCAGGCTGCAGAAGTTTCCATAAGTAAAGAGGAGTCAATTGCTAATAGCCAAGACAATGGGAAAAAGGCCTCAGAGGGATTTCAGAGGTGTCCTAGGCAGTACCCCCACCATCACAGGCCTTGAGGCCTAGGAGGGAATAATGGTTTTGTGGGCCAGGCCTAGGGCCCTTCTGCTCTGTGCAGCATTGGGACATGGTACTCTGCATCTTGGCAGCTCTAGCACTAGCCCTGGCTCAAAGGGCCCCAGATACAGCTTGAGGTGCTGCTCCAGATGGTGCAAACCATAAGCCTTGATAGCTTCCATGTGGTGTTAAGCCTGCAGGTGCACAGAGTACAAGGGTTGAGGTTTGGGAGCCTCCATCTACATTGCAGAAGATGTATAAAAAAATGAGGATGTCCAGGCAGAAGCCTGCTGTAGGAATGGAGCCCTCATGGAGAACTTCTACTAGGGCAGTGTGGAGGTGAAACGTGGGTTGGAGCCCTCACACAAAATCCCCACTGGGGCACTATCTAGTGGAGCTGTGAGAAGAGGGACATCATCCTCCAGACCCTAGAATGGTAGATCCACCAACAGCTTGCACTTTGCACATGGAAAAGCTGCAGGCAGTCAGTGCCAGCATGTGAAAGCAGCCAAAAGAGCTGTACCCTGCAAAGCCTCAGAGGAAAAGCTGCCTGAGGCCTTGGGAGCCCACCCTTTTCACCAGTGTGCCCTGGATGTGAGCCATGGAGAAAAAAGAAATTATTTTGGAGCTTTAAGATTTAATGACTCTCCTGCTGGGTTTTGGGCTTGCATGAGACCTGTAGCCCCTTTCTTCTGGCCATTTTCTTTCTTTTTGTAACAGGAGTATTTACTCAATGCCTATACCCCCATTCTATCTTAGAAGTAACTAACTGGTATTGATTTTACAAGTTCATAGATCCATAGACAAGGCTTATATAGCCTTATCTCAGATGAGACTTTGGAGGGTGGACTTTTCAGCTGATGCTGGAATGAGTTAAGACTTTGGGGGAATGTTGAGGTCTGTTCCAAGATGGCCGAATAGGAACAGCCCCGGTCTGCAGCTCCCAGCGTGATTGACACAGAAGGCAGATGATTTCTGCATTTTCAACTGAGGTACCCAGTTCATCTCAATGGGACTTGTTGGACAGTGTCCAGCCCATGGAGGGTGAGCCAAAGCAGGGTGGAGCATCGCCTCACTCAGGAAGCACAAGGGGTCAGGGGATTTCCCTTTCCTAGCCAAGCGAAGCTGTGACAGACTGTACCTGGAAAAATGAGACACTCTTGCCCAAATATTGCACTTTTCCCAAGGTCTTAGCAACCAGCAGACAAGGAGATTCTCTCCCATTCCTAGTTCGCTGGATCCCATGCCCATGGAGCCTTGCTCACTGCTAGTGCAGCAGTCTGAAATCAAACTGCGAGGTGGCAGTCTGGCTGGGGGAAGGGCATCCGCCATTGCTGAGGCTTGAGTAGGTAAACAAAGCGGCCAGGAAGCTCGAACTGGGTGGAGCCCACTGCAGCTCGGCAAGGCCAATTGCCTCTATAAACTCCACCTCTATGGGCAGGGCATAGCTGAACAAAAGGCAGCAGACAACTTCTGCAGACTTAAACATCCCTGTCTGACAGCTCTGAAAAGAGCAGTGGTTTTCCCAGCACAGCGTTTGAGCTCTGAGAATGGACAGACTGCCTCCTCAAGTGGGCCCCTGACCCCCGTATAGCCTAATTGGGAGACATCTCCCAGTAGGGGCCGATAGACACCTCATATAGGCAGGTGCTCCACTGGGAAGAAGTTTCCAGAGGAAGGATCAGGCAGCAATATTTGCTATTCTGTAATATTTGCTATTCTGCAGCCTCTGCTGGTGATACCCAAGCAACCAGAGTCTGGAGTGGACCTTCAGCAAACTCCAACAGACCTGCAGCTGAGGGACCTGACTGCTAGAAGGTAAACTAACAAACAGAAAGGAATAGAATCAACGTCAAGAAAAGGACATCTACACCAAAACCCCATCTGTAGGTCACCAACATCAAAGACCAAAGGTAGATAAAACCACAAAGATGGGGAGAAACCAGAGCAGAAAAGCTGAAAATTCTAAAAACCAAGCACCTCTTATCCTTCAAAGGATCACAGCTCCTTGCCAGCAATGGAACAAAGCTGGATGGAGAATGACTTTGATGAGTTAACAAAAGTAGGCTTCAGAAGGTTGGTAATAATAAACTTCTCCAAGCTAAAGGAGCATGTTTGAACCCATTGCAAGGAAGCTAAAAACCATGAAAAAAGGTTAGATGAATGGCTAACTAGAATAAGTAGTGTAGAAAAGACCTTAAACGACCTGATGAAGCTAAAAACCATGGCACAAGAACTTCTTGATGCATGCACAAGCTTCAAAAGCAGATTCGAACAAGTGTAAGAAACGATATCAGTGATTGAAGATCAAATTAATGAAATAAAGTGAGAAGACAAGTTTAGAGATAAAAGAGTAAAAAAAACCAAACAAAGCCTCCAAGAAATATGGGACTATGTGAAAAGGCCAAATCTACATTTGACTGGTGTAACTGAAAGTAATGGGGAGAATGGAACCAAGTTGGAAAACACTCTGCAGGATATTATCCAGGAGAACTTCCCCAATCTAGCAAGGCAGGTGAACATTCAAATTCAGGAAATACAGAGAACACCACAAAGATACTCCTCAAGAAGAGCAACCCCAAGACACATAATTATCAGATTCTCCAAGGTTGAAATGAAGGAAAAAATGTTAAGGGCAGCCAGAGAGAAAGGTCAGGTTACCCGCAAAGGGAAGCCCGTCAGACTAACAGCGGATCCCTCAGCAGAAACTCTACAAGGCAGAAGAGAGTGGGGGCCAATATTCAACATTCTTAAAGAAAAGAATTTTCAACCAAGAATTTCATATCCAGCCAAACTAAGCTTCATAAGTGAAGGAGAAATAAAATACTTTACAGACAAGCAAATGCTGAGAGATTTTGTCACCACCAGGCCTGCCCTAAAAGAGCTCCTGAAGGTAGCACTAAACATGGAAAGGAACAACCGGTACCAGACACTAGAAAAACATGCCAAATTGTAAAGACCATCGATGCTAGGAAGAAACTGCATCAACTAATGTGCAAAATAACCAAATAATTTGCACAAAATAATGTGCAAAATAACAAAATAATGTGTGATCAAATTCACACATAACAATATTAGCCTTAAATGTAAATGGGCTAAATGACCCAATTAAAAGACACAGACTGGCAAACGGGATAGAGCCAAGACCCATCAGTGTGCTATATTCAGGAGACCCATCTCATGTGCAAAGATTCACATAGGCTCAAAATAAAGAGATGGAGGAAGAGCTACCAAGCAAATGGAAAGCAAAAAAAAGCAGGGGTTGCAATTCTAGTCTCTGAGAAAACAGACTTTAAACCAACAAAGATCAAAAGAGACAAAGAAGGCTATGATATAATGGTAAAGGGATCAATTCAACAAGAAGAGCTAATTATCCTAAATATATAAGCACGCAATACAGGAGCACCCAGATTCATAAAGCAAATCCTTAGAGACCTAAAAGAGACTTAGACTCCCACACAGTAACAATGGGAGACTTTAACAGCCCACTGTCAATATTAGACAGATTAATGAGACAGAAGGTTAACAGGGATATCCAGGACATGAGCTCACCTCTGCACCAATTAGACCTAATAGACATCTACAGAACTCTCCACCCCAAATCAAAAGAATATACATTCTTCTCAGCACCAAATCACACTTATCTAAAATTGACCACATAATTGAAAGTAAAGCACTCCTCAGCAAATGTAAAAGAACAGAAATCACAACAAACTGTCTCTCAGACCACAGTGCAATGAATTTAGAACTCAGGATTAAGACAGTCACTCAAAACAGCACAACCACATGGAAACTGAACAACCTGATCCTGAATGACTACTGGGTAAATAATGAAATGAAGGCAGAAATAAAGGTGTTCTTTGAAACCAATGACAACAAAGACACAATGCACCAGAATCTCTAGGACACATTTAAAGCAGTGTGTAGAGGGAAATTTATAGCACTAAACGCCCACACGAGAAAGTAGGAAAGATCTAAAATCGACACCTTAACATCGCAATTAAAAGAACTAGAGAAACAAGAGCAAACAAATTCAAAAGCTAGCAGAAGACAAGAAATAGCTAAGATCAGAGCAATACTGAAGGAGATACAGACAAAAAACCCTTCAAAAAATCAATGAATCCAGGACCTGGTTTTTTGAAAAGATCAACAAAATTGATAGACCGCTAGCAAGACTAATAAAGAAGAAAAGAGAGAAGAATCAAATAGATGCAGTAAAAAATGATAAGGGGGATATCACCACCAATCCCACAGAAATTCAAACTACCATCAGAGAATACTATAAACAACTCTATGCAAATAAACTAGAAAATCTAGAAGAAATGGATAAATTCCTCGACACATACACCCTCCCAAGACTAAACCAGGAAGAAGTTGAATCTCTGAATAGACCAATAACAGTCTCTGAAATTGAGGCAATAATTAATAGCCTACCAACCAAAAAAAGTCCAGGACCAGACGGATTCACAGCCGAATTCTACCAGAGGTATAAAGAGGGCTGGTACCATTCCTTCTGAAACTATTCCAATCAACAGAAAAAGAGGGAATCCTCCCTAACTCATTTTATGAGGCCAGCATCATCCTGATACCAAAGCCTGGTAGATACACAACAACAAAAAAAGAGAATTTCAGACCAATATCTCTGATGAACATTGATGCAAAAATCCTCAATAAAATACTGGCAAACAGAATCCAGCAGCGTATCAAAAAGCTTATCCACCACGATCAGGTCAGCTTCATCCCTGGGTTGGAAGGCTGGTTCAACATATAGAAATCAATAAATGTAATCCATCACATAAACAGAACCAATGACAATAACCACATGATTATCTCAATAGATGCAGTAAAGGACTTCGGCAACTTTCAAAAGTGCTTCATGCTAAAAAACCCACAATAACCTAGGTACTGATGGAACGTATCTCAAAATAATAAGAGCTATTTATGACAAACCCACAGCCAATATCATACTGAATGGCCAAAAACTGGAAGCATTCCCTTTGAAAACCAGCACAAGACAAGGATGCCCTCTCTCTCCACTCCTATTCAACGTAGTGTTGGAAGTTCTGGCGAGGGCAATCAGGCAAGAGAAAGAAATAAAGCGTATTCAGTTAGGAAAAGAGGAAGTCAAATTGTCCCTGTTTGCAGATGACATGATTGTATATTTAGGAAACCCCATCGTCTCAGCCCAAAATCTCCTTAAGCTGATAAGCAACTTCAGCAAAGTCTCAGGATACAAAATCAATGTGCAAAAATCACAGGTATTCTTATACACTAATGACAGACAAACAGAGAGCCAAATCATGAGTGAACTCCCATTCACAATTGCTTCAAACAGAATAAAATACCTAGGAATCCAACTTACAAGGGGTGTGAAGGACCTCTTCAAGGAGAACTACAAACCACTGCTCAGTGAAATAAAAGAGGACACAAACAAATGGAAGAACATTCCATGCTCATGGATAGGAAGAATCAATATTGTGAAAATGGCCATACTGCCCAAAGTAATTTATAGATTCAATGCCATGTCCATCAAGCTACCAATGACTTTCTTCACAGAATTAGAAAAAAGCTAAAGTTCATATGGAACCAAAAAAGAGCCCGCATTGCCAAGACAATCCTGAGCAAAAACCACAAAGCTGGAGGCATCACACTACCTGACTTCAGACTATTCTACAAGGCTACAGTAACCAAAACAGCATGGCACTGGTACCAAAACAGAGATATAGACCAATGAAACAGAACAGAGGCCTCAGAAATAACACCACACATCTACAGCCATCTGATCTTTGACAAACCTGACAAAAACAAGCAATGGAGAAATGATTCCCTATTTAATAAATGGTGCTGGGAAAACGGGCTAGCCATATGTAGAAAGCTAAAACTGGTTCCCTTCCTTACACCTTATACAAAAATTAATTCAAGATGGATTAAAGACTTACATGTTAGACCTAAAACCATAAAAACCCTAGAAGAAAACCTACACAATACTATTCAGGACATAGGCATGGGCAAGGACTTCATGACTAAAACACCAAAAGCAATGGCAACAAAAGCCAAAATTGACAAATGGGGTCTATTGAAACTAAAGTGCTTCTGCATGGCAAAAGAAACTACCATCAGAGTGAAAAGGCAACCTATAGAATGGGAGAACATTTTTGCAATCTACCCATCTGACAAAGGGCTAATATTCAGAATCTACAAAGAACTTAAACAAATTTACAAGAAAAAAACAAACAGCCCCATCAAAAAGTGGGCAAAGGATATGAATAGACACTTCTCAAAAGAAGACATTTATGCAGCCAACAGACACGTGAAAAAATGCTCATCATCACTGGTCGTTAGAGAAATGCAAATCAAAACCACAATGAGATACCATATCATGCCAGTTAGAATGGCGATTATTAAAAAGTCAGGAAACAACAGATGCTGGAGAGGATGTGAAGAAATAGGAATGCTTTTACACTGTTGGTGGGAGTGTAAACTAGTTCAACCATTGTGGAAGACAGTGTGGCGATTCCTCAAGGATCTAGAACAAGAAATACCATTTGACCCAGCCATACCATTACTGGGTATATACCCAAAGGATTAGAAATCATGCTACTATAAAGACACATGCACACATATTGTTTATTGTGGCACTATTCACAATAGCAAAGACTTGGAACCAACCCAAATGTCCAACAATGATAGACTGGATTAAGAAAATGTGGCACGTATACACCATGGAATACTATGCAGCCATAAAAAAGGATGAGTTCATGTCCTTTGCAGGGACATGGATGAAGCTGGAAACCATCATTCTCAGCAAACTATCACAAGGACAGAAAACCAAACACTGCATGTTCTCACTCATAGGTGGGAATTAAACAATGAGAACACTTGGACACAGGGAGGGGAACATCACACTCCAGGGCCTGTTGGGGGTTGGGGTGCTGGGGGACAGATAGCATTAGGAGAAATACCTAATGTAAATGACGAGTTGATGGGTGCAGCAAACCAACATGACACAAGTATACCTATGTATCAAACCTGCACGTTGTGCACATGTACCCTAGAACTTAAAGTATAATTAAAAAAAAAAAAAAAAGACTTTGGGGGAATGTTGAAAAGGCATGATTGTATTTTGCAATGTGAGAAGGACATGAGGTTTGGAAGGGGCCAGGGGCAAAATGATATGGTTTGGCCCTGTGTCCCCAGCCAAATCTCGTGACTAATTATAATCCTCAGTGTTGGAGGTTGTGCCTGGTGGGAGGTGATTGAATCATGGGGGTGGTTTCTCATGGGTTAACACCACCCACCTTGGAATTGCCATGGCAAGAGTGAGTTATCGCAAGATCTGGTTGTTTAAAAGTATGTAGCACCTCTCCCAGTCTGTCTTCCTCCTGCTCTGGCCATGTGAAAATACGCGTGCTTCCCCTTCACTTTCTGCCATGATTACAAGTTTCCTGAGGCCTCCTCAGCCATACTTCCTACAGAGTCTGCAGAACTGTGAGCCAATTAAACCTCTTCTCTTTATAAATTACCCAGTCTCAGGTTTTCTTTATAGCAGTGTGAGAACAGGCTGACCCAATACGTTAGAAACATATAGTGAAAACACCTCTCATAAAGTGTTTGTGGATTGAGGGAACTTTAAGAATGTGAATTAGTAAAATATTAATGTGGAGTTTGAATACGCTATTCAAAAAGTGGGGGGACTACGAATCTGTGAGTTTTTTATTCTTTAACACATTAGAATAACGCTTTGTTGTGCTGTGTGTTTTTTCTCCTCCAACTAGATATGCTCTTTGAGGATCAAATACAATGTTGAGTGAATAATGTTGTGTAAATGTTTAGCAAAGAAATTATTGCTAGATACCCAGTGGGGGGTACATACTAGAAAGAGCATGTAGGTGATGAGGGCAGTCCTTACCAATGAGCAAGGCAGACTCAGCACAGTCAAAATGAGTAATAAGAGGCTGAGAATTTTTTCAGGAGCTTAGAAGATTCTATTGGGGATTCTTATTAAAGATATCAGATTAAACACATGCCTCAATGTTTACTGCCTCCTTAAATTCCACTGAAATAACAGTAAAAGGATGAAAAAAGGCATAAACATATAAAAATAAAGAATTTTCAAGAGGAGATAATAGCAACAAAATTTTGGAAGCTGGAAAACCACATGGATGAATAGTTACTGATTAGTAGGCCCAAGAAAGCTGAATTTTAAATGGGAAGAGTGGAGACACAATTTACGGTAAAGAATTCACAACAATCTCAAAAATTTGAGGCATCAGGCACTTCTAGAAGTTGGGAGAGAGTAGAGCTAAAACAAGCAGTATTTATTGAAAGTCTGTTTAAGAAGCAGTTAGACCACTCATATCCCTTCTCTTATCCCATGGAGCCAGGTGACAGGCTCTCTCTCACCCTAAAGAAGACAGAGGGTTGGTCTTTGAAAAGGTAAATCATAGTCTCTAGACTAGAGAACATCAGTCACAGCTGAGGATGGAGATGATGTAATAAAAATAGGGGGATAAAATGAATGTTTACTGAATGTTGAAACTCAACCAGTCATTTCCCCCTACTTGGCTCTCAAAACATTGAAAATCAGATTTATATCCTGCATGCAAAACACTAGTAAAGGCTTCTCTGTAGACTCTGATCAATTCACAAGAAAAGACCTAACACTCTTAGGGTTCCCCCAGAAAATAGCCTATCCGGCTCACCCCACCACGAAGTTCACAGTCAATGACCCCACTGGCCAGAGTTTCCAATCTGTGTTCCAGTGTCCCACTATGAAATATGATCATACAGTGAAATAGACATAATAAGGGAACGCCTCAATATAAAAAAATAGAGACAAAGCAAGTTAGAGGAAACAGAGACTATGAAAGGAGAAGAAACACTAGGGGTAGGGGGGAACTACTATTATCAGAAAAGAAGAAATTGCAACCATGAAATTGGTAGAAAACTATTAACATAAAGAATATTCAGAGCAAAGAAGAGGTCTTAGAAATTAGAAATCAGATCTCGGAAATTTAAAAAGACTCAAAAGAGAGACACAGAAAGAACAAAATGAAAAAGAGAAGAGACATAGGAGAGAACAGATAAGAAAATACTAGAGGACAAGTCCAAGAGCTTCAACATCTGAATAAAAGGAGTTTTGGGGAAGATGTTGTCATCCACAAAATAATTGAAGAAGATGTCCCAAAACTGAATGAAGTACAGAGTTTTCAGAGTGAAAGGCAATCATTGTGAAATTTCAGAAACATGTCTAGAAGACATTGTTAGTACCTTGACCAGGCAATCATTGTGAAATTTCAGAAACATGTCTAGAAGACATTGTTAGTACCTTGACCAGGTCCCCTTTACTAAGCCAATGCGTGCAACTGCTCTGCGTGTTGGCTGCTAATAACCTACAGACCTCTTCTCTGGAGAACTGCCTTCAGCAAAGCAGAAGCTGTGTCATCTGGGAGGTTCCAACAACCACTCAACTCCTACAAAGGAGAACTCACAACCAATGACTAACTGACTTGAAGGTTCCAAAGGTCAGTCACCTTGTCTCAAAAGGGGTACCAATTCTGTGGTTCAACTCTTGCTCCAGGGCATTCCACTAGATCAGATGGAAGCTCCAGTGGAGACCACATCCTTAGCTCATTCCCTAGACCCAGGGTGCTTCCTTAGCTTATCTTCTCTCCCAAGATTAATGCCTCAATTAATCACATGCACTCAAATTTCTGTCTCAGTCTGTTTCTAGAAAACCCAACCTAAAGCAATAGGAGAGAAAAGATTCTAAAAGCTTCCAAACAGAAAAACAGATTTTATACAAAGGATCAAGAATCAGAATGGCATCAGCCTTCTCAGCACTGGAAGCTAGAAGGCATGGGAGCAATTCCTTAAAAATTCTGAAGAAAAATAAATTTCAACATAGGATTCTATGTTGAATATCTGAGATAAATGGAATCCCCCTTGGGTAAATCAAAGACATTTTCAGAATCCAAATTCTCAAAAAACTTACCTCCTATGTACTTCCTTCTCAAAGGTACTTCATCAAAACAAAGGAATAAACCAAGAAAGAGGCAGATATATAGCAACTGAAAAATCATGCGATTCATAAATTTGGAAAAGAGAGCTGTATTTCTCCTAAAGGGTTGCAGCCTAGAGGCTGGCCATCCTGCAGGCTGGGAAGCATAGCCTCTGGAAGAAGTTTCTCCAAGAACAAGCACTTGGAGGAAAGGAAGGAAGGATGAGACAGGAATTTATGCTGAATGGGTTGGCTAAGTATACATATTCAACAGGTTATAGGAAGAGCTTTGAACATTTATGAAGGGGAGGCACACACATGCGTAGAAGAATGTATGTAACATGCATCCCATGTTCAACTGGGGGTGGAGACTTAATATTTAAATGTATTACAATGAAGCCCTATACATCAAAAGGTGAAGCAGAGGGTGCAAAGGCCTTCATTGTGCAGCCCTCCATAGACTGGCCAGAACCACTCCATGGTCGGTGGTCTCTTATTAGGAAGGAATGCTGGTCACTTGCTGTGTCGAAACCACAAAAGGGAGGGGCAGCATCAGGTGGTTGGTTAAAATCAGTGGTGATTTCTGTTCAGTCCTTAGGGAAAAAAGCCCAATGGCGGTTAGTGAAGAGGGAGGTATAATGAGGTATGTACCACTTCTCATCCTGTCATGGCTGGGAATTCAGTTTTTAAAGGTTTCTCTGGAGTCCTCTTGGCCAAGAGGGGGAGTTCATTCTGTTGGTTGGGGGACTTAGGATTTTATTTTTATTTCTCACATAGAATGCATGAAATAAAAGATCTAACAGAAGGGAAACATGACACCTCTTCAAGCATAAGCAGTTAATAGAATTATCTCATGTATGTAAAAGTACTGAGAGTTACACAAGTGGGGGAGATCTTAGGAATATAGTAGAGACAGTTACATAGAAAACTGGGCAAATGGGCTGGGTGCAGTGGCTCATGCCTGTAATCCCAGCAATTTGGGAGGCTGAGGCAGTTGGATCACTTAAGGCCAGGAGTTCGAGACCAGCCTGGCCACATAGCGAAACCCCGTCTCTACTAAAAATACAAAAATTAGCCAGATATGGCAGCATGCGCCTGTAATCTCAGCTACTCAGAAGACTGAGGCAGGAGAATCACTTGAACCCAGGAAGTAGAGATTGCAGTGAGCTGAGATCACACCACTGCCTGGGTGACAGAGAGAGACTATCTCAAAAAAAAAAAAAAAGAAAAAAGACAATTATTTATTAAATTCAAGGAAAACAAAATTTTGCTAGGAAAGTAATATACACGACTCAGCTACAGAGTTTACAAAGACATTATTATATAAGGGCTACTTATCAATCAAATCACAATTATAATATATTGAGAAAAGGGGACCAGAAATGTCTGTGTGTGGCTGAATTGAGTGGAGGTGGGAAAGAGGGATAAATCCTCATTTCCCATGGTTGGAATGGTTGGAAATCAATAGACAATGCTTAAAATTGAAAATTCATGAGTTTCAGTAGAAGCATGTGATTTAAGAATTTGGAGATAAAGACCAAAAGAAAGGGCCAGCAGATTTGAAAGCAAGAGTCATTTGGGAGTGATGAACAGATGCAGAGAGGCTGCTGTGTTTTTCTAGATGTCTTATAGATGTATTTGATTCTTTAAATCATGTGCAGTATAATCCTGATTTTAAAAAAGAAAACAAATAAAACATTAAAATGCCTCCAGGAGCAGAGGATACTGACTCTGTTTTTGGATAAAATGCTGTGAGGAAGTGATTTTGATCAGGTCCTGGTTTAGAGTTCAGGGTGAGAAAATTTTTTCTCAAGAGACCTAAGCTGCTGAGAGAAAAAGTTGACTGTAGATCCCAGAGGTGGAAGTTGAGTCCCAAAGCATAATGAGCATAAAAGCACTCTGACCCCAAGGTCAGAGCGGACCCTGCTGCTGGTTGGGAGAAGAGTGACAGGAGGCCAGCGTTTTATGGGCTTCACAACTTGTGAACTCAAGTGTGGTCACACATTCCAAGTCTAGACATCTTTTAGTTCAAATTATCTGCCCCCTAAAGTGAAGCAATCATAGCAAAGATTTAAAGATGCATATATTCCCACATATTCCTAAATCTGTTATCACACTTCTTATGGAAGCTGCCAGCCATAGATTACTCGGTTCAGACATCAGAAGCTGATATAAACCGGCAACTGAGTGCCTTAAAAGTGTTCTACCCCAAGTAGAAGGAAGTGTTTCAGCATGCAGGAGCAGGACCAACAAAAAACAATGGAATCAACAGTTTGTCTTGCTTTGCACACAAAGAGCAAATGAAGAGCTCTAGTCAGAGAGCTTAAATGTGACCTCTCCAGCTAGGGCAGTTCATCAAAATTGATGGCCAGTGGATTCCACAGCCAGCATTAAATTACCAACCAACATCTAAGAGGTCTAAACTCCTCTTTCCCTTCAAATAACCCTAACAGCCTCCCTCCAAACTTTCTAACCTCTTGTACCCACCCACATTTAAGTGAGGCCGCCTCCCTGATGGCAGCCCTGTCTCACTTCTCACTGCACTAATCTTAACAGGAGACCAAGGATGTCAAATATCTCCCATTTCTTTTCAACCCTGGTTACTTTGGAACATCCCTCTTAAACACCTCTCCCAGTCAGGCTAGTCCTGGGAAAAGGAAAGTTGTCAGACCTCATAAGAAGGCAATCTGCCCTTCACTTTGCCAATCACTAAATAGGATCAAGAACGGCTCTTGGGCATTGGATCCAAGGTTACAAGGGAGGTGTCAACTATAATAGTGGGGTTAAAAGCAAGCCTTGGACCCACCCATGAAGCCCCTCTTTGGGAAAATAACTGAGTCTTGCAACCATATAAGGGTTAGTCCCAATAAGCCCCTTTTCTCCAATGCCCTTAGACTAATTAGTGATAACAATATGTCACACGATTGAGAAAATGAGAGAGAAATGAATGTTTCTAGACCTGTACGGAAGTGATTTGAGAGTGGTTAGGGAAACCACCTCCCTTATTAAAACAAAATGCAGAACCTCCAAGGTTTAGCAATAGAAGCAAAAGCCACAGGAGTTGAAGCTGAAATAATCTAGTGGCCATCACTTAGTGCCAGTAAGTACAGTATCAAGGTTAGAATTCATGTTCTAGGATCTGGCTGATTTAGATCCAAATCCTAACTCCTTTACTTCAGAGCTGTGTAGGGTTATTAAAGAAAGTATCTAAGTACCCTGAGCCCCAATTCCTCATTAGTAAAATAGGTTAATAATATATTCCTTAGGAAGCGACAGCAGGAGGCCCGAAGCTAGTGTATTGAAGTGTAGACACATGCAGCGTGTAACAAGTGCTCACTGAATGTCAGCTGCTGTTGTTAGGATGGGATTATCTTCTCCCTAGGGTTTGATCACTATTACAGATGCCATCTCCACCTTGATTCCCAGAAGGGTAATGCTCCCCCTTTAATGATTTACAGTGTTTTTTTTTTCCTGTGCACCTATATCTATATACAGAAATATATTTACAAAGTTACAATCTTACTAATAAGTGACAGAGCCAGCATTTGACCCTGTGTTTGTCTGACTCCTGAGCTGCAATGAAGAAGACTTGAATGAGTCCCCAAACCACAGGGATGCTATGCTTAGGATAGAATCTTGGTGACAGACCAAGACACTGATTAAGAGGCACAGTTGGTGTGCCATTTTTCTCTCATTCATTTTCTTGCTTCCTCTTTCTCTCTACAAGCAATTGGGTGGATGAGTTGAGATAGAGCCCACTCTACTTCCTTTAAGGTCCTTACTCCACTGGTCTAGATAGAGGGTAGAAGGATTCGGAGTGGCTGAAGATGTAAGCTGAGAAACTGAGTTTTCCACTGTCATTTATTGATCAACCGTGGTTATGTTCAGAAGATCAGGCAAAGTCTACTGATGGCAGATTTGTCCTGGCTATTTCTGATGTCCTATCAGCTACTATATAGGCTGATGTGCAATCAGTCCAGTTAACTCAGAATTTTTGAAAAGGCCTAAAATTCCAAATCAACATTCCAGCCCTCCTGATTGTGCCATAAATTCTGGGACTCTGGTTCCAGTAACAACTGAGGCAAACAGAAATATTTATCCTGAATTGTCCTTCTACCTGAAGTACCTGTCTGACCTTTAACTTGTCTAAAAGCTACTCAAGAGCAGAAACTGCATCCTCTACTTATTTCATCTCTTTAAAGCCTGGGACACAGTGTTGAATAATGTCCTTTGCATAGACTTCCTTTATTGACCTTTATAGATTTCTGTAATAGGGCGATATGTGCAAATATTATTAGAATTATAAAGTATTACATAGGTAAAGACAAAGGATGTTACCCAGTGAATAAAACCAATTCCAGATGGTCAGAAATTCAATATAAAAAATTCAAACCACCTATCAATGAAGAAAATGTAGTATTTATCAAACCTCTAAAATAGAGATAATTTTCTAAGCATAGAAGTAATTAAATAATGAAGGAAGAGATTGACTGGTTTCAGTACATTTTAAAATTTAAAGCTTAAGTAAAAAACAATCTTAAAGACTAGAATAAGTAAGTCTTGAAAATATGTTTGAAAAATAGTTCAAATTTTTATTCAATAAGGAGCTCATAAAAATTTTAAAAAACCAAAAATCTTAATCTGCCAGTAAAGAAAATTACATGGACAAAAATTCCAAAAGAAGATGAGTATTCTCATAAAAACCTGTTTGCAAATATTTATAGCCACTTTATGCATAATCACTAAAACTGGGAGACAAATGTCCCAGCTGTCTGCCAACTGGTGAACGGATAAACAAATTGTGGCACATTCAGACAATCAAATACCACTCTGCTAGAAAAGGAACAGACTACTGATACATGCAACAACATGGCTGATCTCAAAATCATTATGCTAAATAACAGAAGCCAGACACAAGATCATACATACTGTATGGTTCTATTTGTATGACATTCTGGAAAAAGTAGGAGTAAAAAATCATGAGAAAACAGATGAGAGGTTGCCAGGGGTGGGGGAATGAGGAGATTGACTACAAAGAGGCCTAAGAGAACTTAGGGAGTGATGGAAATATTTTATATCTTTACTGAGGTGGTAGTTATATGATTATAAACACTTGCCAAAATCATATGCCTAAAAATGATTAGTTTTACTGTGCATAGATTGTATTGTAATAAACCTGGCTTCAAAATAAGATTATTAAAAAGTGTTTCACATTATTAGTAATCAAATGAAAATTAACATGAGGGGGTCATTTTTTAATCCATTAAATTTACAAATATAATTTATAATATCCAATTCTAGCAAGGCTTCAATGAATCTTGTATTTTCATATAGTAATGTTGGTGATGCGAATTAGAATGACTCTTTTGGAAATCATTGTTGAAATACGTAGCAAGAGTCATAAAAATGTATACCCCTTGACCCAGCAATACCAATGATAGGAATCTATATCAAGGAAATTTTACAAAATGGCTTGAAAATAATCATATTTATGGAATTATGTGTTATAGATTGTTAATCATTTTAATCAACTAGAGGAACTCAGTTTCCAATAGTGGGGGAAGGGTTAAATTATCATGGAAAATTATATGAAAACATTTTGCAACAATTAAAATGGTCATGATAAAGTCCATATAGTCACATACACATTTGGAAGTATGTATATAATATAATGTTACTGAAGAAAGCCGACATGGATTAGCCAACATGCATTCTGGAAAGGCAGTAAGTGTGGTGGTGAAGAGCATAGCTTCCAGAGCTGAACTGCCTGGGTTCATATTCAACCCCTGCAACCTTCTAGCTCTCTGACTTTGGGCAACTTACTTAACCTCTCTCACACTCACTTTCTTATTTGAAAATAGAAAAAAAAAAATAGTAGCTTTCTCATTGCTTTTTTCCAAGGGTTTGATGAGTTCATGAATCACATAAAACACAAAACTACTTGGCACAAAGTAAGCACGGTATGTAATCATGTGCTATGCTGTTTTATCTCTGAAGATGTAAGAGGACTGGACAAACTATTATTTTGGTGTATGTGGCTGTGGAATTATTACATTCAGATGATTAAGATTGCTGGCAATTTCAGCCACTTTTTCAATTTTTCATTTTGAAAAAGTCAATTTGATTTTTAAAGACTTGCGTAGATCCCACTACAGTTTTACTTTCAGATTTCATTGAATGAACATTTTCTCAATCTTTTTTTTCCCCTTTCCCTTGCTTGCTAGTGGATTTCCAAGTGATGGTGTGACAAAAGGGCCAAAGGGCTGTGTACACCAATGATTCCTGTAAATCCCACTGAAAGAGACACACTAGATGATAGGAAACACTGCGTAATAACTGAAGTATCAATGAATGATTGATGCTATAATTAGTGTCAATACTAATTACAGATTTTTTAATATTAAATAATCAAAAGGGCCTCAATTTCTGATAGCAGGGGAATAGTGAATTATATTATAAAATAGTTACTTAATGGATAATTATCAACAATTAAAATTATGATTATAAAGATTACATGGTCATACATATGTATGGAAATGTGTAGAACACAGTGTTAGTGAAGAAAGCTAACTATTTCTGTGTCTTGAACCATGGCTTAAGATGCATGAGTGAGGAGTGAATTCCTTTATTGAAGATAGGCAGAGTCTGTCCCAAAGCAGTCAAAGCATGGCTCTGCCTTCTCTCTTGAGAGCTGGCTTCGAGAATGAGCTATGTGCTGGGTAGGACACAAGTGGAGCCCTTTCTCACAGGGAAGGTTGGCCACTACTGTGGCGCCTTCTTGTGTGTTCCCTCCAGCGCTGCTAGACAAGCGCTTCCTCCAAACAAATCTGGGGGGAAATTTATGCTAACACTTGGTTCCACATCTGGAAATGCTGAGGGTCAGTTATGATCCTTAGCATTGTGTTCATTCTCTTCTTGAGAAAAACTTCAACTTACCTTGCAGGCCAGTGCTGTTTTTTCCAGACACCCAAGGCATTCCAGTAATCTCTTTTCCCAAAACTCAATGGGTTTAAACGTTCAGGCCAGAAGACCTGCAATTTCCAGTGTTTTCCATTGCAGAACTTTAGACCTGGATCTGCTACCTGTTAGGTTCTGGCCATAAGGAGATGTATTTTAAATAGTACTCCCTGGATGAATGATACCATTTACATTTTTTTCTTCAAATACTTCATGTGTCTTTTAGGAACTGATTAAACTTGGCAATTAGGATCCCATGCCTTAGGCCTTTCTGAGGGGAAAATGTTAAAAAGAAACAAATGAAAATTTTTATCAAGTTAGAAAACCAGTGAAAAATAAAAGTGAATTAAAGGAAGTCTTTCCTGTTTCATTTGACATAAAAGAAAATGGGCCGGGAATGGTGGCTCACCCCTGTAATCTCAGCACTTTGGGAGGCTGAGGTAAGAGTATCACTTGGGCCCAGGAGTTGGAGACCACCCTGGGCTACATGGTGAAACCCCAGCTCTACCAAATATACAAAAACTAGCCAGTCTCATAACCCAGTCTCAAAAAAAGATAAAGAAAATGATCAGCTAAAGGAAATGGAAGAATCATCTACTTCACAATTAAGAGAGTTTTATCTTTATTTTTCCTATCTTTTGCTTCATGGTTTGTATAATTCATTTTTCAGTGGAGGGAAAAAATTGTTTATTTGTACTTTGACCTAGTTACAGAAAAGGGGTGAGAGCAATTAAACATCAAGAAGTACTTTGTTCATCAATAAACTGCTATTCAAAAGGGCTGCGCTACCTCTCCACCCCCACCTCTTGTTTTCAATGTCATAATTATTTATAGGGCCAGTTGGAGTCTCATCTCTGCTAAAACGATTTATTCAAGGGCTTCAGCCCTTATCCCAAGCACAACACTGCCCCATTACGCTTCTGGGCAAATGTTTGTTCATATGGATCCTAACTCAGCTGTCAGTTCTGTGACTGTGTGTGTGTGTGTGTGTGTGTGTGTGTGTGTGTGTGTGTGTGTGTGTGTGAGACAGAGAGAGAGAAAGAGAGAGAGAGCGGTGGTGAAGGTTACTCTTAATCTGGGTTTTTCTGGAACATCTGAGCATATATTGTGGCTGAGCACTATGAATGATGCAGTAACACAAGGTGAGACTCTCTTCCTTTTTCTGTGCCAGTAAGTTAGTCCTGACACTGCCAGAGAGACAAATCCCCCACCCACTGTCCCCCGAAATGGGAAGGCTGTAGGCATTTGATTTGCCGTGGCCAATGAAACGAGACCACCCCTGAGAAGAGCACATGTGTGTTGGGTGGGGTCAAGATATCCTCATTGGATATAGACATCCAGGCCTCATGTTCCTTGACATGGTAGTATTCAGAAAAGATTTGAAAATCTGTTTTCAACTAAAGTGCATCTGACACTAGGCAAGTAAATACACTATAAAAACTGAACACCAGACCCAGCACCGTAGTGTGGTATTTCCTTAGACCTCAAAAGTCTGATCAAAGAAGGAACATATTAGCTCGGTGCAAAAGTAATTGTGGTTTTTACCATTACTTTCAATAGCATAGAGGTTAAAAATATGGACTCTGGAGCCTGACTTCCTGCATGTGGGTCCCTGCCCTGCCACTGATTAGCTGAGTAACCTTAGGTAAGTGACTTAACCTCTCTGTTTATTTTTCTGTAAACAGGAGATGCTAATTGTACTTACCTCATAAGGCTGTTAGGAGGATCCGCATTTGCAAAATGTTTAAGCCAGTGCCTGGAAAGTGCTATGTAAGTGTTTGCCGAGTAAAATTAATAGATTTGTGAAATAATTACATTCCCAGTCCCATCTGTTTTCACCCAGGGATTCTGTTTGATTTAAAAACAGTCATTAAAAGTTTCTTGGCCGGGCACCGTGGCTCATGCCTGTAATTCCAGCACTTTGGGAGAACAAGGTGGGCAGATCACCTGAGGTCAGGAGTTCAAGACCAGCCTGGCCAACAAGGTGAAACCTCATCTCTACTAAAAATACAAAAATCAGCTGAGTGTGGTGGTGGGAGCCTATAATCCCATCTACTTGGGAGGCTGGAGAATCTCTTGAACCCAGGAGGTAGAGGTTGCAGTGAACCGAGATTGCACCATTGCACTCCAGCCTGGGCGATGAGAGCAAAACTGTGTCTCCAAAATAAAAAAGTTTATTGCTTGCCCAAGATCTTTTATCCTTGACTTTCAAGTTAAGTGTATTTGGGTGAGAACAACTTTGTCATTGGAAGTAGGAGCACTGAAGAGACAAGCATGATGAATCAGGGTTAAAATGTTAATTCCACACTCAGTAACTATAGGGACTTGAGAAAGTTTCTTCACTTCTTTGAACTCAACTTATACATCAGTAAACTGGGAATAATGTGAACCTCTCAGGGTTATCATGAAGATGAAAGTTATGTGTGAAAGGTACTCGGCACTTAATCTGGTGGAAAAAATAATTATCTTCTTGATAAGTTCCAGGCTGTATCTTTTTGCTTTAACCTCCTTGCATTCAACTCTTACAATCTTTTAAAGCCTGCCTGGATCACTGATTCATAGTAGATTTCATAGTCTTCTTCTGATATAAACAGTTGAAACTTTATCTTCTTTGGGTGGTTTTGCTATTATACACGTACTGGTCAGATCCAAAGAGTGGGCAAAAATTATATTGACTGCTAAGAGTATTTTGAGAACAATACATTTCAGGAAAATCCTCGAGACCTGGGTTGCTCCTCTTTAAGATCAATCAGCAATGCGCCCTAGGGATTCTCTCACATTTTTGCTGTTTGCAAAACTCTATACCATTAGGCAGATGTCACCCAGAGCTACTTGTCTTTTTTCAACAGAATTTCTTTTGAAAGGTGAGCTTTTTAAAGAGAGTTTTTCTATATTATTTTTTCATTGAAAATTATAACTAAAAGTGTGTCAAAATTATCCATGATTTTCAGCTGCCTGACATTTGTCTCACATGTTTCTTTTTAACACAAATTATTTTTTTCTCCTCAAAGTCAAGTTTAAGACCTCAAATCCTTCTTTAAAAAGTATTTAAAAGATTGAGCAAGTTGCTCTCCATGGGGTTTGCTGACGCAGGGGCTCCTGTGTTTGTTTTTACAAAAGAATGGCTGTTTCCCTGGTCTGGTTACTTTACTCTCTGTATTTTCCTTGGAAAAGTCACCAAACTGACCAACTGTCTCTCCTGGAGAGAAGAATTCTGTAGCTGTTAGTGTGCGAGCCACGATGTGCTTCTGTCACGGATAGACAAGCAAATCACAAGCCCCGGAAGCCCCTGGGCCGTTCCACTCCTCCTGGGAGGCACTCTCAGCCTCAGAGACACCAACGTCCTCTCCAAAATGCCTTACTATCTGCCCTGTGTTGCTCCACGAAAAAATTAAGTTTCTGTGCTCAAGCAGGCTAGGAGAATCTCTGAGTTAACTTATGATGCAAATTATGCTTCTTTTCTCAACGTTACAATGCAACACTAACATATGAAAGTTGCCATCAGTTTCTTAGTCAAGAAATTTAACTTTGCCTCATGCTAACTAGAATTGTTTAATCTGGAAGGCCACTTTTCACTGTTATCTATTGCAAGCCTGGGAACTTGGGGTTCTACAGAAGATACCTTGGGAACCTGTGTTATATTAAAGAGTGCTATGACTTGGAAAGTCAGTTGGACTCAAGCTAATGTGCCAAGAATGGTTCAGAGTGACAATTTGTCCATCTTCATCAAAGCTCCTCTCCCTCTCACCAACTCTGGCTTGGAGAATCCTACTCCTTTAAGCCTGCACCAGTATGGTTCAAGAGTGGGGATGCAACAATGGAATACCATTCGGCCCTAAAAAAGAAGCCAATACTGCCATTTGCAGGATGTTGTGCTGACGGAAATAAGCCAACAGAAGGACAAAGACAACATGCTTCCACTTACAGGAGGTAAATAAAATCGTCTAATTCATAGAAGCAGACAGTAGAATGGTGGTTGCCAGAGGCTACAGGAGGGGGATATGGGGAAACACTGTTCAGCGATAAAAGTTTCAGTTATGCAAGATGGATCTTCTCCTGAACATGGTGGCTATAGTCCATAATACTGTATTGTGCGCTTAAAAATTTGTTAAGAGGTAGATCTCCATCCCATATTAAGTATTCTTTTGTTTGTTTGTTTGTTTTGAGACAGAGTCTCACTCTGTTGCCCTGGCGGGAGTGCAGTGGCGCAATCTCAGCTCACTGCAAGCTCCACCTCCCAGGTTCAAGGGAGTCTCCTGTCTCAGCCTCCCGAGTAGCTGGGATTACAGGAGCCTGCCACCACACTCAGCTAATTTTTTTTGGATTTTTATTAGAGACGGGGTTTCACCGCCTTGGCCGGGCTGGTCTTGAACTCCTGACCTCAGGTGATCCACCTGCCTTGGCCTCTCAAAGTGCTGTGAGCCACCATGCCCAGCTCCATGTTAAGCATTCTTATGACAACAACAAAGAGACACAAGGAAACTTTTAGAAGTGGCGGATATGTTCATTACCTTGATTGTGGTGGTGTTTTCATGGCTGTATGCATGTGTCCAGGCTCATCAAATTGTATACAGTCAGCCCTCTGTATCTGCAGGTTCCACATCTGTAGATTCAACCAACCTCAATTGGAAAACATTCAGAAAAAAAAACAATGAAAAATAACCATATAACAATAAAATAATACGCATATTAAAAATACAATTCACATAGCATTTACACTATATTAGGTATTATAAGTGATCTAGAGATGATTTAACATTTATGGGAGGATGTGCATAGGTTATATGTAAACACTTCGCCATTTTACATAAGGGACATGAGCATTATGGATTTTGGTATCCTCAGAGGTCCTGGAACCAATCTCCTGGTGTTTGTTTGTTAAATATCTACAGTTTGTTGCACATCATTTATGCCTCAATAAAGCTGTTTTTTAAAAAAAGTGTGAGTATGCCAGTGAGTATGAATATGTGCACTGTGTCCATTTATGTGGTCACATTCCAAAATCAGATGGATGATTTACGTTATTTATCACTTTGCAGTACTTACTCTTCATTTTCACCTTGTTTGCACTGATAATTTAGATTGAGTTAGATATCTGGAGAGAATATCTGTAAGAAAATAGAACAAAATTAGTGTTATAGCAGAAGGTGAAAGCAATGCCATTGCAGCACACCGGCCATGAGGATCCATAAGTTCTGCAGCTGTCCTGCTGAAACTGCCACCACCACCAAACTGCCCACCGTGTGAATTTGGTCTGGTTTCCTGACATGTCTTTACCTCCTCTTCCCGCACCCCCAACCCCTGCAAAAATAGGACCGATTAAGATCAAGATATATTTAGGCTTGTTCAATAACTTCCATTTCTCTTGAAATAAAGTTCAGCCTTTCTAAATGTTCCGCAAATCTCTGCAAGATCTGACCCCTGCCTTCACTCTTTTCCTGCTTCATGTATTAGAATCTAGGCATTTGTTATTTTCTCCCAGTTCCCACAATACACCATGCTTTCTGCAATTCCCTCTGCTTGAAGGTCTGTAGCTCATTCCCTTCCCTCACCAAATTCTCCCTGGCCCCCACCACAGCCTTTTGCCTAGCTGATTGCCCCTCATCTTTTATGTCATTGTCTAGACATCATTTCTTCCAAGAAGCCTTTCCTGACCCTTCCACAGAACTGGGTTGGCTGACCCTTCCCTGGCCTCCCTTAGCAACTACACTACCCATTTCATTGCATTCCCAGCCCTCCACTATAACTGAGTCTGCTTATTGACCTGTATTTGCCACAGGACTATAAACTCCACAGGGGCAGAAACTCACTCTGCATTATTTGCCATTATACCCCCAGGGCCTAGCCCAGAACCTCTAACGAGGCAGCTGTTCAATAAACACATGTTGAATGAATGAACCAGTCAGTAAGTGGATCAGTCTTACCCTTGTTGCAACATGTAATATCATCAGAGTCCCAAACCTCAAATTCTCGTTTCCCAATTTTTTAGATGAATGGTATAATACAGTCCAACTACACAGTCTTTCTGAAGTTATATTCCTCAAACACATAGGTGTGTGTAGCTGGGAGGGCTCCCCGTAATTGACAAAAACAAAGTATAGCCTCATGTTTCCTGCCTGCCTGTGTTGAGTCAACCAGCTAGGGCTATGCTTTACTTTACCATAGATTTTATATCTAAATCATACTTCATCAGACGTTATATCTAAATCATCAGATTCAAAACAATTTAACTGGACTTATACTCAGCCTTGCCAGAAAATCTGCTTCCCGTTTTCATGACAAGTCATGCATGCTCTGGGGCTTTCAGAATCTGGCTTCTATTTTTTTAGTCTCATTGCATAATAAAACACAGATACACATAGTCACACACAAGCTCAACGAGACCCATGTTTTTCACTGTTCTTTTACAAACTGAAATGCAATCTTATCCAGCTGCCAAATGCATATTCTAATAAGATGACAAGAAATTATTTCCCTAATGCAATAATGAATCAGTCTATGTCAGACAGGACTGTTCACCACAACGCCCTTCCTGGTTGGAAAGCAAAAATTGTAAGCTGGATGGTTTCAGAGAAACAAATTGCTCCTGGCTGCAGAATGCGATGACTGTGTAGTAGACCAAGAAAAACACAAAAACACCCCTAGGAGATGAATTACTTGAAATTAGGAAGGCTGCATTCCTAGAGCCAGATAGCAGAACTATTTCGCCCCCATAAGACATGATGCTGGAGTTAGTCAGGCATTTCCAGGATTCATGCTTTGTGGGGAAACATGTTGACCCCATTGCAGAAAAGTGTTCTGAGAGGGACACGTTGTAAGCATAACCACTGCATACTGAAGCTTTTGAATAGTATTAAGGGAAGGCTTTCTCCAAAAACCCTGCCACCACTTCAATGACTGGAATTATGGAAAGTTTTATGGCAGTGGGAGATGGCTCAGGAATAGGATTGTAAAAGGACTCTCCACCCAATACTGTAGAGTGGCCACTGACCATACGCTTTACCCTTTCAGTTCTCTGGGTTGTCCAAAACCCAGGAAGATAATCTTCCTTTGTTATTGTACTGCAGGTTGCTCAGCTCTCAAAGCTCATTCTTCGCTCTCTGTATTACTATAGGTATGTACCATCAGTTAGAAGGTGTCAAAGAATGTAGGGAATGACTCATAGGGAGGGCTGGCATATGAATTAGAGTAATAGTAGATGCTAAAACAGATAAACTCCAAAATCCCTGTGGCTTAACACAGTGAAAAATGTTAGAGGCTAACCAGCTGAAGATGGGAGCATAGCAGGAGGCCATATCCAGAGACCCAGACTGATGGAGGCTCTGCCTTCAATATATGGCTTCCAAAGTCACCCTGGGCATGGACATCCAGTCAGCCTATGGATGAAGATGAAACATGGAAGACTGTATGTGAGGTTTCTAGGGACCTGGACTGGAAGTGGTGTAACCCACTTTTACCCACAAAACTCAAGCACTTGGCTCCACACAGCTGCAAGGAAAGCTAGGCAAGCGGTCTGGCTCTGGGTCCAGGAGGTAGAGGAAACAGGTTTTTGGTGAACATGTACCATTCTTGGCCACTGTTCAACACTTTAGTCACCAAATATCTATCTCACATGTTCTCCCACATCAACAACAAACTTTCCCCTTCCCCAAGGGAGATAACCCAAAGTCCCACCCAATCACTTCAAAGGATAGCACCTCGAAAGGGTACTAACGCCTTTCTGTCTATCATATCCAGATGCAGCTCCTTGTGATCCAGTCGCCTTTGAACTAAATATCACATACACACATGCACACACACAAACACACTATACAGTGGGAAACAGAATAACCACAATGAAAACTCCCATTCACATATAGGAAGGATGGCGAATATTCAGCAGTCACTGGGATATAAGCAATGACAGAATTTTGCTGGGCAAGTATTAGGAAAACTTCTACTCTGACGCTAGGAGAGCTTTCTTGATTAGACCCTGGTTCTGCTATCTGAGAAGAACATTAGACAGAAGTCTACTTTTCTCCATGACCCATAGCTCCACCCACTGGGACATTCCTGCTTGTTCATCATGACCTCCTTGGCTACATTTGAAGTGGATGTTGGAAAGTATGCCATCTTTAGAGGTCAAAACTTGTTCAAATTTGGGTTCCCAAATTTGGGGTCCCAAATGTTATTTTAAGTCTTAATTGGGAAAATGATTTTTTATTCCAGGTTTATGTTTCTTTGTTCATATTTCTTTGGCAATAAAATTTCCTCAAAACATAGTATGTTTCCTATGTATCTGTTTCCAATTAGTTGCCTATGTCAGTTCTTAGAAATAATTCTCAAGTTGGATATAGTTCTTTGCTTCTTTGGCCTTATTTGACTCTCTCTCAATTTAATGTCAACCAGCTTGAGGCCATGCAACTTGGATAGAAAAGCCATATATCTAATCTGATCTTTGCTATAAATCTGAATCTCAATGAGCCATTATTGCTTTAAAGTTTTTCAGTATTAGTTCCTACTGTTTGAGGCCTAGAAGCAGATGAGTTTTTAAATCTTTCAATACCCAAATATCTGGACTCCATAGATGCATTTTTATTTATGATTTCAAATCAGCAAATCCTTGTCTGAACTAATCCCTTTCTTTGATAAGGAAAGGGATTTCTTTGATATTTGATAAATGCATCCAGTCACAACAAACACACACTGTTAACATTCTACTTTCCAATCTTTGTTCTTAAAGTAATGTTGATAGCTACTTGGTCTTCCTGCCAAATGAGCTCAAGTACAGTTTTAATAAATGTTTTGCCACTACAGGTCATGGATCTTAGACTAACTTTCCAACCTCCAATATCACTACCTACCACCTGACTACTAAAAGTGTTACTTAATTTAATTGGAATATTTACTCCATTGATATTTAGTGTAGTTAATGATATATTAGGGTTTTATTTACATCTTACCATTTATTATAGGTGACTCATTTATTCCTTTTTATCTCTTTTCTTGCCTGCTTTGATTAATCAACTCTGTGATTATTCTACTTTTTTCTTAATTTAATAGTTAAACACACTTAGATATTCATTTAGTGGTCACTTAGACATGAAAAATGTGTCCTTCACTTATTATGCTGTAGTACAAATTACTATTTTTACCAAGTCCTACATAATGTGAAAGCTTTAGAAAACTTTAACTCCAGTTATACCATTTCCAACTTTTGAATTAATGTTGCCCTGAATATTCTATCCATATATTATACAATTAATATTTAATCAGTATTTGTTTATATGTATCAGCATACAGATAGCAATATTTCTGTTGCTCTTTAATTTCTTCTTACAATTCTGGGTTTTCCCTGGGATCATTTTCCTTCTCTCTCAAGAATTCATTTTACAATTTCTCTTATTGAGGGCTTGCTGGCAACTAAATCCCTTATTTTTGTTCATCTGAAAATGTCTCTTTTCCCTTGATTTTTGAAGGCAATTTTCTTGGGGTATGGAATTGTGGATTAACAGGCATTAATTGTGGATTAATGTCTTTCAGCATTTCAAAAATGTCATTTCCTTGTTTTGAAGTTAGTTGTCAGACTTGTTTTTGCTTCTTTGAAAGTAATGTGTTTTTCTCTAGCTGTTTTTGAGACTTTTCTCTTTGCCTTTAATTTTTAGCAGTCTTACTATGATATATCTAGATGTGACTTTCTATTTGTTTATTTAGAGGCAGGGTCTTGCTCCGTTGCCTAGGCTGGAGTGCAGAGGTGCAGTCATGGCTCACTACATCCTTGACATCCTGGGCACAAGCGATCCTCCCAGCTCAGACTCCCAAGTAGCTGGGACTATAGGTATGTGCCACCATGTCTGGCTATTTGTTAAATTATTATTATTTTGTAGAGATGGGGTCTCCCTATGTTTCCCAGGCTGGTCTCAAACTCCTGGGCTTAAGCAATCCTCCTGCCTCAGCCTCCCAAAGTGCTGGGATTACAGACATGAGCCAACATGCCCAGCCTAGATATGACTTTCTTTGCATTTATTCTGTTTGGGATTTGCAAAACTCCTTGAATCTGTGGGTAAATATCTTTCAGCACTTTTGAAAAGTTCTCAATTACTATCTCTTCAAATACTATTTTGTTCTATTCTCTCGCTGACCCACTATTTCTCTCTGCTCTCCTACTGCTACTCCAGTCACACATATGCCCCACATATCTCAATGATCTTTCTTGTAGTCTCATTCTTTTTTTCTCTGTGTGCTTCAGTTTGGCTATTTTTCAGTTGACCTATCTTCTGTTTCACAAATCCCATCTTCTGCTGTGTCTATCTGCTGTTAAGTATGTCTAATGAGCTCTTAATTTCAGTTATTGTGCTATGCTTCTAGAATTTGATTTTATTAGATTGTTTCTTGTAGATGCCAATTCTCTGTGAAGTTCTATTTTATCATCTGTTTTTCCTACCTTTTCCTCCATTTTTATAAATATAGGTGTCATAGTTATTTTTAAGTTCTTATCAGGTAATTCCAATATGGATCTGTTTTGATGGTCTGGTTTTTTTTATTCTTATCATCCTGTCTTTTGACATAACCAGCAATTTTTTTAGTCCAATGAAGGACACTGAATATAAAAGGTATAGAGACTCCAGATGATGCTATCATCTTTCAAAGAGTATATATATTCTACCTTCCATTAGACCAATAGATGCTGTTATATCAAAGTTCTGTTGCAGCTCCCATAGCTTTAATACACCTCTTATTTGCCCCTGAACTTTAAGGTTTTTAACTGAGAACCTAATACATTTTACCCAGCCCTCCTCCAGGCAGATCTTGAGCCAAAATTCTGCTCTGATTTTCAAAGGCTGTCCACTAATATCTGTGATCCCCCATTTAGTACAGACCTCCAATTATGCAAAAGTCCTCAAGGGATAGGTAGTCATGTGCTTGAGGCCTTCAATTCTCTTCTGAAACATGCAGCTCTTCCTCTTCTGAAAGGTACAAACCTGAGATTTTTAAGCATTCAGCCAGAGCCCAAATATGGCAAATACTCCTAGGATTGTATCGGATGTCGAGGTCGGTTCAATTCTCTGAGGTCACTCCTCTCTGAAGTCTTATCCCTAAAGTTGTTAAAGCTGATGAGCTTGCCTCATCAGCTCTCTAGACCTCTGAATCTCCCAGGGAAGATCTTTCTGTGTGTATGAGATTCATGTTTAAAATCAATTTATTTATTTTAATTGACAAATAAAAATTGTATATATTTGTCATGTACAACATGATGTTTCAAAATATGTATACATGGTAGAATGCCTAAATCAAGCTATTTATCATATTCATTGGCTTACCATTTTTTGCGGTAAGAATACTTAAAATCCACTCTCTTAGCAATTCTCACTAATTCATGTTGTTAACTATAGTCACATGTACAATAGATCTCTTAAATTATTCCTCCTATATAACTGAAATTTTGTAACCTTGATAAACATCTCTCCAACTCCAAATCCCTTCCAGCCCTTGGTAGCCACTATTTTACTTTATACTTCTGTGAGTTTGACTTTTTTAGATGTCACATATGAGTGAGATCGTGTGGTATTTGTCTTTCTGTGCCTGGCTTATTTCACTTAACATAATGTCCTCAAGATTCATTGATTTTGTCACAAGTGACAGAATTTCTTTCTTAAGGCTGAATAGTATTCTACTGTGCATATATACCATATTTTTTTGTCCACTCAACCATTTATAGACACTTAGGTTGATCCCACATTTTGGCTATTGTGCATAATGCTGCAATGAACTTGGGAGTGCAGATAGCTCTTAGACATACTGATTTTCTTTCCTTTGGATATATAGCCAGTAGTGGGATTTCTGGATCTGGGAGATCTGGATTAAACTTCAGGTTCTCAGGCCATGTACTCAGGCCATCTCAGGGGATTTTGAGAATGCAGGACTTGTGGGACAGAGTCTAGAAATCTTCCCAGATGATTTGATGCAGCTAGACCAGGGATTATGTGCTGAGAATACTGGCCCACATCCTTGGCCCTTGTGGTACCATCTCTCTCAGGATCCCCATGTACAGAATTTACTTTATACATGGTGTAATTAATTATGTAAATACAGGTGCTATTCTGTCTGCCAGAGCACCTTCTGACACTGCCCCCAGGACTCCTCTCCAGGAGGGGTCTGACACCATGTACCAGCTACTGCTCCAGATATCAGGGCCTTGAACCACCCAACACAGCATATTACTACATCCTTACTTATACAGTTGCCATCCCACTGCCATTCCAGCCAAAAATCTCAGATGATGTCTGCTGCATCACACAAGCTCATGAATCCTCCCTCCTTAGATTGGATGGAATGTCAGTTCTTAACGTGGCTTTTCTTCTCAGACCCGTGGTGGAAAGAAATGTTTGAATGAGGTGCCAATGGGGTTCATCCATGAATTATCAACTTTCTTAACACATAATTTTATCTGTGGCATAGAACAGAATTTTAGCGTTAGAGAATTTTTTCTATGTCTCTCTATGAGTGTCCCTGGAAAATATAGGTTAACCATCTGCAAAAACTTGAGCCTTGTGGGTTGGTAAGAATTGAACCCACCACCAAACTTCTTGATGAGTAAGATTTTTTTAAATGCCTTTATCTGTCTGTTATTTGCAGCCAAAAGCATTCTAACTCATGCAAATTTAGGCACACCACAGCATTATAAACAGCAACATCCTGGAGGCATATACTCAGAAGCACGGAGCTCTCTCTAATCAGGGAATAATGTGGGGAAAATAATTAATGGCTGGTGATCTTCTTAGTGTGAACCTGATTCCAATGAAACCAACCTATCCCTTATATCTAAGTTTTGTCCTGTAGACATGATGACTTGTAACTCTACATCAAGTTGTACCAGGCATCGTTGCCTCTGGATTTTCATGCCTGGGAGGAACTACAGGAGGAATTACAAAATAAGAAAGGCAAACAATATGTCTGCTAGAAGTCAAGGGCTTGAGGCCACCTGTGTCTCGTTATGGGTCATGACTCATTAGACCAACCGCTGTTCTCACTTGCCTCATTTTTTCCACAAGGGGATAGAGAAATAGCATCCAGGGAGCTGCTGGAGAAAATCTTCACATGCTCTCTTTCTAGAAGAGCTCCTTCTTCCCTTGTATATTTTTATTCTTAGCTAGATGCATCTCTAGCTAGCCCAGTACCAATTTACCCTGAAGTGATAAGGTACTCAGTGCCTCCTAAATTCTCACCACAGAAGGTAACAAATTTGAAGTCAGTGTTCTCAAAGAAATCCTTCAAACTCCAGAATCCATGCTTTGGAATATTGTTGGACCTCAGATGAGTCTTCATAGACAAAGGAAGGCAGAACTTTTTCTATCACGTCAATTTGAACAATTTAGCTTCAAAACCAACAAGAGACCACCAGAGTGCTATTACTTAGTGGGAGGCCTAAATTCATGTGTGCAATAAGAATAATTGCTACCATTTACTGAACACTTTTTATGTATGAGGCACTGTGCTAACTAAGCACTTAGGGATATCTCTTGTAAACATCACAACAGTCCTTTTAGGTTGGTTTTGGTATTCCCATTTGACTAATGAAAACCCATTTTCCTGATTCAAAGAATTTGAATTAAATAGCTCAGCAAAACATGCATGAAGCAGAATAGGAATAAATAAAACAAAAGCTCAATGACAGTGATAAATTGCAACAGACACACAGTACCATTTGGGGGACACAACAGACACAGGACTTGTCTCAAGTAAGGGTAGCGACCCCTCTTCAGTTTCAGCTTCTTTTACTGTGAGGGAACACAAGCTCAGTGTGTCCAGATCTCCAGTTTTTCAAGAGAAAGCAGAAATCCAAAATTGTATGTGAAATTGAAATCTTATTGTTAAACTTTGGCAACTATTAAAAAGATTTTCAGCTGTCTGCAGCCAAACAAAATACAGCTGTGGACTGGATTCAGCTTGTAGGCTGCCTGCTTGCAAACTCTGTCCTCTGTCCTGGGCAATTGGGAATCACTTAGGGTTCTCTTAAAGAAACATGGCTCCTTCAACCAGAGGCCAGAGTGCTTTCAATTATCATTAATGGTTCAATAGTGTGGCTTAACCATTACCCACCCACTATCCCTTAGGAGTACAGATATCTATGACTCCTGGTGACATTCATGCATAATTTGTAAATACATTATCCTGTGAGACTTGAGGGATCCAAGCAGTACTTGAGGGGGTACACAAGAAAGAAGAAGATACAAGAGAGAAAAGGAAAAATGAGAAAGATGACAGGGGCACCCTGCTGAGGACTGCCACATCCTACCAGTCTCTGGCCCCTGCCTGTTTTCACCATTCAGACCCCTGAAGCCCAGTGTTCAGAGCCTGGGCCCACCATCCTTCATTTCTGATTTCTCTCCTCCAAGGAGATAAGGACGAGCCAGGGCCTCTCGGTGTGTTTTACATCAAAGGCCACTGAAGGGTCTTGACAGGCTGGATGTCAGTGCTGTAAATAAACCATTAATCACTCTGCCATTTCATGGACACACTCTTCCCAGAGGGCATGAACTTTCTCCAGGGCACTAATATAAACCACATCTTTCCTGAGCCAATGGGGGAAGCAGAGTGGGGCGTCAGAGCTCAGAGAGCAGGCTCCCTCATTGACACAACCATTACTTTCCTCTTAAAACCACAGGTCCCTGTAGCTTGGAAATGGTTAACGAAAAGAGATACGGTTGAAATGGATTCAACAAATGAAGTCACAGCTTTGGGGAATGTGTACACCCCAAGGCAGCTCCTTCTATCCCTTCTAAACTCTCCACCTCTAAAGAAGGTACCAAGAGAAAGGCCGCAGAGACAGAACAAGATATTAATGATTTCACCACTGACCCAAAGCAACACTCCTTTGGCAGTTCTCTATAGTCTGATTTCTAAGAATTAGAGCCCAGAAAAAAAAAAAGGTATAAAATGCTTTTCCAGAATAGTTCCCCTCTATGTGTGGAAGTTGGAGTCACTGGACCAATGGTCCTAACTTGGCCAAGGCTCCCTACCAGAGGCCCCATCTTTAGTATAGATGCTCCTTGAGCTTCTGCTATGGGGAGATACTTTTTGAGGTTCAGTAAAAAGACAGGTGAGGTCTTTGCTTTCATGGCCTCTTCATTCCTGTTGGGGCAGGCAGCTGCTGAACAAACTGAATCAATTTAGATAGTGATAAACCTATAGAGAACACAAAACCAGAAGGCAGTATCAACGGTGATAGGGGAATGGCTACTTAAGTTTGAGTAGGAAGATGAAGGCATTCACTCAGCAACTAAACATGATAGTAGACACTAGGGGGCTACCCAAGAGGTAGGAGTGATGTCGATGTTTGAAGGACCTTATTTTTGGCTGGAGAGATGAGATGAGCATGCAACAGTCCTCAAGAAATTATACATATGCAAAACCTCCATGCAAACCTGTAAGACTGAAGACTGACATTCAAGAAACAAGGAAAGGATTGGGATCAGGACAAGTTAAAGACAGGACATGCTTCTCAAAGATAAGTCTGAGCCGTTAGTAATATAAATTGTGAATCTAGGTTGTGTCAGGGGAGAGAGCCTTTAGGCCTTCTCGCTGAGTCACCGGGAACTAGAATCAGGATTTGAAGTCCAGCACTGAGGTCCCCACGCTGAATCGACAGGCAGAGAAAATAACGAGGCACCATTCTGAGGTCCAATTTGGAAGGAAGGAGAGCAGAAAGAGAAATAATACTGCACTTCAAATAAATTCCAGATGCCTTCCCCTGGCTTCCCAAGCATTGCCTTCCTCCCTACCATGGTCTTTCACCCCTCCCTCTTGCTGCGGCCACACTGGCCTTCTCACCAACACTCACCCGGGCTCAGCCTTGTGCATGGGGACTTTGCATTTGCAAATTCCTCTGCTCAGGAAGTGCCTCTTTTACATCTTTGCAAGTCTGATTCCTTCTTGTATGTTAGATCTTGGCTCAGCCATATTCCCTCGGTGAGGCCTCCCTGCACCTTCCCAATTCCTCTCCATCAATTCTCTCTGACATATTTTCTTCAGAGCACTTGACTATCTGACATCTCTTGTTCCTTTATTTGTTTGCTTGCCTGTGGTCTGTTTCCCACCTCTAGGAAGTAAGTTTGATTTGACATGGAAGCTGTGTGCTTTGTCTCCTGCTGTATTGCCTTTGCTAAAATGCCACCTGGCAAAGCTTAACAGAGACTTGTTGAAGTGATTAGTTAGCTAAGTGCCTACTTGGCACCAAGCATTATGCTATGCTCTTTCCGTAATAATATGACATTGCGTGCAATCCTCATAACAGTGCATTGCCCCAGGTATTGTCATGTTCGTTGTATAGATGAAGAAACTGAAACCCAGAAAACCTAATTAATGTAATCAACATCATGTAGCTAGTGAGCAGGTACTGAATCCAAGTCTGTCTAACCCTAAAGTCCACATGTTTTCCACTTTACCACTTTCTTCCTGGGGGAAAATAAGAAGTAAAATGAGGAATGTTAAAGACCCAAATCAGGTTAAGATTCATGTGTCACAATTAGGGACCCAGGAAAGTCAATGCAGTTGTCCAGTGAAGTCCAAGAACACCAGGGGTCAAGATCAGTGTGTGTAAGAGCAGCGTCCCTGTTCACATTCAGCTGCTGGAACAGGGCAGGGGTGGGGAAGGAGGTCATCAACAGGAGAAGAGTGATGGCCGCTTATATACCTACCCCTTATATATATCTTCCGTGCCTGTCGATTCAGCGTGGGGACCTCAGCGCTGGACTTCAAATCCTGATTCTAGTTCCCGGTGACTCAGCAAGAAGGCCTGAAGGCTCTCTACCCTGACACAACCTACATCCGCTTATATGGCAAGAGGCTGAGTACCGCCAAGCACACCTCTGAGTATGCCTGGGCTGGGTGCCATCCTAATGCCACTTACTCCCAGAGCTTCATCATATAGAGAAGGCAAAAGCAAAGAGGAGGAGAATGATACATTCAACACACGAAGTTGGGCTCATCACAGCAATGATGCCTTGCCTCAAGGGCAGATAAAGAGAATTAAAATTGTGTATATGATATATAACCTTGTAAAGTAAGGTTGACCTGGGCTGGCCTTGCCCAAAACGTCCAAACAAGAAATGGGAAGTAAGCCTCACCACTGGCAGAGCGCCAATCTGTGAAAATGCTTGTTGAGAAAGACTCTGAAGGTCAGGCAGTGCAGGTAGCAGACCACTGTATGATCACTAAGCATGTCTGCTAAGGTGAAGGTGGTGGTGGCAGAGATGCCCCATACACTGTGTATTTGCTACTCTTGGTGCAGAATTACACTGGCTTCCACATGAATGAATCTGCTGCCATGAAATGACACCACCAGCACCCACCCCCAGCATTCAGACATTAGGCCAGCCACCTTCATCACCTGCATTACACAGAAAAAAATGTACTAGCTACATTGACTCCTTGAAAAGATAGTGTCACAATAGCTACCATGTACTGTTTATCATGTGCCCTGGTGTTGCAAGGGAATTTATATTATCTGGAATCCATAAGCAAATATTATTATCTTCACTTGAGGAACTGAGGCTCGAAGAGGTTAAGAAAATGTCCAAGCTGGGTGTGGTGGCTCATGTCTATAAGCCCAGCATTTTGGGAGGACAAGGCAGGAGAACCCTTTGAGGCCAGGAGTTTAAGACCAGCCTCAGCAACAGAGCAAGACCCCGTCCTTACAAAAATTAAGATAAAAAAAATTAGCCAGACATTGTGGTATGCACCTGTAGTCTCAGCTACTCAGGAACCTGAGGCAGGACAATCACTTGAACCCAGGAGTTCCAGGCTCAGGTGGGCCATGATTATGTCATTGCACTTCAGCCTGGGTGACAGAGTGAGACCCTGTGTCTTGAAAGAATGAAAGAAAGAAAGAAAGAAAGAAAGAAAGAAAGGAAACTAAAAATTCTGAAGTCACAAAGAGTGAAGCCAGGATTAAAACACAGCCTATCTGATTGCAAAACCAATGTTCTTTCAATGTTCTTTATACCATCCCAGCAGTTCTCAGATACTAGTCTACACACGTGTGGGGAATCATTTCACCACTAGATGACAAAATGAGAAAAATAAAGACAATGTCATAATTTCCTTAATTCTACATTATCTATTGTAAGACAAATGATTATCTAATAAATGTATCAGGGGAGGAAAAAACACTATAGTAAATGTTCATGTTGATTAAAGAAAGTAAGATAGATGGTGATTTCAAAATTGTTAGTAAATGACAAAACTGTGTCTTACAATTGAAGAAACAAGGAAAATGTTGGGTAAGATTCCATCATAACTTAAGAACTGTACATTTATTCTGAGTTTATGTCATTCCTGGTTTCGAGTGTTTAACTTTTATAAAAATTGTAAGATTATAGATGATAGCTGCTTTTAAAAAAATCATTAGTTGGCAAAAACTAAAACTAAAAGCCCTCTCTGATCTCTTTTACTATTTGAAAAGTTCAAATGGTTGAGAACCAATACACCATACTTCATACTCCATGGCATCTCACTCCAATTAAAGATGTCACAGTCTCAGGGCTCCTAAGTCATATTCAGACCACAGAAGTACTTCGGTTTGGCCACATGGATTTTTAAATTTTGTGTTAACTGACAATATTTTAAATGGGAGAATTTGCATACAACTCTGGATTTCTGGCTTTTCTTTACAATTCAAAATCTGGCTACACTCAGAATGTAGAGCTGGGTGGTTGCTACTGCTTGTAGAAGAGGCAACTCTCTAGTTGATGATATTATCTGTTGTTTCCTGTTGTGCAGTATCTGGATAGACTGAGGCAGGAACAGTAACAGGGTGTCCACAACTCTTTGCACCCATGCCTTGGGTTGTCCTCTTCCACACTCCCATGACTCGGATCTTGCCCACATTACTCACTTTGTTCAATGGGACCATAACAAATGGAAACACAAGCAGAAGCTTGAAAAGGGTTTGCATGTGGGGGCTTGTCTTCTCTGGCTGCAGAGAGCCCTGAGACCACCGTGTAAGCAAACCTGCTGGAGGCCATGCAGAGAGGAACTGAAGTACTCTGGCCAACAACCTAGTGTGACCCCAGGTGGTGAGGCCTTTCTACATTATCCAGCTCCAGTTGAGCCACCAACTGACTTACAACCTCCTTAATGAGCCCAAGTGAGACCAGCAGAAGAACTACCAAGCTGAGCCCAACCCAAATTGCACTATTACATGATTGTTTTACGCCACTAAATTTGAGGTGTTTCATTATTAAAAAAAAAAAAAAAGGCTAACTATAACATAACCATAACGTCACTCAGCATTCAGACATCTTAACTCTTGGATTATAAAGTTATTTAAGTCTGTGACTCCTGCTTTAGGATATCAAAGACTCTTTCCACATACACATAGTTTCTATGCACACACACACACACACACACAAACATTTGATTATTAAATAAGAGCAGGGAATTTAAATTGTTCACTCTTTCCCCCAGGACAGCACCTGGCACACAGTTGGCACTTAATAAATATCTTTTGAATGAATAAATGAATTCACAGATGTTTCACAAAGTAATTTAAGAAGTAGGCTAGAGGTGGTCGCCACCCCCAGGCCTTAAGCACTAGAAGAATCTCCAAGAAAATCTCCAGGTGGTGTTGAGCATCACTAAACACCCATTCCAGTCTGGCACCCTGGCTTTCCAGACAACCCGCTGTATCTGCTAAACTAGTTTTGTAAAGTCAGCACGTGTGAGCCAACTCAATGGGGACTAAGGTTTGACAAGACTGGTAATAACAACCTATTTGTCATTTGTGCTTAGCTTTCCACTGGTGTTGACAGAGGTCTCAATGGCAAAGAGACTGTGCTACGAGGGCTGAAGGAAATATGATGTGGCTGTGCATGTTGGATGAAGAACAGCCAAAATGAGAGCTAGATCCCATTTACCTATTGAGTGAATTGTGACTGTTATGTTTCAAGGGATTTAAAAAAGGAATGCCATGTGAAGGAAAACACTAAATACTCCAAACACCCTGAAATGAACACATACCAATCTTGTTTCACTGCAAGAAATATTCAGTGAAGTGCCTCCCATCTTTTACCATTTTCTTGTTCGTTCTCTTTCCTTTCTTAAAATCAAGGGAATATTCATTAAATTAATCAAAGACACCATTCTGGGGAGTTGCACAGCAACCTGGAAACCATAACAATTGGAGAAGTGGGAAGCGACTTGGAATTGCAAAATTGGAAGTCCTATATTTTAGTACAATCATCTGCTTCTTGGTGACTTTGTGGCTGAGGCAGCCAGTCTGTCTAAACTCTAGCTCATCTCTGAGATGAGCCGAGTGGGGTGGCTCAAGCCTGTTATCCTAGCACTTTGGGAGGCCGAGGTGGGTGGATTGCCTGAGGTCAGGAGTTCAAGACCAGCCTAGGCAACACGGTGAAACCCCATCTCTACTAAAATACAAAAAATTAGTCGGGCATGGTGACGTGCGCCTGTGATCCCAGCAACTCAGGAGGCTGAGACAGGGGAATCGCTTGAACCCGGGAGGCGGAGTTTGCAGTGAGCCACGACAGCGCCATTGCACTCCAGCCTGGGTGACAGAGGGAGACTCTGTCTCAAAAACAATAAAAAATAAAAAAGGTTAAAAATAATATCTGGTCTGCTTACTGTATAGCATTTTTGAGAAAATTAAAAGACATGACATAAGTGAAAATGTCATTCAAATGTTAGTGATCACAGAATAAAGTAGTAATGACCATAGGAACAAATACAGGAAATGAAATAAAATTCATTCAAGGCCCTCCTACAATGGCTGTATGGCAGACAGCAGGAGAACCAACACCAAACTATCAAGGTAGGAAGCGGAGAAGAATAAGGATCAGATTAACAGAGTGGAATCCGAAACAGAAAGATGTGGGTCTGGCAGGTGTGTTAAACAGAGATGGGACAGCCATGCTGGGGATCTGCTGCAGAAGGCACTGGGCATCGAGTGGGCAGCTGCCGTTCTGGCCTGCCCAGTGTCCATTTCTCTTTCTTGCCTTTTCTTTTAGGATTGCTTCATTCCTTCATCCCATGTCCCACACCCATAGCCTGAGCAAGATCTTCCCCTGTGACCAGACCTATTCCAATCGGATTATCTTTCCTGGGGATGGAAATTTTTATTGGGGTGACACAAGAATGGAAAATGTTTGCAGTGAATATATTCCTTAGAAGCATCCTAAAGAGACCATTCATGAGTCCTGCTACTGAAATCTCCATGGCTGCCTTCTTTGCAGTCCTTTCTGAGGCCTAATTTGTTAAACTAGTCAGCCGTTCTTTGATTTCATGAGCCACTTAGAATCCCTCCAATATCTTCTTTTCTTCCATCTCACTTTATTTATTTATTTTTGGTTAAGTTAACCAGAGTCTTCTGCTGCTTATAACTAAACAAACAAATGCAAATAATGGAGGAACTCACTTAAGTTCTAGATTCACAGCACTGGGGCAACTGACTTACCTACACACCTTATTGCTTCTGGTAATGTTGATTTTCTCCTTGTCCTAACCTGCTTGCTTCTATGAATTTTCTGACACCAACTGGGCAAATTGGTGGGTCTCTAAACAGGGAGATATGGGAAAGATAGGTGTGTATGGGAAACCCAAGGCTGCCTTAGGGTAGCAGCTTACAGCAAAGTTGCTTCTGGAATACAAGAACAGAAATGGCAATGAGCAAAGCCTCTCCCTCATATCTGGTAAGATCAGGTCATCATTAGAACATCATGGCTAATTTTACATTCCACAACCTTACAAGTGTCTGAGGAAAGCCACGGTGGAGGCAGCACAGAAAGGATCAAGATCATAGCCTGACTGGGCTCAAAGCCACTGGTATGCTGTGTGACTTTGGAAAATTGCTTAACTTCTCTGTTCCTCTTTTACCCCTTCTGTAAAACAGAGATGCCTATCTCATAGGTGCCTATCTCATAATCTTGTTATGAGGGTCAAATAGTTTGGTATTTGCAAATGCTCCTAGAATCATGCTTGGCACATAGCAAGAGCTATATAAGAGTTTATTAAAACAAATTGTAAGCATTTCCCATAAGAAAAGGTTGGGAAGCTGAGGTGGCTTAGCCTGGAGGGAAAATGTCTTTTTTAAAAAAATAAACAACAACAAAAAATTCTTCATAACAAATATGAACTTTGCCGAGCTAACCACATGCCCTTTGATACTGAAAAGATGATCAAAGGAAATCAGCAAACAGGGCTCTTGTGTCATGGCTTTTGGTATCAGTTGTAACAATTGACTTTTTTTATTTTGTCTGAGAAGAGGAGGATAAGGGTCCCCCAGAGAGTAACGAGGCATTGGTCCTGGGGTCCATGTAATGACAAGTAATGGTAACACAGACAGGGAGGATGGTCCTGCCGCCTCGGTTTGGGGTCCCAGTATGTTGGCAATATTTTTGTGTTACTTCAAAGAGTCAGGCAAACATAGGGGCCTCCATCCTTCTGACTCATTGCCATTTGCTGTGGTTTGAATAATTTTGTCCCCTCCAAAAACTCACGTTGAAGCTGAATTCCCAATGCAACAGTATTGGGAGGTGTGGCCTTTGAGAGGTGATTGTCATGAGGCCTCCACTCTCAGGAATGTCATTAGGTGCCCCTATAAAAGGGCTTGATGAGGGAGTTTCTCCCTTTTGCCCCAACCCTTCTTTCATGTGGAGACACAGCGTTACTCCCCTCTGGAGGATGCAGTATTCAAGGTACCATCTTGGAAGCAGAGGGCAGCCCTCCCTAGCAACCAAACCTGCCAGCACCTTGATCTTGGACTTCCTGGCCTCCAGAACTGTGAGAAATAAATTTCTGTTCTTTATAAATTACCCAGTCTGTGGTATTTTATTATAGCAACACAAACAGACTAAGACACCATCTCAGACACTGATCTCCTGCTTCACTCAATGGTGGAATGCCCTTTTCCCTTTCCCTCAGTGATGGGCACACAGTCAGCAAGTGTGAGGTGTAGGCAGCTGCCATCCTCCTGCACCACTGCTAGGGAAATATCTCTGGCTTAGGGTTAACACCTCCTTTCCCAAGAAGCACCATGTTCCAAACATCACCCAAGGGTAGTGATATGGTTTGGCTCTATGTCCCCAGCCAAATCCCATCTCAAATTGTAATCCCCACGTGTCGAGGGAGGGCCCTGGTGGGCGGTGATTGGATCACAGGGGTGGTTTCCCCCATGCTGTTCTCACGATAGTGAGGGAGTTCTCACGATAGTGAGGGAGTTCTCACGAGATCTGGTTGTTTGATAAGTTTCTGGCATTTCCCCTGCTTGCTCTCTCTCTCTCTCTCTCTTTCCTGCCACCCTGTGAAGAAGGTACCTGCTTCTCCTTCATTTTCCACCCTGATTGCAAGTTTCCTGAGGCCCCAGCAGCCATGCAGAACTGTGAGTCAATTAAACCTCTTTTGTTTATAAACTACCCAGTTTCAGGTAGTATCTTCATAGCAGTGTAAAAAAAAGACTAATATGGTGAAAATCCCTGCCAGTTCAGCTTCTCTGTTTTTTTTGGTCATATTCTGGCCCTCTGCCCACAGAAAACAGACTGTGGGACAAGGGCAAGAAAAAGGAATAAAACAGGGAAATATCCATGGTAATCTGAGAAAGGACAAGTGAATTACTAGAGCTAGAATTGCTCTTGGCATCAGCTCCAATTTAATTGTTCCTATTTAGCTAAAAGTATTTGCGGTTCAGGCTGTCAGCACTTACTTCTTGTTTCTCTATCTGATGGTGATCAGATCCCTGAACTATGAGTTGAAAGATGCTTGGGCAGAGAAACTTTCTCTCCACTGACTTAGATGCTACAGAATCTGATGGTAGTAGGACCACCAGGGGGCTTCCATTACTCCCCATTTGTCAACACTGTCTCCAGAATTTTCCAGATCCCAGCACTCAGTAGGATCACCAGCCATGGCCTTGCACACCAGTTTGTCTTCAATTTTCCCCATATTCCCCTCTCAAAACATTTTCCATATGCTTTCCATCCCTAGCCCATGCATATACTCATTCTCTGATAGGGTTATTGTAAGACCTTCCATAGACTCTAAGCATTTTCACTTTTGGAGGCCTCACCCCACAGCAAAGCAGACATCCTAAAACTGCATCCACACCCATCGCCAAATATAACTTCCATATAACAATAGGTGAGTTGAGTTGCAGTTGACTAGTTGATATGCAATTACTTTTTTGTAGAGATTTAATTAACATTTTAATTGTAATTTTGTAGCTTTCTTTTTATATTTTGGACTTTTTTCACAAATGAAACACTTTCACTGGCCTTTGAAAATCTCATATGCCCTAGATATTGTTGCCTGTAGTGGATAAAGTGGTCTTGTCTTTCAACCAAGGGAAGTGGCCAGAAAGCCATCCAAAGCTCTGCAAGTCTGGGAAACTAAAGAGTGCATTTGGAAATGGTAAAGTCAGTCTTACTATTGGATTGTGCTGACCTTAAGATAAGTTAAACTGTAATGGGGGAAAAAAAGGCTGATGAGGTTAAGGTCACAGATCAGGTTTTATTAGCATCATCATAGATTATTATAATTAATCGTAATTGTCACCTTTTATTGAATATTTATGGTTATTGGATGCTTTGTATATATTTGTATATAAATATATAAAATATTCAAAGTAATGTTTGAATAGCAAGGGTTCCAACTCCTACTCCTTTCTCTTTTTAGGAAAAAATGAGGCATTAACCACCATATTATTATTTTAGCTTTATGTAAAAGAACAAGGAGAGATGCTCAACCCAGATTATGGCTGTCAGAATTAGAAGACTTTCTACCTAACCCAGCAGAAGTATGACAAACCAGGGTAGCAAGAGGCAGGGGGCGTGGTAATTGTGTCTCTTATCTTGGGGTCTGTGTCCGTTTTGAGACTTGTTATTACATTTGTTGTTGAGAGGATAGGATCCTACTGGAAATTACAGGCAGGGCAGAATGTCCTTCTGAGACAGAATTTCTTTGCAGACATCATAAACTGCACCAATATCCATCCTCAAACATAATTTACAGGTAATTATGTAATAAATGAGTTGAGTTGTAGTTGACTAGTTGACATATTATTCTTTTTTATATATCTAATTAAATATATTTAATTGTAGCCGTTAGTTCCTCTAGTCAGAGGACAGGTGCATAGCTTAGAGTAGAAGGAACTAGCTCTGTATGTTTGTAGTGCAGAGGCCTAGACTTGGCAACTTCGCACTTCATCTTAGAAGCAGCAAGTGGCGGAGTCCGTTTTCCTACTGGGGTGGTTGTATGCTCCACTGGGGAGTGAGGATTCCGGTCTTCATTCCCAGCAGACAGCTTCGGTTTACCACCTAAGGTGGTAATGGCTTAGGCTAGTAAGAGGGATTATGCTCTTAGATTTTCTACCCTGAGATTTAAAAAGCTAAAGTCAAAGAAAAAAGAAGGCAGCTGCCCAAAGTCATCCAAGTGACAATGATGATGAAGAGGAGGGGCAAAAAGACCATTTTTACCAGCTTTGCTAATGTGAGGAAACTGATGTGCAAATACTATTCCTAATCCTCACAACCAGCCTGTGAAGCACATGTTATCACTCTTCTATGGTTGAGAAAACTGAGTCTCAGAAAAATTGATTAATTTGACCCTAGTCACACAGACACAGTTTCTAGTGGTGGAGATCAGACTTGAACTCATATCTATTTAATTCCAAAGTCTTCAGGCCTCCCATTTCGGAATGCTGTTGGAATTTTTTTTCTCCCCACCCTGTTCCCCTGCCTTTATAATAATAAGCAAGATAGCTAAACCAATCCGATTGTGCAGCAGCCAATCCCTCTTCCATGGAGCTCCAGACTACATTATCCCTAAGTTACTTACTAGTTAGTGCAGCATTTTTTATAAGCTTCTGTTTTTGTTGACTCTGAATGTCATGGTAGTTACTCAAGGCTGATATAAGGCAGCTCTTGTTGGTTTAATTGTTGGGAGCCTTGAAGTACCTTCCATTCCTCTCCAACTCCATGTGCCATGGCCTCCAAATTGAAGATTGGGCTGCCCCAACTCCTACTTACATCTTTCCAGCATGGACTGCTCCATTTCTGAGCCAGGGAAGGCTATGTTTTTAAACACACTTTTGCCCACTAACTGCCTCTATCTTTCCCTGTCTGATCAGGCCAAGCTATGGTCACAGTTGTGTATAATTAGCTAACTTCACTCACTGTCTCCTATGTTTATGCTTCCCTGCCCAATTCCAAGTGATAAATAGCTATCCAAAGCCATGGGCTTGACCCCAGATGACCTCATGCTTGATTGCCTTCATCCCAGTGCATGGGTCAGCACTCAGAGACTGCCATAGCCCTTGCTCAGCTGGTAATTGATTTCCATGTGAATTCATGGACCAGTTGGGGGAATTGTGGCATTGGGTGCATTGATTAATAACATAGGCATGGGGGAAGCCTACGGTAGCCACCATTTTGGAGCATGTCCATCAGAATATTCATTTCAAATAAAGTCTTGTATTTAAGCAACCTTGTCTACCCAGTGCCAGGAAGGCGTAATGAGCTCTGTAAAGGATTCCTATCCCAAGGCTCCCAGACTTCTGACAACAGGAATTCAATGAGTAATTCTCAAGCCACAGTTTCCCCAATAACCATTTTCTTTTCAACCATTTGTTTAGCTTCTGTGCTGGCTGATGCCAATCAGTTATCAACAAATGAGGAATAGTGTCTAGGTCACACTTCTGTTTTCCATCTAGTGATCTGTTTATTTATGCATCATTAATACCTTCACTTTAAGAGTTGTTAATACATCAAAACAATGTTTGTTCAAGCTCAGTGAAGTGCTGTGAAGAGGGAAGGATCCCAGATAAGAAGTTTGAAGTCCTGCTTTTCACTGGTTGTGTATGCCTGCAACTATTTCACCTATCTGGCCTTCGTTTCTTCATTTGTGAAAAACAAAAAAAAGAAGAAGAAGAAGAAAGAGGAAGACACAAAAGAAAGAGAGAGGAAGAAAGGAGAGAGAGAGGGACAGAAGGAATAAAAAGAGAGAAAAAGAGGTTAGACTGGATAAACTATTCCAAAATTCCCCTCCAGCTCCTTGTTTTACGTATTTTGAAGCTATATTATCAGGTAAATAAACCCTGATGCTTGTTATGTCCTTTTGATGAAGTGACTCTACTATCATTATGAAATGACTTCCTTTATCACTAGGAATATTCTTTGCTGTGAAGTCTACTGCCTATTGATTTAACCATTCCAGCTTTCTTTTGATTCATGTTAGCATGGTAAATCTCTTTTCAACTTTTACTTTGAACCTATTTGTACTTTATATTTAAACTGCATTTTTTGTAGGTAGTGTATAGTTGAGTCTTGCTTTTTTCCCCTCTGCCTTTTAATTGGACTACTTAAACCATTTAAGCCATTAACATTTAATGTGATTGTTGATACGGTTAAATTTAACTCTATTATCCTACTACATAATTTCCATTTTTACTATCTGCTCTTTGTTTTCTTTTTGCACCTTTTTTACTTCTTTTAAATTGAGTCAATATTATATTTTTAGCTATAACTCCTTGTTGTGTTATTGTAATTGTTGCATTAGTGGTTACAGTGTATATCTTTAACTTACTATAGTATACTTTCAAGTGATATTATTTCACTTCACAAAGAGTGTAAAAACCTTGCAATAGTATACATCCATTTGTTTCGTCCTAACTTTTATGCTTTTATACTAGATTGTATGCTGTCATGCAGTATGCTTTTAATTATGTTATAACCCTCATCTACATTATTATTTTTTGAACAATTGTCTTTTAAAGAAATTTAAACAAGAAAAAATTTCTATATTTACCCACATAGTTATCATTTCCCATGTTCTTATTTCTTTATGTATATCCTTTTTCCAGCTGGTCCCATCTTCCTTCTGCCTGAAGGACTTCCTTTAACATTTCTTGTAGTGCAGGTCTGCAGCTGATGAATTCTTTCAGCTTCTATAATTCTTAAAAAGTCTATATTCTACCTTTGTTTTTTGTTTTGCTGGATATAGAATTCTGGTTTAGCAGGATTTTTTTTCTTCTTCTTTTCTTTCTTAATTTAAAGCTGCCACTGGTCCACTATCTTCTCACTTGCATTTTTTTCTGAAAGGACAACTGCTGTCATTCTTTGTTCCTCAGTACATAACGTTTCCTTTTTCTCTGGCTGCTTTGGTATTTCCTGTTTAACATTGGTTTTGAATATTTTGATTATAATATCTCTGTATAGTTTTCTTTATGTTTTTGTGCTTAGGTTTCATTGATCTTAGATGTACCAGTTTATAGTTTTCATCTAATTTGGAAATTTTCAGACATTATTTCTTTAAATATCTTTTTTCCTCGCCCTTCTTTTTAGGGGGATTTCAATTACACACATATTTAGCCACTTGAAGTTTTCTGATAGCTCATTGATGCTTATTTCCATTTTTTAATTTTTTTTTTATCTTTCAGTGTTTCATTTTGGTTAGTTTTTATTGCTATGTCTCCAAGTTTACAAATATTTTCTTCTGGAACATCCAATCTATTAATGTGATGGGGGCTCTTCTTCACAAAAATGACAACCACCAAATGCAGAAGGAATGATAGAATTAGAAAATCACTGGTTATCAAATCTCAACTGATTAATGGACTCAGGCAAGGATGAACAATAGATGCTAAAATATTGGGTAAAAACAGTTCTGTAAATATTTATCTACTCATCAAGACAAGATAAATTACACTCAACATATATCATTTTTAGAATCATAAAAGTATATATTACTGTAGGAAGATTTCTATCAAAATGATTTTAAAAGTAGGGAGCAGAGAGCAGTGAAGCTCTGGTACAGAGATCAATCATAGAGAATTCTAGGCGTTTGGAAAAGTCATTACATGGAACGTAATTCCCTGACCCTGCCAATAAATAATAATGATAATTAAATTTTGTGTGTCCCCTCATGTTCTCACTCATAGGTGAGAACTGAACAATGAGAACACATGGACACAGGAAGGGGAACATCACACTCCAGGGACTGTTGTGGGGTGGGGGGAGGGGGAAGGGATAGCATTTGGAGATATACATAATGCTAAATGACGAGTTAATGGGTGCAGCACACCAACATGGCACATGTATACATATGTAACAAACCTGCACATTGTGCACATGTACCCTAAAACTTAAAGTATATAATAATAAAATTAAATTTAAAAAAATTTGTGTGTCCAACTGCCCCCTGAAACTCTTTGGATAATGGCTGCCAAGGGTGTCAAGAGAGAAGGTACAGGTGACTGGTAGCTGAAAGTCACCTGAAATATACTGTGTTGGGCAAGGACAGCATCTGCAATAAGTGTCCCTCAAACAATTCATCGCAGCTTGTAATTATAGATTTGTTTCTACTTTTATTTGATTCATGGTTGAATTCCCCAACTAGACTGTAAGTACAAGGAAAGGACCTGGTCTTTTTTTGTACGCCAGCATTTAACAGGGTAACCGGCACACAGAAGGAACTTGATAACTACTTCTCAAATGAATGAGTGAGTGAGTGAATGAGTACATAAATGAATGAAGACAGCACTGTGGCTCATGCCTGTAATCCCACCACTTTGGGAGGCCAAAGTGGAAGGATCATTTGAGGCTGGGAGTTCAAGACCAGCCTGGGCAACATAATGAGACCCTATCGCTACAAAAAATAAGAAAATCAGCCAGGTGTGGTGGTGCATGCCTGTAGTCCCAGCTACTAGAGAGTCTGAGGTGAGAGAATTGTTGGAGCCTAGGAGTTTGAGGCTGCACTGAGCTATGATTGTGCCACTGTACTCCAGCCTGAGCAGCAGAGCAAGACCCTCTTGAGGAAGAAGAAGAAGAAGAAGAGGAAGAGGAAGAGGAGGAAGAGGAAGAGGAAGAAGGAGGAGGAGGAGACACTTTACAGTCAATACTTTTTTTTAATGGAACTGTCCTGTGTTAACACTAGCTATGAGGTGTACTAACTTCTAAGTGCCCTGAAGCAGAAACGTAGCCTGTTCCCTTCACTATTTTAACCCTAACACCAAGAGTGCCTGACATATAGTAGGCATTCAGTAAATATTTGCTGAACCAATAAATTAGAATAGCTGTCTCCACCAGACTTCATGACGGCAAAGGCAATCTTTGTAATAGCTCTGGTATCAAGCACAGAGCCCTGCACATAGCAATGGTTCAATAAACAAGGAGCAAACTAATGACTGATGAGTACATGAATCTCATCTACACTTCCTTATTAAACTGAGTGAAGGCTGCAAATGTTCCAAGGAGAAGCAGCTCAGAGAAGTCCACAGGGCTCTAGCAGCATGTGCACAGGAGGCCAGGTTGGTGGGGGGCTGGCCTGCCTGGTGAGGCCTCGCCTGCTATGGTCCCTGCCTCCCTGGAGCCCTGGAGCTGGACTCATTCTAACTTTGCCAGGAAAGTGCTAGCTATGAACTCTGACTTCCCCCTCCAGAGAGTGTCCATGTCAATGTTTTCCTGTTCAGTGGCCAGGCTGGCTTAGCCCTGGGCCAAAAGGCTCCCTGAGGAGGGCTCTCTGGAGTCTGGGCTGGCAGTGGGTGTTGCCTCCACTGAGCCTGTGAGAGGAAATGGTCCAGAAGAAGTAGAACCATCATCCAGAAAGAGACGTCAACAACTCAGTATTATTTTTGGAGCTCTGAACCTGAAAGTAGAAGTTTTGTTAAAGCACCAACCAAATTTTAAAAAATAAAATAAAACAAAGCAGAGAAAGCTAGACTAACCTTCCTGCTAATAAACTTAGAAGTTAATAGAGTATTGCACTCTGAAACCAGGCCTTGTCTCAGAGAATCATGGAGCTGTATTGTTCATATGGTCTGTGATTTGTTTCTGACCTCTTAGTATACCTGCCACGTATGCCTGAAATCCTATGACAGCAGGTGCCACCAGGACAAAGCTTTCTCTATACAGGACAAAGCTCCAGACAAAGGCTCATTCATTCATGCTACAGTGTAGGAAACTGCATTCCAGTATGTTGAAAGCATCCATTACCTCCCGGATTTTGTAGCACTGGATTTGAATTGATCCAAACTCTTAAATTCAAATCTTCCAAAAGAAAAAAGGAAAGGAAAAGCAGCTCACCCCCACCTGTTAGAGCCCTGACAAACTAAGGAAAACTCCAATTTGATTCAGATTGGATCAGAGTCAATTACTAGCCATGTGAAGAGAGGAGCTTCTCCTACTTCATCAGGTCCCTGAAAAGAAAATAATTGCTTTAGCTCCTTGCTACTCAACCTGTGGATCCTGAATCAACAGCAACACATCATCTGGGAACTTTTAGAACTAAAAATCCTTATGACCTTGGTTTAGGCAAGATTTCTTGGATATGACACCAAAAGTAAAAGCAACAAAAGGAAAAAAATGCATAAATTGGACATCATCAAGTTTGTGCTTCAAAGCACACTGTCAAGAAAGAGACCAGACAGCCCACAAATGGGAGAAAATATTTTCAAATTAAATATATGACCATGATCTAGTATCCAGGATATCTAAAGAACACTTACAACTCAGTAATAAAAAGACAAAAATAAAGATTTTAAAATGAGCAAGTGATTTGAATAGACATTTCTCTAAAGAAGATAGGCAAATGGCCAATAATCACACGAAAAGATGCTCAACATCCTAATCATTAGGGAAATCCAAGTCAAAACCATACCCACTTCACATCCACTTGGATGGCTGTAATAAAAAAAATCAGACAGTAACAAGAGTTAAAAAGGATATGGAGAAATTGGAACTGTCATACACTGGTGGTGGGAAGGTAAAATGGTTCCACTCCTTTGGAAACCAGTTCACGAGTTCCTCAAAAAGGTAACTGTAGAATGGCCACACCCAGCAATTCCACTCCTAGGTATTTATCCAAGAGAATTGAAAACATGATCACACAAAAACTTGTACACAAATGTTCATATGAGCATTATTGATAGTAGCCCCCAAAATGGAAACAACCCAGATGCCCATCAATTGATGAGTGGATAAACAAAATGTGGTTTATCCATACAATGGAATCAGCCATCAAAAGTAATAAAGTGCTAATTCATGCTACAACACAGATAAACCTTGAAAACATTATGCTAGTGAAAGAAGCCAGACACAGAAGGCCCTATATTATATGATTCCATTTGTAGGAAATGTTCAGAACAGGCAAATCCATGGCGGTAGGGAAAGTAGATTTGGGGTTGTCAGGGGCTGCAAAGAGAGAAAAACAGGGAGTGACTTTTAATAAGTATGAGATTTCTGGGATAATGAAGATGCTCTAGATGGTGGTGATGGTGTCACAACCTTGTAAATATACTAAAAGTCACTGAATCTTATACCTTAAAAGGTTGAATTTTATGATAGGTGAATTATATCACAATAAACAATGAAGAAAAAAAAGATCTCAGGCCGCACCCCGGACCCCTCTATCAACATCTGTGTTATAACAAGATCCTCAGATCACAGAAGTGCACATTAAAGTCTGAGGAGCACCAATGTGACACTGGTTGGCATACGTGGCTGCAAATTGGAATCACCTGGGGAGTTTTCACAGCTACTCCCTGATGTGCTGAGCTGTCTTTCTGTGTCTCATCTGCTCAACTCACCCAGAAGCTCCTGGGGTGTCTGGGATGGACCTCATACTCCATGATGGTTACCACCCCTTGCAAGGCCCCTCTTGGTCCTCAAAAACACATGTTGCTTGAATTAAAAGCAGGAACTCTGGGCCAGACTGTCTCATTCAAATTGTAGCAGTGCCACTGACTAGCTATGAGAAATTGGACAAATCACTTAATATCTCATGCCTCAGTTTATTGGGGATAATAATACCTACTTCATAGGGTTGCAGAAGGGAATAAACTACTTAATATATATAAAGTACTTAGAATAACACCTGGCATGCAGTAAGCATTATATATATGTATTAGATATTATTATTATATATGCAAATATTGTTTCTTAATAATATTCTGGCCAGGCTCAATGGCTCATGTCCATAATCCCAACGCTTTGGGAGGCCGAGGCAGGCAGATCACTTGAAGCCAGGAGTTCAAGACCAGCCTAGTTAACATGGTGAAACCCCGTCTCTACTAAAAATATAAATTAGCCTGGTGTGGTGGCACATGCCTGTAATCCCAGCTGCTCAGGAGGCTGAGGCACAAGAATCACTTGAACCCGGAAGGCGGAGGTTGCAGATCCTGCCACTGTACTCCAGCCAGGGTGACAGAGTGAGACTCTGTCTCAAATAATAATAATAATAATATTCTTATATACTCCATTATTATACATTGTATATTATTATGTAATAGTAGCAACTATTGAACTCTGACCATGTACCAGGCACTGAGTTGGTGTTTCATATTATTTTATGTAATTTTTGCAATCATTCTATGAGATGGGAATTCAATCAGCAAATATTTAGTAAGGACCTGTCAACCATGTACCCAACCCAGATGAGAAATTGAAGTCCAGGGAAGTTAAGGGACCTACCCACAGTCACAGAGCTAATGGCAAAGGGTCCAGTCTGACTACAGAATCTAGGCTCTTGCCCTCACCTTCTGTGGTCTTTCTTCAAAAGGGTACAAACTGGCAGGAGAAATGCAAAAGCAAGATGCCAGTTGGGTGCAGGTGTGTGGTGGGGGAGTCCAGGAATTCCAAGCAAGGGCGTTTGGAGTGGCCCTTGGGATCAAGGCATTTGGTCACCTTAGAGGTGGATGTGTGGGCAGCCCTGGCCCAGTGGAGGTTGGGTGCCAGGGGATGGAGGGCAGAGGGTCACTGTGATTGCGCTGGGCTTTCAGGACCCTTAATCCCTGCTACAGCAGGAAACACTCCTGGGAACACAAAGGCATCTCTCTCCTGGAGCCCCAGCAGCCACCCAGGCTGGGAAGCCTCACCTCTCAAACAGGACAGCAGCAGCCAGTGGCCAGGCTCAGCTGACAGGTTCACTCATACAAAACTTATCACTCGGCCATTTAACCCCTTAGCCTCCAAAGCAGAAATCCACAAATCCCCTGCACTTATTGACTTGTCTCTTTTCTTAGCAACTTTATGCTCTAAAGCTGCTGAATGCAGAAGACAGAAATTGAAGCAGATCTCCAAATGACCATCAAGAGTTGTGCAAACACATCGTGTCCCATGTCCACATAAGGCCCCCACCCTCAACTCCAAATTGCCTCAAACTGTCAGAAGTTCTCTACCTCCACCTCTAAAGGCCTGAAAAAGAAAGTCCCTTATGGTCTCTAACTCTTTCCATTATTCAAACACAAACGATGTTTAAATAAGCATTGTTATTGTATATTCGGATTTCAAAGTGGGCTTTTCCCCATCCAGATGTTATTGCTTACATGACTGTCTACATCCAGAGAAACACTGCTGAGGACGCCGCCTCTGAGACACTTTTCTATAACTCACCACTTGGCTGTTCTCTTTCCAAAAAAAAAAAAAAAAAAAGACTGTTTTTGATGTAAAACACTAGTTGATTTCAGAATGTGGCTTTCTCCCTGCTAAACTTTCTCCTCACTTACCCTACACAACAAGAAGTCTCTCTCCTAATGGAATTGCTGGAACCACTTACCCTCCATTAAGATGCTAACCTGTTGCAGAGAGGAGGGAAGAAAAAGAGATATCTAAGTGAGTAAATAGACTCAGACGGAATGAAAGATTGTGGAGACATTCCCGTTTTGTGAGTGTTTTTTTGGGGTTAGGGAACGGTAGGCAGGGAGGAGAGAGGGGGATTAGACCCCCAGAATCATATTTTGACCCTGTTCTCCCAAAGCAAGGAATAATTAGGCTAGCTGTTTAGTGAAATTAAAATCACATTTGGTTTTAATTTAATCTTTACTTTCACACTTTTGGATGGACACCAAGATTGAAAGTCACTGTAACATAAGCATAAGTCCATGTGTTTTTTTTTAAGTTTTAAGTTTTGATATGATTAAGTCCATTTTAGACTTTTATAAAAATTAAAAGTTTTAAATGAAGTACGAATGATCTCACCACCTCAATATAGCAATTCATCTGATGTCCTTGCTTCTGTGTGTGTGTGTGTGTTTAAGCATATTACCTAAATATGGGTATCTGGTCTGATTCTGGAACAGAGTTGGGCCTAGATGGCTCTACAAGGGATGGAGAGGTGGAGAGTGGGGTGGGGGACACTGATAGCAGATGCCAAGGAGTTCAGTCCTGTATTAAGGGAGGCGGTGTGGTAGAAATATTGTGGATTTTGGAGTCAAAAGACCTGGCTCATAGCCTGACTCAATCATTTACCAACCTGACTTTATCATTTGGATAAGTCAAGTAACTACTGTAAACTTAGGCCTTCTCTTCTCTCAAGGGGACAAAAGACAATTAATTTGCAGAGAGGGTTAATGGTGATGTGTAAAAAAACATGTTAGCTATTATTATAACATGTAATTTTCCCATAGTCAGCGTTCAATTGAACTATGTAGCCAATTTGCTGTCTTTCTTGTGTCACCTAGCTGTATTGTTAAATGTACACTGCACCATTTTCCGTCAATTTTGGGGCCTTTGAGTAGCATTCTGGTATCTCAGATCAAGAGGCTAAAATAAATTTTCTTTCTAAAAGTAGTAGGAAGCACATTCTTTGCCCTGACAGGCAGCAGCTGCATAGAAGAATGAGAGCAACAGCAATGACATTTCTTTCCACATAGTTAAGCACTTACCCTGCCTTAGAGCAGAGTTTCTCAGCTTCGGCACTAATGGCACATCAGACCAGATAATTCTGTTGTGTGGGGTTGTCTTGTGCTTTGTGGGATCTGTAGCAGCATCCCTGGCCTTTCCCCACTGGATGCCGGTTGCAGCCTCTCTATCCTAACCTGCTCACATTGAGACACCAAAAACGTCTCCAAACATTGCCAAATGTCTTCTGGCAGGCAAAATCAGCCCCTAATGACAACAACTGCCTAATAGCATTTAACCCTCACAGCAAACAAATAAGGTTGGAATAAGCATTATTCCCATTTACAAAAGAGGAGACTGAGGGTGCAAGCAGGTACGTGACATAATGGAATAGGACTCAGACCCGCCTATGATCGTTCCGCCTACAAAGGGCTCTGAGAACTGGAGAAGGGTTACTGGACCATCTCCTGTTTCATCTATAGAGCCCTGAGCAGAGGCAGGGAGGGCAAGGTGGCTGCTTCCAGAGAAAGGGGTAGCTGCTTCCAAGATCACTGCCTTCCCATGTTCAGCAGTGGAACCGGACTCTTTCGAGCTGGCACGGGGCAGCCAGGAACGTGGGGGACAGACCAAGAGAGAGTGGTGCTCCTAACCCAAGAGAAGAAAAGACTCCAAGGAGAGAGTTACCAACTGTGTCGGCTGCTGCTAATCACCTGCAAGAGGTCAGCTCAGCAGGGGAAAGCCGGCCGGTGGGGAGGTCCTCGAGGACCCTGAAGAGAGTTGGTCAAGTGGCTTAAACTAGTAATTTACACTAATGTATTATGAAATCCATGTTATATGCTATTATTTTTTAGATTAAAAATTGCATATGAGGGCCATGTTTACACCATTAAATGCATTTCTAATTAAAAATATGGTAGCATCTTATGAGGAGTGTTCTACAAAGAGGATCATCGGTTTCAGGCCCTCCTCTTTTGGAACAAGTTTGAAAGCCTCAGAACGGTGACTTAGTTGATGAAGAAGATCGATAGTTGCCTGAGGGAAGGGGCTCAGATGAAATGGTCTCTCCTTTCCACACAAAAAGGGGCACAGCCGTCACTATCAAATCTTCAGAACCAAAAATCAGGATGCGAAGTCCTAATGTAAACCAATGTCCATAAGTGATCCACCAGAGCAGAAGATTGAAAACCAGAACTGCCCTGGAAAATTTGAAATGTGAGAGGGCTGAGGCCCACATTTCATAAATGAAGGGGCAGGATTGTTAACTTGGGCCCATTATAAAATATTATGTGATGGTAAAATGCTTGTTTCTGCCTTTCTAAATCGTGAGGCAACTTCCTTTCTAATTGCATGAATAAACTTGAAACTGCAACTGTATGAGCTTTGTGATACAAACTTTCCCTTGCAATAAATGATATTATAAAGCGGGTTTAGGATAGAAATTCAGAAGAAAAACCCTTGACCTTGGGTCTGCTGCAGAATGCTATCAGGAGCAGAGTTCATCTGCAGTAACACTGTCGCCATTACAGTTAGTAACTTCACAGGGTCCTAAATGATTCCCTGGGAGTATTTCACTGCCTTTGCTATTTTGTACCAAAATTTTGACTCTGAAAATCTCTGTTCACTCAAAAGACTAGAAAGTAATGTTCTATCTGGGGAAAGAAGGACATTTAAAATGTTTATCTGTTGCTAACACTTCACCAGCTCTTCCAGTTGGAATAGCTTAAAGTAAACAACACTAGGGAGCCTGTCCCCCAGAATTTTCCTGTCTTCTCTCCATCATCACCCCTCCTTCCTCATTTTGTTTCCAGCATTTTCAGAGTAGTATACAGTTTATGACATGCGTTGGCATTCAGGGTTTCCTGCAGGTTAGGAGACCTAGGCCACCTCCTTTGGCTAAGGCTGCCGGTATCCTCAAAGTGAAGCGGGGAAAGGCCAAAAGAGGGTTACAAAAATTACGATACAGTTAAAACATTTGGCCGTGTGTGGTAGATCACGGCTGTAATCCCAACATTTTGGGTTCACTCGAGGTCAGGAGTTCAAGACCAGCGTGGCCAACATGGTGAAACTCCATCTCTACTAAAAATACAAAAATAAGCTGGGAATGGTGGTACACACCTGTAATGCCAGTCCCTCAGGAGGTTCAGGGAGGAGAATGACTTGAACCCCGGAGGTGGAGGTTGCAGTGAGCCAAGATTGCACCACTGCACTCCAGCCAGGGCAACAGAGTAAGACTCCATCTCAAAAAGTATATATACTTAACAAATTATTACTTTTAACATACATATACTAATGCAATACAATGCAATTATATTACATAGATATTATATGAACATGCTTGTGTGTGTACAATTTTTTAAAATTTAAATTTGAGACAATTTGTGAATATGAGGTCAAAAGACCTCCTTCTCTCTCCCCAACTACTCTTGTACCACCTTACCTTACTCACATCTATAGAACTTGGCTTTTCACAATAATTCTGCAACTGTATGAGCAGAGTTACTCACATCTATAGAACTTTGCTTTTCACAATAACTCTGCATGCATAAAAATAATGTATAGAATCAGTATATTTTCACTTGATAAAGAAGGAAACCAAGGCCTAGAAGATTGTATGAATTGCCTAAGATCACAAAGCTGAGTGGCTGAGCAAGTGAATCACACTTAACCTTTGTATTCCAAATTCAGAGTTCTTTCCACTATGGGGCCTTGTCTTAGTCCATTTTGTGCTGCTATAACAGAATATCATGGACTGGGTAACTTACAGAGAAAATTCTACAGTTCTAGAGGCAGGAAAGTTCAAGGTTAAGGGGCTGCATCTGGTGAGGGTCTTCATGCTGCATCATACTGTAGTGGAAGGCAGAAGGTGAGAGAGGACCAGAAAAAGAGGAGAGAGCTGAACTTATCTTTTTATCAGGAACCCACTCCCACAACTAACCCACTCCATTAATCCATTCATGAGAGCAGAGCCCTGATGACTTAATCACCTCTTAAAGGTCCTACCTGTCAGCACTGTTGCACTGGGGATTAAGTTCCCAACACATGAACTTTGGTGAACACATCAAAACCATATCAGACCTCATGTCACCTCTTCCAAAATGCTTTCCCCAAATAATGAGAATTAACTATGATCCTCATGGTCAGAAAGATGCAAACACCCACTAGTCCATAATTTAAAAGTAAACATGTGCTAAGCTGCATGGTACTCAGGGAAAATCAAACGGAGTTGGGTGGTGGAGAACAGACTTAATTTCAACCCCAGAACCCTCAAGGTATGTAACATTATTTCTATTCTACACTTCATAAACTCTATACTATTAAGGATAGGGTCTCCCAGGTAATTTGAGCTCTGTAAGAATTCATTGGCCGGCCACGGTGGCTCTTGCCTGTAATCCCAGCACTTTGGGAGACCAAGGCAGGTGGATCATGAGGTCAGGAGTTCGAGACCAGTTTGACCAACATGGTGAAACCCTGTCTCTACTAAAAATACAAAAATTAGCTGGGCATGGTGGCATGCACCTGTAATCCCAGCTACTCCAGAGGTTGAGCAAGGAGAATCACTTGAACCTAGGAGGCAGGGGTTGCAGCGAGCTGAGATAGTGCCACTGCACTCCAGCCTGGGTGACAGAGCAAGACTCCATCTCAAAAAAAATTTTAAAAAAGGATTTATTTATCCAGCTAATATTTATAGTGCTGATGGTACATTAAGTGCTGGACAACAGGCTGGAGATCTAAAACTAACTCAGGAATTCTCTCTGGCCTAAAGGTACTCCTGGCTCAAAGCAGAGACAAAGCAGAAGACAGCAAGTACTGTCAAGACACATTGAGCCATTGGGTAGCAACTTAAAGGCAAGGCCAACAATAAAATAAGATTAAATGTCCAACAATAAGAAACTGTTTAAAAATAAAATCATCCATAAGAGGGAATTCTATGTACACATTTGTAGAATGCCATGTCTTTATTTTAAAATATGAACCAACATATTTTTAAACATAGCACAGGTTGAAAATGGTATATAGAATATGCTGTCTATGTAGTTCTATAACACAGATAATCTACAGAAAGAAATGAATGAAAACATTAGCAGAGGTTGTCTCTGAGTAGTGAGATTATGCATGGTTTTAGTGGATTTCTTATTTGAGCTTATCTATACTTTCTAATGTTAATAAATAACATATTTCATATTTGAAATAAGAGAAAACCCAGGAAAGGTCATTTTACCTATATCTACAAAAAGATCTCACAAATCACGGAGGAATGCTTGTTATAGTGTCCAGCAAAAAGAAGCAGTAAAGAAACTGTGGAAAGAGTATGCTGTCTACTTTGTATTAAGAAAGGGGAATAAAATCTTGAGGACCAGAAGACAACCCACTGAAATGTGATGGGTGTTTTCTTAGGGGAGTGATTTTTTTATCTCTTATTTTTCTTGCATTTTTTCATTTTCTGCAGCAGTACTGGAAATTAAACATTAAGTGATTAAGCAGAAACAACCTGAACTATAGGAGTAAGGAAAAGGTTACAATGGATGTTTGTGTTTCTGGGAAGAGGAATGAGCCACCCAAGGGTGGAGACTATTTTTGCCTTGACTCCCACAAAAAGTGAATTTTTGCACCCCCACAAAAAGTTAAATGCCCTCCCTATTGCAAGAAAACACCAAAAATGCTATTTTTAAATGATCTTGGCAAAGTCGAGTGGCTTAAGAATGCACAGGTACAGAACAAGTCAGGCAGGGCAGAGAGACAGCTGTATAAACAGTCGTTGGTGTTCAACAGCCAAAGGAAGAAGGTGCATTTAGAAAAGTATGGTAAATGAATCCATACCTTCCAAATAAAACATTGGTTAAAACTTAGTAGTTGAGACCAGCCTGCGCAACAAAGCAAGTTCCCTGTCTCTAAAAATAAATAAATAAATAAATAAATAAATAAATAAACCTTAGTACTTAAAGATTGTATGTTTAACAAACCTAAACCCAAAGTCTAAGAACTTTCTGGAATCAGTATTTAAAACTGATATTAGGCAAAGACATCCTAATGATACATGGTCTGAGACAAAGTGGGATCTGCCAGCATGTCCCCCAAACTGGCAATGTGAGTAATCCAGGCTGTCCTAGAACCAGTTTTTGGAGGGGTAGTGTGTTCCTTGGTGAGTGGCAAGTGGAGATGGTGCATCTTTTAAACATTAACAATTTTCAACAAAATTTTTGTCAGCTTCATAACGTCCTTAAATTAAAGAACCACTTCAGGGATAGTTATAGTTGCTTTACTTAGGTGGACTTTGCCTCAGAATTATTGCCCAAATTCTAATGCTAAAGTGAGCAAAGCCAAATAATGATAAGAGCTACCATCTATTAAGTTTTTACTTTGTGCCAATCCCTCTACACACATGATCTCATTTTATTCCCAAAGCAATTCAATGAGGAAGGTAAAATTATAACTTTTGTTTTATAAACTGAGGCTTTAAAGATTATATAATTTTCTCAAAGTTACTCAACTAATAAGTGAGAAAACTGGAACTTTAATCCAAATCTCTGTGAGGCCAACACCCACATTTAACCACCAAACTGTGCTATCAGACATTTTTTAAAATCTTTAACTCCCTACAGGATTTAGCTTTAAAATTACTTCTGTCTGAATATACTATGTTAAATGTGATTTATTTCTATCATTGGGAAAAATTTTAAATCAATACAGAAAAATGTAATCTATCACACTATGGGCATATATTAATGTTTAAGGCACATTCTAAGCACTTTAAAAAATTAGCTCATTTAATCATCACAATAATCATATAAAATCCTACTGTTATCCCTATTTACAGATGAGAAAACTGAGGACATAGAAGTTAAATAACATCAAAATTGTTTAGAAAAAGGCAGAGTCAGGATTTGACTCTAGGTCTGTTTGATTCCAGAGTTTATGCTCTTAAATATTTTATAGCTGTATTTATATAGCAATATAGATATAAACAAGGATGTAAGCAAAGATAATACCCACTGAATGAGTTGTGAAAATGTTTTCTCACCCCACTATTAAATTAAATGTTTTACAGGGAACACGTCAATGGTTCACTAATATCCATCCATCTTTCCAAGACATAATATAGGTGGAAGGCCCGTGCACAAGGAACTGTTGTGTTTCTGTGTTTTTCTTTTTTTCATTAGTTTACTCAAGCTCGAATCATTAGCAATATACTAATAAACACACGGTGGACATTTCTTTGGATCAATAGATGTGGATCTAACATTCTTTCTAAATTGCTGTGTAACATGCCATAGTATAGATGTTACACACATATTTTTATATAATGGCATTTTTATGTCTAGAAGATCAATTTCCAGAAGTGGAAATTTATAGCATACTATCACCAAATCCCAATACATGAACTTTGGGTACACATTCAAACAATAGCTGACTTCCTGACTGAATTTTCTCTCAAAAAACTGTGTTCATCTATTCATCCCACTAAAAACTTTTTATTTTTTTGGCCTTGCATTATTGATGTTATCAGAAAGATAAAAATTTTAAAATAAATGAAAATAAGAAATCCCATATTTCACTTTATTAAAGTGAAAAAACAAAATTACATCAACCTTAGGGAGTCATTTCAGATAGCAAGAGATCCCTCAGTAAGAAAAAAGCCCCAGCGGGGCGTGGCAGTGCACACCTGGAATCCCAGCTACTCAGGCTGAAGCAGGAGGATCTCTTGAGCTCAGGAGTTCAAGACCAGCTTGGGAAGCATAGGAAGATCTAAAAAGAAGTCTCTAAAAACAAAATAAAGGAAAAAGCCCTGAGCCACACCACAAGAGCTAATGAGCTCTGAGAAACAGAATTCTGCTCACTCAGATCTTTCTACACTTGTGTAACCATTTTGGAGGTCTAGGCCAAACATCAATGGTTCTGTCTCTTCAGCTTACTGCACATGCCATGAAAACTTCTTCAAATTACTCTTTAAATTTCCGTTATCTTGGGAGCTCTATCATACCATGACAACTCTTAAGCCTCTGTGATTAAAAATAAGTAAAAATTGTAACACCATAATATTTTAAAGCTAAAAGCAAATTTAAACTGTCATCTCTATACCATTTCACCCATCAGAATATCAAAACTCTGAAATACGAATAATACACACTTCTGGCAAAGATGCAGGGAAATGCACACTGAAATGTTACTGGCAGGAATGTAAATTGTTGCACCATTTTGAAAATGAATCTGGTGATATCTTTAAAATTGAAAATATGCATTCTCTTTTATCCAGCATTTCCACTTCTGGAAATTGATCTTCTAGACATGAAAATGCTATTATGTAAGAATATACGTGTAACACCTATACTATGGCATGTTAAGCAGCAATTTAGAAAGAATGTTAGATTCACATCCATTGAGCCAAAGAAATATTCACAATGTATTTATTAGGTGAGAAAAACTAGATATAGGCCGGGCGCAGTGGCTCATGCCTGTAATCCCAGCACTTCGGGAGGCAGAGGCAGGCAGATCAGGAGGTCAAGAGACTGAGATCATCCTGGCCAACATGGTGAAACCCCGTCTCTACTAAAAATACAAAAATTAGCTAGGCGTGGTGGTGTGTGTGCCTGTAGTCTCAGCTACTCAGGAGGCTGAGGCAGGAGAATCGCTTGAACCCAGGAAGCAGAGGTTGCAGTGAGCCAAGATCATGCCACTGCACTCCAGCCTGGTGAAGAGCAAAACTCTGTCAAAAGAAAAAAAAAGATATAAAAAAATAGACATAGTATGAGGAGGGGAAGGAGAGGAAAATAAGGGGAAAAGAAGACTGCAAAATGAAAATTTGAGAAAGATAGTATAATCTAAACTAAAATATGGACTGGATAATAGAAATATTACCTCAGTTTCCTCATGTGTGAAATGAACATAAGCCTCAGAGGGTTACTGTGAAAATTAAATGAATGATTGCTTTTAAAGGGCTTAGGAAAAAGCCTGGCACACAGTAGTACTAAATGGGTATTATGTTTTAAAATTCTATCTATAATATTTCTGCAAAGGTTCACATATTAAATATGCAAAGAGCAATAAATGATAGAAGATAACATCAGCACATAAAACATTGCTTTGATTCGATGATGGTATTCTCAGCCACCCTTGAATGGCAATTTTTTTAATGTTGCTTTTGATATAAATTAATGTTGGGCTGGGTTGGGTAATTTCATCTCTAAGCCTCCTCCGTTGAAGGCAGGACTACATCTCCCCTATGAAGGTGAAGGGTATGTTTTCCTGTCCTACGTTTTGAAAACATTTATACTTATCAGCATCAAATAACTGCCTTTTGTATTGAATTCAAAAGTGTAATTCACCTTAGAATGCTTCCATTCGACTGTAGTGACCATAAATTTAGAATCTAACACAAAGATACATTATATGACTAAGGATTTTTGAAAACTTGCAAAAATGGCATAAAAGTTAAAACACACTTATTCATACACGTAATAAATAAATGACTTTTATTGAAAAGAAAAACTTAACAGGACTGTGCCAGACAGCCAGGATGAAGAATGACCATCTGGGCGAATCCTCCTTGGTACGCAGATCCTCTTGTTACGGTCTCAGTGGAGGAAGTCAGTACCATCTCTTTCATAAATCTCAATCTATTTGAGGACATCCTTCAACTTTATCTTTAGAGAGAATGGCCACATTCTGCTGGCTGCGGCCCAGTCTCTCCAGAGACCAGCCGTGGACATAAAATTTGGAAAAGGGCCTGGCGAATGCCACATCTAGAGAAGGATCATTTCCTGGGGCTTTTGGGTTATGTTCCTATTAATATAAATCATCGTCTCCATTTCAGTAGAAGAACCAAAATGCATCTGATCTGCTCTTAAAGGAAACTAAATTCTGACGAGCAGAGGAAACTAAAGAGTTAAGAGTATTTCCTTGCTAGTGGTAGCATTGGCTCTAGAACCAGAAAGGTTAAATTATAAATCTTTGGCAAAACACAGCTTTCTCTACGTCATTTTCCTCTGGGACTAGATGAGAAACAGCTGGGTATTTGGCTAGAGAAACTGCTGGAAAAACTCACGTTGGTTAACAACACTTCTCCCAGACCTTCACATGGTGATTGCAGTTCATCTCAGCTCTAATGCCACCTCCTCAGGGTCTCTTTCTCTGACACTCAACCCCATGCCCTCTTCTTAAACATATCACCCTCTTCCTTTAGGGCACTTATCACAATCGGGAATGATCTTATTTATTTGTTTATAGTCTCTCTTCTCGCAAAACATAAGCAGGATGAGAGCAGAGCCCTTGTCTGGCACCCTCGCTGTTGTGTCCTGGTCCTAGACCAGTGGTGGCACAGAGTAGGTGCCCAACACATATTTGCTGAGTGAATGTAACATGACTGCACGATCATGTGCTTTTCTACTTCTTTCTTCCAGTATTTCTTTAATGAGCATGGATGTAGTGTGTGATAATCACTGCAGTTTTTCTTTGAAAAAAAAAACATCAGCCAACCTGATTTCAAACTCCACTTGAAATACCTAGGAAACCTAGTTAGTGTAGGTTCCCATGGGTCCTGAAAGGCCAGGATTTTTGCCTTACTCATTTTCATATCGCTGGCATCCAACACAGAGCTTGGCACATCATGGACACTCAACAAATGGATGGGTCGGCCTGGTGTGGTGGCTCACACCTGTAATCCCAGCACTTTGGGAGGCCAAAGCAGGCAGATCTTGTGAGGTCAGGAGTTCGAGACCAGCCTGGCCAACATGGTGAAACCCCGTCTCTACTAAAAATACAAAAATTAGCCGGGTGTGGTGGCGCTTGCCTGTAATCCCAGCTACTCGAGAGGCTGAGGCAGGAGAATGGCTTGAACCTGGGAGGCAGAAGTTGCAGTGAGCCAAGAACATGCCACTGCACTCCAGCCAAGGTGACAGAGTAAGACTGTGTCTCAAAAATAAAAATCAAAAACAAAAACAAAACAAATGGATGGGTCTATAGCAACATGTGCCTGTGTTATGCTAATCACTTTATTTTTCATGACCTATCTCATTTAATCACCACAACAATCCTATGACGTTGGATTGTAATCCACATTTTACAGATGAAAAAAATGGAGGCTTTTAACTTCCTTAAGTTAAAAAAAACAGCAACAACAAAAACTTTCCACTAAGAGACAGAGATAGTATTTGGATGCAGGTCTGTCAGACTCAAAGTCACCTAATTGCTGCATCTTATGGTCTTTCTAATTTCCATAAGACAAAGTCACTCAGCAACGTTTTTTTTTTGTTTGTTTGTTTTGTTTTTTGTTTTTTTTAATGGCGGAGGCAGTGGAACCAATGATGCTCCCATGCTACAGTCTGCATACTCTGATTTTAGCTAGATTACCGTTATCCAGAACAGGGCCAAGCACAGTGCAGGTGTTCAATAAATAACTGTCGGTTAGAAGAAAGGAAGGAGGAGAAGGAAGGGAGGAAGGGAGAAAAGGAAGGAGGGAGTAAGACGGAAGGAAGAAAGGAGGGAGGGAGGGAGGGAGGGGGAAGGGAAGGGGAGGGGAGAAAGGGAAGGGAAGGGAAGGGGAGGGGAGAAAGGGAAGGGAAGGGAATGGGAGGGGAGGAGAGAAGAAGGGAGGGGAGGGAAGACAATGGCAGAGAGAGAGGGAAGGAAAAAGGGAAGGAAGGAAGGAAGAAGGAAGGAAGGAAGGGGAAGGGAAGGTAAAAGGGAAGGAAGGAAGAAGGAAGGAAGGAAGGAGAAGGGAAGGGAAGGGAAAGGAAAGGAAAGAAGGGAGAGAGGGAGGAAAGAAGGAAGGAAGGCGAAGGGAAGGGAAGGGAAAGGAAAGGAAAGAAGGGAGGGAGGGAGGAAGGAAGGAAGGGAGGGAGGGACAAAGGGAAGGGAAGGGAGGGAGGGGTTGAGGGAGGGAGGGAAAAGGAAGGGAGGAAAAAAGGAAGGAGAAGGGAGATAAAGAGGAAGGGAGGGAAGGAGGGAGGGGAAAGTAAGGGAGGGCTTCTCTGAAGATCATCAGAGAAAGACCAACAGTCTTTGGCCAATGAGAGAATCAGCTTCCTGCTCTGTGACTGATGCTGCTGACATCCAGGGAGCCCCAAATGCCTTCCTTGACAGGGGGTATTTCTGCAACACCTGCCCCAGTTCTAGGCACATCAGCATCTCCAGCTTGTATTAGTGGTCACTGAGCCCTGGCTGGGTTGACATTATGACCTACTGGAGAGGGAAGAAACAGAAACACCAGAGTCTTGAGTGAAAACTCCCTGTCTCTCTCCAACCTCTGGTTCCTCGGCCACACTGAGAAATACACTTTAAGATCAGACTCCAAAGTCCACGACTGACTTTACTTGGAGTGGAGATGGGATCAGTGTGTGTGTGTGGCGTGGGGGCAGGCGGGAGGTGGTTAATAAACTTCTTTCTTTGTTGATTGCGAAGACACAGGCTCTCTCTCCTTAGCAAGGGCTTCTCATTTGAAGCAGTGCGTGATAACTCATTGTGTAACCGCCTGTTTTCTCTGCAGATCTGAGCTGAAAAGGATCATACCAGATTTATTTCATTGCTGTAGAGCCAGTCCCACCACACTGCCTGGGCACATAGAAGGCATGTTTTGTTAATTTATGCAGTCAATACAAACTAATTGATTGCAGATCTTCAATCCTTTGTAATTCCAAACTCCCAAAATGCTCTGAAAACCAAAAGATTTTCTGTAAGCTGGCAGCAAGCTCATTGAACTCACCTGAACAGACGCATAGCAGTCCCCAGTCTTTATGATCTGCCTTAATTGTGACTATGGTCTTCTCCCCTCATCCATAGTTTCTTTCTCCGAGGCTTCTGTTACCAATGGTCAACAACAGTCCAAAAATATTAAATGGAAAATCCAGAACTAAAAAATTTATAAGTTTTTAATTGCTTGCCATTCTGAGAAGTGTGATGAAATCTCAGGCTATCCCAGTCTGTTCCACCTGGGAAATGAATCATCCTTTTGTCTAGTATATCCATGTTGTATGTGCTACCTTCCCCATGCAGTGTGGTTATATAAGAAAAAACACAGTGAGGCCAGGTGTAGTGGGTCACGCCTGTAATCTAGCACTTTGGGAGGCCAAGGCAGGAAGACTGCTTAAGTCCAGAAATTCAAGACCAGCCTAGGCAATATATGAAGATCCTGTCTCTACAAAAAATTAACAAAATTAGCCTGATGTGGCAGTACACACCTGTAGTCTCAGCTACTCAGAAGGCTGAAGTAGGAGGATCGCTTGAGTCCCGGAGTTTGAGGCTACAGTGAGTTGAGATAGTGCCACTGTACTCCAACCTGGGTAACAGAGCGAGACTCTATCTTAAACAGAAGGAAGGAAAGAAAGAAGGAAGGAAGGAAGGAGGGAGGGAGGGAGGGGAAGGGAGGGGAGGGGAGAGAGAGAGAAAGAGAGAAAGAGAGAAAGAAAAGAAAGAAATAAAAAGAAAGAAAGAGAAAAAAGAAAGAAAGAAAGAGAAAGAAAGAAAGGAAGAAAGAAAGAAAGAAGGAAAGAAAGAGAGAGAAAGAAAGAATTTACATAGGGTTTGGTCTTGCCCAAGCTTGCCGGCATCCACTGGTGGTCTTGGACTGGATCCCCCACGGATAAGAGGACACTACTGTATTCATACATTTTGCATGTTTCACAGCAGATAAGCAAATGTGTTTGATTATGGGATGCACCCCCAAGCTCTGTGGGGGTGTTATATAACTTAGTGATACTCACCATTTGAGATTCCTAAATTCTGAATTGCCAAAACACTTGGCCCCAACAGGCTTCAGATAAGGTGTTTGGGATGTGTATCTGCTTGTATCAGGCATTGAGGTGCTGAGAATACTGTAGTTGAATAAAACTATCAAGGCCTTTACTGTCTTGGAATTGACTTTTCAGCTAACAAGGCAATAACAAGGAAGCAAATATGATAATTTCTGAAAGAGATAAGTGTTCTGAAGAAATGAAATCAGGAGAATGGAATAGAGATATGATGGGTATTAGAGAAATCCTTGCTAAGAAGACATAAATAAAGAAAAGGAAACAACCTGATGAAGAGATTATTTCAAGGCACTTTCACTCATTCATTCATTCTTAGAACAGAGACCAACAGGTCATGCCCATTCCATTCCTACCTCAGGACCTTTACACCTGCTGTCTCTTCTACCTGGAAGAAGCAAATTATATAATCTTCTCGAAACTCATTTTGCTTAAGATTGCTCATGTCTATAAAGTGTCAGGGCTGGAACAAAAATCAAAGCTCTATGACATAAAGTTAGATTTGTGGGGTCATGAGGGAAACACCCACCTTAAGATCAGGTTTGGAGGATTAGATAGAAGTTTTCTATGAACTTGACCACAATAGCTGATATCACAGCACAGTTTCTCCTCTCTCAGTAATAAAGACTCAGATCAAGGCAGCATCTCTCTGAGCAAGGAATGAGGATCCTTCCATAGAAAAGCTGGGACCTGGCTAGTGTGTCTACTGAACTGCTCTTTCAAAGTTCTGCACTCCCTCCACATGGGGCTTGAGTTTCCATAGACAAAAAAACATAACATGGTCACCAAAGAGAACCTTCAGCATTGTTTCTTCAGCAACTGAGACTCCAGTGAAAAGTACGCCTTCCTGGGAACCAGCACCCAACCTATCCCGGACCAGGTCTCCCAGCCAATGGTGTTGCTCATGAGTGTCCAGTCCTCAAGTGTTTTGTTATTATTGTTGCTATTGTTGTTGCGTTTCCCTTGGTCTTCTCAGTTAAGAGAAGGTAGAGGCTGCTCTAGGGGCAATGTTTATGCCTGGAACGAATGAGCCTTTATTGTGGACAAGCTCTGTGAGTGAAGGCCTTCCTTGAGTCTGGTGATAAAAATAGGCTATGGCCAGGCAGGATGCAGAAGAGCATGACCAATCACCAAATAAAGGTTTATTGGCTTGTACATTTTATTGTACCGTGACATCCCTCCTTTCAGCTTTAGATGTCAGCAGCTGGTGGCAAGCTTAATGACTGATGCATAGGGGAACAGCCATGGACACCCCAGTTTGGCTCCCCCTAAAACAGTGATGCTTCATCCTTCCTTGGCCAGCTTCTGGAATCCTAGTGAACACACTACAGAACATCAGGTTTGCCTGGGCAGTAACACCCAAGGGGAGCTTCCAGGTTCCTCTTGGCTGAGCAAGACTATTTTTTTCCTTATTTCAAAGAGCTGTTGTTCTGACTAAAGGAAGAGAGGATGTATATGGTAATGAGAACTGTATACATTTCTCCTAAAGTCTCCTACTTTATCTTGTTTAATTCTGCATCTGCCTCTGCCTGGGTAGAAATTGTATTCGAAATTATCCCAGCCTCTTCACTCTCCTTAATAAGATCTCTCAAAATGGAACACACTGTCTCGCGTGCCTATAAGGGATGTGCAATGCCTCTTTTGTGCTTTTGTTCACTCTTATCTGATGTTCTAACACATTTTCACTTTGAGGAGTTTGGAAATGTATCGGCATAGTCATTGCCATTTAAGTACTCCACTGATTACAAAATGCTTTCATACACATTGTCTTGGGGAAATTCTCCGAAAAATAAACTGCTAACACTCTGGTAAAGAGCCTTCTGCAATTAGCAAAATAGTCACCAGGCCCTTCTTTTTAAATGACTACACTTTCCACACTTTTTCTATCTTTGTTGACTTAAGTTCAAAGTCAAACTAGAAAATCTGTTTTGTCAGACGGAAATTCGCTACTCACGGTTCTGAGAGAGGCTCCATGCACAGCTCATTGTGTTACCCCACTGCACAGAATCTACTCTTCCAGAGAGACACTGGCAGCTTTGTGCTTTGCATTTATTTATTCAATGCTGCAGTGGCTTAAGCCAGTCTATGGAAAATATCTCTAAACACTGAGACCTCAGGGCTAGGAGGAATTCCTAGACGAGCTCTAAATCAGTAGTTATGTTTGGCAGATTCTATATTCCCACGGAAAGGCCAACTAAACAGTCATTACGCTTTATAGGCGTGCCTGTGTGTCCTTTGTTATTTTGTAAGTATCAAGCAGGGCCTGGAAGCATGGTATAATTAGTGCCAGCACATAGTGATGGCCTGCAGCCCAACCATGCTGATTGATTTGATGTTTAGGGAGGCAGTTTCAGAGGAAATACGGTAACTCGCTTGTCTACCACTGTGCTTCCTGGATGAGCCCCAGCAATGCAGCGTTTGGGATACCATTAGCAAGCGTGTGGCAGCCTTGCCCTACTGAGACTGCTGGTGATTGAAAAGTGCTCAAACTGTGGTCAGAGAAGAAGTGTGCAGATGAAATGAAGGGAGATAAGTCTTCCATCACGACGCCTGCCCTTCACCTAAATATCCCCCAGGACAGTTTGCCGAACGCCAGCCTGTTGCTCAAATGAGAGAAAATAAGCCTTTAGTTTCTGTTTCCAGTCTGCTTCATAAATTAACACCATCAACTGACTTTTCCCCGGCCTTACTCCCACAGCTTATCTTTACTGCCAATAATCCTACCCATGAGAAAGATCTTTGACAAGTACTACATAAATCCAAGAAATTCATATGTGGTATTTCATGCACATTTCAAATAAAGAAACTTACAAGGATACCATTAAAAAAAAAAATCCCCATAGTTTTGAAGCAAATGTGCATTTTCTCGTTAGTAAAGAGACGTTTCCTTCCCTCTAACTTCCCAGTGTTGGACAAAGGACTAAAATTTCATGTTATAAGGAAAGCATGTAAACTCAGCACTGCTTTTCTCTGAAATAGCAGTCATTTCAATGATGTGCTCTATCATCAATCCCCGGAGACTGTAGGCTTTTCTGTAACTGGTTCCTTTTCGTTTTCCTCGTTGAATAATAATTTCTTCACAATAAAATCTTTTGGTATCAGTATTTTCAAAATATTTCAAGACACCAGCCATTCTTAATCAGGCCACTGTGGAGCTCTATGCAATTAAGTTGCTAAAGTTAGGACAGAGCCCTTAGTTTCAGACTTCAGCTCCATATATCTGAATGGAAGCTCTTGAATGGATGAGCATTCTGACTACTGCCTGGCTAATAATTTTCCGCTTGTATTTGGCTGATCCTACACACATGAGCATAAGCCAGTGTAAATGCTCCATCAGAGGCTCTTAGCAGGAAGAAAATAACTAAACAGATTCATTGCTTGACTTTCTTCTTTGATAGATATTTTCTTACTCTTAAATATAATTTATCCCTGATAATTTAGAGATCTATCGTTGGTGAGAGGATATCATGAATTATGAGTCTTTGCATTCTTTTTATAAAGGTAATATCCCTGGTTTGATGAGATAGAAATTTGCAATAGCATCTTTGCAGGGCTTTTCAAAGAGTAGTGGGAATGGAAAAGTTCCCTGGGACCCATTTCCTGACTGTTCCATTCGTGCTGATCACGACTTTAACCATGTTTTTCAAGCTGCCAATCAAAGCACACGTTCTGTAAAATACAATTCCCTGGTAGGCACAGTGGAGCTAAATATTTGTCCCTAGAACTGTCCTGGGAGAGAAAGGACATACAGTTGCTGCCACTAGGTTAAAATTTAAGAAGAAAATTATAGGAAGCAGACTCCAAACTATTTTCTTAAATTAATTCTTCCTTTTCCTACCAGAACACAATCTCTCCTATTGTCATGTACGCCCTGATGCCCAGTTGGGTACACAGCAAATGCACACACATATCTGATGATTTATTGATGGACTGAATCCTCACAAATATTACATTTAAAGCTTTCAAATCAAATTAAATAATTTGCATTTGGGCAAACAGCCAAAAGCACTCTAAACTGTACTGCTAACTAATGTTATTCCCTCCTCTACCTCTTCACCCCTGGTGTTCTCTGCAGACCTTCCAAATACAAACTCACTTTCACAGGAAAAAAAATAACTGCAAAGTGTGATTCAGGTTAACCAAGAAAGGAGGTCATATTAATTTGATTTTTCTTGCTCTCTTTCCCAGGCTGGCATGCAGTGGCATGATCTCGGCTCACCGCAACCTCCGCCTCCCAGGTGCAACTGATTCTCCTGCCTCAGCCTCCTGAGTAGCTGGATTACAGGCACCTGCCACCACGCCTGGCTAGTTTTTGTTTTTTTAGTAAAAACAGGGTTTCACCAGTTTGAAGCCAGGCTGGTCTCAAACTCCTGACCTTAGGTGATCCACCGCCTTGGCCTCCCAAAGTGCTGGGATTACAGGCATGAGCCACTGCACCCAGCCCATATTAATTTTTAATTTCTATTTATGCCTATGAAAAATGTATAAGTTGTTCTACAAACAGAAATGCACTTCTCTTGCTAGGGTTGCTTCAGTAAATTTAAGCAATGTGGCACTATATTTCCTTTATAAATCTCCTTCCTACATATCTCACACAACACACTTACAAGAAAGTCATAACCAAATTATTTAAGAAGAATTTCTCAAAGCGCTAAGACAAAAGCCGTCTCTTCTAAATGAGTAATGTGAGAGGTAACCTTGTTCCCTTACTGCTGACATGTAGCTTTCTGCCTGGGGTTTTATCTTTAACTCCCTGGTAATCCAAACGGAGCAGGAAAACCTCAGACAATAGAGCCTCTTTTTTGCTTTACATCTACTTTTTTGGGGTTAGCACCGAACAACCATCATTAAATGGTTTCTGGCGCAAAGTGGCAGGCTTGGGTAAGCTGAAATGTTTATGACACCAAAATAAAGATGTTCCACACTGCTGAAACCGGGGAGTCACGCAGAGAACAACTGAAATGGAATTACACACCAAGGTTTGCTTAACTAGCACGACTTTAACTCTTGTCTGCCTGATTACACTCTTACCAAAGAGAAGTAGCAGAAACCCAGGGTGGACAAAAGAGGGCAGTGTTCGCTATGTCTTTCATCTCAGCTCTTCCCTCTTTATCAAATTGCAACTGAGCCAAAAGAAAACTATGTCCAGCATTTCATAACACAGGAAGTGGGGAAGCAGATTAGATATTGGGCTCTGCAGTCACCACAAAATAAGCAGTGTGCTTGTAAAAGTCACTTTTTTCCCTAGACGAAAGCTTAACCATTGGTGAGTTTTGGGGTTTGGTTTCTGTTTTTCAGTATGATCGGCTAAAACTCTCCAGGAAAATAATGGAATATGTAATATTTCTCAAACTATAACAGGTTATAAGGTTTATTTACTTCAAAGCACTCATTTTTGCAGATGAGGACCAGGTTTCTACATTTGTCAGTGGCTTCTCCTTGTGCTCAGATATCATCAGTATGTGGGGAGGGGAAGACAGACTTCCCTCTTGGAGCTATTTAGATAATTTTTAGTCATTTCAGAATAGAATCCATGTACGCCCTGTACACAAAAAAATTTAGGTCCTAGCAAGGGAATCTTATCCCCTGCCCTGGATGTCATCATATTAGGTCAAACTTCATTCACATTCTTTGGGAAAAGCTTATGTGGACATGTCATTGCACCCAATAAAGGATTGCAGCCTCAGCACTCAAAAAGTGCACATTTTGCCCAGGTATCTATCTATTCTTAGTTATAGATATCTAGTGTCATCTTTTAATAGGGAAAGACTCTTTAATTCTTTTGTAATTCCCATTGTCCTATACATATTTTTGAGCTCCTGCGATGTATAAGCCTCTGTTGTTAGACATGCAAAAGTGAAAAGGACACAGTTTTAGCCTTTAATAAACTAAGCATCAAATAAGAATCATATGGCTGGGTGGATCACTTGAGGTCAGGAGTTCGAGACCAGCCTGACCAACATGGAGAAACCCCGTCTCTACTAAAAATACAAAATTAGCCAGGCGTGGTGGCACATGCCTGTAATCCCAGCTACTGGGGAGGCTGAGGCGGGAGAATCGCTTGAACCTTGGAGGCGGAGGTTGTGGTGAGCTGAGATCACGCCATTGCACTCCAGCCTGGGCAATAACAGTGAAACTCCGTCTCAAAAGAAAAAAAAAAATAATCAGACAAGGGAGAACCAACCTTGTCAGTAACTGTAATACATCAACAACCATAATACAAGGCAGAATGGGGTTGGCTTAGAAGAAAAATACAAATTGCAAAAGAAGAGATTGTATTCATCAGGAGTGGAGAACTGAGGGAAACTTCACAAAAGAGAGAGCTGTGGAGTTGGGTTCATAGAATAGGTGGGCTTCCAGCGGGGTGTGGTGGTTCACACCTGTAATCCCAGCACTTTGGGAGGCCAAGGTGGGCAGATCACCTGAGGTCGGGAGTTCGAGACCAGCCTGACCAACATGGAGAAACACTGTCTCTACTAAAAATACAAAATTAGCTGGGTGTGGTGGCACATGCCTGTAATCCCAGCTACTCAGGAGGCTGAGGCAAGAGAATCCCTTGAACCCAGGAGGCAGAGGTTGTAGTGAGCTGAGATTGCGCCATTGCACTCCAGCCTGAGCAACAAGAATGAAACTCTGTCTCAAAAAAAAAAAAGGTGGGTTTTCAGAGGCACAGGGATGGTGAAGCTGAACAAAGGCAAAGAGGTAGGAGAGTGTGGGCCCAGTGAGCAGCCACGCACTTACACTCACAAAGGGAAGAGATCAAATAAGTGGCTTGAAATGCCAGTGAAAGCCTGCAGAGAGCTTCAACGTCAGGCTGGTGGACTTGATTCCCAAGGCAACCATAGGAAAGCACCAGAGGTTTTTGAAGCAAGCAGGAATATGATGGGAGCTAATTTTAGGAAAATTGGTCTGCCATGAAGATGTGGAGCAGATTCAAGGGGAAAGCAGAGACAAGGAGGCCAAGGAAGGCACTGTTAGTGCTTAAACAGATGTAACGAAGTTTTGTGGTAGATAGACACAACCCAAAAGGAAAGACAGGTACAAGTGTAAGACGCACAGTGTTTCAAAGTGTTTTGTCAACAAAGTAAATGTTGAAAAGTGAAGTTATAGTGAGGGAAGACTGAAAAAGTCATTCATAAAAGCACAAAGGGAAGGCTGAGATGCTGGGTGGGGTAAGAAACTCAGGAGTTTGGCCTTGAGTGTGTTGACTTGGATGCTTCTACAAAATATAGATGGGGAGATGTCCAAGGAATCGCTGAAAACCAGGACTGGTACTCAGAGAAAGGTTAAAAGAAGTTCACATTCCAAATCAAGGTATACCCGGCTGATGCTTGAAGACCATCATGCTTGAAGACCATCATTCTGGAAGACCATCTTGACATCCCAAATCACAGTCTAACACCATTTGCCGTCTCTCTTCCAGGTGCTGTGCTGTTGGTTTAGGAATGTGGTTTTCTTGGATCTTGTATGGTTTCCACTTGTCTTGATATTGATATACAATGGCTTTTAAATGCCCAATATAAAAACAAGCATTGGGCCAGGTGTGGTAGCTCATGGCTGTGATCCCAGCACTTTGGGAGGCTGAGGCAGGTAGATCACGAGGTCAGGAGTCTGAGACCAGCCTGGCCAGCATGGTGAAACCCAGTCTCTACTAAAAATACAAAAAATTAGCTGGGCATGGTGGCACATGCCTGTAGTCCAGCTATTTGGGAGGCTGAGGCAGGAGAATCACTTGAACCTGGGAGGCGGAAGTTGCAGTGAGCTGAGATCATGCTACTGCACCCCAGCCTGGTAGACAAAGCGAGACTTTGTCTCACAAAATAAAAATAAAAATAAAAAGTAAGGTATATTCCAACATTTTGGACAGACTTACTAGTTTGCTCTTGGGGGAAATGAAAGCAATGTTACTGGAAGGAAGATAGGACATTAGGCGGCAGTATGGTATATTGAAAAGACCTGGAATCATGTTTAAATCCAGAGGTGCCCCTTATTAGGTATATGAGCATGCATACATTGCTTCACTGCTCTGAGACACAATTTCCACATCTCTACAAGAAAATAATAGAATGTTCTGTCCAAAGTGACTGTATTACATAAGGTAATGTATGTGAAATTGCTTTGCACAGGTCTTGGCACAAAGTAGCTGCTTAATAAAGAGCTTAGAGTTCCTTATGGGGTCCAGTTGGAATCCCTTCTGGCCCCAAAATGAATGTCTCCCCCTTGACTCCTTTCCTGGGGTGCACCATGTCCCCCAGCCATAATTCTTATTCAGAGCTTTGCTCTCTTGGAGATGTTTCTCTTTATCCACAACACATTGGGGCATTCAGGAATGCTGGTCCTGCCCTTTAGCTGGAGGACAAGCATTTCAGACCCAAACCAGGGCACTACGTGAAGGAGGTTCCAAACTCCAAACAGTGCCAGATCCTTCTGTCCTCCACTTCAGGACCAGACGAAGGCAGCTTTCTTGGCTCTTTATTCTCCCAGCCTCCAGGAAAGAGTCAGACAACCCTCATAATCATGACTTCTTATTAAGCATTTACAGAATCATGCTATATGGCATCATTCTGGGTCCTTGGTTATGAAATCTTTTTTTTTTTTTTTTTTTTTCTTTTATTATTATTATTATTATTATTATTATTATACTTTAGGTTTTATGGTACATGTGCGCAATGTGCAGGTAAGTTACATATGTATACATGTGCCATACTGGTGCGCTGCACCCACCAACTCGTCAGCTAGCATTAGGTATATCTCCCAACGCTATCCCTCCCCCCTCCCCCCTCCCCCCACCCCACAACAGTCCCCAGAGTGTGATGTTCCCCTTCCTGTGTCCATGTGTTCTCACTGTTCAATTCCCACCTATGAGTGAGAATATGCGGTGTTTGGTTTTTTGTTCTTGCGATAGTTTACTGAGAATGATGATTTCCAATTTCATCCATGTCCCTACAAAGGACGTGAACTCATCATTTTTTATGGCTGCATAGTATTCCATGGTGTATATGTGCCACATTTTCTTAATCCAGTCTATCATTGTTGGACATTTGGGTTGGTTCCAAGTCTTTGCTATTGTGAATACTGCCGCAATAAACATACGTGTGCATGTGTCTTTATAGCAGCATGATTTATAGTCCTTTGGGTATATACCCAGTAATGGGATGGCTGGGTCGAATGGAATTTCTAGTTCTAGATCCCTGAGGAATCGCCACACTGACTTCCACAAGGGTTGAACTAGTTTACAGTCCCACCAACAGTGTAAAAGTGTTCCTATTTCTCCACATCCTCTCCAGCACCTGTTGTTTCCGGACTTTTTAATGATTGCCATTCTAACTGGTGTGAGATGGTATCTCATTGTGGTTTTGATTTGCATTTCTCTGATGGCCAGTGATGTTGAGCATTTTTTCATGTGTTTTTTGGCTGCATAAATGTCTTCTTTTGAGAAGTGTCTGTTCATGTCCTTCGCCCACTTTTTGATGGGGTTGTTTGTTTTTTTCTTGTAAATTTGTTGGAGTTCATTGTAGATTCTGGATATTAGCCCTTTGTCAGATGAGTAGGTTGCAAAAATTTTCTCCCATTTTGTAGGTTGCCTGTTCACTCTGATGGTAGTTTCTTTTGCTGTGCAGAAGCTCTTTAGTTTAATTAGATCCCATTTGTCAATTTTGGCTTTTGTTGCCATTGCTTTTGGTGTTTTAGACATGAAGTCCTTGCCCATGCCTATGTCCTGAATGGTAATGCCTAGGTTTTCTTCTAGGGTTTTTATGGTTTCAGGTCTAACGTTTAAGTCTTTAATCCATCTTGAATTGATTTTTGTATAAGGTGTAAGGAAGGGATCCAGTTTCAGCTTTCTACATATGGCTAGCCAGTTTTCCCAGCACCATTTATTAAATAGGGAATCCTTTCCCCATTTCTTGTTTTTGTCAGGTTTGTCAAAGATCAGATACTTGTAGATATGTGGCATTATTTCTGATGGCTCTGTTCTGTTCCATTGATCTATATCTCTGTTTTGGTACCAGTACCATGCTGTTTTGGTTACTGTAGCCTTGTAGTATAGTTTGAAGTCAGGTAGTGTGATGCCTCCAGCTTTGTTCTTTTGGCTTAGGATTGACTTGGCGATGCGGGCTCTTTTTTGGTTCCATATGAACTTTAAAGTAGTTTTTTCCAGTTCTGTGAAGAAAGTCATTGGTAGCTTGATGGGGATGGCATTGAATCTGTAAATTACCTTGGGAAGGATGGCTATTTTCATGATATTGATTCTTCCTACCCATGAGCATGGAATGTTCTTCCATTTGTTTGTATCCTCTTTTATTTCCTTGAGCAGTGGTTTGTAGTTCTCCTTGAAGAGGTCTTTCACATCCCTTGTAAGTTGGATTCCTAGGTATTTTATTCTCTTTGAAGCAATTGTGAATGGGAGTTCACTCATGATTTGGCTCTCTGTTTGTCTGTTATTGATGTATAAGAATGCTTGTGATTTTTGCACATTGATTTTGTATCCTGAGACTTTGCTGAAGTTGCTTATCAGCTTAAGGAGATTTTGGGCTGAGACAATGGGGTTTTCTAGATATACAATCATGTCATCTGCAAACAGGGACAATTTGACTTCCTCTTTTCCTAATTGAATACCCTTGATTTCCTTCTCCTGCCTAATTGCCCTGGCCAGAACTTCCAACACTATGTTGAATAGAAGTGGTGAGAGAGGGCATCCCTGTCTTGTGCCAGTTTTCAAAGGGAATGCTTCCAGTTTTTGCCCATTCAGTATGATATTGGCTGTGGGTTTGTCATAAATAGCTCTTATTATTTTGAGATACGTCCCATCAATTCCTAATTTATTGAGAGTTTTTAGCATGAAGGGTTGTTGAATTTTGTCAAAGGCCTTTTCTGCATCTATTGAGATAATCATGTGGTTTTTGTCTTTCGTTCTGTTTATATGCTGGATTACATTTATTGATTTGCGTATATTGAACCAGCCTTGCATCCCAGGGATGAAGCCCACTTGATCATGGTGGATAAGCTTTTTGATGTGCTGCTGGATTCTGTTTGCCAGTATTTTATTGAGGATTTTTGCATCAATGTTCATCAAGGATATTGGTCTAAAATTCTCTTTTTTGGTTGTGTCTCTGCCAGGAAATCTTATACTTTAAGTATGCATTACTTTTAAATGACAAAAACCACAATTACTTTTGCACCAGCCTAATACTTTAGTGAACAGTATTTTCTTTGATCTCTACGGTAAGTCCATGGGAAAATAATGAGGTAGTTAAGAGCACAGACTGAGTGGGTTCGAACTGGAGCTCTACGACTCACTAGCTGTGTATACCTGGACAGTTACTCATTCTCTCTGTGCCTCAGTTGCCTCCTCTGCAAAATGGGGATAATAAGAGCACCAATCTCATGTGAGTTACTGCAGAGCTTAAATAATATATCTGTGAAAGCTCCTAGAACAGTGCCTGACACACAGCAAGTACGTTCAGGTGCATTGTAGCCCACATTCTTCCAATGAGAAAACTAAGGCTTAAAAAAAGGTGAGGCAAATGCCTCAAAGTCACATGCCTTAAATGACAGTGCTATATGAAAAAAATCTCAATATCATTAATCATTAGAGAAATGTGAATCAAAACCACAATGAGATACCATCTCACACCAGTCAGAATGGCTATTACTAAAAGTCAAGAAATAACAGACGCTGGCAAGGTTGCAGAGAAAAGGGAACACTTATACACTGTTGGTACGAGTGTAAATTAGTTCAACCATTCTGGAAAGCAGTGTTGTGATTCCTTAAAGAACTAAAAACAGAACTACCAGTCAAACCAGCAATCCCATTACTGAGTATATACCCCCAAAAATGTAAATCATTCTACTCTAAAGACACATGCATGTATATGTTCATTGCAGCACTATTCACAATAGCAAAGACCTGGAATCAACCTAAATGGCCATCAATGATAGACTGGATAAAGAAAATGTGATACATATACACCATGGAATACTGTGCAGCCACAAAAAAAGAACAAGATCATGTCCTTTGCAGAAACATTGATGAGGCTGGAGACCATCATCCTTAGCAAAGTAACATGGGAACAGAAAACCAAATACCACGTGTTCTCACTTATAAGTGGGAGCTAAATGATGAGAACACATGGGCACAAAGAGGGGAACAACAGACACCGGGGCCTACTTGAGGGTGGAGGATGGGAAGAGGGAGAGGATCAGAAAAAATAACTGTTGGGTACTAGGCTTAGTACCTTGGTGATGAAATAATCTGTGTGCCAATCCCCCATGACACAGGTTTACCTATGTAACAAGGCTGCGCATGTATCCCTGAACCTAAAATAAAAGTTAGAAAACAAAAATAAATGATAGTGCTAGAACTTAAACTAAGAACTCTCTTGACAACCAGGACCACACATAATTTGATTAAAAGAAAGCAAAATAAAAGTCTCTTTTATTCCCTCTTTTTTAGAGAGTTTCTTCATCAGAGCTACGTGTGTCTTGCTCATTCCTCTCTCTTCCTTCTTTCTCCCCTCAAAAGATTAAAGGTTACATTGTGAAAAAAAAAAAAAAAAAAAGTTTTGTATTGGGATCACATCTAAGGTTGACTGCCTTCTCTCTTATTCCTCAGCTAGTCCATTCTGTGGGTCTCCCTCATCTTGAATCAGATTCTCAGATAAGCTCATTACTTCCATTTATCTGTTTAGCAAATACTAATTGAGTCAGCATCCTCCTAGGCACTAGATGCAAAGATACAGTCCCACCCCCCGGGTGACAGTGTAGTTAGTCAAGTCATTGTTTACTAGAAGTAACTGAGTTACCAGAGGAAATTATGAAATGTTCTTCTCTTTAAAAATAGGATAGCTTCTTAGTCAGCTGCCTGTCTGGCTAACTTATCTAGAAGGCAAGAGAGCAAAGGCCTGGGAGAGATTCATATCAAACAGAGGGGAGGCTAGTTCTTTGTAATTTGACTAACAGCCCAGAACAGAGCTGAGAAGACCCAGGCAACATATATTTTGTATGCCATAGCTTTTAATGGCTGCAATTACTTTTACACCAACCTAATATAGCAAGGCAGTGAAGAGCCAGGTCTTGGTAAGAATAATGTGATTTTTGCATCACAGCCCTGCCATTTACAAATGGTACAATATCACGCAACTTCCTGAGCTCTTTCTCAGCTTCCTTATGATATTCCTCATGCACTTGGGCAAGATGTCAAGAAAATGGGTATGCAAAATGCTTGGCACTGAGCCTGCCACATAGCAGGTGTTCAATAAGTGGTGACTTACAATGTTATAATAGGGCAAAGACATGTTCTTCTCCACGGGCTGGGGAAGGGCATGACATATAGGGCAAGCCCACCTAGATTGTGCTTCTAAAAGGGGCTGCCATCTGCTACAACAGGCTTCCAGAAAAGTCTAAGCCAGGTTTGCTGCCATTGAGCACTGGACCAAGCTGTCAACCTCTAGACTGGAAATGCCTTCAAGCTACTAATGTCATCAAGTAGCCAAGTCACCATCTTATGCAAAAGCTTCCACTTTGTCTCTCTGATTTCATCTTTGCCCTCTATTGTCTAATCTTAACACAGTCTCCAAAGAATAAATAAGTCAGATATGCCATTCCTCTGCCTCAGGTCTCCCAGTGGACATCTTTTTCTTGCAGCATAGGCCATTGGTATTAAAAAGAGCTTGGCCAGGTGCGGTGGCTGACGCCTGTAATCCCAACACTTTGGGAGGCTGAGGCAGGCAAATAACTTGAGCCCAAGAGTTCAAGACCAGCCTGGACAACATGGTGAAACCCCACCTCTACAAAAAAATACAAAAAAAAATTAGCCAGTCATGGTGGTGTGTGCCTGTAGTCCAGCTGCTCTGGAGGCTGAGGTGGGAGGATTGATTGAGCCCGGGAGGTGGAGGTTGCAGTGAGCTGAGATTGTGCCACAACACTCCAGCCTGGGCAACACAGCTAGACCGTCTCAAAGAGAGAGCGAGAGAGACAGAGCTTGTTGTTAGCCCAAAAACATGTTTCTTCCTCCAGGCAGACGCAATCCTGCATCAAGGCACAAAGCTTGGTGAGCTCAGGCATCACGGTGCAGTGAACAGATCTGTGCAATGCTAGGCTTCCTGGCCACTTCCTCTCTCACTTCATCTCCTGTTACTCTTCTCCTCACCCTCTCTGATCCAACTGCACTTGAGTTCTTTGAACAGCCCATGCATGCTTCTGCCTGGGTTCCTTTGCACTTATCATCACCTCTGTCTGGAAGCCTCATCCCCTAGATAGTCTCTGTCTTGCTCCCCATCACCTCATTTCCTTCTCTGTTTGAATATCATCTTTGAGTGAGGTTTTCATCTACCTCCATATTTCAAATTGCAATACTTCTCCCCCTGGGAAATATGGCCATATTCCCCACCCCTGCTTCACAGTCTCCACAGCACTCATCACCATTTAGCATATTATACTATTTATAATATATATTGATTTTACACTGTCTTCTCCCATTAGAATATAAGTTGCACGAAGGCAGGGAAATTTTACTGTTGTTCACTGCTCTATCTCCAGGGCCTGGCCCATGGCAGGAGCTCAGAAAATGTCAGATAAATGATTGAATTTACAAGAACAAGCCCAACAGTTAAGAAAACTTCAGCTCCTGCTTCCTGCCCATGCAGCCCCAGCAGGGCCAGTTTCATGCCTTGTTTGATTGCTGCTCCGGTCCCAGGAGGGATGGAATCTGCTGTCTCACCAAGACTTGGGCATGAGGCTGGCCTTCTCCAGAAGCTCCAGGCCCAGAGAAACAATACAACTAACCAAAGTCCCCCAGGGAGTCTTGGCACACAGTTGGTGCTCAGTAGACATTGGAATGTTTCAACAGCCATGTCTCCTTGTTGCTGAACTGAGCTACTGTCCATGGGACAGATGGTTCTCTCTCCAGCATGGGATCAGAAGGCCTGGTTTCAAGTTCCAGAACTGTGCCTCACTCATTGTGTGTTGCTGGCTAAGTCACTTAACCTGCTTGAGCAAAGAACGGAGAAGCAGTCAGATTTGGAATCCACGGGGGAGGTAGGGTTTGTAAAACTTGTTGATTAAATGAAGAAGAGTATGTGGGAATGAGAAGAATCAAAATCTAAGCCAAGCATCTGGCCTGAACAGCTGGGTGGTCAGTGATCCCATTTCCTGGAATGAAGAAGATGGGAATGCAGGGGTTGTTTTGAAGTGGAGTTTGGGTCAAGAGTTTGGATTTCTATGTAATGGAAGTTGTGGGCAGCCATTGGAAGGATATTGACTTTCCTTCCAAGGAGCTGGAGAGCTTCTAGAGGCCTTTGTCACACCTACCTGGGTCTCCTAGCTCTCTCCAGCTAACAGCCCAAGTCCTTCTCTCTGGCTGCGTGACCCTACACAGTATGGTCCCCACTGCATCTCTGCCCACTGCCCATAGGACTCCTTCTTGCTCTCTGTTGGCCCCTGCTCTAGGATGTGTCCCTTGCTTTCTCAGCAGGGCCTTCTCATCTCCCAGATACCCACCTGGCTCTCCCATCACCTCCTTCAATCTTTGTCTAAATGTCACCTTCTCAAGAAAACCAAGCCTGGCCACTCCACTCTTTGCAAAAATAGCAAAACTCTACCCTTCTTCTCTCTAGTATCCCCTGTCCCTCTCACTGGGTTTATTTTTCTTCAAAGTACTTACCACATTCTAATTCACTCACACCTAGAATCTCTGCTTCCTCTCACTTGAATATAAACTTCAGGAGGGCAGGGATTTTTGTTTGCTTTGTTCACTGCTGTATCCCCACAGCTGAGAATGGTGCCTAGCATGTAATAGGACAGGGATTTTTGTTTGCTTTTTTCACTGCTATATTCCCACAGCCGAGAGTGGTGCCTAGCATGCAGTAGGTGCTCAATAAATGTATGTTAAATTAATTGAAATGCATTATGTTATCTTTCTTTCATATGAAAATCATTGTTCAAATATTGATTTGTTTTTAATAGGAAGTAAGAAAGAGGAAATTCATGTCTGAAGTTCTTTGCTGTCTTGATGACTCGTTTCCCAGGTAAACTAAGACAGTTGGTCACTTCTCCTATCACTCCATTTCACAATTGAGAAAACTGAGGCTTAATGAAATTCTGAGGCTCAGTGAGGCTTAGTGACATTACAATTTTTCCAGTGCCTTCAAAAAACTAACCTTGCATGGACCTGGGTAAGTCATCCAGCCAAACAAGTATAGGTGAGCAAGACCCAGCATGTTTTTCTCATACTCACACCCACTCATGATGTGTCAGTGTGTGAGGATTAGATCTTAGATTAGCACAGATTTGAAAAGCCCTGTCACTCATGAAAAATAAAGCTGTGAGTAATCTTTTTGTGGGATCCTGCAGAGGCAAGGACTCTTCTAGTCATCAGCACAGGACCCTGGATCTTGGCTTCCCTCTTTGATATTTATTAAGCACTACAGCCTTTAAGAAAGGCACATACACTTGAATATTCATATCAGCACTATTCATAATAGCCCAAAGGTAGAAACAACCCAAATGCCCATCAAAAGATGAATGGGTAAACAAATTGTGGTGCATACACACAATGGAATATTAATTCAGCCAGTAAAGCAGAACAAAGTAATGATACATACTACAACATGGATGAGCCTCAAAACGGTATGCCAAGTGAAAGAAGCCAGACACAGAAGGACAAATATCATGTGATTCTACTTATAGGAAATGTCCAGAATAAGTAAATCTGTAGAGACAGAATGCAGATTGCTGGTTGCCAGTATGGCGGGAAGGAAGAGTGGAGAGTGGCTGCTTAATGAGTACAGATGGGTTTTTATTTTGGAGTGAGGAAAATAGATAGAAATGGTGGTTGCACAACATTGCAAATGTACTTAGTGCCACTTAATTGTTCACTTTAAAGTGGTTAATTTTATACTGTGTGAATTTCATTTCAATTATTTTAAATGCACATGCATACATTTGTCAAGTAATCCTTACATAAACCCTGTAAGTTAGATATTGCTACCATTATTCCCATGAGAAAACTGAGCCGAGATCTGGAAAGGGACCTGACCAAGGTCCCACAGGTGCTAGACTTGAAGCCAAGGTCAGATTGGCTCCAAAGCCTTGGCCCTTCTGAGCCACCAGCCACTGATCCTCTCAGAGCTTGGCATGACCTCAGGAGAACCAAGGGTGGCTGGAGGCGGTGCTCAGGAGAGAAGAGGAAGGATCACAGTTGGGAAAAGCTTTGAGATCTCTTTGGAGTTCCAACTTAGCATCAGCGAAACTCAGTGTTTCGACCTTTTTGCTCGTGGTACTTTGGTCCCATGGTATGACTGAGTTATACAGGCTTGATCTTTGTTCCTCTTGACTCCTTTTTTCTTCCTTCATTTCTTTCTTTCTTTTTTCTTTTTTCTTGAAACAAAGCCTTGCTCTTTCACCCAAGACGGAGTGCAGTGGCGCCATCATAGCTCACTGCAGCCTCAAATGTCTGGGCTCAAGCAATCCTCCCATCTCAGCCTCCCAAGTAGCCGGGACTACAGGCACACACTACCAATCCAGGCTCTTGCCGCCTTACATCAAAGAACAGCCGAAGACAGCCGGGCATCATGGCTCATGCCTGTAATCCCAACACTTTGGGAGGCTGAGGTGGACGAATCACCTGAGGTCAGGAGTTCGAGACCAGCCTGGCCAACATTGTGAAACCTCATCTCTACTAGAGATACAAACTTAGCCAGGCATGAAGGCACAGTCCTGTAATCCCAGCCACTTGGGAGGCTGAGGAGAAGAATCACTTGAATCCAGGAGGCGGAGGTTGCAGTGAGCCAAGATCATGCCACTGCACTCTAGTCTGGGCAACAAGCACAAAACTCAAAAAAAAAAAAAAAAAAAAAAAAAAGAACAGCCAAAGACCATAGATAAGGGGTGAGATTGGGGACTGGGAGAAGAGGATAAAGAGTTAGAATACTACAGAACACTAGACCACAGGCCCTAATCTCCTATTTCTCTATCCTTCCTTAAAATGTCTGAAGTCTTCGACTCAGCAATGCAGCACTTGAGTGACTTGAATGTAAACATATTTTGAAAAAAGAGCATATTTTAGGGAGTTCCATCACAGAAGATTTGAATGTGGTGTAATTCAGCTTGCTGGGAGAGGCGGGGTGGCTGGTGGGTGGATAGAAACGGAAAGATGGAAGTGAATGTGGCAGACTGACACAATAATAGGGCTAATGATTTCAACATTTTAAAAGTTTCACAGCTCCGAGGGAACACAGGAGACGAGCTCCAGTGGGAGGCTTTTAAAATATCCACTTTGACAGTTTCTGTACTTTTTGAGCTTCTTCTGTTTGTTTCTTCCCCAAAGCTTATTAGCACCTCTGTTCTATTTGGGAGACTCTCGCCACCTTAGCATAGGGAGGAGAACTGGCTCCAGGGGGCTGAGCCCCCCACCACCAGTGATAGGTCTCTCAGGAGTAGAAGATTTGAGTCCTGGGAGCCTGTCAAGGACTTTTCCTCTTGAAAAATCATGAAGCTTTGGTCCGCAACGTTGTTAAAGGGTTTTAAAGGAAGCAGAATGCCTCCTTCCACACTCCAAGTAGCCCAAAGCAACTGTGCCCAGATGGTAAGGACTTCCTTCCTGGCTGGGGCGGGGCGGCAGCTGGGATAAACACTCATTTAAGCCATTCAGTGCTGTCCTCACTGCTTGCCCCGGGAAAGGGCCAACCCGGTATTTCTGGCTGAGTCAGTTGGGCCTCTCCCACTCATTCTTCTGAACCTCATTCACATCCAGAAAGAGGAGGCTGGAAAATCTGAATATGCAAAAGACCCAATGACATTGCCCTCAGTCAGCTCAATTAGTGTGGTTGTGAATGAAGATCAAACAGGTCAAAGGGAATATTTACAAATGTATCAATCTACCTGGTTTGCAGATCCCTTTGAACAGCTCAGATTTTGGTGCAGTTTCTATAGGTATTAAAACACGAAAGATTAATTTAATAAGTGACTAGAGTAACATCTGGGGGAAATTATATTCAGCTGTATGAGATAAAGACCATTGTAGAAGCATTTTCTTCGGGCACGCTCTGCTTTTTCATTTGAAGGGCTCTCTTGTGCCTGATGTTTTATATATAGTATTAAAATATAATGGTAAAATATTTCTTGGAAAAAAAGATAAAAAGAATTGAAATTAAAGGGAATACCAACGATGTGTGTGTGAAAGAAAATAAGATGGGGAATGTGGACAAGTGAATAATAAATGGAGAAGTGCCTGTCTGGATGTTGTTAATGTCTCTAGAAGTTTTCCCTTCAATCTTCCTGTGAGCTACATACAGTACTGTGCTTAAAAGTTCAGGCTTTAGGGACAGAATGTTTAGGTTCAAATTCCTACCCTGCCACTTAGCTGTCTGACTTTGAGCAAGTACCCAACCTCTCTGTGCCTCATTTTCCTCCTCGGTGAAAAGAGAATAATACAACCATGCACTCAACTGGTTTTTTTGTTTTGTTTTGTTTTTGAGATGGAGTCTTGCTCTGTTGCCCAGGCTGGAGTGCAGTGCTGCAATCTCAGCTCACTGCAACCTCTGACTCCTGGATTCAAGCGATTTTCCTGCCTCAGCCTCCCAAGTAAATGGGATTAAAGGTGCACGTCACCACACCAGCTTTGTATTTTTTAGTAGAGAAGGGTTTCAGCATGTTGGCCAGGCTTGTCTCTAACTCCTGACCTCAAGTGATCCGCCCATCTTGGCCTCCCAAAGTGCTGAGATTACAGGCATGAGTCACCACGCCTGGCCTCAACTGGTTGCTTTGAAGGCTGTATGGACAGGATGCACATGAAACAGTGGCTGGTCTGGGACATAGCCAACCAAGGGCTGCTCCATGACATTTTCATTGTTTAAAATATATAAAAAATAATAAATGAAGCATTTTTATACAGAAATATTGCTTTTCCCCCCGAAGACGTAAAATATCTACCTAGGTGGATCCTTTCTTTCAGCTGTTAAAGACATGTTGAGCGTTCCCTGCCAGGAATCGGATACCACTTTGAATACATTTGGGCTGAAACATAAAAATATCTACAGTATTATTCTAACTGTTTCTGTGACAGTTTAAATGGCAATTGCTTTCTAGACAATTGCATTTTTCGTTCAAATACTACCACAGGAAGGCTCGCATAGATTTCAATTAGGATGATAGACCCAAAAAGGCTTTATAGGTGGCCTACTGTTAGTTCCTGAGCTCCCAGCAGGAAAGTGCCAACATAAAACCTGATATTAGGAATAGTAACAGCAATTACTAATATTTTCTAGTGCCCTGCTTCGTGGCAGGCACCAGTCTCAATAGCTTATATACATATCTCTAATCTCTATGCATATCTCTAATCTTATCGGCTCCAGGAGGCAGATGCTATTAGCCACATTTGACAGATGAGGAAATGGGCCCAGAGTTGTTAAGTGATGCTAAGTGTCTGAACCAGGGCTCCAGGCCAGGGCCATCTGGCTCCCTCCAGTTCACAGGGTATCCAACTAGCTCTTGGTCCTTGTCCCTATAACTTCTGAGACCAAAAGCAATGCATTTCAGAATTTTACCATTTGCCGGAAAGTTCTTGATATCGACTATAACGTTCATCTGTGGCAATTTATGCCTCTCTCAGGCCTCTCTCCCGCATACTGGACACTCCCCTTCCCCACTCCCACCCTTACTCTCCCACTCCCCACTGGCGATCTCATAGGGTCTTCACTTCAACCCCGTGGTTGTCAACCTGGGGAGTCTGGCCCCACCAAGGACATTCAGCCATGTCTGGAGATATGTTTGGAGCCACCTGGGGGCGGTGGGGAGGTGTGCTACAGGCATCTAGTGGGTAGAGGCCGGGGAAGCTGCTGCACATCCTGCAGTGCACAGGACAGTCCCCGAAAGAATTATCTGGCCCAAAATGTCAATAGAGCTTAGACTGAGAAACCCTGAAAACAGAACTCTTGATTTCTGCGCCCCAAATCCGTTCTTACTCAAGTCTTTGTTTTCTCAGTACAAGTCACCATGACTCAAAGTTTCTCAGGCCCCAAATCGAAGAGTTTGCCTGATTTGTCCCTTTCACTCATCCCTTTTTTTCACATTTAATCTCTAACTGTCACTAGTAAAGAAAAAGAATTTGGCCAGGTGCGGTGACTCACGCCTGTAATCCCAGCACTTTGGGAGGCTGAGGCAGGCAGATCACCTGAGGTCAGGAATTCGAGACCAGCCTGGCCAACATGGTGAAACCCTATCTCTACTAAAAATGCAAAAATTAGCTGGGCATGGTGGTGCACGCCTATAATCCCAGCTACTTAAGAGGCTGAGGCAGGAGAATTGTGTGCCATTGCACTCCAGTCTGGGTGATAGAGTGAGAATCCGTCTCCGGAAAAAAAAAAAAAAAAAGAAAGAAAAAGTTTAATTCAATGATATTTGACTCATGTTCCCCTTCTCCAACACGGTGGTTCAGCTAACTCATTACAATATCTACGTATCCATTCAATCAACAAATGTTTATTGAGAGACCTCCAAATGCTTGATGTCCATATCAGCTTCACTGGAACCTTGTAAAGTCTCTTAACTTTTTCAATTTTCATGAAAATACAGTTAACTACCAATGGGTAGTTTATTTGATCGTGTTCAAAAGATTTTGCTAAAACACTAAAATAGTCTGGGCGTAGTGGCTCACACCTGTAATCCCAGCACTTTGGGAGGCCAAGGTGGGTGGATTACTTGAGGTCACGAGTTCGTGACCAGCCTGGCCAACATGGTGAAACCCTGTCTCTACTAAAAATACAAAAATTAGCCGGGCATGGTGGTGCACACCTGTAATCCCAGCTACTTGGGAGGCTGAGGCAGGAGAATAGCTTGAACCTGGTGGGTGGAGGTCGCAGTGAGTCAAGATAGTGCCACTGCACTGGGCGACAAAGTGAGACTCCGTCTCAAAAAGAAAACACACACCCTAAAATAAAGAAAAGTTTAGGCTGGGCGTGATGGCTCACGCCTGTAATCCCAGCACTTAGGGAGGCCAAGGCAGGTGGATCACAAGGTCAAGAGATAGAGACCATCCTGGCCAACATGGTGAAACCCTATCTCTACTAAAAATACAAAAATTAGCTGGGCGTGGTGATACGCGCCTGTAGTCCCAGCTACTCAGGAGACTGAGGCAGGAGAATCGCTTGAACCTGGGAGGCAGAGGTTGCAGTGAGCTGAGATTGGCCACTGCACCCCAGCCTGGCGACAGAGTGAGACCCTGTCTCAAAAAAAAAAAAAAAAAATTTTTTTAAGTGAAAACTAATTTTTAGTGGCCTAAAGTAAAAAGAAAGCCAGTCAACGGAAACACAAGACAGGGGTCAATTCATAAACATTCCTTACGAACTCCGTGTCTACCCGTGCCGGGGGAATATTGGAGCCTGCTTGGATCCTTAGAATCTGTACATACCAGAATGTGTAGAGACGAAAAGAGAGATAATTTACACAAACTCCCAGAAATTAAGTCCAGTTGAGCACAGGCTGCCCACTGACCTCTCAGAAAGCCTTCGCCTTTCCCAAAGGTGCCACTGTTGTTCAAATCTACAGAGAATCCACTATGGGACCACAAAGGGCACAGCACTAAGGCAAGCCAAGTGCTTCAGAGACACAGCTGTTGCTCCCACCCCTCTTCCATTAGGCTTAGCTGCTCCCAGAAATCCAGAGAAGCTTTTCAGCTGCCACCCCCGACAAGGAAACACAAACAGGATGGAAGCTTTTAGACAGGACATCCTAGGAAATGATTAAAGGTGCAATTCTGCCTTCTTGGCCCAGACTGATCATTCCAATGGCACCAGGATAGCCAAGGAGAGTACTCCTCCATCCATGTCAGCCAGGAAGGTGGCAAGGAAGCCAGGTACAAAGCTATGCTCCAGGAACCCTTGGGACTCTGCCTGCAGGGACTGAGATGGGTTCAGGACGGGCCTGAACATTTTTCTTCAGCTCTGCAGCTGTGGCATCACGGGTTAGAGTCCTGGGTTAAGTCACTCTGGGCAAGTCACACAACCTGCAGAGCCTCATATTTCTCTTTGGTAAAATAAAGATGGTAATACCTACTTCCTAGAGTTCACGTGGAGAATTAAATACGCCATTATATGCAAAACACTTACAATCGTACTTTACATAAAAGTTAGCTATGTGTATGTTAGCTATAATTTTATTATTATTAAAATATTTAGTACAGTTCCTGGCATATCACAGGCACCTGAGAAATAGGAACTAGTGTGAATTAGGGTTAGGTTAGACCTGAAATCTTAGGCGATCTTGAGATGCTGAGATTCATTCAAAGTCTGCATATAACCTTCAGAAAGAAAGAGACAGAGGAAAAAACAAAAGTTCATGTTTTCAAAACAAGCAAAAAACAAATATTTATTAGACACCTACTATTTGCCAGGCATGGTGCAAGGCACTGGAAATGCAATGGTGAGTTAGAGAAAGTTTCCTCCTGATGCTAGGCCATTTTAGGAAAATTTGACTGTTGTTTTGAACTTTCTTTTTTTTTTTTCTTTTGGTTTATCATTTCTTTTCTTTTTTTTAAATTACTATACTTGTAAGATATTTATCCTAAGGAGACAAACTATTACAAGAAATCTTTTTTTAAATTTTTGTTTCCATAGGTTTTTGGGGAACAGGTGGTATTTGGTTACAGAGATAAGTTTTTTTGTGGTGATTAGTGAGATTTTGGTGCACCCATCACCCGAGCAGTGTACACTGTACCTAATTTGTAGTCTTTTCTCTCTCACCCTCTTTTTTTTTTTCAAACTTTTGCAAAAGGTGTCCTAGTTCTTGGCAATGTTTTCCCTGGGCTCTGGTTACATCATTAACAGTTGAATCACAACTATACCCAGACAGTCACCTGGGAGAGAACTGGGAACTTCATCCAGTTTGGCGACCACTCCCTCCTCCAGCGGCAGTTATCTAGCAGCAGGATAACTGATATCGTAAAGGTGGGTTTTGATAAAGGTGGGAGTGTGCACTAGACTTGCAGAGGATCACACTTGGATTTCAACAGGATGGGGTAGAAAGATAAGAGCAATGAATTGTACTCCTTGTTTTTTTAAAAACGAACCAAAGATAGAGAGAGAGACATGACAGTATCAAAAAAAAAAAAAAAAAACTCTCCTTTTTTATTCTAAAATTCTGTTTTCTTATTGAGTCAATTGCAGAGGTCCCTCCTCCCTGCCTCAGGATAACTTTTCCCGTCTGCCTGTGGCTCAGAGGTGGTTGGAGCCAGGCTGAATGGATGGCAGGCAGGCAGCTCTGCTGGTGCTTTTCCACTTGAAAGGGGGTTTGGGGACTGAGACAGCCATCATCCTTTGCCACCTCCACTGAGCCAGTCTGTTGCGGGTAGAGACTGAACTCGGACTGGCTGAGGAACCTGGGTCTCCCTACACTGGCCAAACCCCACAGGCCTCTCACAGCCTGCAGCCATCCCAGCCTGTCTCTGAGCACTCTTGTTCCCTCCACCCTGCCCCACACCTCCATCTTTCAGTGTCTTTGTCCTGCCATGCACCGTTCCCTCTGCCAGAAATGTCCTTCTCAACCTTTAACCCTTAATATCTGCGTATCCTTCCAGACAAAACTGCAGCCTTATCTTCTCCCAGCCATCTCTCCGAATGCCCCAGGGCAGAAGTAGCACACTTTTGCACTTCCCTCTCAGAGTGCTCAGACACAGTCCAGTATTAAGTAATGCACACAGTGCTTCTCCCAGTAGAGTTTGAGCTCCTGGAGGGCTGGAGACATGTTTGATTTATCTGTGTCATTTCTAGGACATGAGAGGCTCTCAATAAATGTGGAATGAATTGATAACTGACTAAATAAATGACATCAGTCTGAAATTCCTAACTAAAGTTACTTAGGGATCATTTTTCCCAACCTGGTTCTCCCCTTCACTTGCTGTGTAGCCTTGGGCAAGTTACTTAACCTCTCTGTGCCTCCATTTCTTCATCTGTAAAATGCAGCTAATAGTAGAAGGATATATCTACTTTATAGGGTGGCATGAGCATCATCTGTTAGTGTAGGTAAAGTACTTAGATAAGTACCTGGCAAATAATAAGCACTCGGTAAATGTCAGAGTTTATTACCCAGTGTGCACATGCCCAGAGATGCATCCGACTCACCCCACCTCTGTCCCCATCCACACTGCTGTGAGGGTTGGCTGCTGATGGCTCTACCTGCACCCTTTCTTTGGAGAATTACTCTCAGCCAAAGGGAGCAGCCTCACCTAAAGGGTTACTCTGTGCAGCTCGTGGTCAATGCCTGATGAGCTACGGCACAAAAGGTTGCCCCCCTGCATCAAGTTGATGACTTGGGGTACAAAAGGCTGGCCCTTTGTATGGACTTGATGTCCTGGAGTACAAAAGGCTGCCCCCTGCCTTAAAGTAGCACCAACTTCTTAGGGCGAGCTGTGCTCCCAAGGTCCTCATTGCAGCAGGCTGAAGCTAGTCTCCAACCCAGCATCCCTTCACCCTTCCCTGTCCTGCTGCCTCACTTCTAACCCCTGAGGGCACCTCACTCAGTCGCTTGAACAGGAATCCCTGTCTCGGGCTCTGACTGTAGGTAGCTTGGTTGAGACAACCACTGTCACCTTCACTATCATCAGACAGGAGGAAATGAGACCCAGAGCTGTTAACTGGTTTGTCCAAGACCCAAGGTTAGGAACACGAGTTGGAGGTAGTCAGGCATTGACTAGAAGTTCATTTGTTATTTTAGAGGAGTGCTGGTTTTTATGAGTCTCCAATGAGCCTTTTCTAAGAAACACGGACTGAATAAATTAACCAACAATCGGCTTGAAAAACACAAACTAAGTTACCTGAGGTAGGTACAGAAGGTCACGACAAAAAGGAATCAATGGGAAAGGAAAACATGACAATTACATGCCTTCGTGGGTGGTAAGGACAGTGAGGACAGCCTTTGCTGAGTCCCGATCCCCTGAGATGAGACCAAGGTCCAGGCCAAGCGGGGGACCCCTCAGGCCTGCAGCATAGGTAAGGGGTGGCAAAACGGATCGCCACCATGTCCCTGCTTGCCTTGGCCTTACCATGATCCCACCTATCTAGACACACCACCCTTCTCAGAACTCACATCCCATGTGCCTCCACTGAGTACTCTTCAGCAATTCCCCACCACCCCCAGGACCCCCAGCTCGAAGTCATCTCCATTTGATAATCCCATGAAGGTCATCAAATGCCATCCTTGCTTAGGTCAGCCCGTTACACTGGACTATGAGGGCTTTGAGGACAGAAGCCGGGACTTGGATCTTTGCCTTACCCCAGAGGGGAGGGAAATGAAGGGAAAGAGAATGTGACAGACACTTGTGTTTGGTAGTTGTGAGGTAGGAATCAAGACCATGCTTCTCCTTGAGAGTGACAGCTGGGAGAAGTCCATTATCTTCAGGTTCTCCCAGCCACTGAAACTGATGAAGCCAGATTCTAATCCAAGTCAGTCCAAGCTGAAACAGACCAGGAAAAGGAAAATCAACTTCAGCAAGGCACTTAAAGACATTTGCTGTAATTAGATGGACATTTTGATGGGAAAGGAGGCTGATGGGAATGCTTTGCAAGGCTTAATGCAGGAATTCTAGTTCTTTCTCAATGTAAAAGTGTTTTTTTCCTCCCCTGGTTACAACACTAGCATATACTTGTGAAAAATTTGAATAACACAGAACTGTATAAAACAGAAAATATCAGTGCTTGGTATTCTCTCTCATCCTCTGCAATACCTACTGTTAAGAGTTTAAATATACTGGCTGGGCATGGTGGCTTACCCCTGTAATCCCAGCACTTTGGGAGGTTCTTTATTTGTTAAGGACTTCAAATCCTTTGTTGTGTATAGTGCAAATATTTTGCTCCAATTGGATATCTTTCAGTCTTCTTTATGGTATCCTCTCTTGAACAGAAGTTTAAACATTTTTTTTCAGAGTGGTAACATTTATTAGGAAGGAGAGATTTTAGTTAGACCCCCATGTGACACACAGAAGAAACAGATGGTAACTATCATTTCTAAACAGGAAAAAGAGGAAGGTCTGGACTCCCAGGGGACAGGTAGTTCAGCTGGACAATGGGGGAGTATGAGATTAGGGTGGATGAGGCCACTGCTCACCACCCCTCCACTGAAGTTCAGTGGCTAAAATACTGTGACACCAGCCAGCCAGTGGAAAGCTGTCCTACTCTCTGGCAAACACGGGATGTTGTTGGTAGCCGGAAGGAAAAAGGTCACGCTATATCTTGCTGCTCCTCCGGGCTACTTTGCCGTTACTAACAGGGCTGAAGGGCCAGGTGGGCCTGCAGGTGTGTGATTGGGCTGGCTTTGAGTGTTTCTGGTACTGGGAGGTGGGACAGACTATGAGGGGGATGTGGGCCACTACCAGGACCCTGATGGGTTACTCGGTCCATTCCCATTCTGGCTTTCAGAAGCTGGAGAAACAGCAGGGGGCCTAGTGGTAGGCTGGGAAGCTGTAGGGTTGCTGTTGTTCTGCACCACCTTGTTGGGCGCCTGCTGGTTGCTGTACTCTGAGTTTGGCTCATTGAAGTTAGGAAATTCAGAATAAACCATACAGAATTCTCCAGTCTTCTGTAGATCATCCCCATGGCCAGTATACAGTGTCAGTCAGACAACCTTTGAAAACTGAAGCGTACACTTTGTTGAGCTGGACAACGTCCCCAGGCTGGATCAGATTGCCGATGTCATCACAGATGGAGATATTGAGGCTGCCCATTTTGTCCGCCACTTTGCAGGTCTGAACCTTGTGCCCCTCCTTTGTGTTGGCCTGTCTCCAGCACAATGACGATAAGCTCCAGACTCCTGAGCCTGGGCTTGATATCCTTCACAAACGTCTCCGTCAACATGCAGCCAGAGCCAACCAAACCATTTTTTTGTTTCTTAGCTTGTTTCTTTTCTTTTTTTTTTTTTTTGTTTTGAGATGGTGTCCTCTCTGTCGCCCTGGCTGGAGTGCAGTGGCACGATCTCGGCTCACTGCAACCTCCGCCTCCCGAGTTCAAGCGATTCTCCTGCCTCAGCCTCCCAAGTAGCTGGGATTACAAGCGTGCACCACCACACTCCACTAATTTTTGTATTTCTAGTAGAGACGGGGTTTCACCATGATGGCCAGGCTGGTCTCGAACTCCTGACCTCAATTGATCTGCTTGCCTTGGCCTCCCAAAGTGTAATCCCAAAGTGCTTAGATTACAGGTGTGAGCCACCACTCCCGGCCTTAAATTTTTATACTGTCAAATTTATCTAGCTTTTATGTGTTTGGGTTTTCATGTTATGCTGGAAAGACTTCTTGTTCATAAATTAACAAGATCAAGAGTTTTGGAATGGAAATTGATTCTAGCATGTGTGGACCATTATGCTGAATTTTGGTGGACACATAAATACCTTTATCAGGCAAGCTATTTTTAAACTCTGTAATTACAATTTAATAGTAGGCCAAATAATGAAGAAAAAGTGTTATAGAAATAAGAGCTACATTTAATTAAAAGTGAATATCTTTTTAGGCTGAGGCGGGAGGTTGGATCACTTGAGCCCAAGAGATTGAGACCAGCCTGGGCAACAGAGCAAGACCTGGTCTCTATAAAAAATTTTAAAATTAGCCAGGTGTGGTGTCACAGGCCTATAGTCCCAACTAAGCTGAGGCAGGAGGATTGCTTGCTCCCAGGAGTTCAAACTTGTAGTGAACTATGATTGCATCATTGCACTCCAGCCTGTGTGACAGAGCAAGATCCTGTTTCAATAAATAAATAAATAAAGGGGGGATTACATAATAAATAGCACAAGTAACACGGAGACAGCTTTTGCTTTGTGCGGCTTCAAGTTTTGTATAAATCTCAAATTCTATGTTCCGTGGATGTGGCCTTCCATCTCATCTCATTTCAGAGATACTCTTCATTTCACTGGATCGCTAACTTCTCCTGAGTACCTCCTGATATGCTGGTCACACCACTGTCATCCTCCAGTTCCTGACAAATCCAACAACTGCTGAGCCAGAACAGCCACGTGAGCTGAATTGTGCCTAGTGGTCACAGTAGAACCACAGATAATGCAGCTAGATGGCGCTCACATCCACACATTTCTGAGGAATTAGGCAGCAATGTTCAAGATGTTTTCCATTAGTTCCCAACCTTGAGTTTACAGTCTTGGGAGAGGAGGACCAGTATACTTAGGCACATGAAATATCTGCAAAGATATGCTAATATATGCATTTTCCAAATGAAACTAACACAAAATGAGTACAGCATGTTGGTTGCTCCTCTAAGCCCTAAACTGTCCTCCCAGCACCCCTACGAGACAGGTACAGTGCAATTACATCTTTCCTTTAAGAGGAGGCACTAATAGATTTAGTAGTTTTCCCAAGGCCACAGGGGCAGAGGCATAAGTCAACCCAGGTAGCTCGCTCCAAAGCCACACTTAATCACAATGAACTGGCTCAAGAAAAAGGAGAATAGAACGACATCAGACCAACAGTGGTGACTCCCGGGGAGTCAGGCGTGCTGGGAGACTACACTATTTACTTTCCACACAAAGCTCTGTATTGTTGAAAATTCTGTCCCCAGGCATAAACTATCATGCTTTTAAATTCAATAATTTTTATAAGAATAATATAAGAGCATAAAATACTACTCAACTGTGGTCAAAGGCTAATTCAGGAATTGTGGGTTTTGAAGCTTGTTTATGGAGGAAGGAGACTCTAAGGATAAGAATTCAAAATAGAAGTACAAAATTACATATAAAAGTAAATATTTATGGCCAGGTGCACTGGTTCACACCTGTAATCCCAGCACTTTGGGAGGCCGATGCAGGAGGCTTGCTTGAGCTCAGGAGTTCAAGACCAGCCTGTGCAACGCAGTGATACCCCATCTCTACAAAAAAGTTAGAAAAACTAGCTGGGTGTGGCATAGTCCTAGCTAGCTGGGAGGCTGAGGTGGGAGGATCACTTAAGCCCAGGTGTTGGAGGCTGCAGTGGGCTATGATCGCACCACTGCTCTCCAGCCTGGGCTACAGGGGGGGACCCTGTCTCAAAAAATGAGTGAAAGTTTATTTAGATTGAAATATGAAATCGTAACAAATTACACGTTTTTGTTCTTTTTTTTTTTTTTTTTTTTTTGAGAAAGGATCTCACTGTGTCACCCAGGCTGGAGCGCAGTGGCACTATCATGGCTCAATGCAACCCTCCACCTCCCAGGCTCAAGTGATCCTCCCACCTCAGCCTCCCAAGTAGCTGGGACCACAGGCGCCCACCACCACAACTGGCTGATTTTTGTATTTTTTGTAGAGGCAGGGTTTTGCCATGTTGCCCAGGCTGGTCTCAAACTCCTGAGCTGAAGCGATCCACCCACCTCCGCCTCCATAAGGGCTGAGATTACAGGCGTGAGCCACAGTGCCCAGCCACACATTTTTGAAAAGTGACAAATACCACAAATATAACAAAATCCTGAAAAATGACATAACCTCTACAATATTTTTTCCTATTCTTTGGCTGCATACTTTTCATATGATCTTCTCTTCACATAACAACTGTGTAATATCATTTTCATGGAAAGAAGACAAAGCAATTCAAATGCATTTTAAAATGCCATTATATTGGATAGAGCTACATAATTGTTTAATTGAATTCCCCCTATGCTGTGTACAATAACTTATGGATGAATATGCTTGGGAGCTTTGTGACAAGAACACTTAGGGTGCTTTGCTGCGATTTTAGTGCTTTTGAATGTCTTTTTGTCTGGTGTTGCCAGGTTTCATCAGGACAAGTTATATCAGATATGCTAAGACTGATTCAATATGTTGGTAGACATAAAATGCAGTTTGGCCTGCATAAAAATGATACTTCACAGTTTATAGTATTGCTACAGCTTTGTGCTCTACAAACACGAGAATTCTAATCAATTCTATTTTGCATTGATTCCTACTTTAAAAGTATGATAGTATGGTACATTATAATTGTATATACCACATTTCTGAGTATTTTCCTGAAGATAATTTCTGTCTTGACTAGACATCAATGAGAACCAAATATTTCACTCATAATTGTGTACAGCTGATGATTGAAAGAACATTCCACAGACTAGCTTCTTATTCTGCACATTTCAACTCTTGCTTCTTCTTCACTCCCACATGCTTCCAGTGTCAGGCATCATAGGAAATATTTAAATCATAATAAGACCCATGATGCCACAGAGCATGCACTGAGCAAGAGGGTTCCTGGAAACCCAGAATACCCTAGAATAACCAACAATTTCTTGACTCTACATGGAAGTGTGAACCACATATATAGATCCCACTCGACCCAAAACAAACAAATCTCCAACTCAACTTCTCCTTAGCTGGATTCCCCAAAATGCTCATGCCTCTCCATCACCACACAACTCTTCAAGGGAAAAGTGATGCAGGGGTAATCAGAGTCAACAGCATCCTTAGCTTATGACAGTTAAAATCTTACTTTTACATTTTTACCAAAAGCATGTGACCATATGAACCCATGCAAAGGTGCTTCTGGGATCTTGGAAGTCATTCTTATAACTAGCAGGTCCTAAAGCTTAACCTCCTTTCTAGAAAATCTACTCCGATTGTGGTGAAGATGATCATTGCAACAAAAGCCACGCTCATGGAGAAAGCAGTGTGTACTGGAGTTGTCAAGAAAAACTTCTTGTAGGAGACAGGCACTGAGCGAGGCCTTAAGTCATTGGTGGGATCCAACAAACAGAGGAATAGGAAGGGAGTCTAAGCCACAAAGTTTCTGCATCTGCCAAAGAGTAGATATGCATGTATATGGATGTAAAACGTGTTTTCCTGCCAATGAAAACATTTTTCCGTCACTGGCTTAGAGCTACCTAATTAGAGCCAATGGCAATACATTTACACATCACTAAAGAATGAGAAGTGAACTTTCTTCCTGGTCCCCTCTCCAACACCATCAGCAAATAATCACTCCCAAGCCAAGATCAACCACAGCTGCAGGCATTTGGCACACATGCGTTCCCCATCCACCTCTTCCAACCTGGGATCCAAAAACCCTGGATTTACACCCCAGGCAAAGGAGAGACGGGCCTGAGACTAAGTCTTCGGTGGTAGATGCAGGAAGCAAAGCCTGGTGAATGCCAGTCCAACCAGCTTGAGGAAGGAAGATTCATGCCCAGTTCTCACCCCACTTTTGCTTGAATATCTTTTGTGCCATTACCTGGAGGAAAGGGGGAAGGGAAGGAATGTTTCCTGCCAGAGGCAGCAGCTGTCCCCTCATTTGGAAGCCTCTGAGTTGATTTTGGCCATGTCCTTCTGCCTGTTTCTTTAACATGCTGCATTAAGCCTCAGCTTTGCTCCTCTTGCTCCTGAATGCTATTTTGAAATATCAGAGAAATGCTCCCAGGAGGACTTTGAATGTGAGCACTCTTTATAGGCTACTTTAAGGGGCTCCCAGCTCAGGCCAGGGTCAGGCAACAACAGCTAAACCCAAACCCATCAGCACCGTGGTCTACCCAGGAAAGCAAAAAGACACAAATGTCACTGAGTCCACCACCATTCGTTTAGCACCTACTGTATGCCAGGAGTGCTCTTAGAAATTAGGGTGATAATCCTAAGCCAAAAGAACAAAGCTGGAAGCATCATGCTACCTGACTTCAAACTATACTACAAGGCTACGGTAACCAAAACAGCATGGTACTGGTACCAAAACAGAGATATAGACCAATGGAACAGAACAGAGCCCTCAGAAATAATGCTGCATGTCTACAACTATCTGATCTTTGACAAACCTGACAAAAACAAGAAATGGGGAAAGGATTCCCTGTTTAATAAATGGTGCTGGGAAAACTGGCTAGCCATATGTAGAAAGCTGAAACTGGATCCCTTCCTCACACCTTATACAAAAATTAATTCAAGATGGATTAAAGACTTAAATGTTAGACCTAAAACCATAAAAACCCTAGAAGAAAACCTAGGCAATACCATTCAGGACATAGGCATGGATAAGGACTTCATGTCTAAAACACCAAAAGCAATGGCAACAAAAGCCAAAACTGACAAATGGGATCTAATGAAACTAAAGAGCTTCTGCACAGCAAAAGAAACTACCATCAGAGTGAACAGGCAACCTACAGAATGGGAGAACATTTTTGCAATCTACTCATCTGACAAAGGGCTAATTCCAGAATCTACAATGAACTCCAACAAATTTACAAGAAAAAAACAAACAACCGCATCAAAAAGTGGGCAAAGGATATGAACAGACACTTCTCAAAAGAAGACATTTATGCAGCCAACAGACACATGAAAAAATGCTCATCATCACTGGCCATCAGATAAATGCAAATCAAAACCACAATGAGATACCATCTCACACCAGTTAGAATGGCGATCATTAAAAAGTCAGGAAACAACAGGTGCTGGAGAGGATGTGGAGAAATAGGAACACTTTGACACTGTTGGTGAGACTGTAAACTAGTTCAACCATTGTGGAAGTCAGTGTGGCGATTCCTCAGGGATCCAGGACTAGAAATACCATTTGACCCAGCCATCCCATTACTGGGTATATACCCAAAGGATTAGAAATCATGCTGCTATAAAGACACGTGCATACGTATGTTTATTGTGGCACTATTCACAATAGCAAAGACTTGGAACCAACCCAAATGTCCAACAATGATAGACTGGATTAAGAAAATGTGGCACATATACACCATGGAATACTATGCAGCCATAAAAAAGGATGAGTTCATGTCCTTTGTAGGGACATGGATGAAACTGGAAACCATCATTCTCAGCAAACTATCGCAAGGATAAAAAACCAAACACCGCATGTTCTCACTCATAGGTGGGAATTGAACAATGAGAACACATGGACACAGGAAGGGGAACATCATACACCGGGGCCTGTTGTGGGGTGGGGGGAGAGGGAAGGGATAGCATTAGGAGATATACCTAATGTTAAATGACGAGTTAATGGGTGCAGCACACCAACATGGCACATGTATATATATGTAACAAACCTGCACGTTGTGCACATGTACCCTAAAACTTAAAGTATAATAAAAAAAAGAAATTAGGGTGATGGAGTAGCTCAGGGTTCCCCAACTCCTCCTTTCTTTGCAGATCATAAATGTGATTACCCTCTTTTGGTTTCCCCTAAGTTTACGTTTAATAAGCTTATAATTTGTCTTTTACCCACATTCCATCGACTCTAGCACTCAGCCGGGTTAGTTCCCAGGTCAGCCTCAGCTGGGTGGGGGCGGTGATTGGTCACTTGTAACGAAGCATCCTGGCACTGACTGACTGGCTCAGTGTGGGGTGTGAGTGGGGTTCTGAACATGGGCAGATGGAAAGAGATGGTTAAGAGCCATTAACAAGTGCCAGGTTAAATTCATTTCAGAATATAGTTAAAGTAGGAATCTAAAGTGCTATCTTTGCAGACAGACAAAACCCTTGATTGAATAATTCTTGCCTTCCCTTTGCAATGCTCACATAATCCATATTGAATTATTGTGTACTTTTAGATCCACGTCCAGCTCTCTAGCCAGTCTCACTGGGCTTCATCTATATTGTGCCAAAATCACATGGCTTTAACTTGCAGAGTTGGATAATTTCTTCTAAATTCCACCTGCTTCCCTATACCCCCTTACCCACTCCCTTGCCCTTTTCTAGAAGATAAGAACAAGTTGAGGAACTTGCATTTTACATAGGAAAGCAATGTTTATGGCCCTGAAATAAGGCGTATGCTCACAGCCAGTATTCAAAATGGCTTGTTGAAGTAAGTTCAAATACAATATAAAGATATTACCAACCAGCTTCTCTATGAATTACTCACTGCTCTACAAAAATGTTTCCAACTTTCCCAACACACACACACACACACACACACACACACACACACACAAATCTCTACTGTTGCACAATCCTGCTTGTATTTTTCAGATTGGCTTGATTAAAACTGTGTGAAGTAAAATTCAACCTGTTGACCTCACTCAAGATACCTGAGTCATTGGTTTTATTTTATTTTGGGGGGGAAAAATAAGGTGGGAGTGTAAATATCAATAGATAAAGTTTCCAGAAATTTAAAGCCATGAAGGGGAGAGATCAACTGGGATTTAGGGATTATTTATTTATTTATTTATTTATGTTGAGACAGAGTCTTGTTCTGTCACCCAGGCTGGAGTGCAGTGATGCGATCTCAGCTCACTGCAACCTCCATCTTCCAGGTTCAAGTGATTGTCCTGCCTCAGCCTTCTGAGTAGCTGGGACTACAGATGTGCACCACCAGACCCAGCTAATTTTTGTATTTTTAGTAGAAGCGTTTCGCCATATTGGCCAGGCTGGTCTCAAACTCCTGACCTCAGGTGATCCACCCGCCTCGGCCTCCCAAAGTGCTGAGATTACAGGCATGAGCCACCAAGCCTGATCTTTTTTTTAAATTAAAATTAAAATTTTTTAATTTTATGAGTTTAGATTTAATTTATATTTAACTCTATATAAACTCATAAATTTAAATTTATGAGTTTAGAAGCACAAAAATATATTCTGTATAATAAGCTCACTTATGAACTTATTATATTTGGCATTTCCACAGATGTGAAAGTTTAACTTAAGAGGACAAGGCTTCTCCCATCCTTATATGTGGGTTGAGAGCCAAGAAAAGCCCCCAAAACTCAGTCTTTTCTAATCAAACTTTTCTGATTAAAAAAAAAAGAACTCTAAAATTAAGATGATTCCCAATGATCCAATTTAATTCTGGGCCTCTATACTTTTTCACAATAGCGGACCCTTTGTCAGCTGTGACATAAACCAGTCTATTTCCAGCCTGAGCCATCTATGCTGCCTCCTTGAGAGTGAAGCCTGCCTACACTTTGAGAAGCTGAATACAAACTGAAGGTAACTGACGGATCTCTGGGACCTCTGAAATACTGGATAACTTTCTTTAAGGCTGGTTTGTGATTGGAGAAAGGGTACAAATGGCGCTTGCCCCAAGCAGTGTGTCTCAAACATTGAGAATCAGAATCGTCTATTGAATTAGACTGACCTGGAGTGGAGCCCAAGTGGGGGACTTTTTTTTTTTGAGATGGAGCCTCGCTCTGTCACCCAGGCTGGAGTGTAGTGGCAAGATCTTGGCTCACTGCAACCTCTGCCTCCTGGGTTCAAGTGATTCTCCTGCCTCAGCCTACTGAGTAACTGGGATTACAGGTGCACCACCATACCTGGCTAATTTTTTGTATTTTTAGTAGAGGTGGAGTTTCACCCTGTTGACCAGGCTGGTCTTGAACTCCTGACCTCAAGTGATCCACCTGCCTCAGCCTCCCAATGTGCTGGTATTACAGGTGTGAGACACTGTGCCCAGCCCCAGGTGAGGGAATTCTAACAGGTTCCCTGAATGCCCCCAAGTCTAAGAAGCCCCTACTACATTACAGCCTCCTCCAAGGCAGAGAGGAGCCTTGTATCATTCATTTTTGTATCATGGGGCTTGGCAAAGTGCCAGAAATGTAATACGCTCTCAAGAAATACATCCTAAATTCATCAGAACTGGTACTAAACTCCAGGTAGAATCAAAAATTTTAACATTTTTTTTTACCAGAAAATATGTAATCAGAATAGCTTCTAAATACTGGCAAACAACAACAAAAGGATACTCTTACTTTGATTTCAAAGAAAAAACAAAAAATATGAAAAAATTCACAGTTGTCATTGCTACAAACTCAATTGCTGTTAGGAATCACTAAAAACAAGATTCTTTCATCCTGGCTAAAGCAAAAACACATCACTCTCACAAAAGTCAGAGCAGGGGGAAACATCAGATAATAAAAAGACTTTCTGATATAGAATACTTAAAAAGAAAAAAAGTCCCCCTTGAGACTGCAGCCATGCCTCAGTTCTTTCCCGCCTTGTCACCTTCCTTTCTTCTCCCCTGCTCTTTCTCCTGTTTACTCACTTGCTGTGCTCCCTGCCAGTGTCTCTCTCCTCATCTTCAGTTGTCACTCTTTTCTTATCTTCTCAGAAGCCATTAATGACTGACTCCAATGGTCTGAGTGGGCAGTGGAAAAGATGAGGCCAGGGCTGCTGAGAGAGCAGAGGAAACGGAGCTGTGGAGGCTTCCTGAAGGAGCCAGAACTCGAGTGTGAATAAGCTTTAGTTCTGCAGAATGCAGGGGGGGAGACATGCTAACCTAGAACGGCAATTTGTAAACACGTCCATGCCTTTAGGAAACTTACTGTTTAAACAGGCCTTGTCTACCAGATTTAATTCAGTTAAACAAAATTTCATGAATATAGCAGTGATGGTTAAGAACATTGCCTCTCTAGAAAAAACTATTTCAGGCCAGGCATGGTGGCTCACACCTGTAATCCCAGTACTTTAGGAGGCCGAGGTGGGTGGATCACCTGAGGTCAGGAGTTCAAGACCAGCCTGGCAAACATGGTGAAAACCTGTCTCTACTAAAAATATAAAAATTAGTTGGGCATGGTGGTGGGAGCCTGCAATCCCAGCTACTTGGGAGGCTGAGGCAGGAGAATCACTTGAACCTGGGTGGCGGAGGTTGCAGTAAGCCGAGATTGAGCCATTGCACTCGAGCCTGGGCAACAAGAGCTAAACTCCATCTCAAACAGATAGCCAAATCATGAGTGAACTCCCATTCACAACTGCTACAATGAGAATAAAATACCTAGGAATACAACTTACAAGCGATGTGAAGGACCTCTTCAAGGAGAACTACAAACCACTCCTCAACAAAATAAAAGAGGACACAAACAAATGGAAGAACATTCCATGCTCACAGATAGGAAGAATCAATATCATGAAAATGGCCATACTGCCCAAAGTAATTTATGGATTCAATGGTATCCCCATCAAACTACCATTGACTTTCTTCACAGAATTAGAAAAAACTACTTTAAAATTCATATGGAACCAAAAAAGAGCCCATATAGCCAAGAAATTCTAAGCAAAAAGAACAAAGCTGGAGGTATCACGCTACCTGCCTTCAAACTATATATACTACAAGGCTACAGTAACCAAAACAGCATGGTACTGGTACCAAAACAGATATATAGATGAATGGAATAGAACAGAGGCCTCAGAAATAACACCACACATCTACAACCATCTGATCTTTGACAAACCTGACAAAAACAAGGAATAGGGGAAAGATTCCCTATTTAATAGATGGGAAAACTGGCTAGCCATATTTAGAAAACTGAAAGTGGACCCCTTCCTTACACCTTATACAAAAATTAATTCGAGATGGATTAAAGACTTAAATGTAAGATCTAAAACCATAAAAGCCCTAGAAGAAAACCTAGGCAATACCATTCAGGGCATAGGCATGGGCAATGACTTCATGACTAAAACACCAAAAGCAATGGCAATAAAAGCCAAAATTGACAAATGGGATCTAATGAAACTAAAGAGCTTCTGCACAGCAAAAGAAACTATCATCAGAGTGAACAGGCAACCTACAGAATGGTAGAAAATGTTTGCAATCTATCCATCTGACAAAGGGCTAATATCCAGAGTCTACAAGGAAATTCAACAAATTTACAAGAAAAAACAAACAACCCCGTCAAAAAGTGGGCAAAGGATATGAACAGACACTTCTCAAAAGAAGACATTTATGTGGCCAACAAACATATGAAAAAAAGCTCATCATCACTGGTCACTAGAAAATGCAAATCAAAACCACAATGAGATACCATCTCACGCCAGTTAGAATGGCAGTTATTAAAAAGTCCAGAAACAACAGATGCTGGAGAGGATGTGGAGAAATAGGAATGCTTTTACACTGTTGGTGGGAGTGTAAATTAGTTCAACCATTGTGGAAGACAGTGTGGTGATTCCTCAAGGATCTCGAACCAGAAATACCATTTGACCCAGCAATCTCATTACTGGGTATATGCCCAAAGGATTATAAATCATTCTACCATAAAGACACATACACATGTATGTTTATTGCTGAACTATTCACAATAGCAAAGACTTGGAACGACCCAAATGTCCATCAAAGACAGACTGGATAAAGAAAATGTAGCATATATATGCCATGGAATACTATGCAGCCATAAAAAAAGGATGAGTTCATGTCCTTTGCAGGGACATGGATGAAGCTGGAAACCATCATTCTCAGCAAACTAACACAGGAACAGAAAACCAAACACCACATGTTCTTACTCATAAGTGGGAGTTGAACAATGAAAACACATGGACACAGGAAGCAGAACATCACACACCAGGGCCTGTGGGGAGATGGGGGATAGGGGAGGGATAGCATTAGGAGAAATACTTAATGTAGATGACAGGTTGATGGGTGCAGCAAACCACCATGGCACGTGTATACCTATGTAACGAACCTGCACATTCTGCACATGTATCCCAGAACTTAAAATATAATTTAAAAAAGAAAAAAAAACTATTTTAAAATTCATATGGAACCAAAAAAGAGCCCAAATAGCCAAGGCAATTTTAAGCAAAAAGAACAAACCTGACGGCATCAAGTTACCTGACTTCAAACTATACTACAGAGCTACAGTAACCAAAACAGTATGGTACTGGTACAAAACCAGACCCATAGACCAATGGAACAGAATAAAAGGCCCTGAAATAAGGCCACATCTACAACTATCTGATCTTTGACAAAGCTGACAGAAAGCAATGGTAAAGGACTCCTTATTGAATAAATGTGCTGGAATTACTGGCTAGCCATATGCAGAAGATTGAAACTAGACCCCTTCCTTATACCATATACAAAAATCAACTCAAGATGGATTGAAGTCTTAAATGTAAAACCCAAAACTATAAAAACCCTGGAAGACAACCTAGGCAATACCATTCTAGACATAGAAACTGGCAAAGATTTCATGACAAGGATACCAAAAGCAATCTCAACAAAAGCAAAAGTTGACTATAGGGATCTAACTAAAGTTAAGAGCTTCTGCACAGGAAAAGAATCTACCAACAGAGTAAACCGATAATACACAAAATAGAAGAAAATTTTTACAAACCATGCATCTGACAAAGGTCTAATATCCAGCATCTATAAGGAACTTAAACAAATTTACATGGACAAAAAACAAAACAAAACAAAAAAAACATTAAAAAGTGGGCAAAGGACATGAATAGACACTTTTCAAAAGAAGACATAGCTGGGCGTGGTGGCTCAAACCTGTAATCCCAGCACTTTGGGAGGCCTAAAAGGGCAGAGCACTTGAGCCCAGGAGTTCAAGACCAGCTTGGCCAACATGGCAAAACCCCATCTCTACTAAAAATGCAAAAAGTAGCAGGGTGTGGTGGCACACATCTGTAATCCCAGCTACTCAGGAGGCTGAAGCATAAGAATTGCTTGAACCTGGCAGGTGGAGGTTGCAGTGAGCCAAGATCGCAGCCTGGGTGACAGAGAGAACTCTGTCTCGAAGAAAAAAAAAAAAGACATACACGCAGCCAAAAAGCATATGAAAAAGCTTAGTATCACTGCTCATTAGAAAAATGCAAATCACAGTGAGATACCATCTCAGACCAGTCAGAATGGCTATTACTAAAGTCAAAAAATGCTGGCAAGGTTGCAGGGAAAAGGGAATGCTTATACACTGTTGGTGGCAGTGTAAATTAGTTAAACCATTGTGGAAGACAGTGTGGTGATTCCTTAAAAAGCTAAAAACAGAACTACCATCTGATCTAGCAATCCAATTACTGAGTATATACCCATGGAATATAAATCTTTCTACCCATATGTTCATTGCAGCGCTATTCACAATAATAAAGACATGGAATCAACCTAAATGCCCATCAGCGGTAGACTAGATAAAGAAAACGTGGTACATATACACCATGGAATACTATGCAGCCACAAAAAACAATAAGATCATGTCCTTTGCAGAAACATGGATGGAGCTGGAGGCCATTATCCTTAGCAAACTAACGCACGAACAGAAAACCAAATGCTCCATGTTCTCACTTATAAGTGGGAGCTAAATGATGGGAACACATGGACACGTAGAGGGGAACAACGCACACTGGGGCCTACTGGAGGGTGGAGGGTGGGGGAATGTAGAGAAGCAGAAAAAATAACTCTTGGATACTAGGCTTAGCACCTGAGTGAAAAAATCATCTGTGCACCAAACCCCATAACACAAGTTCACCTATGTAACAAACCTACACATATACCTCTGAACCTAAAATAGACGTTAAACATAAAAGAACACCAACTCTGGAGGCAGACTAGTTTTCAATCCCAGCTCCAAAATTGCCTGTCTCTGTAACCTTGGGCAACTTACTTCTCTGTGCCTCAGTTTTCTCAACTGGAATATGGGGATAATAATACAGTTGATGTGAGAATTAAACCAGCATCTGGCAGTATATAAGTGTTACCCATTATTATTTAGCCATCGCTGCTTTTCTTTTAAAAGTAAATAAAAACAGGAACTTACAATTTATTGGGGGTGGCAGGCAGGATAATATGGACAACTCATACTAATGTCTCTTCTATAAATCTGATGATTTTTGCTTTTGTTTTTTAAACAAGATATAGCTTACACAGAACATATAAAAGAAGAAATATTTATTGAAGCGCTCTGCCAAGTGCTTTACTTAATTATATTAATTAATCCTCCAAAAACTCAATGAGATAGATATCATTATCCCTAATTTGCAGATGAGGAAACTAAGGCTAGGAGGCCTTAATTAACTTGGCCACAGTTCCACAGCTAGTAAGTTGCAGGGCAATGATTTGAGCTCGAGTCTCATTCTAATTCTTAAGCCCTTTTGCTACACCATCAAGCACCCAAAGAGTTTCAAAAACAGTTACTTACTGTTTTTAACCCAAATTGAAACTGTTGATGTGCAGAGTAAACCATTCCTCTGCCAGGCGTCCTCAAAACCCCATCTAGCTGACTTACTAAGAAACTGAAAGGTAGTGTCATTGGAGAAGGTAACAGAGGCTGGGCATAGTGGCTCACGCCTATAATCCCAGCACTTTGGGAGACCAAGGTGCGTGGATTATCTGAGGTCAGGAGTTTGAGACTAGCTTGGCCAACATGGTGAAACCCCATCTCTACTAAAAATACAAAAATTAGCCGGGCATGGTGGCGGGTGCCTGTAATTCCAGCTACTCAGGAGGCTGAGGCAGAAGAATCACTAGAACCCAGGAGGTGGAGGTTGCAGTGAGCTGAGATCACACCACTGCACTCCAGCCTGGGTGACAGAGCGAGACTCCATCTCAAAAAAAAGAAAGGAAAAAAAAAAGAGAAGGTTACAGAAACACTAGGAAAATCTTGGTTGACAGCAACTATCTTTTTAAATCTCCCAGACTGTGCCCAAGCTCTGGGGGATTTCATTAATCCTTAGCTAACTTGGGACACCTGGCTACAGGGATTCACAGGAATATGTCAGATGCCGGTGTGTTTATTATACACTTACTGGGCTCCCAAAGACACTCTCCTGGAGCTCCTATTCACTAACCAGACAAGAATGAGTTTGGGACTAATCCATTTATCAAATAGAATAGCCTAAATTTGTACCAGGCAGACGCTGTGTAGATTTTTTTCTTTTCATTGGGTATTCAGCAATGGGCAAGAATTTTGAGGTCTTGGTCCACAGTTGCTCAGAAGGCCCCATTCCCCAGAAGCATGACAGAGAGCCTCGGGGAAGAGTGACTGCTCTGTGACTTAAAGAAAGTTGTAGCCAGATTTGGATAATGTCCAAGTCTTTACAACTAATCTCCTCCTCTTCTCTTCTAGATGCCATCAACCAAAGGGTGTTTAGGAATGTGTTAATAATTCCCAGGAGAAATTGGCCAGGATTACCTAGTAATGACTAATGAAGCTGTCATCTGCCATTCCTTCCTGCTGTTTAATAATGCCTTCTAAAGAGTGCTTTATGAAGATGGATAGTATTATAATGCTGCACCCAAGAAACTGGCACAATGTCAATGAAAACAGAGGCCAGCTTATTTTGTATGCCACTCTATTTTTCATTACGCTCCACAATAACTTGTTATTAAATGAAAATGAATTTGCCATTAGGGACTAGGTACTATTTAATAACTGTTCAGCAATGTTTCATGATTTAATTTTTTTTTTTTTTGTGACTAGTGCAGCAGCCATGTGAGTAAATGTCATTCTGGATTAAATGAAGTTGAATTTTCTAGAACAATCTTAAAGGTTTCATGGAACTTAGTCATTAAAACTGGATGTGGTTTGAAGCTTGGTTTACCAAATCCTAACTTTGAATTGACCATCTTAAAAACAGGAAGAGTGAGGAAGACTCTCTCCATGAGTACTCTCAGAAAATGACATGGAAAGTAAGCATCGTGCCTTATAGAGAATTCCTAGAGGGGGTAGGGGACTTACTGGACAGCAGTCTCCTCAGTAGCCTCCCCAAAGAGTATGTCTCAATCAAGATAGTCAATGTTATTTTGGAATAACAAATAAACCCCAAATTTTAGTGGCTTAAAATGATAAAGGTTTGTTTCTTACTTGTGCTACGCATCCACTGCAGGGCTGTATGTCTGTCATGGGTTATCTTGAAAGCCAGGATGATCAAGCACCCACTATCTGGAATGATGACAGAGGGCAAAAAGAGCTCTGGAGGGTCTCAAATCAGCCATTAAAAGCTTGATCTTGAACTGGTCCCATGACCCCAACCCAAGAAGTGGGAGAGGGCCAAGAATTACAATTTTACTGTGTACTCAAAAGGCAGAAATAGCATATCTAGTGATCAGTCCTAGTGGGAACTAATGTGAGATCAAAGTGAGGATTTCATTACAAGTCCAAAGGTTCAAAAGTGCCTATTGCATTCGGAGAGAAACCTCTACTTTCCCAGACTCACCTTTTCGCTGTGGTCACAGACATCCAGGCAGCCTCGCTTCTTTCCTGAAAGCCGGACGTTCCCATGGTCCCTCCTCTTCAAGGAATCAGCCATCCCAGGACTTGTTAACACCATGTGATCTGTAACTTTAATTCATGTCAATCTGGTTATGTACTTGAAAATTGCCAGGGTATTTATGAATTATCAGTATCATTAAAGCTCAGACGCATATGGATAATAAACAATCCTTCCCCTTCACCTATAAAAATCCAAAGCTGACATTGAATTTATGCTATTTAACATAAAATTTCTTGGCATTTTTTAAACAAACTGTATAACGACTGAATTACTGCACAAAGTATTGCCTGCTTTTCGAAGACTGAGACCACATGATTTAAATGTAACAATTTTTTTTTTTTTTGAGATGGAGTCTTACTCTGTCACCCACGCTGGAGTGCAGTGGTGTGATCTCAGCTCACTGCAACCTTGGCCTCCAGGATTCAAGCAATTCTTCTGCCTCAGACTCCTGAGTAGCTGGGATTACAGGTGCACACCAGCATACCCAGCTAATTTTTATATTTTTAGTAGAGACTAGGTTTCACCAAGTTGGCCACGCTGGCCTCGAACTCCCAACTTCAAGTGATCCACCTGCCTCGGCCTCCCAAAATGCTGGGATTACAGGCGTGAGACACCATGCCCGCCTGTAACAATTTTCTACACAGCCATGGTGTGTGTGTGTGTGTATATATATATATATATATATATATATATATATATGTTTTCATCCATGGTTTCTGGATCATAACCCCCATAGTCTTTTATTATAATGTTGGGGTGCTGTAGGCCTCAGCAGCAGGTCTCAGGAAACAGAATCTCTCTCTCCGACCTTCCCCTGTCCTCCTTTCATCTGCCTAAGGTGGGACTCAAAACTGATTGTAGGTCAGAAGCCCCTCATTCCAGAGGGGTCCTGCCCCATACACTAGAGGAAGGAAGGCTGCACAGAGAGGCCAAGAAAAGCCTAAACACACAGGCCTTGCTGGGTTTAAATAATGTGCTTTTTGTCCAATCACATTTCTACATGGTTGTCTATCATGCCTATGTAATGAAGTCTCCATAAAGACCCAGGAGGACAGGGTTTGGAAAGCTTCAGGATAGCAGAACTCAGGAGGTTCCTGGAGGGTGGGGGGCTCCAGTGGGGGGTGAAAGCTCTGTGGCCCTTTCCCCATACCTTACCCTATGCATCTCTTCATCTGTATCCTTTGTAATATTCATTATAATAAACCAGTAAACATGTTTCCCTGGGTTCTGTGAGCCACTCCAGCAAATTAATCAAACCCAAAGAAGGAATCGTGAGAACCTCAACTTGAAGCCAGTCAGTCAGAAGTTCTGGGGGCCTGGACTTGCGACTGGGGTCTGGAGGTGGCAGAGTGGGGGCAGTTTTGGGGACTGAGCTCTCACTCTGTGGGATCTGATGCTACTTCCAGCATCAATGTCTGCTGCTTGGTGTGTGGGGAAAAGCCCCCATGCCTTTGGTCACAGCTTTCTTCTGTGTTGATGGTTGTGGTGGTGGTGTGAGAGCAGAGGAAAAACAGTTTGAAGAGTTTTCCCCAAATAACTGAGGATGGTGAATACAAAAGAACTTGTATAATTTAAGGAGCCTCTCAAATGGCCTATTAAGTATTCTGTGTGATAGTTTGTATTAAGAGCGATCCTCACTGAATGGTGAAATTAAAGCCTAAGTGTATCCTTAGAGAAGAGCAACTATTTCTGAACCATATTATTAGAGGTTTCCTTATTATATTAGTCTGGGTTCCCCTAGAAGCACATCCCAAGACAGAATGAGTACAAGTGCTAGATTCAGGAAGTGATCCCAGGAAGTCAGGGAGGGGAATGGGACAGTGAGCCAGGAAAGAGCAGAAGCCCAATACGGTGCACATTCATGAGAAGGAGACCATTGTGGGCAGCTGGAGTGCAGGCTTATTGGCAACTGATAACTGCTGGGTGGCTGGAGATATCCTACCAGAGGGGTGAGGCAGCCAGGTGTATATACTGCAATCCTCATTCGTCATTGGTGAGGACTGTCCCCTCAGTCAAAGTGGATCATGGGAATCATGGAAGAGTTGCTCCCAAAATCTACATGGAGAAGTACGTCTGTGTAGCAAAGGAGTGGACCGTGGTGGCCATGAGAAAGCTCCTCACAAACCTCCAACCTCAGAGAATATCATTGATTAAGGGCCCCAGCAGCTGCTCCCTGAAATCGATGTGCTAAGGCAGACCCTTTCCTGGAAAATGCAGGGCTCCTCTTACAGCAAATTGTGCTCAAAGCCTCTCCAGGAACCTTTGCCAAACTGCCCTTAGACTGGACAGGGGTCTAGAATGCTTCTGCCCACCCTCTCTCCTTCGCTGGAAGATTAGATTTGCATTGCAGACAATGGCTCTCTCTGCCTTTTCCAGATCCCTCCTCACTTTCTCTTACATGAGCATTTTCCCTAATAAAATATTGCATATTTAATTCCACCTTGGTGTCTGCCTCTAGAGGACTCAGATTAACAAAGACAGTAAGTGTAGTGACATAGCAGCACTTTGTACATAGTATTGAATACAAATACATTAGATGGATGGATGGTGTGATGGTTAATTTTGTGTGTCAATTTGACTGGGCCATGGAGTGCCCAGATACTTGGTCAAATATTGCCCTGGGTGTGTCTGTGAGGGTGTTTTGCATGAGATTAACATTTAAATCGGTAGACTGTGTAGATTACTCTCTCTAACTTGGGTGGGCCTCATCCATTCAGTTGAAGGCCTGAATAGAACAGAAAGGCTAAGAGAGAATTCTTCAGCCTGACTGCCTTCAAACTGGGACATCACCATTTTTACTGTCCTCAGACTCAAACTGAGCTATTTGCTCCTCCTGGTTCTCAAGGCTGTCAACTCACCCTGCAGGTCTTGGGACTTGCCTGCCTCCATAACCACCTGAGCCAATTCCTTATAATCTCCATCTCTCTCTCTCATATATAATATATATTATATTATATACTAAATTATATTATATACTAAATTATATAATTTAATATAAAGAGATTTATGAGGATGTTTATTATAATTTATACACGTAGGTGTGTGTGTGTATATATATATATGTAAGGGCTCAATGGGTTCAGAAATGTCACTTCTTATATTCTACAAAAAAAGGGTTTGGAATCTGTTGAATCAAAACTCAGGTCCCATTTTGTGATATGAAACAGCTCATCACAAAACATTTTCACAGCTTGTTTCTAGATTTTAGGGCTTGATATTCATATGTTTGTGTAAGGGCTCAATAGTTTTATATAGGCTTAGAACATAAAATATATGTTCTGTTTCTTTGGAGAACACTGACTAACATAGATGGGTAGATGGATGGATGGAAAGTTGGATGGATGGATGGATGGATGGATGGATGGATGGATGGATGGATGGATGGGTTGATGGGTGGGTGGGTTGGTGTGTGGATGGATAAATATGAGGTCATGAAGGAGGATATCTCTGTGGTTCAGGGTCATCAGGGAAAGCTTCCCTGTGGAGGAAGGACTTGAACTTGAAGAAGGACAGGACAGAAGGAGGAGAACATTGGGGAGTGGGAGGTAGAGGAAAGAAATCATGGACAGCAAACACTAACAGGAGGTAGACTCAGAGCATTTGGGGGACAGTGAACAAACCAGTATGGTTGGATCCAAGAGTCTGTAAATAGGAAGAGTGTGAGTTACATTTAATGAGATAATGAGGTTGAGATTCGAAACCAGTTTGCTTCCCCATAGAGTACGCTTTCACACCATTCCCTTAACTTCCAGGTGAATACCTTTGGTCAAAGAAAAAGATGTGATATGTTTACTCTTTTCCAAAAATATTTTAAAGTGCAATTCCTTCAAGAGGCATGGAGGTCACCTCCTCAGGAAAGAATTCCCTGTGTAACCCTGTGTAACATAGGAACTCTCATCATGTTCTATCTTAGCACCCAATTTCCTTCTTTCCCAACATTGATCATAATTTGCACATATTTATTTGCATGCTCATTAACTGACTGTTTTTCCCACTCCTCTGTCAGTTCCATCAAGATAGAGACCTGCACTATTCACCCCAGCACAGTGCCTGATTGACTGGATAAAACACAGCAGTTAGAAATGTGAGATTTAGGACTGGGCACAATAGCTCACACCTGTAATTCCAGCACTTTTGCAGGCCGAGATGAGTGGATCACTTGAGGTCAGGAGTTCAAAACCGGCCTGGCCAACATGGTGAAACACCATCTCTACTAAAAATACAAAAATCAGGCAGGTGTGATGGTGGGTGTCTGTATTCACAGCTGCTTGGGAGGCTGAGGCAGGAGAATCACTTGATCCTGGGAGGTGGAGGTTGCAGTGAGCCAAGATTGTGCCACTGCACTCCAGCCTGGGCAACAGAGTGAGATTTCATCTCAAAGAAAAAAAAAAAAGGAAAAAGATATGTAAGATTTAGGCTTATCATATCCTAGCTTCATTAATGACTCTAACAGCTTGACCTTGGGCAAGTAACTTCGGCTTCAGTGTCTTCATCTACAAAATGAATGATAATACTTCACAGCACTATCATGAAGATTAAATAGGATAGTTTATATAAAGCACAGTGCCCCGTACATGGTAAGCATTGAATAAAAGGTTGCTATTGTTTGTTATTACACCTCAAGACTGCTTGGTGTCATTTTTCTGCTGGGTGAAATTGCCTCTGATCAATTAATTATGACAGACATTGAGAAAGAAGCTTTAATCATTTGAATCATGACATCTAGATCAATGACTCCTTGCACTTTTTGGTGACAGTAAATAGCCCTTAATTACTTCAAAAAATTGTTAGATCCCTCCAACATGATAATAATTGTGTATTTTTAAAACTTTGATTGAAATACATATAAGATCAAAAAACTCTCTAAATTCATTAATGCTTTAAATGTATTCTATTGGCCTTAACAGCATTGATATGTGTCTTAAAAATAGCAGGATGGGATGGGCACAGTGGCTCAACGCCTATAATCTCAGTGTTTTGGGAGGTCAGGACAGAAGGATTGTTTGAGGCTAGGAGTTCTCGACCGGCCTGGGCAAAATAGGAAGACCCTATCTCTCTAAAAAGTTTTTTAAAAAAATAGTCAGGTATGTTGGAATGTGCCTATAGTCCTAGCTTCTCCAGAGGCTGAGGTGGGAGGATCACTCAAGCCCGGGAGTTTAAGGTTGCTGTATTAGTCCACTTTCACACTGCTGATAAAGACATACCTGACACTGGGCAATTTACAAAAGAAAGAGGTTTATTGGACTTACAGTTCCACATGGATGGGGATGCCTCACAATCGTGGAGGAAAGCAAAGAGGAGCAAGTCACATCTCACGTGGATTGCTGCAGGCAAAGAGAGAGCTTGTGCAGAGAAACTCCCATTTTTAAAGCCAACAGATCTTGTGAGACTTACTCACTATCATGAGAACAGCACAGGAAAGGCCTGCCCCCATGATTCAATTACCTCCCACTGGGTTCCTCCCATGACACGTGGGAATTGCAGGAGTTACAATACAGGTGAGATTTGGGTGGGGACACAGCCAGATGTGTGTGTGTGTGAGACAGAGCATTTATTCAACCAGAGACAATGCTTGGTGGGCATCTGGGTTTAAGACCCCATAGGCTTACCTCCAGGGCCATCCCGGGATCTGAGAGCCAGTGGGGTGGAAACACTGATTTTGTTGGGTAACTCTGCAACTCAGAGAAAAACCTCACCTTTTCCTCCTTGTGGGCTTGAAGTAAGTGTTCTTCCCTCTCATCCTTCCAACAAGGCAGCCCTGCTCAGACAGGTGTGCGCCCATCTGAGACTTCCCTCAGCCATCTCCTTTAGAGGGGCTGCCTGTTCATGCACATCAGTCATTTGCTCTTTTATATACCCCAGCATGAATATGTGACTATGACTATGACTTCACATCATTTCATTCTCAGAACCGTATTTCTGAGTGCATTGGCCAGAAAGATGAAAACCCTGAGGAGACCACACTTGAGCATAATGTCCAGCTAATTTTTGTATTTTTAGTAGAGACATGGTTTCACCATGTTGGCCAGGCTGTTCTCGAACTCCTGACCTCAAGTGATCCACCCACCTCAGCCTCCCAAAGTGCTGGGATTACAGGCGTGAGCCACCACGCCCAGCTGAGATGATGGCAATTTGAACTTCTATGGTGATATGGATGATGTGAGAGATATCTGGCAGGTAAAATTAGTGGGTGATAGAATGGACATGCAGGCTGGGTACAGGAGGTAATGAGATCGTCTCCTAGATCCCTGGCTTGCACAGCCGAATGCATGGTAGGGCCATGCACTAACATAGGAAGCACATGGACAACAACATCAAAAGGGAAAACCTTTGTCATCCAGTCACATGCTTTGTCTACATGCCACTCATTTTGTCAGTTTATTGGTCTAATTCCCCAGCCCATTCACTAAATTGATAGATGCTGGAGCAACAATCATTTGACCAGCTGCCATGGTATCACATAAATGGTCCCCTGGATGCCATGTGATGAAAAGGAAGGAACACAGATGTTGAAGTCAGAGAGTTATGGTTGCAAAGCTCAGCATCCTGGTTACTAGGAGATTACAGTTCGTGCTTTGCTAAACCTCAGGATCCTCATCTGTAAAGTAAACTTACCTTGCATGAGTGCTTTTAGCATTATAGGAGTTATTGTGCATAAACTGCTAAGTGCAGGTGCTGTTCAGGCACTGCTGAAAAATCTAAGAGAAATTGCTCTGTTTGCTGTGTGAGTGCAATAATTCTCCATGAAGGCAGTGAATCATCGATGTGTTGGATGGCAAGAAGACACACTTTGGTGAAGAATGCCTTTTGCAGAGTGCTGTAGGTCTGAAAATCAGGAATGAAGGGTGGGAGGCAGGAGGCTACAGGCATCTGAGAGGAGTCTGAATATATGAAAGAATCCCAAAGGAGTTTTCTCAACCATGGCCATAACCCCAAAGAGGTGAACTTGGTTTATTAATTAGCATTTGCAATTGTAGCCTGAAGTCTAAGAAATTTTTTAGTTAATTAACACTTGTATGAGATTGGATATGATCTACTTAAGAAAAAACACACACATATTTTTATGACAGAAAATGTAAAAAATTCATAAAATCATATAGAAGAACATTTAAAAATAATCCATAATCCCACCAACTAGAAATAATTACTATTAATATTATGTCATGTAACTTTTCAGACTAAAAATACTATAAACACTTTAAAAACAAAATTGTGATCACACAGAAAAATTTTTAATCTATATTTTAATTATGTCAATGTCATGAACATTTTTGCATACTGTTTTTGCAAATTGTTCTACAACATAACTTTTAATTAATTAATTTATTTTTTGAGATAGAATCCCCTATGCCCAGGCTGGAGTGCTGTGGCAGAATCACCTCTCACTGCAGCCTCAACCTCCCAGGCTCGAGTGATCCTCCCACCTCAGTCTCCTGAGTATCTGGGGCTACAGGTGCGTGCCACCACCCCCAGCTAATTTTTTGTAATCTTGTAGAGACAGGGTTTCACCATGTTTCCCAGACTAGTCTCAAACTTCTGGGATCAAGTGATCTGCCCGCCTTGGCCTCCCAAATACTGGGATTATAGGTGTGAGCCACCACGTATGGCCTTACAACATGACTTTTTAAGTTACAAAGTAGTATAACCTAAGTGCCATAATTTGTTTAGCTGGTTTCTTAGCATTGGACAGTTAGATCGTTTTTTCAGTATTTGTTATTGTATATAACTCTGTATTTTAAGTTATATACAAGCAAAGATCTTACACATAACATTTTGTGTACATCTTGGATTACTACTTGAAGATAAATTACTAATGGAGTTATTAGGCCAAGGCATATTAACATTAAAGATATTAAAATATTAATCCCCCCAAAAGATTATACAAAATTCACTCTTGCTCACAAAGTTCAAATGTACCTGTTTCTGGTCCTACTTCAAGGATTTGATAGCCTGTTTGTTAAAGAGTATATTTGGGTTCAGAGATTTTGACCTTCTCTACCTGAAATCTGATAAATATACAAGATATTTTCTTCTTGCTCAATTTTATTTTCTTTTTTTTAAACCTCTCTGGAAAAAAAATTGATGTATGATGATGTGAACATCAGTAGGGACCTTTGTTCATTCCCTCACTGATTTAAAATAACTCCTCCCCCTCAATCTGTTTCTAGTTTGTTTTGTTTGTTTGTTTTTTAGTGTCATTGACTTATTTGTGTGCAAAAACTACTATATTCATCATGGAGATGTCAAAATATCTGGCAGTGTAGCCGCCTCATCCCCCTCAGTCTTCTTTTTGAAAAGAATAAAATAAAAACAGAAAATTACAGCAAATACTTTGATACCACCTACCGCATATTATTAAATGTTAATATTTTAACATAGTTGCTTCAGACATGTTTCTTAGAAAAGAAATAAAATATGACAGATTGATTCAAAGTCCCTTAGGCTTGGTTTTCCCACTCATTCCCCTTCCTCCCACCCTAGAAGTAACCACCAACATGAACTTGGCATGGAAACTTCCAGGCCATGTGTTAAAACTTTAACTTCATATATATCTGCCCATAAATAAAATATTGTATTGTTTTGTGAGTTTTCAGTTACATAAATAATCTTCTAGATGAATTTTAGAATCATGCCAAAATCCCTGTAGACTCTTCTTTTGGATTTTTATTGGAGAGGCATTAAAGGAATATAATACTTCGGGGAGAAATGACAACTTTACATTATTAGTTTTTTCCTCTAAGGACTAAAGTATGTTTTTCATTTATTCAAGCCTCTACTCTGTCCCTTAGCAAAACACTGTTATTTTCTTCTTGTAGGTCCAGCACATTTCTTGCTAAGAGATATCTTTTTTGGTTTGTTTGTTTCCAGGGCCCAGTGTTTATTGCTAACTTACTTCTAGCTATTTTATGATTTGTGTTGATACTGAGAATAGGATTTTATTTTTGTATTATAATTTCTAACTCATCATTACTGAGATGAAAGAAAGCAGTTAACTTTAAATGTTTATTTTGTAACTGGCCATATAACTGGATTCTTACTACGTGTATCTAATACTATAATTTTTCAATTGATTCTTTTGGGTTTTCTTGGTAGACAATTATACACTATGTATAACACTGAAGATTTGCAAATAATGATAATTTGGTCTGCTTCCTACTGACAGTTACACTTAATTTCTTTTTCTTATCTCTATGAACTAGCTTGGACTTCTACAACAACAAATTACAACAATGATAGAAGGTGTCCTCATCTCATTTTTTATGTTAAAAGGAGTTCCTCTAACATTTAATACTTACATAGAATGTTGACTGTTGCTTAAGACAGCCTCTATTATGCTTTTTCTTTTAGTATAATGAACATTTTCCCCAATCTGTATATAATTGCAAAAACAGAGTGATTTTTGAAAATTGGAACTCAACTACAATTTTTGGTACTATTTGTAAATTAAAGATTCAACCCTCAACATTAGTATTTTTGGTTAATCATATGAGAAGGAGTGTTAGGCTATTCCTAATCCTGGCTTTAAAATGAGTTAATGATTTTATTTTGATCAAGTCCTCTCACCTCTCTGGGCCTCAGTTTTCTCCTTGTAAAATGAAGAGTTAAGATAATTGCTAAAAGTTTATTTCAATTGGGTAAGAATTCAAGCCCTGTTTTAACAAAAACTTCTTTTTTTTAGTCAAACAATTTTACAAAGTCAGCCACACCTAATAAATTCACAAGGCTGAAGAAGATTGAAAGCGGCCAGGTGCTGTGGCTCACGTCTGTGATCCCAGAATTCTGGGAGGCAGAGGCAGGTGGATCACTTGAGCTCAGGAGTTCAAGACCAGCCTGAGCAACATGATGAAACCCCATCTCTACCAAAAATACAAAAATTAGCTATGGTGGCATGCGCCTGTAGTCCCAGCTACTCAGGAAGATGAGGCGGGAGGATCTCTTGAGCCTGAGAAGTGGAGGTTGTAGTGAGCTGAGGTTGCACCACTGCACTCTAGTGTGGGTGACAGTGAAATTGTCTCAAAAAAAAAAAAAAAAAAAGATTGAAAGCTTAGGTTTAGTACACAGAAAAAAGAACTGAAAACAAGTTCAATATAAGTGGACTGTGAAACCTGCATAAAATTCATAGCTGAAGTTTTAAAAATAATAACTACTACCTATTGAGTATTCATGACGTCCCAGGAATAGTGTTTTACTTACAATATAAACTACTAATTGTTTATAACAATGAAGTAGACAAAATCAGTTTTCCTATTAGAGACAAGGAAACTGAGGTATTGTGGGGTAAGAACGCTGTAGATTCACTCACTCAAAGTCCATTCCAGCCTCCTTCTGGTGTGTTTCCTTCCTGTGTTGGATTACCCGAAAAGCTCAAGTCCAGATATCCCAGACTTTCGTGTAGATAGCATTCCTGATATGATTTAGGTTGCATCAATAAGCTTCATTGGCCAGAGACTTGATTTTGAGACAGATCTAGGCAGAGAGAAGTGGCATGCAAGACTCTGCTTTGCAGATTGTTGTAGTGCAGTCTAGGGCCTACAGTTCTGGGAGTGGCTTTCTAATCTCCAGATCACAGTCAAGGCAGGGGACCTGGACCCAGTGGCTGGAATAGCAGCTCTCTGAGTCCTCAGAATGAGACAGAGAAGGCAGTCCCCTACACAGGCCAATTCTAACGTGTCTTTCTGGAAGCCATTCACAGAGGCCCCCACCTATGGCCTGTTTTCCCAGCCCTTCCAGCAATGTTGTAAGCACCTAGAGCCCTTCTGAAATCCCTTTCTTCTTGAAGTATCTAAAGTGGTTTCTATTATCTGCACTTGAACTCAGATAATTATAAGAGGTGCAATCTTTCTTTTCTTATGTGCCCCATTCAGCTAAAATGACCCACCACATAGAATAATGGACCCGGGATTAGATTTGGATCAGGTACACTGGCTTCTTAGTCCCAATTGTTATTTAATAGCTGCATGACTTTGGGCAAATTTCTTCAACTCTTCTGGGACTTAGCTTTCTATCTTTGACATGAAGAAATTGTCTTTTCTGGTGTTAACAATGTATGATTATCATTGACACAGAAGAAAATGTAACACCCTCGATGAAGATTTCCTGCTCAGCAGTTCCTAGTAAGCCAATGACAGATCTGAAAATAGCAAGCAAGGCTATTTCCCAAGTCTTGGCTCTTCCTTGATTTAATGCATCTGGCAGAATGCCCTGTGGTGGACGTAGAATCCAGACCCCTTCCCAGGTAGGGACTTGAACCACTGCAGCATCATCCTGGGGGGCAGGGTATGACACCAGCAGGACTTAGCATCATTAGGAAGTCACTGAGCAGGCAAGCTGAGAGTTACAAAGCCTGTGGCCGCTACAGATCAACCCAAGCAAGAGGTCAGGAAACTGGAAAATGAGGACGGGACCACGGAGAATTCTGGGGGCAGAGGTCAGTCACAAGTCAGCGATAGAAGTCAGGAAGTCTAGCCTGAGGCCAAGGAATCTACAGTTCATGAAATTCTGGTCAAACAAGGAGACAGGGACGTGGACAGGCACTCAGGCCTCACTAGTGAGGACACAGAATTCAGAGTGCAGGTTACCAGGTAAGATGAGGTCCCTCATCCACTCTCTCCCTGTCCACTCAGATTCAACTAACTCAGCACTGGGGCCGTAGGTCTTTGCCTGGTGTGAAAGGAAACTCAGAAACGATTGTTGCATCAAATTGACTTGAATGAGTTAAGATCTCAGGGATCATTACACAGAGTAAACCTGGTCCCAGAACAGACGTTTCCAGCCCCCACGATAAGCAGGAAGTGTTTTCAGAAGTGAGCAAATCAGTGGCATTTGGTTAGAATGTCTGGCTGACTGAGAACAAGATAATGAAGTGCAATTGAATTCTGGCCAATTGTCTGGGGGTGGGGGAGGGGAGGAAGGGAACTGGATGGGGTAGTGGGTGCTCTGGCCATAGGAAGGTGGTCTTCTAGTGTCCCACCATCTTTCAGGAGGAATGAAGATACATTCTAACATTAATAATGCCTTCTTAGTTTCCTATCTTCATGTGTACAGTTCTCTATCAACTCTAGCCCACAACTCCAAACACTACCCTTTTCTATACCTGCCTTCAGATACAGAAAGGGTATATCTTTCTATATACCCTTTAGAGAGATTTAGATTTAGAAAGACTTAGATTTAGAAAGGGTATATATCAGCCTCTTTCCTTCTCAGCAAAGAGGCTGATAAATAAATCCATAATAAGATACCAATGATTAAAATAACATAGTTTGTTTCCCTTCCTAGAGGTTGTTGCCTCTGTATAGGCAAGGTAACAATGATGAATTTAGAACTGTCAGGGAAATATTATGGAACAAGAACAGGGCTGATAGACTCTTACCCTGTCAATCTTCATTATTCATAGATTCCATATTTGTGAATTCGCCTCCTTGCTCAAATGTATTGGTAACTGCAAAACCAATACTTGGCAGGGATTTTTTCATCATTCATGGACATGCATTGTGACAAAAAAAGTGAGTTGCCCGATGGGAATCTTCCCAGATGAGGTTGAACAAGGCAACACTTTGCCTTCTTGTTTCAGCTCCTATTCTAACAAGTGTTCTTTTCTAGGTCTATATAGTGTCACATTTTTCCCATATTTGTGCTTCTTGTTAGTTTCACTGTATAAAATGGCCCCCACTACAGTGTATGGCTGCAATGCTGTCTGGCCTTTTAGAGGAAATACAAAGTATGTGTCTTAGAGAAGCTTAGGTCAAGCATGAGTTACAGTGCTACTGGCCATGAGTTCAACATTAATGAATCAAAAATATATATTCAATAAGGTGGGCCGGGCGCAGTAGCTCACGCCTGTAATCCCAGCACTTTGGAAGGCCAAGGGGGGCAGATCACCTGAGGTCAGGAGTTCATGACCAGCCTGGCCAAAATGTATTTTTAGTCTCTACTAAAAATACAAAAATTAGACGGGCGTGGTGGCGGGCACCTATAATCCCAGCTACTCGGGAGGCTGACGCAGGAGAATCTCTTGAACCCAGGAGGTGGAGGTTGCCATTGATTGTGCCATTGCACTCCAGCATGGGGTGCAAGAGCGAAACTCTGTTTCAAAAAAAGTAAATAAATAAGGTGTCTCTAAACAGAAACACACACAAAACAAGGTTACGTATTGATCCATTGATGAAAATGTTGTGACCAGAGGCTTGAAGAACCTAACCCTGTATTTCCCCAGAAGTAATAGTTCCCTACCTTCTAATTTAGCATTCGCTGAGACTCTACAGAACCTAACTACCTGAGTAACAAGAACAGACTGTGCTCGGTCTCCACCAAGCGATTTGCTCAGCCTAACGCCATTCCTAAGAAATGCTCACAGGGGCCCCTTGCATGACTGCTGCAAAGAATTACGATGAAAATACTTGGAAACATTTTTCAAAATCTTTACTTCTTAACCTTTTTACAGGCATGGTCCAAAATTGTCACTGACAAGCCACGAATGAGATGGCCCGTTTAGGATTGGATGTGCTGTTCCGGAAACTGAGATAAAAGCAGCTCTGTAGTAATTCTGTCTGAACTGTTTTTTCTGTCCGAACTGTTTTTTCTGTCCTCTTCAACAGATTCCGGATGTGAATGCAACACTCTTAAAAGAGGCACCTAAGTAAGGAATAATTTCACTAAAACGTTTCCACATAGACTTCCCAGGTGGAATCCTCAGCAGGAGGTTTGGCTCAGGGCAGAAATGCCTTGATGGAGGTTTCCAGAGGGCGCTGTTCATCCTACTCTGGCAAATTGAAGGGGGTTTATTTATTTATTTATTTATTTATTTATTTATTTATTTATTTTGAGATAGAGTCTCGCTCTGTCGCCCAGGCTGGAGTGCATTGGCGTGATCTGGGCTCACTGCAACCTCCGCCTCCCGGGTTCAAGCGATTCTCCTGCCTCAGCCTCCCGAGTTGCTGGGTTTACGGGCACCCGCCACCACGCTTGGCTAATTTTTGTATTTTTAATAGAGACGGGGTTTCGCCATTTTGCCCAGGCTGGTCTCGAACTCCTGACCTCAAGTGATCCACCAGCCTTGGACTCCCAAAGTGCTGGGATTATAGGTGTGAGCCACCGTGCCTGGCCAAGAGAGTTTAATTTGGTCACCGACAGAGGGAAATCTTTCTTTGGCACTTAGTATGAACTGTTTCTGTCCCTTGAAAAACTATTCTGACTGGAACTGCAACCTGACAATGGCCTGGCAAGAATCAATCCAATGACACCAGGACACAACTGCCCCTATAGAAGAGTGGTAAAGCTTCTTTGTCATCCTTAGAAGACACAGCCTACAACAGGAATCCTGTGTTTATTTTTAAGCAGTAGTACCAGATAGGTCGCTTCTCAAAATTGTTAGCGCAAATGTCAGCTAAAAGTTTTGTTTTTTCTGGAAGGAAAGCATTTCAAGGTGACACAGAGTCCCTTTCTCCTGTGTTTTTCTTTTCAGCTAAGTGTTGCGAATTTCTTTTCTTTGCATTTAAATTCATGAGATAAAAAGAAGGCTCCCTCCCCATCATTCACTGTTCCCTAGACTCATAAATGCCACATATTCTGAACACCACATCTCGGACACACATTTCTCACAGAAAAGAGCTGAAAGGCCTCTCAGTGAGGCCTCCCCCAGCTGAGGGGCCCTCTCAGCCCGGCCTCCCTCAGGGCCTTCCCAGCGCCTCTGCAGCTCCAAGCACAGCGGTTTGTGTGGCTGAGCCTAAGGAGGAATTTGTAGCTGGGGACTGGGGTCACGGGTCTTCTGGTTTTCTACTTAGTGACACGCTTTCTCACACAGGGGTCAAGAGTTAGGGCCTCACCAGTGCATCCTTCAAGATGAGCTGCTAGAAATGTTTTCTTAATAAGACTCCTTTTCTTTTCCCTTGAGACATGAGGGTTTGAACCCTGGGCCTTTCAATCCTTCGACAGAAGCTATAAACCACAAATGTGCTTCACGTTGAAAGGACATGCAAGTGACCAGCACTCTCTTCTGCTTTCTGCCCCTACAGCCCCCGCCTGTCGTATCTGCTGACAACACTCTCTTCTCTTCCTCAGCCGACTGCTTGGGCAGTCTGCCCATTCTGGTGGGGAAAGAAGTGGGGGAAAGCTTCCTCTGCCCCCAGGGGGCCATCAGGACCACATCAGCTCTGGCGGGTGGTCTCTAGCAGGCCTTTTCTCAGCCCCTCCCCCGGCCCCAGACATGTGCACCATTCTCCGCTTGTTTGTGGATGACCTGCCTGTTTAACACATCCTCTAAGAGTTCTGTCTGAGAAGTCACATTTGCCCCGTTGCTGTGAGGCAGAAAAACCCAGCCGCTGCTCTACGGGGAGAACGGGAGAACCAGCCCAGCTCTGGAGGGACGGATGAACCGGAGCACACCCACACTTGTGCTTGCCCCTAAAGCCAGCTGATGTAGATGAATTTGGAATGTTGGAACATATCACAGTGCAGATTTTCTTCTTCTTCTTTTTAAAAATTGTTTTTGCAAATATTTTTAGCAAGTGTTAAAATGTGTGTGTGTGTGTGTGTGTGTGTGTGTATTGGGATTTTCTTTTTTTTTTTAATTATTTTTTTGAGACAGAGTCTCACTCTGTCTCCCAGGCTGGAGTCCAGTGGCACAGTGGTGTGATCTCAGCTCACTGCAACCTCCACTTCTTGGGTTCAAGCAATTCTTCTGCCTTAGCCTCCAGAGAAGCTGGGATTACAGGCACGTGTCACCACACTCAGCTAATTTTTGTCGTTTTAGTAGAGACAGGGTTTCACCATGTTGGCCAGGCCAGTCTCGAACTCCTGGTCTCAAGTGATCCGCCTGCCTCGGCCTCCCAAAGTGCTGGGATTACAGGCATGAGCCACTGCACCTAGCTGGGATTTTCTTTATTTAAAAAAAAAAAAAAAAAAAAGCCTGAAGAAAATGCAGGAGGGTAAATAGAGACGAAGAAGAGGCCAGGTACTCAGCTAAGCAAATGAGGGCAATTCTTGACCTCCAATGCTCAGTCCCCCTGCTGTCTTCATTGGCGCAGGATGCGAAGGGATGACAACAGAGGGTGGCTAAGAGCAGTGAGGGCCTGAGCAGGAGCCACGAGCTCTGTGTTGCTGGATCTGAAGTCCCGAGCCTGGGCCTTCACCCTATACCCCGCCCCTGCACTGACTCTACCCCAATCTGCCCCTCACTCTCTCAGCTCTCTGCACCTTGTACTTCCAGTACAAGCTGAAAGAGCCTCTGACGGCTGGCCTGGATGTCACAGGGACACACAGATATGGCTGGATCAGGGAGGACAGAGCGGCAGTCTCTGTGGTAGCATCTCAGGCATGAGGAGGTTTCCCAGTTCTCTCCTGGGTCCTGCTTGGGTTCCTGCCACCTGAAATTCTCTCCTCACAACTTCTGTCTTGTGACTTAAGCTTATAAGAATTTGTCTTCTCGAAAAATGCAAATGTCCTCAGGATGGGATAGCACTTTAAAAATTATGACTATGGAGATCTTATCATCCAAACACCAAATCAGAATATTTTACAAAGCACATTTCCTATCTTTTTTCACTGGATGAATTTTATTTTCTAGATTTTTTTCCTATATCAAAGCAAGTCATAAATGTTATTTAAAAATTTAAACAAATATAAAAGGAAATCTACTCCTAGCTACACATCATTTCCCTGGCATCTACTTCACGAGAAGTATAACCATGGTTAACAATGTGTGGTTGTCCTTCTAGATGTTTCTCTGCGTGTGCATGTGTATGAGTGTGTGTGTGTGTGTGTTGTTGTTTTTAACAAAAATGTCATTCCACATTACATACTCCTGTGGTATTTGGGGTTTTTTTCCCCCATTGGATACACTAGAAACATCTTTCCAGGAAGAATTTTTTTTCAGTCTATAAATATTGCTTGAAAAATCTTCAAAAGTTACATTTCATTACTATACTTTTAGAAGATCATGGGTTTTTTATTGTTTGTTTTTGTTATCATTCTTGGCCTTTATTAAACAGAGTAAAATTATAAGAAGTCAGGGATTGTCTAGGGCAGTGTTGCCCATTCAAGCTTTGTACGATGCTGGAGATGTTCTTTACCTGTGCTGTCCAATACAGTAGCTGGCAGCCACTTGTGGTTGCTGGATACTTGAAATGTGATCAGTGTGACTGAGCAACTGACTGTACAATTTGCTTAATTTTAATTAATTTAGATGTGACTTTCAATAGCTGTATGTGACTAGTGACTACTGTATTGGACAGCGTTTTTTTTGGACGAATTGATCATCCACTCCCAAAGGAGTTATAGAAAGAAACTTTGAGGCCAAATTTCCTGGATTTGAACCCTAATTCTTTCTACTTCCCAGCTGTGTGACTTTGGATAACAATAGAAACACTTTATTGGGTTGTTATAAGGATTCAATGAGTTAATACTTGCAAAGCAATTGAACCAGTGCTTGAACATGCTGTTAGAGCTCAACAAATATTAGGTATAGAATTCTTTCCTGAGAACAGGAATGGAGAGGAAAGAAAACTTTGGGTCAGGAAGGGGAGAAGGATGGAGAAAGGAAGTAGTGAGTGAATAAAAGGGTGCTTTATTCCCACAGTAAGGGCAGGGCAGAGTGCTACCAAACCACAATAGCCTCTCGATATTGCATAGAGTTGCCTTGACTGCAGTCTTACAAAGATGGGGGAGGCAAAAGTATTGCCTGGAAAGTCAATTTTTTCAACCCTTTATTAAATTCCTCTTTTCTCTTCAGCTCTTTATTAAATTATGATAGGGTTGTGAGCAGCTCTGCAGGGTGCTTCCCCTGCAGACCTGCCTGAACCCTGCCCAGGGCCAGGCCAGACAAAGCCCCGCTCAGGACAGCCACTGTCTTCACTCTCTAAGCCCAGGTGGCTGCACAGGCCTCCCAGAGCCTGTGGCAAACAGCAGGCACAGTGTCTCCAGCCCCCGGGGCAGTCCTTGTCCTGCAGCTGTTTTAAAGGCTAATCCCAGCAAAGGGTGAGAAAGAAGAATCTAACTTTGTCACAGAAGCAGGATCCTCCTTCCCGAGGAAAAGTGGAGTCTGTATAGTTAGACTAAGTTGATGAAGTGAAGCAAGTATTTTTCTCATGGGCTGTTTAAGAGGAGTTTACTGATTCAGACTGCAGGCCCCTCCTGCTACACACACACACCACCCCCGTGTCTAGGCTGTCTGGAATGTGTTTCTCTGGTTATTGCCACCTCCTGAGACACTACTTTGAGCAGCAAAATCAATTGACTTATTTGTCTCTCTAACCCCTGCCCACTGAGTGATTCATGAATGATTTTTGAATGAGTCCTTAAAAATCCATTTCTATCACGTATGTTCTCTGAACACTAAGCATCTTTAACATTAGGAACAGGATTTAAAGCAGGGGGGATCCATTGTGTTATCAGTCTTGAGTCAGCACAGATTGTAAAATGCACCCCTTTCTTAGGGAAAGGCATCAACACTAAACTGGTCATTGGGATGCCTGGGTTCAAGCCAAGATTGCCCTCCAGGGTGAATCTCAACTTCCTTTTTTGGTAAAATGTGGCAGAGACACAGGTGACCTTCAAGATCCCTCAAACTTACACACATTGTACACTGCCCCAAGCTCTCAGAGTTGAGAAGATCCTCCCCACCTGGCACCATTTTCCCAGTCAGGCAGCCCTTTTTCAAGACTTGCCGGATATTGTTGCTCTTACTGCAGCTTCTGAAAAAAGGGCCAGTTATTCCAGTGGCACAACAGAAAGGTCCACAACGGTTGTCTTCTATGGGAGCCAAACCCATCCCTCCAGGCCCTAGCTACAGTTCCGATCACCTCAGTTGCTTTTGAGGGGGGATTTTCATTTACAAACCCCTTTCAGAGGCTTTTTGGACGCCTTCTGTCCTGGTGCAATGAAGCAGGCTGCCTTTTTTTCCACCAAATGTCCCAAAGGGAAATGACATTCACCAAGAATTTGGACAAACTTTTTGAGAAGAAGAAACAGTGTGAAAATTGCACAGATCCTTGTTACTTAAAGCATTTGAGAAGAAAACTGCAGGAAGTAGTAGATTCGGGACATAAAGGACATCATTTGCCTGCCTTATTATCTCATTTTTCAGTGGAGCTGACAGGACAGCTGCCTGTTATTACAGGGCACACCAGGAAATGTTTAGCTGCCAAACAGAAAAGAACGAGTGAGGGATTAGCAGCCCTGTTCATGCCACACAAATAGAATTCTTGCACCTGGTAGTCACGCAGTTAGATTTATTATTTCATAGGGTATGTTACTTAAATCCCATTTACAAAGAAACAAAAACAACCCAAAAAGTCACCTTAATGATATTGTAATTATGAGAAGTATTAGTAACCATTTTGCAGTTTTTAGTCTAGATTAAATTAATTGGTGGTGGTTTTCATTTAATCACACTAATCTTTTATTTGGTTTCTATAATGTCACAAATTTACTATTCTATGTTGCAAATCTAAAGCGTTCTTAAAAATGAAAGATCGATAACAGTTTAATCCTCTACAAGCTGCTCTCATTAATGATGTTGTGTAACAATAGAGATCTTTTGCAAGGTGGCAGATCACCCACAGAAGTAAGATTTCAAAAAAGGAAATAATTTCCATTTCAGCTTCATTTCTAATATTACGGGGTAGAGGGGAGAGTTGGGGGGAGCCAACCCCTTGAGCTGCTATCAGAGATCAGAGAGGCTGCAGGGGGGATGGCAGGGCTCCTAAATGGCTTTCTTGTTCCCACCCAGAGTGAATTCACTTCCCTCGTGCCAAGCTCCAGTAAGGAACCTAACAAGAGAAAAAGTAAGTTTAAGATCCTGTGAAAACCACCCTTTACTATCACTGATCATATACTTTATCAGATGATTCTTTGAATTAATTAAAAACAAAACAAAATAAAACAAACCTCCTCATGGAGCCTTGCTGCTCAAATCCTTAAAGCTTTAGGGTAGAAACCTGAGATTTTTAGCTCTTCATTTTCCTGTAGTATCTGTTATGGACTGATTGTGTGTATCCGTAAGATTCATAGGTTGAAATCTTAACTCCCAATGCTATGGTATTAGGAGGTGGGGTCTTTGGGAGGTGATTAGGTTAGAGCCCTCATGAATAGGATTAGTGCTCTTATAAGAAGAGGCACAAGAGGGTTTTCTCTCTCTCTTTTCCTTTCTCTCTCATTCTCTCCTCTCCACCATGTGAGGATACAAAGAGAAATAGCCATCTGCAAGCCATGAAGGAGGCCCTCACCAGACACCAGATCAGTCTGTCCCTTGATCTTGGACCTCTTGAGGCTGGGAAGGATCCAGATTCAGATCCTTCCAAGCCTCCAAAACTGTAGAGTGAGAAACAAGTGTTTGCTATTTCAGCCAGCCAGTCTGTGGTAATTTGTCATAGCAGCTCAAACTAAGACAACATCTACTAAGGCCTCTGTGTACCAACCCTAGATATTAAAAAATGAGTCCAAGTCTGACCCTGTAGGGACTTCTCACAGTCGGAGATCACCAACTCTTCTTGGAGGTGTCAGGAATGTCTTAGTTTTCAAAGGGAGTATTAGTTTTTCAGGTGAGCAGAAGTCAAGGACATCCCAGCCAGAAAGAACCACAAAAAGGGCACACAAAAGGCTTGAGAGGGGAACTGTTAAGTAGTCGGGTGTGACTAGAACTTGGGTGGCTATGGGTGAATGAAGGGAGGGGAGGCTGAGCCAGCACCCAGGGCCTTAAATGTCCTTTTAAGGGATGTGGTCTTTGCCCCCCATGTGATGGAGCATCATAAGCAGCAGAGTAATATAGCTTGGTGATGACTGTGAAATTTACTCCTACGGCACAGGGGAAGATGAATTTGAAGGAAAAGATGCAGAAGATGGGACGATATAGGAGACTCAGGATAGTCCAAGTAGGAGATGCTCAGGTGGGATAGCAGTAACAGTGGAGAAGAAAGAACAGTTCTCAGAGAGCTTTGAGACATAGCTTTAACAAGATGCCAAAGGGATATAGAGAAGAGGTTCTAGATTTTTCTCCTTGGACACATGGGTGAAGAATGGTACCACTAATATAGATGGGGAACTCAGTAGAAATCTAGATTAAGGAATGAGGGAAGAGAGGATCTGCTCCATTTGAGCATGACAAGTTTGAGGAACTGTGGCCTGTGTAGGTGGAGATGTCTGGTCCCATAGCTCAGAAAAGAGTATGAGCATTCAGGCACCAGAGACCTGGTGCATAAAGGGAGTTCAGGAAGCACAGATTTGGGAGTCCTTGTTAGAGCTCTCTTGTACTTATCTGAACAGAGATAGTGGTTGAGTCCACCAGATTCAGTAAATTCACTCGAGGACTGAGTGTGCACTGAGACTAAACACAGGCTGAATACCAAGGTTAGAGACACCACTCTAAACTTGTACATAGAAAGAGCCAGCGAAGGACAGCAAGCTGGAGGCCAGAAGCCGAGGTGAATCAAGTTTTCATGAAAAAGAATGTGAGCAGCCATGTCACCTGCCAGCCAGGCCATGTCCGTGTCCATGGGAGTTGGCAATGAGGAGGTCATCGATCATCCTGGCAAGTGGTTCTCTCTCTTGAGGTGCACGAGGTGGGAGGTGGGGTGCCCAGTAGGGTAGAGTAAGGGCACTGAGTAAAAGAGCTGAATTTCATTGGGATGAGGAGAGAATAGAGGGTAAGAGCATGGAGACCACAAACAGAGACTTGCTTTTGAAGACTGTGATAGAAAAAAACAAATATCCACAAGGAGATACAAAATTACGGAAGGAATTTTTTTTTTTAAAGATGGAGAAAACCTGAACATGTGTGTGAGCTACTAGGAGAGAACCAGGAGACAGAGAGAGATCAGAGACGGAGGAAAAGACAAATCAGTGTGCAGGTGTGGCAGCTGGCCTTGTACTCCTGCTGTAAACCCTGTCTGTGGGGTCAGAAGTGGCGGTGCTGGGAAGAGAGTGGCTGAAGCGCTGGGTGACTGTGTCAGGCTGGCTTTGCACATGCTGATGCCCTTCTCCCTGTCACAAGGGCTCCCCTTCGTCCCCTGCCCCATCACCTCCAAACCAGATTCTGCATACTCCAAGACCCCCTAAGTGCCCTTTTCTCTGAAGACCTCCTCGTTCCTCCAGCTGTAAGTGATATTTCCCTTATCAGAACCTGGGCACTTCATCTGTTTTCTTCCTCATGGGCCAACGTGCTCTATCTTGTATTATTATTATTTGAAATCAGGGCATAACCCCATTATTAGATGTTTAGCTCTTTGCGGGAAGGAACCTTGTCCTAAATAATTTCATTCCTCCCATATCCACCCACATAACCCAGAACAGTGTGTTACACATGCTAAGTATTCAATAACATTCTCTAAAAGGACAAATGCATAACTTGAAGCTAATTTTAATTTCCTACTGGCTGCAACCACTTCTGGGCCACTTCTTGCCGTCATCAATTTCTACTTTCTAAAAATGTAAATGATTTCCATTTTAGCTTGGATGAAATTTATTGGAAAGATAAATCTACTGTAATCAAAGTCAGATATAAAAATATTTAAATTATCTCTGCCACCCAAGGTAAGTTATATAATATGATGGGGTTTTTTTTATCAGTAAAGTAGAAATAATAATACTATCTATTGTATGAGGTTGTTTCCATCATTAAATGACATAATGTATATACAGTGCTTAGCACAAGACCTGGGATATAGTAAATGCTTAACGAACAATAGACATTAATAATAATAGTTATTAGCCAGCTAGATAATTTCTAAGACCTATTCCAATTAAGTTTGTAATTCTCTCTCCATTAGTGCAGACAATTAAGAATAGATTTTATACATAAAATATGCACATATTTAATAATACACCATAGTCATGATGGTATGGTTAATCCTACATTTAATGTTTGTGTTTTGTTTGTTTGTTTGTTTGCTTGTTTGTTTTGAGATAGGGTCTTGCTCTGTCACCCAGAGGTGGAGTGCAGTGGCACAATCACAGCTCACTGCAGCTTCAAACTCCCGGGCTCAAGCAATTCTCCCACCTCAGTCTCTCAGGTAGCTGGGACCACACACACATGCCATCACACCCAGCTAATTTTTGCATTTTTTGTAGAGATGGGTTTTCTCCATGTTGCCCAGGCTGGTCTCTAACTCCTGGGCTCAAGTAATCCTCCCACCTTGGTCCCCCAAAGTGTTGGGATGACAGGCAGGAGCCACTGCGCCTGGTCCTTACTTTTAAAATTTAAAGTAGGGGAAAAAAAACCAACTCAGAACTTGAAGCAAACTGAGAACATAGCACTTCCATGTTCTTCTCTGTAAACCTTCCTGTGTGATCAGTGGCTATGACAGCTCATTCATTTGTTCATTCCACAAATATGTTTTGAGCACTTACGACATGCAAGTTTCTCTGGAAGAAGCCGCAGGGGAACACAAGGATTAACACAACCCAGGCTTTGCTCTGAAGCATTCTGAGGTGGGAGGAAGATAAATAAATAAACACAAAGCTCAGTATTGTGCAATATGACAAGATACTGAAGAAGACAAGCTGCAGGAAGGAAAGTCATCAGAAAGAAGGGGAGGGGACCACAACATATCCTTGCACCAGGCACATCGATTTAGAAGCAAAAGCCTTAAGATCTTGCCTTTTGGAAGAAACATGCTCTTTGTATTAGCCTCCTTCTCTCTTTTTTAAAAAATTTATTTATTATACTTTAAGTTTTAGGGTACATGTGCACAACGTGCAGGTTTGTTACATATATACAGGTGCCATATTTGTGTGCTGCATCCATTAACTCGTCATTTACATTAGGTATAGCTCCTAATGCTGTCCCGCCCCACTCCCCCAACTCCACAACAGGCCCCAGTGTGTGATATTCCCCTTCCTGTGTCCAGGTGTTCTCATTGTTCAATTCCTACCCATGAGTGAGAACATGCGGTGTTTGGTTTTTTGTCCTTGTGATAGTTTGCTGAGAATAATGGTTTCCAGTTTCATCCATGTCCCTACAAAGGACATGAACTCATCCTTTTTATGGCTGTATAGTATTCCATGGTGTATATGTGCCACATTTTCTTAATCCAGTCTATCATTGATGGACATTTGGTTTGGTCACAAGTCTTTGCTATTGTGAATAGTGCCACAATAAACATACGTGTGCATGTGTCTTTATAGCAGCATGATTTATAATCCTTTGGGTATATACCCAGTAATGGGATGGCTGGGTCAAATGGAATTTCTAGTTCTAGATCCCTGAGGAATCGCCACACTGTCTTCCACAATGGTTGAACTGGTTTACAGTCCCACCAACAGTGTAAAAGTGTTCCTATTTCTCCACATCCTCTCCAGCACCTGTTGTTTCCTGACTTTTTAATGATCGCCATTCTAACTGCTGTGAGATGGTATCTCATTGTGGTTTTGATTTGCATTTCTCTGATGGCCAGTGATGATGAACATTTTTTCATGTGTTTTTTGGCTGCATAAATGTCTTCTTCTGAGAAGTGTCTGTTCATATCCTTTGCCCACTTTTTGATGGGGCTGTTTGTTTTTTTCTTGTAAAGTTGTTGGAGTTCATTGTAGATTCTGGATATTAGCCCTTTGTCAGATGAGTAGGTTGCGAAAATTTTCTCCCATTCTGTAGGTTGCCTGTTCACTCTGATGGTGGTTTCTTTTGCTGTGCAGAAGCTCTTTAGTTTAATTAGATCCCATTTGTCAATTTTGGCTTTTGTTGCCATTGCTTTTGGTGTTTTAGACATGAAGTCCTTGCCCATGCCTATGTCCTGAATGGTATTGCCTAGGTTTTCTTCTAGGATTTTTATGGTTTTAGGTCTAACATAAGTCACTAATCCATCTTGAATTAATTTTTGTGTAAGGTGTAAGGAAGGGATCCAGTTTCAGCTTTCTACATATGGCTAGCCAGTTTTCCTAGTACCATTTATTAAATAGGGAATCATTTCCCCATTTCTTGTTTTAGTCAGGTTTGTCAAAGATCAGATGGTTGTAGATGTGTAGTATTATTTCTGAGGGCTCTGTTCTGTTCCATTGGTCTATATCTCTGTTTTGGTACCAGTACCATGCTGTTTTGGTTATGGTAGCCTTGTAGTATAGTTTGAAGTCAGGTAGCATGATGCCTCCAGCTTTGTTCTTTTGGCTTAGGATTGTCCTGGCAACACGGGCTCTTTTTTGGTTCCATATGAGCTTTAAAGTAGTTTTTTCCAATTCTGTGAAGAAAGTCATTGGTAGCTTGATTGGGATGGCATTGAATCTATAAATTACTTTGGGCAGTATGGCCATTTTCACAATATTGATTCTTGCTATCCATGAGCTTCCATTTGTTTGTGTCCTCTTTTATTTGGTTGAGCAGTGGTTTGTATTTCTCCTTGAAGAGGTCCTTCACATCCCTTGTAAGTTGTATTCCTAAGTCTTTTATTCTCTTTGAAGCAATTGTGAATGGGAGTTCACTCATGTGATTTGGCTCTCTGTTTGTCTGTTATTGGTGTATAAGAATGCTTGTGATTTTTGCACCTTGATTTTGTATCCTAAGACTTTGCTGAAGTTGTTTATCATCTTAAGGAGATTTTGGGCTAAGACGATGGGGTTTTCTAAATATACAATCATGTCATCTGCAAATAGGGACAATTTGACTTCCTCTTCTCCTAATTGAATACCCTTTATTTCCTTCTCCTGCCTGATTGCCCTGGCCAGAACTTCCAATACTATGTTGAATAGGAGTGGTGAGAGAGGGCATCCCTGTCTTGTGCCAGTTTGCAAAGGGAATGCTTCCAGTTTTTGCCCATTCAGTAGCTGGTTTTTTGAAAAGACCAACAAAATTGATAGACCGCTAGCAGGACTAATAAAGAAGAAAAGAGAGAAGAATCAAATAGACACAATAAAAATGATAAAGGGGATATCACCACTGATCCCACAGAAATACAAACTACCATCAGATAATAGTATAAACACCTCTACGCAAATAAACTGGAAAATCTAGAAGAAATGGATAAATTCCTAGACACATACACCCTCCCAAGAGTAAACCAGGAAGAAGTTGAATCTCTGAATAGACCAATAACAGGCTCTGAAATTGAGGCAACAATTAATAGCTTACCAACCAAAAAAGTCCAGGACCAAATGGATTCACAGCCGAATTCTACCAGAGGTACAAGGAGGAGCTGGTACCATTCCTTCTGAAACTATTCCAATCAATAGAAAAAGAAGGGATCCTCCCTAACTCATTTTATGAGGCCAGCATCATCCTGATACCAAAGCCTGGCAGAGACACAACAAAAAAAGAGAATTTTAGACCAATATCCCTGATGAACATCGATGCAAAAATCCTCAATAAAATACTGGCAAACCAAATCCAGCAGCACATCAAAAAGCTTATCCATCATGATCAAGTGGGCTTCATTCCTGGGATGCAAGGCTGGTTCAACATACACAAATCAATAAATGTAATCCAGCATATAAACAGAACCAAAGACAAAAACCACATGATTATCTCAATAGATGCAGAAAAGGCCTTTGACAAAATTCAACAACGCTTCATGCTGAAAACTCTCAATAAATTAGGTATTGATCGGACGTATCTCAAAATAATAAGAGCTATTTACAACAAACCCACAACCTCCTTCTCTCCTTAGCTTAAATTCTTCACAAAGGTGAGGAAAGAGGCTGACTTGTCAGCATTAAGTACCCAGTGGGGCATCAGTAGACTAGTTCCACGGGGACTTCTATTATTAAGCCAGCTGGATTATCCTGCTCTCAGGGGCAAAGCAATTTCTATAGGAAGAGTTGGTGGTGAATCTTTTTTTCCCTTTTTAAGATCCCAGAAGAGCTAACAGAATCAAAATCCTCCATCTGAAAGAGAGGCAGTTTTTGGCAGCCTATGGAAGCCTGAGTCTTCCTTCTATTCAGGTGTCTGGCTGGCTCCCCATCATCGGGAAAGAAGCCTCATGCTTCAAAGAAAATAAATCCTCAGAAAACAGAGCATCATTCTAAAAATAGAATTTCCAGACCATTTGCAATTTGTAATATACACTTGGGCTCTTTTGGAGAGGGGAAAGTGAACAAATTGTCGGGACTCTAATTGATACATGGATCGGCAGACATCCTGGAGGAACTTCAGCCTATTGGTTTATCAGGTGGCTTGCCCCTTCTGCCCGTGATGGGTTTCTGGGAGGTAAGCAGGTGGTGGCAGTGACTGGGAGGCCACTTGTGGAGACTGTTGGCCAGTTATTTACAGATCATATGCAGGAGTATTTCAGGAATAACCTGAAGATTATGTCTTTGAAAGTTTTAGCACAAGAGGTGTATCCCACACTTAAAAAATGTCCTTTGCTTTAAAATGTCTCTAAACTTGCTAGATACTGATAACAATTTGAATTGTTTATGTCAATATCAATTTTTGGTGGCCTTAATGGAAACTTCAGAGCATATTGAAGACTATTTGCAGATACATTGGGTTTTTTAATTAATATAAAATTAATTAAAGGACACACTTTAATTCTGAAACCTAGTTTTCTTAAACCTTGAAGTTCAACATAAACCTTATTACTCCATTTATAAATTGAGTAGAGTTTAACCATCAGTTTCAAGGAAATTAAAGCTCTGTCAACTAAAGCTGCAGGAACTAAGTTTCCCAAACACTTTCATTTACATATTGAATTAATTAAAGTCTGTTAAAAATTTCAAACTGCATTTACATACTTAATATACTGGATCTTTTTTAGCACTTCAAATGCTTCTATCAAACAAAATGTTCTCAAATATATGACTCCAGCAAAATGTAACTATAGTAATGGTTTAGAGCCTTAGTAAAAAGGTTTTTAAAGGCTTCCTTATGCCTTTCAATTAAAAATTACAAATTAGACTCTTTAAATTGGGATATTTCCCTAAAAGGGAAAATATTTGAAATACCAAACGTATATTATCCTCAAAATCATAAAAATCTCTTCCTGACTTTACACAAAAATGCTAACTCTATAGATTTCATTTACTTCTCTACCGCTCTACTTTAAACCTTAACAAAATTAAAAGACAGATTAAGAAAATAGCTTCACCACCCCAAACAAAAGGAAGTCACTACTTTAGTGGAACAAGCATTCATATTGGCCAGAGGTTTTTAGCTGAGGCATAAGATTTGATTCTCTCCATGGTAATGACCTGCAACACAGTGAACTCTTTTTATAGTTGCCACAGCAAAAGTGACTCCAAGTCCATGCCCTTTAGACATCACTGGTTTAACCTGGTTTCAAGATACAACCTTACCGTTCTATCTGCAACCCAGACCCTGCACCAGTTTGCTTACCACTTTATTCGCTAGAATAAAGAATATTTATGCTTGATTCCATTCTGAATGTTTTTCTTATTCTTCCATTATGACTCATAAATATCTAAATGATATCCTATAAAATTCTGCATATCTCTCATCATTGCTCTAATTGATGGCCTCAAACCAAGCTGGTCCCCTTCACATGACCCAGCCGGTCTCACAACATGAGAGACAGTTGACACATGTTGTCTTCCTTTTCCCATTAGGTCCATCTCACACATAAGTCTCTTTGATTGTTTCCAAAGGGATTGACCCAAGTTCAGACACAATAGATCAAGTGAGGTGTGGAAAGGGGCTGTCCTTTAAAGACTGCCTCTCAAACTGTAATGTACATATGTACCACTGAGATTTCATTCAAGTGCAGAATCTGATGCAGTAGGTCTGACCTGGGGCCCAAGACTCTTCCTTATGAACAACCCTGTGGCAACCCTGATCTGTTGGTCCTCAGACCACACATTGAATAGCAAGACTGCATAGTTGATGGTACGTGAACTGTAGGGTCAACTTGGCACCTCGATTCTATGAATTATGCAAGCAAACATCTTGTTTCCCTTCACTAAAGTCCTTCTGTCTCTTTCGTCAATCATTGGTCCTCAGCTTACATTTTTAATTAAAAAAAAATTATTGGTGTAAAATTCACATAACATGAAATTAACCATTTTATTTATTTATTTTATAATTTCACCTTTTAGATACAGGGGGTGTAAGTGTAGGTTTATTAAATGGGTACATTGCATGATGTTGTGGTTTGCGGTACAGATCCCATCACCCAGGTACTAAGCGTAGTACCCAATAGGTAGTTTTCAAACACACACTCCCCTCCCTCCCTTCCCTCCAGTAGTCCACAGTGCCTATTGTTCCCATCTTTATGTCCATGAGTACCCAGTATTTAGCTCCCAGTTATAAGTGAGAACAGGAGGTATTTGGTTTTCTGTTCCTGTATTAATTTACTTGAGATTATGGCCTCCAGCTGCAGCCATGTTCCTTCAGAGGACATGATTTTCCTTTTTAATGGCTGCATAGTATTCCCTGGTGTATATGTACCATATTTTCTTTATCTAGTCCACTTCTGATGGGCACCTAGGTTGATTCCATGTCTTTACTGTTGTGAATAGAGCTGTAATGAACATACAAGTGCATGTGTCTGTTTGGTAGAATGATTTGTTTTCTTTGGGGTATATTCCCAGTAATGGGATTGCTAGGTTGAATCATAGCTCTGTTTCAAGTTCTTTGTGAAATCTTCAAACTTCTTTCCACAGTGGCTGAATTAATTTACATTCCCACTAACAATGTATAAGTGTTCCCTTTTCTTCACTGCCTTACCAGCATCTGTTATTATCTGACTTTTTAATAATAGCTATTCTCTGCAGTGAGCCCAGATTGTGCCATTGCACTCCAGCCTGTGTGAGAGAGTAAGAGCCTGACTCAGAAAAATAATAATAAAAATAATAATAGCCATTCTGACTGCTGTGAGATGGTATCTTATTGTGGTTTTGATTTCTCAGCTCATTTTTTCACAAGTATTCTCTCTCTCTCTGAGACACACACACACACACACACACACACACACACACACCAGGTCCTTTTCCTAACCCTTTTCAAACCTGCCAGTGAGAATCTAATGCTTTAGTCACTTGAAAAGTACTCTGTATGCAGATTTGAAAAGAAGGCTATATAGAGAGAACACTGGGATAGTGCTACGGTTTGGCTGTGTCCCCATTCAAATCTCATCTTAAATTGTGGTTCCCATAATCCCCACGTGTTGTGGGAGGAACCCAGTGTGAGGTAATTAATCATGGGGGCAGTTATCTCCATGCTGTTCTCGTGATAGTGAGTGGGTTCTCATGAGATCTGATGGTTTTATAAGGGGCTTTTCCCCACCCTCACTCGGCACTTCTCCTGCTGCCGTCATGTGAAGAAGGATATGTTTGTTTCCCCTTCCGCCATCATTGTAAGCTTCTTGAGGCCTCCCCAGCCGTGGGGAACTGTGAGTCAATTAAATTTATTTTCTTTATAAATTGCCAGTCTCAGACATATTTTTACTAGCAGCATGAGAACAGACTAATACATATAGTAAACACAAACTTCAGCTATGTGTTAATAATAATGACCATTTATTATGTGCTGATTACGTTTGTCACTAGAAGTATTTATCTCATATAATCCTACGAAAAAGGTATCATTGTCACATTTTAAAGGAAGAGAAAACTGAGGTTCAGGAAGGTTAAGTAACTTGTTTGAGGTCAAAGCATTAGTACATGACAGAGTGGCAGATGTCCACACTTCTTTGAAGCTCATCCCACCAGGCTGGCCTTATGAGAGCTTCAGCTGATAGAATGTAGCAGAAATGACTTCCAAACTTTGACCTCAAGAAGGCTGGTAGCTTCTGCTCTTGCCTTTTGAACACTTCTTTCCACAGTGGCTGAATTAATTTACATTCCCACTAACAATGTATAAGTGTTCCCTTTTCTTCACTGCCTTACCAGCATCTGTTATTATCTGACTTTTTAATAATAGCTATTCTCTGCAGTGAGCCCAGATTGTGCCATTGCACTCCAGCCTGTGTGAGAGAGTAAGAGCCTGACTCAGAAAAATAATAATAAAAATAATAATAGCCATTCTGACTGCTGTGAGATGGTATCTTATTGTGGTTTTGATTTCTCAGTGAAACTTTTTGTTCATCTCGTGAACAAAAGTAGGCTCACCTCCTTGAGGAAGAGAGACTTTACAGAGATAGAGGCCCAGTTATCCCACTGTGGCAGCCAAACCAGACATATGAGGCAAGTGAAGCTATGTGGGACCAACTATCCTTCAGCCTATTTGCAAGCTAACTGTGGACATATGAGTGAGCCCAGGTGAGCCATCCTAGGCTGAGCCCTGCCTAAATTGCCTACACATTATGGAAAATAAAGAGTTATTGTTTTGACCCAGTAAGTTACAGGATGGTTTATTATGGAACAATATACAACTGAGCTAAGATTTGAATTATAAGGAAGTCTAGATCTAAAACTCTTCTGAGCCCAAAGCCATGATCCATCACACACTAACTTGTGGTCCATAACTGATTTTGGTCCTGCTTATTCCTCTCAGAGTTCTAGCTCTAGACCTGGTATAATCCATATGTCACTTCTGATTTTTCTGTGCCTCCAACACCTTCACCACCCTTGGGCTGACTGTCTTACCTTTCTTATCTTTGGGCTCCGGTCCTCCTTCAAGATTGCCCTATGTGTCCTTTTTTGAGCTGTCTGCCTGGTAATCTGTATGTGGGGGTTCATGTTCTGATCCTGCTTGGGGTCTCTAGGAGACTGTTTCTTAAATTGTACTGTGCTTACACATCTAACAATTTTGTTAAAATGCACATTCTGCTTTAGGTGGTCTGGGGTAGGACCTGAGATGCTTCATTTCAAATAGGCTCCCAAGGTGATACTGACACCACTTGCCAAAGGATCACATTTTGAGTAGCAAGGCTGTAGGCTACTCTGCAAAGAAACTATTTCACTGCTTCCTCATTCACATAAATAATAGTCATAGCTGATGGGGATCATGGCTGGATTCTTCAGCCAAAGAGGGAGTCTCAGCTGTGCATTTATCAGTGACCTGCATACTTACCAGTTTAACCCAGGGAACAATGTTAAATAGAGGAAATAATAAAAGATAAAGATACAATTTTCAAAGCATTCATTCAATAACACAACAAATATTTACCAAGCATCAATGCCAAACCACTATGTGGTAGTATCTAGGTAGGAAACCTCAGGACATCCTCTTCTGAGGGCTTGGATCACGTAAGAAAATACTATTTTATAATGAAATGTCCTTTCTCTAGTCACCTCACAGCCCCCGGAACTAATTAGCTGAATTCTTTGAGCTTTAAATATAATGCTGACTGAAACAATTTGTTTGTAATGCAGCAGTTTGAGTTTGGGAACCAGTGTTACATTTGCAATGTAACAGTATGGTTAGTGTTTAGCTATCTGTACATAGGTGAATGATCAATCTTGAAAAGTATATGCCTCGGCAGCCCAACCCCTTTCCTAAGAATCAGAGATACATTGGCAGGGCGCAGTGGCTCACACCTGTAATCCCAGCATTTGGGGAGGCCAAGGCGGGCAGATTGCCTGAGGTCAGGAGTTCAAGACCAGCCTGGCTAACATGGTGAAACCCCGTCTCTACTAAAAACACAAAAATCAACCGGGTGTGGTGGAACACACGTGTAGTCCCAGCTACTTAGGAGGCTGAGGCAAGAGAATCTCTTGAAGCTGGGAGGCGGAGATTGCAGTGAGCTGAAATCGTGCCACTGCATTCCAGCCTGGGTGACAGAGCAAGACTCCGTCTCAAAAAAAAGGATCAGGGATACACATGATACATGTAGGTAACCCTGTAAATAGGGCTGGATAGATGACTTATTTGATCTGAATCCCTACATTCTTTCCTTCAGGAGTCCCCCCACCCCCCCGCACCGAAAGATAATGTCCTGGAGCTCTCTAGATAGATACCACCACATACTGTTTGGCATAGGTGTCTTGTGAATATTTGTTGTATTATCGAATGAATGCCTTGAAAACAGAATCTTTATCTTTTATCCCTTTTCTCCTTTTACCTGGTAAGTCCTTCTAAGACAAGTGCTGTCTCAGCCCTGACTAGATGAAGGACTTAGTTTCCCTAGGGACCAATCAGCTACAAGAACCACTCCACTTTCCTCTACATCAACACACGTGCCTGTACCTGGAATGGTGAGAAACTGTCATTCTTTTTTTTTTTTTTTTTTTTTTTGTGAGACAGAGTTTTGCTCTTGTTGCCCAGGCTGGAGTGCAATGGCGCGATCTCAGCTCAAAACCTCCATCACCCAGGTTCAAGTGATTCTCCTGCCTCAGCCTCCTGAGTAGCTGGGATTACAGGTGCCAACCATCACACCTGGCTAATTTTTGTATTTTCAGTAGAGACGGGGTTTCATCATGTTGCCCAGGCTGGTCTCAAACTCCTGACTGACCTTAGGTGATCTGCCTGCCTCGGCCTCCCAAAGTGCTGGGATTACAGGCGTGAGCCACCACACCCGGTCCGAGAAACTAGCATTTTTAACTTCTCTCTCCTGCCAAGAATCTACCTTTTTCCTTTTCTTCTAGACTTCACAAGGAGAGGGATGAGAGCTTGCTTTGTTTTACCCAGTCCTGGGTTTGCAGTGCAAAGGCCTACTTCTGGAATGATAAACTTCATCTTTAATTAGTCTAACACAGATAGGATCCAGAGAAGCAATGTGGTGTGAGACAGACAGGGTCCCTCCCCTCGAGATGGCCCAGTGAGAGATGGAGACAAGCTGTTGGGCACTACAGGTACGGCTACTACAATGGGGGAACACACAGTGTTCCTCTGAGCATTTAGGAAGGCACCCACTCTTGTTTTGGGAATGGGATTGGGGTGGGGAAAGGAAAGGCTTCCCTAAGAAGTTATCACCTAAGGTGGATATTAAAGGATAAATAACAGTTAGCCAGGCAAAAAGGAAGGAAAGGGTGGTAAGAGAACATCCTGAAAGAGAAAAGCCATTGTGTAAAATAATTTGAAGAACAAGTCATTAATTCAAGTGGCAATGGTAATTTGAGATATGCAAAACATCCTATTTCTTAGTATTTGAGATTTTGCTCCATCTTTTACAATTGTGCTTACTTTTAGAAAGTGAATTCCATAGTGAAAAGCTTCCCTGAGGAATATGTGATAATTGGACAAAGCTTTGCTGACGTTTACCTTTGCTGCATCTACAAAGAAAGAATTTGCTGAGATAACTAATAGAGCAACCAAAAGCAGATGTACCTAATCTACTTCAAGGACACTTTTTTTTTCAGCATTTTGTAAGCACACTAACTGCAAATTATATTACACATAAAATTAAAAATCAACCTCATCTAGTCATCAAAACAAGTTGTGGCTTAACATCTACCAGGAAACAGCCACTATAAAAATAAATTTGAATTTAATTACACAATGCAGCTTTTTAAAAGCCCTTTCCTTTTAACTTTGTATTAAGTTATATTAAGTTAGCCTGACCTTGTAATTTATCTCACCTACAAGGTTTCACCAAATTTGATAGATGCTGAATTACCTGTGACTGACTTATGTTTTTTGTTAGCTTTGAATATGAAAAAGGAAGTTTCCAAATTCTTTTGTTAGTATCGGTTTAAACAGGACTATAATAATCAATCATAATAGGCTCATTTATTAATACAATTTGAGTATCCCTTTTCCTAAATAGGATCAGAAGAATTTTGGATTTGGGATTTTGGGGGATTTTGAAACATTTGCATATACATAATGAGATATGAGACCCAAGACTAAACACAAAATGCACTTATGTTTTGTATATACCTTATTCACACAGCCTGAAGCTCATTTAATACACTATTTTAATAATTTGCGCATGAAACAAAGTTGCGTACACTGAATCATCAGACGGCAAAGGTGTCATTATCTCAGCCACTCATGTGGACAATCTGTGGTTGTTTGACATCATCCTCATTCCTGACTCTGAATGTATATGCTACAAATTAACAATCATTTTCACTTATTCACACATAAGTACTTAACAGTAAAAAAAAACAACATCCCATTAATACAGTTAAAAAATAATATGTTCAGGGTAACTCAGCAGCACAGTAGATTCACCAGAACACCTGCATCAGCTGCTAAACAACAGTAGCAACAAATAACAGCAGGCTTTCAGCTTTCACCTATGATGCTGTGTTTTGATTAAAAGGTTACTGTCCTCTGTATTTTATTTTTTTAGGTGAGAAGAAACATCAGAAGAAGTCAAAGAACCAGGAAGTGGGTCTTCTAGGGACTAGGAGGCATTCTGCTGAATGGCTTTTAAAAATGTTTCCTCTAGACTCTTCTGCCTCATTAACAATGGTTGTTGTCTCAGAAGTCTCTTTGATTTTGTAAACTGTCATGATTTCTCGTTCTTGAATGAATGCACGCTGCTCTAGTCCTTCAATAAGCCCATCACACATTTTCACCATGTTGTCTATAGGCACTTTTTCTGTAGTGTTAACAACATCAAATTTATGACTATTATGATAATTACCTTGATTCAGAACCATTTTGGCTATTCTACCATCAGGTGGTGAATGAACAACTGGAGCCTCATTATCAATGTCAAAAACTTCTTCAGGCTGGGCATGGTGGTTCACGCCTGTCTTCCCAGCACTTTGGGAGGCTGAGGCAGGAGGATCGCTTGAGCTAGGACTTCGAGACCAGCCTGGGCAATATGGAGAAACCCTATCTTTGCCAAAAATACAAAAATTACCTAGGTGTAGTGGCATGCACCTGTAGTCCCAGATACTTGGGAGGCTCAGGTGGGGGAATCGCTTGAGCCCAGGAGGTTGCCATGATCACACCACTGCACTGCAGCCTGGGCAACAGAGTGCGACCCTGTCTCAAAAACAAAACAAAACTTCTTCAATAGGCCAGGCATGGTGGCTCACACCTGTAATCCCAGCACTTTGGGAAGCCGAGGCGGGAGGATCACTGGAGGTCAGGAGTTTGAGACCAGCCTGGCCAACATGGTGAAACCCCATCTCTATTAAAAACACAAACAAAAAAATTAACTGGGCATGGTGGCATGCACCTGTAGTCCCAGCTACTTGGGAGGCTGAGCCACGAGAATGGCTTGAGCCAGAGTCCCAGAGGTTGCAGTGAGCCAAGATCAGCCTGGGCAACTGAGCGAGACTCCATCTCAAAAACCCCAAAAATGGCAGGGTGTGGTGGCTCATGCCTGTAATCACAGCACTTTGAGACACTGAGGTGGGCGGATCACAAGGTCAGGAGTTTGAGACCAGCCTGGCCAATATTGTGAAACCCCATCTCTACTAAAAATACAAAAAATAGCCAGGCATTGTGGCAGGTGCCTGCAGTCCCAGCTACTTGGGAGGCTGAGGCAGGGGGAGTCCCTTGAACTTGGGAGGTGGAGGTTGCAATGAGCCGAGATCAAGCCACTGCACTCCAGCCTGGGAGACAGAGCAAGACTCTGTCTCAAAATAAATAAATAAATAATTAAATAAACCCCCAAAATGAAAAAACTTCTTTAATATAAGAAGTAAAAAAACTTCTTCCAGCTTTACTAATGGACTCCGAAGGTATATTTTTTGCATATGTAAGAAGGCCAGACATCATTTTTTTTCTCACTTGACATACAGAATCGTTCAAACTTGTCACCTTGCTCGTCATCATCACTGAACACAGTTGCAGGCCAGAAGTTGTGCCAGACATGCCCAACCGTGTGTTTAGTCATCGTGTTCCAAGCACTGGCAATAGCATATATAGTATCCTTCAGGCTAAACTCCTTTTGAAAACTTTCCACAGCCACACCTCTGTTCACCATTGCTAGCATGCTGTTCAAAAAGTTTATTGATCTAAGGATAGCATGGTCATATGGCTAAATTAATAAAGTCATCTTTGTGAGAAAGTATATGACATAAACATTATTTTTGCTGAGGATCTCAGGTAAAGGATGAGCAGAACAGTTGTCAAGGAATAACAAGATCTTTGAGTGGACATCCAGTTCAGCTTTTCTGCAGTGTGCATGAACCACTGGTACAAAATATTTGAGAAACTGCCAGAAAAAAATGTCCCTGGTGATCCATACTTTTTTGTTAGCATAATAATGGACTAGTAAGAAATTCACTCCTTGTAAACATCAAGTATGCATGCTTTTGCCTATCACAGCAAGTTTACACTCTGTGTGGCTGTTGCATTAGCACATCCCAGCACAGTTATTCTATCCTTAGTATCCTGAATTCCTACAGGAGCTGCCTCATCAGCTGTAGTCAGAGTCTTTCTGGGGTAATAATACCAAAACAGAGATGTTTCATCAGCATTATAGACTTTTTCTGGGATAAGACTCTCATCAGCAATGACCTTGTCAAACTGATACACTTGTACGTGTTTTATTTTATTTTATTTTTTATTTTTTAAGAGACAGGCTCTCACTCTGTCATCCAGGCAGGAGTGCAGTGCAGTGGCATGATCATAGCTCACCATAGCCTCAAATTCCTGGGCTCAAGTGGTCCTCCAGCCTCAGCTTCTGGAGTATCTAGGACTACAGGCATGAACCACCACCCAGCTAATTTTTTTAAAAAAGATTTGTAGCAATTGGGTCACCCTATTTTGCCCAGGCTGGTCTCAAACTCCTGGGCTCAAGCAATCCTCCTGCCTCAGCCTCCCAAAGAGGTGGGATTACAGGCACGCGCCACTGCATCCGGCTGATGCTGGCAAACTCATCAATGAATTGCTCCACTGCTTCACGATCAGCAGAAGTTTTATCACCACAAATCTTTAAAAATTTAATGCCATTCCTAAATTTTAAATTTTTTAAAAAATTTAATGTCTATTCCTAAATTTCTGCAACCAGCCTATTGACTAATCATAGTTCTCTTCAATTTTCAATTCATCGTGACAGGTCTTTGCTTGTTTCATGATCTACATACTATGAAGTGGCATGTGTTTGTTCACTGCAACACTGACAAACCCACTCTTTCAATACATGATTGAGGTCTTTATTTTTAGCTTTATGCAGTGTTTTTCTATTTTTAATTAACTTCTATTCATCACTTTCAGCATAGAACTTCAACAGTCCTGTTTCTTCATGTCATATAGGGTGGTCATTCTAACACCACACTGCTGTAAGATGTTTCACACTTATACCACTGTCCAGTTTGTCCAATAGCTTGACTCTCTGTGCTATAGATAAATATTCTTCCTCTTTCTCTTATCACTGTTACCCATAGGGGTATCTGTAGGGCTTTTTGATATTTTCAACAATATCTTTACAGAGAATAAGCAAAAATAAAGTAAGTAATGCACGTGGGTCTTGGTCCCATGTGGGGCATCATGGGGAACCTGCTGTTGGCATATCTGGCCTGCACACATGCCATGTTATTATCTTTTGTGGGTGTCCTTGCATGAAGGAATCTGGGCATGCCTAGAAAATATACATCACAATTAAAGGGCCTGGGAGGGTGTTTCTTTGCTCGGGGACACTGAAGGAATTGTGTGTTGTGCATCTGTGTTTTGACTTTGACTCATCATGTGAGGTCAGATGTGAAGTTTTCCACTTGTGGTGTCATGTCAGCACTCAAAAAGTTTCACAGTTTCAAGCCTTTTGGATTTGGGGTTTTCATATTAAGGACGCTCAACCTCTTTATTCAGTTGTCTTATGGGGAATTGAGTCCAGTGAAGGGTATCAAGGAATCATAAAATGTTGAGCAGGAAAGTAGTTCAGAAATTTCCAAACTCAAAGTCCTCTAGAGAGATGAAGTATTTCTGTTAAGTTCACGATGCTTAGTGAAAATGTCAGTACAGGTTCACCTTCTTTTGTTGCAATCCTGAAATCTCAAAGTCGAAATCTTAAAATCCAAAGTTTTGTTTTTTAAACATTTAGTGCCTAACTTATACAGCAAAACGTGCCCTACACCAAGGCTATACATCCTACTTAATGTGAATATTCATACATTTTCCTGAAGACACGCTGATGTGCTGGATTATAGAAAACTTTCCAGGACCTCCATGGAGGTGTATATACACCATGAAGCTTTTCTACAGTCTGAAGAATTCTAGGTTACAAAACAAATCTGGTCTCAAGGGTTCTGGATAACAAGTTTTATGAATCCCTAATAATAGTCATTAATTACTGGGCATTTGCTTTGTACCACATATTGTCCTACAATTTTAGATGCATTTTCATAACTTTGATTTGACACATTCCACTCTGACCTCACCTGCTATCTTTCCAGCTCACTAATTCTATTACCCCAATTCCAAACCTTTTAAACCAAGGGTCTCTCCACCATTGGTCCTTCTCCCACTTTGCACTTGAGGTCCTATCTTCTCTTTATGATTACCTGACTTAAATGCTTTGGTCAATTATTATGCTGTAAATACTTACTTCAGAATCCCTCAAATCCCTTGCCCTTCTCTGGCTTTGACTTATTTGTTTAGCAAAACACAACCCTAGTGAAACCCACCTCTTTCCCTGCACTGGAATGGTTGAATATGTCTGGTGAAAACCATGCTGACTGATGTCGTTTTGAGTTCTTAGTCATTAACCCTTAACTGGGCCCTTAATGCTGCCTGGCATTCATAGCCAGGCATGAGAGTTAGGGTTCACAGCAGGATGAGGTTCCCCTCATCCATTCACTCTCCTGTTCTCCTAGAGAACAAGCTCATACTTCCTTCTTCCCCTCAAGAATACTCCTTTCCCCACTTACTCTTAGGTGATTACTATGCTACCTATTTCTCTAAGAAAAGTGAGAGAAACAGAAGAAAACCTCCACAGACTCCCACAACCACATACTCTCCTACCAGTCACTGTACCCACACTCTCAGCCTTCCTGCCTAGTCCCTATGAAAACTCCCTGTGAGTCCCTGGCACCAACCCCTCTCACGTACTCAAGCACATTCTCCTCTTTCCTGCATCGTCAATTTTCACCCAATCATTCAGAGTTAGATCATCAACACAAACCTCTCATAGCCACCCACCCACATCAGCAATCTGTTAAATGATTAGTTAGATGGGCTCCCCCATTTCACACCAAGCTCTGACAATAGCCTCAAGGTCCTATACAACCTGATCTGCAGTTACTTCACTTCTGCCTCTCCAACCACTCTGTCTTCTTTGATCTTTGCTGTCAAACATGCCTGGCATACTCCTGTCCTCTGGCCTTTGTAATGGCTCTTCCCTTTGCCTTGAACCTGCTGCCTCTAGATATCCACATGGCTTACTCCCTCACCAGCTTCACATCTTTGCTCATGTTATCTTCTCAATGGAGGCTACCCTGTCTCCCCTATACAAAATTGTAACCCACTACCAGCCTCCCATATCCCTCAACCCTGCCTTTGGAACCCTTACCCTGCACTGCTATTTTCTTAGCACACATAACTTCTAACATATTAATATATTTTCTTATGCTTATGGTGTTTTATTTGCTTCCCATCCCCCCCCCCCCCCACTAGACTGTACATGCCAGAAAGACAAGGATCTGTATTCTGTTCACTGACATATCCCAAACACCTGGAACAATGCCTGACACATAGCAGGCATTCAGTCCATGCTGAATGAATGTCATAGTTTAAATTTCACAAAAATCTAATGTGTTAGGTTTTATATTATCTTTATTTTATATATGAAGAAACGGACTAAGTTTTAAAAATAGGCCCATGGTCAAGTCACAAGAAAGAGAGACAGGCAGGAGCCCAGTCTTCCTGATTCCACAGTCTACTTGCTAAATGGCCAGGCCATGTGGCCTCCCTACATTGCCCTTGCCTCAAGGTTTGGAATAAACATGTTGAACTGCATCTACCATCAATAAACCATCATCAAATGCCACAGAATTTTGTTGTGTCCTCTTGGGGTACATGACAGCTTGGTAGTTTTGATCTAACATCAAATTCTACTCAATTTATTTCCTGACTCCAGAAGATAACAGGTCCAAAAGCTCATCTATTCTAGGCCAAAGAGGTTGGTTTCATTCATGTATCCTTTTTTTTTTTTTTTTTTTTTTGAGACAGAGTCTCACTCTGTTGCTCAGGCTGGAGTGCAGTGGCATGACCTCAGCTCACTGCAACCTCTGCCTCAGTCTCCTGAGTAGCTGGGATTACAGCAGCACACCATCATGCCTGGCTAATTTTTGTATTTTTAGTAGAGACGGATTTTCACCATGTTGGCCAGGCTTGTCTCAAACTCTTGACCTCAAGTGATCCACCCCCGCCTCGGCCTCCTAAAGTGCTGGCCAGGCTGGTCTAGAACTCCTGACCTCAAGTGATCCGCCTTGAGGTCACTTGGCCTCCCAAAGTGCTGGGATTACAGGGGTGAGCCACTGCACCTGGCCATTTATCCACTGATTCATTCATTTATTGAGCACCGATATGCTGAGGGTATCCTGTAGACGGTTGATTTGGATGCAGTCAGTAAACCAAATTTGTCTTCTTGAAACTACCATGAAGGAAAAAATGTCCACATCATCTTTGGAACTAAATCCACAGATGAAAAATCATCTTTTCTCTAACTGCATCAGAACCAATGCTACTCCCTCCAGCTCAGGAAAAGCCTCCTATCCCAGCCCCTGTGCTAGGGCCTCCATTCCAGTGGAAGTAAATGTGAGCTACATGACTGGTAGCTTACTAGTTCTGAATGGCTTTGTACTGGAATTTGGAAGGAATGTGTATAGTGCTCAATATGAAGCTCAGTTTGGCTTCAGGGACCATTTTAATTAAATTAATTATCTCTAAAAGAAACACTTAGAGCTGTTTAAGCCTAAACAATAGGTACTTGTTCTCATTTCTAATAGGAGTCACATTGTTCAGAGAGTTCTCTTGGTGAGCTGAGGACAATGTTACCACCAGCTATTTAAGGAAGGCCTTCCCCTTCTTGCCTCATGCCTTCTCTCTCACACACAGGAGAGAGGCTTTCAGAGAAGTGGGATGGAGGGCCTGGCACATTAATGTACCAAATCTACAAATGCACTCCACTGCTTTCTTTTTTGTTGTTTTTTGATCTTTTTGTTTTGTTTTGTTTTACAGCCAGAGGTCTTTTATTTTATTTTATTTTATTAACACCTATGATGCCATGAATTCACAGGGAATAGGTTCCAGCAGCTCAGGCTCCTTCCCACTAGCTTTCACAAAGTGCGCTTCTCTGGGTGAAGCAGACTGGTGCTTCACTTGAACCCAGGTAACTTCCTCTTTGGCTTCTTTCTTTTTCTGATCATTTTCCTTCACACATTTCAGGAAGCTATCTCGGCTCTTAGAGTGCTTAATGTGCTCAATATGCACATTAATTCTCTTGGCAAGAATCTTACCCTTGTTTGTTTACAACAATGCCAACAGCATGCTGGGGAACACTGTAGACTTTCAGTTTTGCCATCGTAACACTTGGGGGGCAATCCTTTTTGAACAGTATCCATTCCATTGATGTCTACCATATCACCTTTCTTATAGATTCGCATATTTGTGGCCAAAGGAATAAGTCCATGTTTTCTAAAAGGCCTAGAGAATGTATATCGGTGCCTCTCCTCTTCCCCTGTGTTCATCATTGTGGCAAATTACTGGAAGGTGGTGGTTTTGGCCGAAAGGAAGGACTGCTTCCTTAACTTTCCTAATTCATATGCGTCTTTTGTTTGTTTCTGTTGTGGATTCTTAGTCACATGGCCTTGTTCTGTATGGTCTGCATTTCCAAGAAAAGGGTCCCAGCCTAAGTGGCCCTTGTTCCCGTGAAGAAATAGGCAGTGTCACTTTTACTTTGTGTTCTTCTTTCCTCCACCATTTCCTCCTAGTGTGTCTTTGTTTTCAGAAACTCTAGACTGATTTTTAAAAATAATATTGTATACTCTGCCTCATTGCAAGAAGACTCAATCTGGCTTCTTTGCTCCATTTTTTTTTTGTTTGTTTGTTTGTTTGTTTGTTTTTTGAGACACAGTTCGCTTTTTCGCCCAGGCTGGAGTGAAGTGGCGCAATCTTGGCTCACTGCAACCTCTGCCCCACAAGTTCAAGTGATTCTCCTGCCTCAACCTCCCAAGTAGCTGTGATTATAGGTGCCCACCACCACGCCTAGCTAATTTTTGTATTCTTAATAGAGACAGGGTTTCTCCATGTTGGCCAGGCTGGTCTCGAACTCCTGACCTCAGGTGATCCACCTGCCTCGGCCTCCCAAAGTGCTGGGATTACAGGCATAAGCCACCGCCCCTGGCCTCTTCATTCCATTCTATCTGTTCTTTTTATTATTGCAGTACAAAGAAGTAAAATGATATCTCCCTCTCATCTTCTGCTCCTCACAGTCAACCATGCCCCCACAACCTTGTCATCACTAGGAAAAGGAGTGTAGGAGGGCTCTCTTCACCCCTGACATTCACTTTTCAGAGCTGTGTGTTATTTTTAAGGATGCATCATGGCTTTGTGGGAAAGCCTTAGTGTGTGTGTGTGTATGTGTGTGTGTGTGTGTGTGTGTGTAATTCCAGTCAAAGGTAAGAGTGTTTAAAGCTTTTCTGTGTTGTGCTAAGCCCTTCTCCCTGAGTCTTCTCTCTTAGATACAGTGTGATTCATCTAACTCCAGTGACTCCTTAGAAGAGTTGCAAATGGCCATGCCGAGTACAGGGTTTTGGTCTCTGTTCTTTGGTCTCTCTCTCAGTGAGTGAAGAGTGGACAAGGCACACAAAAGAGAGTTCTAAAGGCAGTCAATCAATACTGCAGACTGACTGACAATGGCAGTATTAAGTGCCATAGTGGTTGGGTTTACTGGAATGAGTGCAAAATAAGGACCAGAGCTAGCCAAATTAGCTTTACATAATAACACTAGGCAATTGGTATTGGAAGAGATGGCTAAAGCCCAGGCCACAGGATAAGCAGGTCCCTTCCAGCTTTGACTATAGTTCTGGTGTTTGGTTTTTTGTTTTGTTTTTGTTTTTTTGTGAGACAGGGTCACTATCTCCCAGGCTGGAGTGCAGTGGTATGATCCTGGCTCACTGCAGCCTTGACTTCCTGGGCTCAAGCAATTCTCCCACCTCAGCATCCCAAATAGCTGGGACTACAAGCATGCCACCATGGCTGGCTAATTTCTGTATTTTCTGTAGAGACAGGGTTTTGTCATGTTTTCCAGGCTGGTCTCGAACTCCTGAGCTCAAGTGATTTGCCTGCCTCAGCCTCCCAAAGTGCTGGGATTACAGGTGTGAGCCACCATGCCCAGCCTTCACCTTTAACTATCTATAGTTACTTAGCAAGTAGGACTTGGTCTGTAGCACAGTGGTAATTCCACTACTCTTTAACTAAAGTGAGAAGTAACAATGACATTCAGAATTATTTTTAATTTACTTTTGGTATATTCTAATTCATTAATGAGCAAATAACTGAAAAAAGAAGAAAAACATGTTAATCTTCCAACGTTATTTGAAAAAACCAGCTTTGTTGTAACTAAAATTTCATGAGTTACTAATCTGAGACAAGGTCTCACTTTGTCGCCGAGGCTGGAGTGCATGGAGTGCAGTGGTGTGATCATGGCTCACTGCAGCCTCAAACTCTTGGGTTCAAGCAATCCTCCCACTTCAGCCTCTAAAATAACTAGAACTACAGGTATGCACCACCATGCCAGGCTAATTTTTTAAATTATTTTTTGTAGAGACAGGGTCTTCCTATGTTGCCCAGGCTGGTCTCAAACTCCTGGCCTCAAATGATCCTCCCACAGCCTTCCAACACGCTGGAATTATACTCAGCCTCATGACTAACTGTTAATGTCTGTTTTTTTTCTTTCTTTCTCTAGAATGACCCAACCCATTTGACAAAAACATTGTTTTGAATGCATAGTCAAATTCCAAATCATATCAACATCATTTGTTTACAGATAACAATCAAGTGGGTAGGCCAAATCCAAATAACCAATTTTTAAAGTTTTTCTAATATGTCTTGGTACCATGTATTTTGTATCCTAACAATATTGACCTCTACAGGTACGGAAGCAGAGACCTAGTAAAAATTAATGGCAAAAGTCAGTGCATTAACAGATTAGATTGCGGCAACCCTTAATCATGAACTGCTAAACTTTAGACCATGAGCTACCTGTTTCCTAAGATCATTTTAGTGTACAGAAGAGTTTCCATATTTGAAAACAAATTTTAAAAATGTGGGAAAAAGTGAGGTAAACGAGGGTATTAATCATACTCTGCTTTCCATGTTCTAATGCTTAGTAAATTTACTTGGCACACACATATTCTTACATTAGGAAATACATTTAAGTGAGTCTAAGTTTCATTGTTTCAATTTGGAGAAAGGAAAAGATTATTCTGTAGTAGGAAAGGCAAGTATTATACTCTTAGGCTACCCTCTTAACTCTGCTTTGGACAAACACAATAAAGGATAAAAATGTTTATGCTGTTTTTCTTCCCTGTGTTTTCCCCATAGGACAGTCTGTATGTGGTCTAAAATCATGACCTATCAGAGATTTACATATTTTTAAAGTAGACTGGAGCCTCAGTGTCATCCCTCTTCATCATGATACTGTATTACCTTTTATCAGCCACATCAGGGAAGTATACTTGTTCATTTAAATCAAGGGTCAAACCAAATACTCACGTGTGTGGGAGGAGTTCTTTTTATAACATGACAATGTCTCTATCTTTTGTTTTGGCCTGTATTGATGATTTAATGATGAACTTCCTCCCTGATGTTTATTCAAAGACACTATTATCCTTCTTTTCATTCTAAGGGATTTGGGGGCTATTATTTTTTAGCAGTGGCTGGTATAGGTGAAAGCAGTGACAAAGCTTCTCAAAGCAAGGAATAAGGCAGTGAAGCCACGGACACATAGAGCCATGGGAGAAACAAGTCCATGGGAGAAACACGACTTTCCTCAGGTTAAAGTCGTGGGGTTAAAACCCTTTTACATTAAAACAAGTATGATTACAAAACGTACTTACTGAACAAACATTTATGGTGCCTTTATCATGTGTCAGACAATATTCTTAATTCTGGAAATATAGTGGTGAAAGTTAAGTTGGCCAGACAGGGCACCCAATTTCATGGAGCTGGTATTCTAACAGCGAATGACAAAAATATGAATAAGAAATTCAGATAGTGAAAAGTGTAATGAAGAAAATATACAATGTCACAGTGACAGTGCAGAGGAGCTAATTCAGATAGGCAGGTTGGGAAAAGTTTCACTGAAGAAGGGACATTTGAGCTGAGACCTGAAATCCTAAGAGGAGGGGGTCATTCTAGGCAGAGACAACAATGTATAAACAACCCCACGGGAAAACTAACTTTGGCTTTCTGAGTAACCGAAAAAGACAATGCAGTCAGACTGGAGTGGGTGGAACACTGATGATAAGAAATGATGTCAAAAGGCAGGCAATGGCCAGACTGTGTAGAACACTGGGAGAACAGCTAAAGAGGCAATTGCAATTCAGGTAAGAACCGATAGAAGATAATGGAAACTTAGAAATAAGGAAAAGCGATGGATATGAAGGAAAAATTAATGTACTGCAGGTGTATTTTTGAAGTAGATTATGGGATTATGGGAAATGGAGGAGAAATGACAGCTCCCGGGTTTTTGTCTGAGTGAAATATATGAGTGAAAGGAGAAGGACCATATAGTGAGATGAGAAAGAATGAAAAAAAGAATCATTTCACAGGGAGAAAGTCAAGAGTACTGTTTTAGCCATTTTAAGTATGAAACACCTTTTTATTATTCAAGTAGCGAAGAGTCAAGTGGGCATTTAGGTATCTAAATTTATAGCTCAGTGGAAAGGTCAGAACTGGCAATATAAATCTGTACATAAGATGGTATCTAAACCATGCAATTAGATGAGATCAGTAGAAAACAGAAAAGTCTTAGGCCTGAGCCTGGAGCACACCAACACTTAAGGCTTAAGAGGAAGACCTACAGCCAATGGATAGAGCAAGAAGCAAGAAACTGGGAGAGCATGCTGTTAAAGAAGCCAAGAAAAGACAGACAGTGCATGAAGAGGACTTAATGGCCAGCTGCATAAATGCAGCAGGAGTTAAGAGAGAGATGACTGATGTGGCAAAGTGGAGGTGTTTGTAATCTTGACAAGAGCAGTTTCAGGGAATGGTGGGCTCCAAAACCTAGCTAGGGTCCATAAAGGTAAGCTGGAAATGTGAGGAAATTTTTGAGCAGGTTTCTGTGAAGGTGTGAGAGAAGTGGCAAAAGAAGATGTGAGGTCAAGGGAGGGTGTCGTTTTGTTTACAAACGGGAAGCAGAAGAAAATGTTTGTATGCTGACGGAATGGTCCAGTAGTCAGAGGCTGGCGTTGGAAAGTTGAAGAGGAAAGTTATGACACAGTAATTTTGGAGAGTAAGAGAACAAACATGTTTGTGAAGCACAGTAAGATCTTTGGGTAGTACCTATTTGAAATTTGTGGTAATGGATTTAAAACGAAATTAGTCAGCATTGGCTTTAGATTTTTCTCCAGCCCCATTCAGCTGTTAGGTGTAAGCGCAGAGTAAAGAGATGGAGCAGTGCTTAAAACAAGTTAGGACTCACAGGTAGGAGACTATGACAGAGAGTAGATGAAGTTGATATGATTACAAAAAAGCAATTGCTAATGACAGGCTATGATAAATTCCCAAGATATGTGTTTATTAAATGTTTGATGAATGACACAGACCTGGAATCAGACTTTACCCCTTCCTAGAAGGGTAAGTCGCTGAACTTAAGTCAATGCTTCCTTTATAGAATTTCTGAGAGGATTTAATTATAATTTTTGTATAGTGCCTAAAATAGGACCTGGCATTGAACAGTCAGTCACTCAATACATGTTAGTTTTCAACTCCACTTCCCAAGTACAATTTCTCTTCCTCGTTCAGTTACTCAACAATCATTTCTTCAAAACAGTCTGTGCCAGGCACATACTGGGTGCTAAGATATAATAGCAAGGCTGAAAAGAACATGCTTTCATGGTATAGCAGGGGAAACAGACATTTTACAAATAACTAAACTTAATATTTATGTTCAGTTGTGATAAACACTGTGAAGATTGACCAGTATACTTATATAAAAGGGAGATGTTGAAAACAGATTTTTAAAACTTTTAAACTTTTGTAAAAATGTTCAAAGAGAATCTGTCGTTAGAAGTTTAACATTCTGATTTATCTGTTTTGAATACGAAAAATACAAACTCAAAGTAAACATCTAAAACATAAGGCAAATCTATCCATACAGAAAAGGAATAAGAAGGTACTGACCAATGAAGTTGAAACAACACTGTCATATTAATCTCAAAAATGGACCAAACTGGCCTTCATGTTAGGGTCAGAATGCATGTGAGAGTTGGGCTCAATTCTTTTAGAATTGTTCCTTAGGATATTTCTTAAGCTTTAACTTTATGCCAGGCATTGTGCTAAGTGATAGAAAGAGAAAAGCAGCCCTTGGCATCCAGGACTTGGCTTGTTATTACCAGCTAGGCCTTGGTGTTCTCCTGTTGAACATAAACGATCTCACAGAAGACCATCAGTCAAGGTTACTCTGTGACCATGATGAAACAGAAAAGACCTCTTCATATCTTGTGTAATAAGACAAAAACAAAGTCGCAGTGCAAAGCACAAAATACTAAATATGAGTGACTGCTGCTTCTTTACAAATTACGGCTTTAACTTAGCTTCATATCCCCCACCTCCTAAATAAGATCTATTCAGACCAATCATAAAATTACCCCACTTCCTTACAGAATCGAAATCCAGTGCAAACTCTTGCTTGAATCCTTCCCAAATCACTCAACACAAGCCCAAATCCTAAAAGAAGGCCTTTCCAGCACTCAGGATTCCCTACAATGTATTCTCTAGTTTCAACAAACAAAAAAACTCAACTTTGTTCAACTCCTTGTGTGTTCCTAGTGGTCTCCTGCATTGAGTGGCATTACCAGTGGAATATATGCATTATATTGTGTAATCCTCACAAGTATTTCTTGAAACAGGTACTATTAACAAATCCATTTTACAAATGAGGAAATGGAGGCACAGAGCTGTTAAGTAACATTTCCGAAGTCACACAGCTGGAGTGGCAGAACCAGAATTAGATTCCAGTCTGACCCCAGTGAGATTCCCTGATAATGTTCCAGATAATTATTTAGAGTTGTTAGTAGGTTAGTCTTTCAGTTTAACAAAGGGCAAAACAGTCTTTCTATACCTCTATTCCTTCCATCTTACATACTCTTTGGTCTCATTGCTAAACAGTGAGTTCTTTATTTAAGGAATTTTTATTTGCTAGCTTTACAGGTTAAAACAAATTAACATTGGAGCTTGCTAATTTTGGCTTACTTCAGGGTCAGAATGAGCTTCATCAATGACAGATTTGATCAGGTCCACTCACATTCTCAAAATCTTTCAATAGCTTCAGGCTAGAGTTAAAAAAATTTCAGCATGATACGCTTGTCCCTTCTCCCTTTTCTGACCTTATCTCTTGATGCTTCTGCACAATTCATTAAACAGGTATTTTGTACCAGGCCATCTCCCCATATTTTCCAATCATACAGAAATCCTCAGTACTTTTTTAACACAGCCTTTGCATGTGTTAAGCTTCAACCGATGCAACCGATGACCTTTCCACCCCAAATATATTGCTCCTTTGAAGATCCACCCTATCACTTACTTTCCTTGATTATTAGCACTTTTCATACCATGTTACATGCTTATTCCGCCAGCCTCAACTCTTTAGAAACCAAAAGGCATTATTCTCTTTGCTATCCTTTATACTTGGCATGATGCCCAAGATTGGGCCAAGCTTAGACCTTAGACCATTTCTTCATCAAATTCAAATGTCTCCAATTTCTTTAGTAATTGGTATGGTTTGGGTCTGTGTTCCCCCACAAATCTCATGTTGAACTGTAATCCCCAATGTTAGAAGAGGGGCTTTGTGGGAGGTGATTGGATCATGGGGGACAGATTTTTCCCTTGCTATTCTGGTAATAGTGAGTTCTCACAAGATCTGGTTGTTTGTAAAAATGTGTGGTACCTCCCCCTTCATTCTCTCTTCCTCCTGCTCTCGCCATGTAGGAAGTGCCTGCTTCCCCTTCGCCTTCTGCCATAAGTTTCCTGAGGCCTCCCCAAAAGCCAAGCAGAAGCCGTCATGCTTCCTCTACAGCCTGTGGAACTATGAGTCAATTAAACCTCTTTTCTTTATGAATTATCCAGTCTCAGGTACTTCTTTATAGCAGTACGAGAACAGAGTAACACAGTAACACATTTCTAGTTCTGTTACTGCACTCAAAAAATCTAAGTTTAATAAATTGTGCATTAGTCATAATGGAGGACAATTGGTTTTCAGATTATTTTCCAAAAATTTATTGTGGATCAGAAGATAACTGGATTTTTTGGATGTGTGCTTCTCAACCAGCAATGTAAGTTCAATAGGTCTTTGGGTTACAGCAGTGTCAACTCTTGAAGTAAAACTATGATTTTTTTTTTTTTTTTTTTGTGAGGAAGTCTTCATCTGCTTTGCCAGGCCACTGGTTATACATGATTAGGGGACACAGTGCAATAATGAGTCTCCTTGATAACTAGTAATAATGAATCCTAATACCAAAATGCCAACACCAAAAACAAAATACCTCACAGTAGAATGATTACTTGGGGAAGCAAACTGAAGAGAATAGAAACTAGCTACTACTCTCTTTTGTATACTGAAACTTGAAATTGATGCAAAAGCAATAAAAATATTCTTTAAAGCTAAAAATGTAGTTGCTGGGGATAACAGAAATAAAGTCATACAGCTAGTGTGAAATAACTGAGACAATTTATCTATTTAAATATAATGGGCTGTCGTATGAAGAAAAACATATCAAAAGAGTGGCTTTTAAGCATAGATTTAAAAAACTGGTCCAGATTCCTTTCAGTTTCAGGAAAAAAGGTTAATCATGTATTTTAAAACTGTTAAAACTAGGGACAAAGAAAACACACTTGGCATTAAAATGTCAGTAAGCTTTTGAAAAAGACTACCTTGGAAAGGCAATTTTTGTGAGTAAATAAATTTGCTGTAATAGTATGTTCTATCTTGTTCATATTAGCAGTCTCATTTCCATAGGATTTGTTTAAAAAACTTTAACAATTATATCAAAGTTTCAAAAAGTTCAAAGCCTTAAACCTCTTGTTGAAGAAAGCAAAAGAACCATTTTGTCAAAACAAACATAAAAACTCAAATTCTGAAATCTAAATGTTATTCCAAGACTATGATTGACTTCCTCTACCTCGCCAACACTTTATTTAAAAATAAAAATTGTCTTTTTTGTTGTATTCTGTTTTAAGCTGTTATGATTTTATGTATCACCCCAAAATACTCTACATGAATTTTTTTTTGGAGCGGGGGGACTGGGTCTCATTGTTGCCCAGGCTGGAGTACAGTGGCATGACCACGGCTCACTGCAGCCTCAACCTCGCTGGCAGCTGGGACCACAGGTATGCACCATCATTCCCAGCTTTTTTACATGTTATTTTTATTTGTAGAAATGGGGTCTCCCTAAGTTGCCCAGGCTGCTCTCAAACTCCTGGGCTAAAGGGATCCTCCCACCGTAGCCTCCCAAGTAGCTGGGACTACAGGCGCATACCACCACGCCTGGCTAATTTTTAAAAGTTTTTTTAGAGATGGGGTCTCACTGTGTTGCCCAGGCTGGTCTTGTGGGCTCAAGCGATCCTTCTGTCTCAGCCTCTCAAAGGGCAGGGATTACAGGCGTGAATCACTGCAGCCAGCTCTTTAAACAAATTTTAACATACTATTAAATTATCAGTAAATAGGTTTTAACAATGTCAGCTCCTTTACTTCATCTTCCTGTTCAATTAATTAAAACCATTCTCTAATTGATTTTGAATGATTTAATGTCATTTTGATCCTGATACAAATTTATTCCAAAAATGCAATTTTGATGAGAACATTAGAATTTTAACATGGACTTACTAAAAAAGTAGTTCAATAGGGGAAACAAAGGAAAGAACCAAAACACTGTTCATATCTATCCACTCATGTGTGAAATGTAGCATTCAAAAATGACAGCACATTTGAAGCATAATTATAGGGACACCATAGTGGTGGAAGAAGACAGTATAAGAAAGACAACTGTCAGAGTGCAGTACTCTGGAACATCAAAAGGCTATATTCGTCATTGATGGCTGTTTCTTTGAGAACTCCCAAACTATGTAAGTTTCTGAAACTGCTCCAGGCATTCAATAAAGCAAAAAATACACTTACAAAAGTGTTTAAAACTTTGTGATTTTTCAAGTATATTTTATAGTTTTATCAAAAATATATCTAAAGTTTTTTTTTAAGTAGCTAAATTTTCAAACTGCACAATAACAAGCTCTTAAATGAGGGATTCTGGTCAAAAGGCATTTGGTCAGCAAAAACAATTTTAGATATTGTAGTTTTCTGCTACTAGTTAACACACTTGAAATTTATATGATACACAATTGTGCTTGCAGAAAATATATTCCTCAATCATGGTCTAAAGCCATAAGGTTATTACTACTGATGCCAATGACCAAAAGTAGGGCCTTTCCTGTCATTTCTCAGGCACCTGCTTGTCATTTACCCTCAAATGACAGCCTGCTGGACAGCCGGGTCCCTTGGGCATAGAGTTCTTGATTCCAACGTTTCAATTCATTACACTAGTCAGGACTATTTCCCGCACCACACTTTGAAACTTTTTCTAACTTCACAGAACTTCCCAAAATATCACTTGTTTCAAAGAATGGCAAACTGAAGTTGAATAATTCAGTCTTAATTTCTAGTTAATATTAATCATAAAATATTACGTTTTTATATTGCCAATTCATTTTCAAGTAGATTAATTTCTACCCATGTAGCTGCAGAATTAGAAAGGCAAGTCTCTGTAGAGCTGGTTTACTACACAGCTGAGGAATGATGCTCGAAGTACCCTTCATTATCCCAAAGCATTTATTACATAAGAAAACATTATGTAGACTTTATGTGCATATTATCTATAGAGAACGTAAAGTAGGTTTTACTAAAATTAATGTTACTACACATCACAGTGTATGTTTTAAAATAAAAAGAGAAATCAAAAATAAAACAACAACAAAGGATATAGTTAGCACATTATTCACTTGTTTGCTTGGAAAATGCAATGAGCGCACACACACACACACACAAACACACAAATCGGTATTTGTAGACCTGCCTTTGTAATTTAAAATGTTAATGAAATGTAAATTTTTTCAGTACAAAATTCATGAATGTTCATCCCTAGGCTGCATTGTGTCCAACCTTGTAGGAGTCCTTTTTTAAATTTTATTAGTCCCAAAAGTCCTTCATTGTCCCTTTCCCTTCCATCCTACCAGCACCAAAGAAAATACATTTCACAACCACAATTGGAACAGTGGCAGTAAAACAAAAAATAATTTTAATTTAGAAAACAACACACCCCTTGCACTTTTTGTAACGAAATTAAGTTTTTAGGTTCCAAGCTATTCATCATGAAGAGAATGTGTTTAATCTGATGTGAAGTTGGCTACCCGACAGTCTAGTCAGGCTGTAGAATGTTTAACTCGGGGTCTGGTAGGCTGCCAGCCATTCTAAATGTTTTCACACGGACAAGCAATAAATAATTAAATGTCTAAGTCACAGTTCTCAGACTGGGCAGTAGATAGAACTAAAACTTAACCACTTACAGAGACAGATAAACAATTTTTGAGTGGCTGGAATCCAACAATTTACCTTTCAGTTCCCCAGGCATAGGCGATGCTCTTTCAGTTACAGTGAGCCAGTTGTGGCCATGCTTTCTTACAAGGATTCTAAATGATCACTTTTGGGATTTTTAAAAATCACTAACAACCTGCAATGGAAGATAAGTGATAAACTTCCTAAGCTTTATTGTCATTATAAAATTAGGTTAGAGAGGGAAGGGAAGATATCTTTTTTTAAAAATTTTTAAAATAAGAATAGAGACAGGTTCTTGCTATGTTGCCCAGGCTGGTCTTTAACTCCTGGGCTCAAGTAATCTTCCCACCTCGGCTTCCCAAAGTGCTAGGATTACAGGTGTGAGCCACCACATCCAGCTGGAAGATGTCTTATGATTGATAAAAATATTGAAAATATACATGTTCTTCTTTCCTTCCTCCCAATTCTAATGTGGAGGGTAGAGCCAAGTGTATTTTTAAAACCAAACTACTGGGCTGGGCACAGTGGCTCACGCCTGTGATCCCAGCACTTTGGGAAGCTGAGGTGGGTGGATCATCTGAGGTCAGGAGTTCAAGACCAGCCTGGGCAACATGGTGAAACCCCATCTCTACTAAAAATAAAAAAATTAGCCAGGCGTGGTGGCAGGCGCCTGTAATCCCAGTTACTCAGGAGGCTGAGGCAGGAGAATTGCTTGAACCCGGGAGGCAGGGGTTGTGGTGAGCCAAGATCACACCACTGCACTCCAGCCTGGGTGACAAACTGAGACGCCATCTCAAAAAAAACAATTAAGCCCATATTAAAATTCTAATTTACCCATCAAAATTAGTTTTGGAATGCATTTGTATCAAGATCAAAATGACATTCATTAAATCATTCAGAATCAACTGGAGAATGGTTTTAACTGAAGAGGAAGATAAAACAAAGGAGCTGACCCTGTTAAAACCTAGATACTTGAATAGTATGTTACAATTTGTTTAAAGGGCCAGCAAAGGACTCACGTAGGTAAATCCAAACACTTTGAGAGGCCAAGGCAGGAGGATCGCTTGAGCCCAGGAGTTCAAGACCAGCCTGGGCAACATAGTGAGACTCTTGTCTCTTAAACAAATCTTTAAAAATTAGCCAGGCATGGTGTGCTCATCTGTAGTCCCAGCTACTTGGGAGGCTGAGGTGGGATAACTGCTTGAGACTGGGATATGGAGGCTGCAGTGAGCCTTGATCACACCACTGCACTATAACCTGGGTGACAGAGCAAGACTCTCATAAATAAATAAATAAACAAATAAACAAAAAAACTTCCCAGCTGATTTTATGCACATCCCCACTAGATACTTCCAAGGTTTCTTCCAGCTCTGAGACTCTACCTTCTTTTAAATGGATGTGGCCTATAGCTTAGAAGCAAGACCCAATGCTAATACAATTTGGGAAACAAACTAACAAAAAATGCCTCTCCCATCCTTCTCCCCCAATCTTTCTTCAGAGCTCTCTTTCTTGACACACCTGTCAACAGTTTTGATAGACAGATTTAAAACATGTAATGCATTTGTTTATAGATGACCTAGTTCATCTTTGCTCTAAAATGCATATAGAAGAAACACCGGTCAGATGATCATGGCAGAAATTACCATCCAGCAGATATGTTACAAACAGAAGACCATAAAAAGCTGGCTTTGCAGGACTAATAAATCTAGAATATCTCTAGTAAAATTTATGTATCTTCAGAGAATAACTTAGAGTTTTTGTAACATGCTTGATGTGCAGAATAATACACTGCTAACATCTTACGTAGACAAACGGGTTTACCTACCTGTCAGGCTTTCTCAGCATAGGAGTTTTAAAATTTAAAGTCAGTTCTCAATATATTGATTCCAACTTGAAAAATACAAAGCTCTCAATATTTAGTATAGAAATACGTGTTTTTTTTCTATCTTTCACTTATAATTTATTCATCGCTGTTTTTCTCATTCTTAGAATTTTTAACTTTAGGATTACACAATGGAACAATGGTATCATTAATATAGAAACCATTGACAAATACAGTCAGAACTACAAGGCTGGAAACAGAAATTCATACTTATATTTTCCAACTTTTGTCTTTAAGCTGAAGTTAATTTTAAAAGCTTTAAAAATATTACAGGGAGAAAAAACCTCATAAGTACAAGTAAATTAAGATATAAGACCAAAAAAAGTTACATTTGGCCTGGAAATTGAGATTTTATCCATTAAAGCAAAGTAACTGACAAGCACCCTTTGCAGGAAAAATCTACTGAAAAAGACACTGTAAATACAGGAATTAAGAATTTCCTTTTCAGAGTTTTTTTTTTTTTTTTTTTTTCCTGTTCCATAGAAAGAACAGGGCTATCCCCCTAGGCAATGGCCCAGTCTCACCCTTTTTCAGATGTTTTTATAGATTTCTATTTCCCAGTGATTGTGGAAAGTCTCTGCAATTATTTCTTACAAAGACTATCAGATCATCCAACATTAGACTGACAGACTTCTATTTTGCTGAAATAACAAATCGTGTCAATAGAAAGTCATTTTTCATCTCCAAATACTGCAATAAAAACCTCAGATGCTTCCCTTATGATCGATTTTTAATTTCCTAACTTCTATAGAAACTTTTCTTCATGGTTTTTATATTTTTGGCATTTCTAACTTAAAATATCTAAAACTCTTTAAGTTATATGCATGAAGCATTTGTGCTTTGATTTAAAAAAAAAAGTTAATATCATGCTGTTTGAACAATGTGAGCCACTAAAGGGTATGACTGTGCTACCATGATATTCTTTTTTTTTTTTTTTTTTTTTTGACACAGAGTCTTGCTCTGTTGCCCATGCTGAAGTGCAGTGGCGCAATCTCGGCTCACTGCAAGCTCCACCTCCCAGGTTCACACCATTCTCCTGCCTCAGCCTCCCAAGTAGCTGGGACTACAGGCGCCCACCACCACGCCCGGCTAATTTTTTTGTTTTTTAGTAGAGACGGGGTTTCACCATGTTAGCCAGGATGGTCTCAATCTCCTGACCTTGTGATCCACCTGCCTTGGCCTCCCAAAGTGCAAGGATTACAGGAGCCACTGCGCCCAGCCCATGCTATTCTTTAGCACCTCCATGCACTGCAACCTGAGCAAACCACTTCACTGGTTAAAGACACATCTAGCTGGTCTCTTTCCACTCACAGATGGAATACTTGGTTTCTTTTTTTGGTAGGGAGACAGTTTTTGGAATCTAAAATATGACACAAAGTAAGAAACATATAACTAAAACCAATTTAATCTAGTTAATAGCCTCCTCACCTAGGAATACATTCCAACATTTGAAATACACTAGTCCTCAGAACCAAAAGAACTGGTCCATCCACAGGTTATCCTTTACAAGACAACTTCAGGTCATAAGGCATGGGAAGTGTGGCCTCAGTCATGCTCTAGGAAGGACTCAAAAAAGAGATTTAGAAGTGATTTTGCCACCTCAGAAATCTTCAAGCCCTGTATTAATCAATGAGGTAATCTTTGGTGTGCCAGCCTAGGCTCCAAAAGTGGGTGGTCTTTGCAGAGGGAGGTGCTCACTCACTCTACCTCTGGCCAGAGCCAGTTCCTGCAGCTGGACAAGGGCAGCCCACAGACTGCACTCGGCACATTTCTTCATTTCTCACTTGAGTGCCCTTCTTTAGTTTCCTTTCAACTGCCCACTTTATATCGGCTTCATTACACCACCGCTCCATTTGTAATGTAAATTGGGAAACTCGGGGAAGTTTTTCTTTTGGCCTTGTCTACGAAAGAATACCGAGAGGTATTCAAAACGTATTAACACAAATCAATGGCAGCAATAAAAGCAAAATCTCCTTAGCAACATAATCTTGATTGCAAAAGGAGAACTGAGAGCATTTAGCAGAACAGTGGCCCACATGGAATACGCATTTGTCTGGAAGAATCCAGCACAAAGCCTAAAAGAGAGATTATGAAAAAATCCAAAATTAACTCACAGGGAACAGTTACTCTTTTTTTCAAAAGTACACAATTGGCTACATTAAATCTATCGTGTGCTTTTGGCTCAGCAACATTGTATCACACCGCTTTGCAAACTGAAATTACAACACCCTGCATGGTTCACATGAGTTAGAGGGTGTTTTTTGTTTGTTTTGTTTTTTGGATTTTTTTTCCCTTGGTTGATTTCTTTAGTAGAGCAAACAAAAAAGTCTCAAGAAATATTCATCTCATACACAATGCAAAGAAAATTGAATGGCTATCTAACAATATCTAAGACTGTAGGTACAAAAGGTTGGGCTATCTTTTGGGCTTTCTGTGATGGATTCTAAGATAGTAACTAGTGCAAGCAGTAATGGCATTTTTTGCATAGGTCTCTATTTGTGAAAAAAGAAACAAATCACTTCTGAGAATGCTCACGTTTTTCTGGTCAGGAAGAAAAATTTGAATAAAAGAATAAAAATTCAGAGAATAAGTTATCAATTCTTTAAAAACTACAGTATGATGACTCAAGGAAACAAAAATAACTCACAAAATTTCCCTTTAGTTTTTATGTTTCATATAGAATCAACTGTCATTCTGTATTTTAACTGAAACAATCCAGGTGATGGAGTTACCTTTACTGTCTACTGCAAAGAGATGTCTTAGTGTACTGAGTCACAGTTACTTCATCTTTGATTCTGTGTGTGTATGTGTATTTCCATATATGGATCTATATTAGTAAAGGTTTAGACTGGAATCTGGGTCAACTGAGTAAAATGAAAAATTTGTATTACAAATAGTCACTTGATACAATGCCACAGATAAGCTATTTTAAATAGTGCTAAACGTCTATTTACAGAAGTGGCAACTGGAATTATTTCTGCCTCCTATTGAAAGCTTAAAAACTGAAACAGGATAATTGAGAATCCTATTTACAAGCTGTATTAATTTTAAACTTAAGGGATAACTAAAACACCATAGTGGAGAAAAAAAGGTAATATTATATAAGCTACTTTTTTTCCCCTATTCCTTTTTCCAACTATGATGTAAGTTCATGAACACATAAAACTTTATTTAAATTCATTGTACACAGTTTCTAAACTCATATTCATAATGACATCAATTTGTTTTTCCCCACACATTGTACAAGTCAAATCTACAGAAGCAGGTGTGTGTGTGTGTACTCATTCATTCATATGGTCATTTTAACAGACATTATTAGTTTGGCCAATTTCCTTTAAAGTGATTTGATCTAAGTTCCAGATTCCCTTTTCCAATTCCAACTACACTGGCTTAAGATCTCATTTAATATATTATATTCTTTAAAGACAAAATGCTGTGAATTAGCCCATATTTTAGTTTTGAATATGGAATTGCGTGTTGAAATGACATGTTGTAGTAGACTCACTTAAAAGCAACAAAACTCAACTAGCCAAAGCAAGCCAAAAGTGGGGAAAAAAAAAAATCCCTAGCTCAAATTAGTCTCCATTTGTTTACTAAAAAAAGAACAATCAATACAATCAATGAAGACTTAATTTTACAAGACTAAATATACTACAACCAACACAGGACCAAAAACTAAGCCACCTTAAACATAACCCATTATGTATTTCTTCATAATTATGAAGGCCAACAAGTTTTTATCTAACAAAACAATCTCATTTTAAGAAAAATAGGCAGGGTGTGGTGGCTCACACCTGTAATCCCAGCAGTTTGGGAGGCTGAGGTGGGCGGATCACCTGAGGTCAGGAGTTTGAGACCAGTCTGGCCAACATGACAAAACGCTCTCTACTAAAAATGCAAAAATTAGCTGGGCTTGGTGGCTCACACCTGTAATCCCAGACACTTGGGAGGCTGAGGCAGGAGAATTGCTTGAACCTGGGAGGCAGAGGCTATAGTGAGCCAAAATCGTGCCACTGCACTCCAGCCTGGGCGACAGAGTGAGACTCCATCTCAAAAAAAGAAAAAAAACCACGTTTATTTGACAGTGGGATTAATATCTTAATAATGAAAGCAAAAACATAATACATACCTTTGACATTCAACTTTATATTTTACCAGTTATCTTCATTTTCTAATGTTACTAGACTTACCTGAATGCTGTATAATTATCTGAAAGCATATTTTTAGGGACCCTGCTCTTAGTTCTGCATAACTGCTCACCATCAGAAATTTCTGATTATCTTATATGAAAACTATTCCATGTTCATTTAAGGATATAAATTATGTTAGTGGCAAAAAAAAAAAAAAAAAAAGAAAAAGATATAGGAACAAATTCCTGGAACCCTTTATTTTTTTTAATGGTCACATTTATATTATAAAAGATAAATCTGAGTATATTTGTTTCAAGGTAGCCTCCCATTCTCAAAAGACATGATGATAAAGGAAAATTCTATCTAGAATAATATTTTTTCTTTTTCTTTAAAAATAATTTGCATTGTAATATATAAAGAATGTATAAAGAAAGCAAAAAGCTGTGTGCAATTTCTGACCAATGCATAACGTTCACCCTTGTAAACCAAAGAGTAGGATAATAATGCAGTTATTTCTCTCAGCCAGTAGATTTCAGCATTTTGCCTTCCAATCATGTTTGCCTTGATTCTACTGCCACAACTGGTAAGTTTCACAATACTTAACCCTTCTGAGAGGGCATAATGCTAATAACCTCAATAAACATAAAAAGAAATACAGAATTTAAAAGTGCTTTGATACTTGAGTTAAACAAGCTCCTGTTTATAAAGACTTGGTGGCCATGTAATGAGATTGTTGTAATTACCTAATTAAACAGCTGCTACTAAAGGAAGAGGAGTTCTTTAATTTAGAGCAAAAGGTTTCTTGAGGAAATACTCTTTCCTTCTAGAACATTTTAAATCTATACAGAATTTATGCCAAGAAAAAGAAATGGAACCAGTTATACTAAATTAAGAACCAGTAGAAGACACAATAGGATAGAAACTCTGCAGTCTGAAGGTACGTTATGTCTCAATAAAATCGAGTAGACAAAACACTGACCCATCACTTATGTCTCTTGAAGGCTGCTTAACACTATGTTTCTTTAAATAAAAAACAACAGAGCAATATACAGCTTATTTGCCAAAATTAAGGATACCGGGTACGGTCACTTCATCAAAATACTTTCTAAGATAAAGAGCTGGGAAAGCAATATACTGGTTTTCATAAAGAGAAAAAAGTAATCAACTCAATATCAGAGCACCATGTTTATGAAATAGAGGGGATATAAAAAAAGTCATGATTTTGTTTAAGTATCTCAGACGTAACTGTATTTTTAAAAATCTTATTAGAAACTTTCTTCAAAGTACTATATTTAATGTTTCCCTGATTTTTAAACATGCAAAGCATTATAAGTACATATAGGGAATACCCAATCTCTTCCATTTTAAATGCAAAACCTGACAATAATTCAAGTTTGCGCTGACTTTGTAAATATATTGAAAAACCTGTTCAATCATTATTATTAAACATCTAACTACTTACTTTTATATAGGCCTTAATAACAGGAAAATAAACTATTGAAAAATATTGCTTCACAAGATAACACCCTGAGGTAGTCATAGTATCTCCCTGCTTGGGAAATGAAAATGAAACCAAAAAGGCCAAGTAGTTGGATGATCTTGTAGAATATCAGAAATGAATTCCAAATCAGGATCAACATCCTGAATTTCTGTTTTCAGTACTACCTATTAAGATTATAAACAACCTCTGTTAGTTCGATATGCCATTGGGGTGGGGGAGATAAGGCTCCATATTACAGAAACAGATAGAATTATGATTAATAACACCAATAATATTTAAGCTTCTCTTAATTATCTAAAGATCTCCACAGAAGTGCAGAACAAGATAACTCAAGATTTAAAGACATTCTTCAAATCTCAAGATATATTCCTAAAAACAACATAAAGTTGGCCATGACATCAAGGAAAAATTAAGAGTTACTTTATTTAAGAAAGGGTTAAATAAACACAAACGGCTATGGGATAATTAATAGTTTGGTCTAAAATTAGCCTATTCTTTCCTCCCAAAAACTAATTATTAATCACCTTCTTTCAAAAACAGAGGTTTGAGAAGCAACCCCATGTCCAACCATCCTATTGTTCCCTCCCTAGAAAGCGTGGACCATTAGGGTCTTTTCAGAAGGAAACATCAATTGCACCACTGCATCAATTAAGAAATCTCTTTTTAAAATGCATTTTTAAAATCCAAGTACCACCTTAGCAGAAGTGAGGGTGTCAGCCATTCATCACTTAATGCGACTTACTTTAATTGGTCTTCTAAACACCTACCTAAGAATACAAAAGAATTACTGTTCTTATTTTGGGAGGCTGAGGCAGGCAGATTGCTTGAGCACAGGAGTTTGAAACCAGCCTGGGCAACACGGTGAAACCCCATCTCTACTAAAATACAAAAAAAATAGCTGGGCGTGGTGGCGGGCGTCTGTAATCCCAGGTACTCGGGAGGCTGAGGCAGGAGAATTGCTTGAACCCAGGAGGTGGAGGTTGCAGTGGGCCTAAATGGTGCCACTGCACTCCAGCCTGGACAACAGAGTGAGACTCTGTCTCAAAAAAAAAAAAAAAAAAAAAAAAAATTACTGTTCTTACTGGGAGCTTTGAGGAAGAAAGATAAAATTGCAATTCTGAACTATGTTCAGGCCTAGGTAAACACTCTGGACATCAGGAGGACGGCAAAAGAATCCATGGTGTCCAAAAGGATAAAAGGAAAGAGGGTGCCAGACTAGATGCTGGAGTTCAGTCCAAGACAGCTTTAAGACACTATAGTTTTGATTTAGTACTACTGATTAACAGCAAGTCAAAGCAAATATTTACAGTGAAACATCAAGCATGCAGTTAAAGGTTATAATTGTGAGGCTAAATACCACAAAAGTTTAAACAGTCTGACTATGTACATAGTGTTATACAAAACTAGTAGTTTGAACTCATGCAACTGTGGGTCCAACTGTATGTATTACTATTTAATGTCCTTTTACATCCAAAGATAGAGACAGAATATTGTCAAAGATTTTTATGGTTGGCCTGGGTCTATTAATATAAAGAAACAACCAGAAGCTCTCTAACACTGAAAAAATAACACTAAAGACAAAACCTTGGGGAAAGCTGGATTCTTCCTGATTTAAAATTATTCAATTACAAAACTAGTTTTTCTAATAAGAAAAGAAAATCATTGTTTACTATTATTCAAGGCTTTGTTGAATTTATTTTGTTGATTTTAGGGCAAAATTACATGTTTATATTTTAAATAAATGAAATCTAGTCATTAAAGAGTCTTAATAAAGCATCTGATGATCATTTTAGATAGGTAAGGTGATCTCCATGTAAGGGAGTGCCAACATCTACCTTAGAAGCTGAATGTGTCACATCAGTTTTACTACAGTCATTAGGCTTTGGAGTATCATTTTAACCCAGATAGCCAGAGTTATATATTAAAATATAACAGGGTTGTCAATGTACATTTGTTGAGAAAAGAATGTTTCTATACAGAAATGGTGACTGATTGTAAAATGCCAGTAATGTATTTTAAAAAGACCGTAAGTTATTTACCTTAGCCTATGTAGAATCCATATACCAAACTTTCTGCCAATAATATTTTTTCTTGGCCAGTTTAAAAAGCTCTACGGTTTATGTCCCACAAACTTTAAGTCAGAAAACAGAAGCTGAAGAAAAATCATCACTTTAAATATTTCCTTAGACTGATGTTTACTTAATATGGGCATCTCTACTATCCAGTAATGTGGGCACTTAAATTCATGGTTCAAGAAAGGATACAGTTATACTACAGGCTACTAATGAAAATCCAAGCATGAAAATCTAAATGCCCAAGGCATAACTGGCTTATAATACCACATATTAAGTATTCACAGTTCTTTTCTATATATACATTGGAAGTGTATGTTTCTAGGGAATCTTTAAGCAAATGGCACATGGCTGAATAAAATCGGAAAAGCTTTTAAAGATTCGATACTTAATATCATCAACTATGAAAATTATCTTACAGTTAAAATATCCCTAAGGGAATATAGTAATTTTAAAATTATTATCCACAGTAGACTCGTAACAGGAGAATAAATTATGTAAATAGATAAGTTCTTCTTATAAAGCTTATCAATATGGTGCTCTATGGATTTATACAATTTTATACAGGGAACACTGTGTTGCATAGTTTACACAGTCATTATATTTTTCTGATCTTTCTGAATCCTGAGGCAGATTTAGCGTTGTATGAAGATACAATTATTTTTCACACTGAAACCACAGAGGAATACTGAAGTTTCTAGATGGCATTATTTTTAATTGCACTACTTTAAGGTGGTAGGACACACCCTAGACACAAGTTAAATAAAATAAGTATTTGAATTCTTTGTACTTTGAACTCTTCACAGGCAAAGTGTTCTACAAATTCAAGTTGTTACTTGGGGGGCAAGGAAAACATAATTCTCAAACAAACAAAAATTTTAAATCCTAGTTTTTAAGATAGCTCCTAATATCCAAGACAGGATATAGGACATGAGATACTGGCATTTGACTATTCAAATTTATATAAGATTACAGTACTTTGGTAAGTACAAAGAAATACTTTTAAAAATACAGGTATATAAATTAATGAAACTGGTATTTAAAAGATTTAATACAAGGAAAAAAGTATTGTATAGTGGTACCAATTCTCAATACAAATTATTAAGCATAGTTTATATAATTCCAAAAGTTATTAACATTATTGCTCGATACCACAGTTGTATGGAACAAGTTCTTGACACACATTAAAACTTGTATAATTTCTGGTTTCTAAAAACAAAAATTTACACATAGGTCATTCACAAATCTAAAAGTTTAAAAATGCATAGAGATATGCACAACAAAAAGGAGAAAAAATTATATGTATTTGTGTATATATATATTTAAAAGAAACAAGCTAATCTGATTTAACATGTATGTCACACTCTCAATCAAAACAAGTATACATAACTGTACTGAAAGTGAACTAGTGGATAAAAATAGTACTAAATGCATCCTCCATTTATTAACAATCTTTTCTAAATATCAATGGGATATTAAATACCAGCTTACTTTTAGTTCTAGAACTTTTGCTTTCTTTCAAAAACTTTTCTGAAACATATATCCATTCTATAATTGTGACAGATTAGAAGAAATATTTTCCTTAGAAATTCTGTAAAGGAATACTTCCACTCTTTTGTATGTAAGATTTGATAAACAATAAAAACCCAAGTAAGGCCATTATTATCATCTTGATCAAAAATATACACAGATCGTGATGCTACTATATTTTGTGATCCTGAGTTCTAGTAACCACTAGATACATGCATACCATTCACTGATTTGTCTATTCTAATAAAAATTTAATCCTGTCTTACTACCTTTGAAGACAGAAATACTTTTAAAACTTTTTGATAGGTCTTCATAATGTTACAGATTATCTGCCATAAACAGAGCATTAGGAATTGTATGAGAAAGGGTATGTTAGGTTCCAAAAGACTATTAAAGAAAACTTACTATTTTAAAATAATGACAATATCAAATTTTAAAAGAAAGAAAAAATGATAGAAGAAGTGTGCTTGCTGGAATAGGTAAGTTGAGCCTTACAAAGGTGTTTTTCTCTGTTAAGGAATTTATAAATAAAGGACTGTGTGTACCTTGGTGACAAAATAAAAAAGGCTGGCCACTTTTTATGCTAAGTTCAAATGTATTTTTTTGATAATACAAAAAAGTAATCCTTGAAAATCAGAATACATAACAGAAAAGAGCACAATAACTTAAGTATTAAACATCTGTATGAAATAACTGTTGCAAAGATTGACAAAAATGCACACTTAGAACATGCGGTTATTTAAAAAAACAAACAAACAAACAAAAAAAACACCACACGATTCTGTAGAACCAATGTTATGTCACCACCAGGAGAGCACCAAGCAAGGCACCATTGGAAAGACAACATACTTGGAAAGTCTCTATAAATAAAGTAAATGCTAATCTGGTCGAAAAATCGGTGTCTTTGGTAAAAATTCTATGAGGATGACCTGTAAAAGGAGAAGAAAAAGGTTTTAAAAGATTTAAACAAAATTTTTTCTTAAAACTTCAATTATATGCTTTCACAATTTTTTTGAAAATCCATTCACATTTTAAAACTGCAACTTTGCATTACTAAAACAGATCTTTATCTGATAATGCAGAGTTCCATCACTGAGAATTTTTCTTTTTATTTCTGGACCTTTACCAAATACACGAAATACCTTGGCTGTATGAAAAGGAAGACAAATAAGCAAGTAAAATCACCGAAGTCTGAGAAGGGTGATATAGATAGTGCTCCTGATACACTGGGGGAGCAAACATGAATACATGCACGCTCCCCTGCACTCATGAGAAAAGGGGCTAGTATTATAGAACTAACTGTATACCAGGTGTTCCATACTACATTGGGTCTCTTTAAACCCAACAACTTTTCTATGAGGCAAGTATTATAATCCTTATTTCACAGATGAGGAAACTGATGATCCAGAGAAGTTGTATCACAATTGAATGTGGAGTCACTGTTTGAATAAAAGACTTTTTATTTTTATTATTTTTTTATTTTTTAGGATTCTATTTTATCTCCATTACAGAGATATAGTTTTTCTATCATCTATCTATTGATCATCTATCTAATCTATTAATTATTATTATTATTATTATTATACTTTAAGTTTTAGGGTACATGTGCACAATGTGCAGGTTAGTTACATACATATACATGTGCCATGCTGGTGTGCTGCACCCATTAACTTGCCATTTAGCATTAGGTATATCTCCTAATGCTATCCCTCCTCCCTCCCCTCACCCCACAACAGTCCCCAGAGTGTGATGTTCCCCTTCCTGTGTCCATGTGTTCTCCAAAGCCTCGCCCTTTCTACCACCCTACGTGACTGCAGCTCACCCAACATTTTTCTTCACACTTTCTCCTTTTTAATCAACCCAATTACATGAGTCTTCTCTAAGTTCTAGAGTTGCTCTTATTTTACTCTACCAGAATATGTAATCTTTAGATAAAAGGTCCTTTATCTCTTAATTTTTTAAAAAGTCCATTTCTTCTTAGGTTAGCAAAATTAAAGCCTAAAATTTGTTCCAAAAGGCCTTTCAATAGGAAACTAAAGGAAAACCAACGAAAACAAAATATGGTAACACAGAATTACACAAAGTGACCAGAGCTAATTTTTCCAAATTTGAATTTTCTTAAATTACAATCAACTCTTTTGCTCCAAATTTGTATTAAATAGATGGTGATTTAAAAATTATTTGATTTTAAAAGTTTCTAAGTCTAGTGAACTCATCATTCTTTTTCAGAAACTGTGTCTTGCTTGATATGACCTCCAGATTTCAATACTTCTACAAATTAGCTGTCTGGGCCAGGAATCTTCATTTTCAGTCTTCAGTTCTCCTGGCTTTTGATCTGCCTCAATAAAGAAGATATACTTCTATACCTGGCTCAAAAATATTCCTGTCCTACTCTAGGTATCCTGCACTAAGCCTTAGCTGTCACATTTGCCACTCTCCTGACCTGTGATTTGCCTAAAAAATATTCACTAGCTCCCTGTTAAAACACTTTCTCCCAACAAGCTTCTTCATTTGAGCTAGATTTTCCTGTTTCTCAGGTTTCTTATCTATAAAATAAAGGCATTGAACTAGATAACAAGATTATTTGCAGCTTTAAAATTTGACAATTAAATGTTTAAACTACTTAGGAGTCAACATTAAATAAATAATTTTGTATTTCAAGTATGTCCTCAATCAGTCTTTATAATTTTAGTCCCCAGGTGTGGGCATCTCCACACTTTATAATATATACTATTAATACATAACATAAAATAAGGGCTATCTTTGCCTACATTTGAACTATTAGTTTTTAAATAATACAGTCTACAAATTTTTCCTTCAGAAGCCACACATAGAGACTGGCCACTTGTCTCATTTATTCTAAATCATCCATCTCTACCATATCTGAACAAAGAAAAGTTAGCACCAAGGTGGTATATATACATATATATATACATATATATATATATATATTTTTAGTATCTCCAATGTTCAAATTATAATCAAGGATAATTATTTTCTTTTAACAAAATTAAATTTCCGTAAGTTAAGAAAAGTTGAGGAAAAGAGGGACACATGGTTAAAAAGGCCCAAATTCATTAGATAAAATGAATTTTATTTGCTAGTTTAACTTTCAAAATTCATTTTTATAAATTTTTAAGCTACATTATTCTCACTTTCAACTATCACAAATATATATATATACTCTAAGAAAATCTAGCAAAACACATTTTTTCTCCCCAGCTTTTTTTTTTTTTTAAAGAGAGGTGGGTATTGCTATGTTACCTAGACTGTCTTTGTACTCCTAGACGCAAGTGATCCTGCTGCCTCAGCCTCCCCAGCTAGACCACTGGCATGCCCACTACACCCAGCTTTTTCCTAGCAATTGAAATATTTATTTTATCTTTACTACTCTTCTGGGTATCTTCTATGATGGAGTGAAAATAATATAATGGCTTTAGCAGAAGTGCTTAATTATCTAAAAATTCAAGGAAACTTATTTTACAAACAAAGCATATAGTTGAGAATGTTTTGGAAGGTTACTAAATTATTTTATGAATAAATTATAGTCATATAGTTCTATCTGGAAATCACAGCATTGGGATAACTTTTATGTTTTCCTTTCCAAAGTAAATTTAGAAATGCACGAAAAAATTAATACCTCAGTTTTAAGCTTAGTGTTTGTGTTATAAATGTAGTAAATATTTTTTTCACTAAATTCTTTACATCTCCTATCCATCCCTCTCCCCAAAATACATACATAAACGCTCTTACTATCTAAGATGAAAATACAAGACTAGCTAGTATCCTCACCTCAAAACGAGTTACTCAAATGTGTTATGATTATAAAGAAGTACCAAGTGTCTTTCTCACCATCATAAATTAACATGTTTGATATAGTAAAGATAAAATCTACATTATTTGGTTCATTGAATAAAGCTAGTCTAAGACATTTTAAAAATATTTTTTATGTTCAAGGCTAGAAATAGGATTTGACTGTGTGATAATGAAAGAACAGGAAAATGCTAACAGAGATAAATGATTTTATGATAATTTACAACTAAACACTGTTTTAATCAATATTTTACACATACACACACACACACATCTATGATGGCTATATTGTTTTAAAGAATAGACAAAATTCCTCAGAAATGTTGTTAACAGGTACTTCACAAAGGCTCTGAGTTTTATTTCCAACAATTAACTTTTCCTTAGATCTTTTTCTTTTAAAGTAATAACCTGGCCATATTTAAAATAAAATATCCAAGCTCAAAAGAGAATTAAAATTCTTAATTTTCTAGAGTATTCTGAAATTTTCAAAAGGAGAAAAACTGTTCAAGTAAATCATGGAGTCAGTAAATTAAATCCCATGCTAAGTAAGTTCTAAAATTCATTGTATATATATGCCAAATCAGATATCTTTTAACAAGTAAACACAAGATGATCAACATCTCATCTCCTGCTTACTTTTAATTTTTACAAAGCAGTATTCTAATAACACTTTAAAAGAGATTCTTTAAAGGGCACTGAGGTACGGGCAGTTAAAATCTATAAAGGGTAAAGGTTTCTTAAGCTCCAATGGCTTGGCTGAAAGGTTTTCTTCCATACTTGGAAACTTGATTAGCATTATATAAAAAAGCCATATCTGACTTGCTGCGTAACCAAAGTTGTGGTTATTCTTTATACAGCATCTAAAATTTCACACTCCATCAACACATGTTCAGGCTATTTTATCTTGGCAATTAATTTATTATTTTTCAGAACACAGTGAAGCCTTGTTTTCAAGTCATTCATAACTTTATAAATCAGTCTTACACATGAAACCATGCATCTGTGAACCGTAGAAAATCCTTGCACTCAGGAGATTAAGCTCCTGACACCTTTGCTGATTAATAATCATGGAAAGAATAAGATCAGAAGCAAAATAAATGATCATTTAATAGAGAAACTCACAAAACAGCCCTTTAACTTACATATTCCATCATGTTATTCGTTTCACATTTCCTTTTGCTCAGTCTCCAATGCAAGCACAGCTAGACAAGTAGGAGAGTAAAAGAAGAAAAATGAGCTCTATTTTATTGCAGCACAGAGACTAACCCATTTGTCCACCTTTCATATTTTTAGTTCAACAAAAGCATCTGTTTCCATACTGTGCAATTCAGACCCCAACAGTATGAAGCTGCTCCCTGTGGTACTCACCTTGTGGTATAACCTATTGTTTTCCCATTCTAATAACTTCTCAATCGATCTTCGTGTCTGGAAGACAAATGAGAAAAAAGTTTACTCTTGACTGGTTTTAGAAAACTTTGTTTTGCAGCTGCTTTTTCTGTGAAAAGGGGAGAGGTATAAGACAGTGACTGAGTATAGTGTGGTGTGCATCACTATCGATGTTCTAAGCACTAAATGGTAACCTGAACACAAAGAGTACTCTTTCTTAAAAAAGATATGGCTTTATTTTTATCATACGAATCTTTTTTTACTAGCCTCTGATTTAAAACTATCAAGTTTTAAAAAGCTAATGTCATCTGCCAAATAAAATTAAATCCCCACTTCTTTCAAAAATGTTTCCAATACTTAAATAGTAACGCGAGTTCCTTAATACATATTTTAACACAAAAGTTAACAAAATGCAAATGGCCTTTCAGTAAGTTCCAAAACAAAAAATTGGAATATTAAAAAAATCAATGAGTTATAAAATCAAACTAATTTTCACATCATGCTTAAAATAATGCCCATAATTAAAAGCCAGCTTATTTATTATTCTACCAATAGATTTTTTTGAACAGAGCCAAAATTTTATTTAAACCAACATAAAAGTATCATCTGATAGTAAAATCAAACTCTTAATTCAATACTACTGCTTCAGGAATCAACTGAGAATTTACTTCAGTTGATTGTTGCAAGATATGCTATGCTGCATGAAATGTTTCTTGCTTGAGAATATGAATAAAAGAGGATAATTCATGGTGCCAGGTGTTAGGATGAGACTGACACAGCTGCAGGTGCAAAAATGACAGTGTTGCCACCAGGATCAACTTGCAACTTGGTTCAGCTGCACTTTTCTTGCAAGGGAAAGAAAAAAACATCTTACCACTATTAATGTGGTATAAAGAAGTACTAGTAATCAAATATGAAAATTTGCGTGTCAAGCAAGGATTAGCTAGGTGAAAAACTGTTAGGATCAAGCTGGGTTTGAAAAGTTTAATGTTACATAATAAAATTTTAATATGTATTTAAAGTATCTACTTTAAATAGTTACATTACCTTTTAGCATATTAAACATGCTAAAAACACACCAAAGTCACATAGATGCCAATTATAATTCATAACTACCAATGAATTACAACTACTGCCTTACATTTTCCAAGCTTATGTCATAAAAATCAGAAAATCAACTACTTCTCTCGGTAATAACATGCCAATGACTAATTTATTACATTACTTTTTTTGAAGAGTCTTTTTGGCAAGAATTTTAAAGAAAAAAAATGTGCCCTTGTTAACAATGATCAGCAGACCTCACTTGTTTCTTTGTAAAGATAGCCTTTTAGAGGCTGCTCTCCTTTTAAATGAAAATAGGGCAGCAGTTATGGTCACACTTTTTGTTAATTTAGTTGCCAGTCAGCCCCAAATCAAAAGAAAATAAGGCTGCAGAGTGTAATTAACATTCAGTTCGGTCGTTTTGTCCCTTGTCTAGCCCCCAAGCTTTGTTAAAATTGCCATCTGAATGCTGAAGGCTGTAGGGAAATCGATTTGATTCTAATCGCACCATGAAAAGAACATGATCTAACTGCTTTCAGCCCTCCGTAAATCTGTACTAGGTCTTTAGCACAATGCAACTTCCAATTTAAAAAGCACTGAATGTCTCGTCAATGACTTTGTGAAGAAAAAAGAACAAGGAGCAGACATAAAAATTCCAATAGTTGTTTAAGCATTAAAGTTCATTTGCATCACAGCGAACCTGAAAAGGGCTGACCTCTCAAACCGCCTCTCAGGTCTATGAAGTTGTAGCCTTGACAAGCTCACATTGACAGAGCTCATTGACTCTGAAAGGCTACTCTATCAATGGTGAAAAATGGCAATAGGTTCTACTCTGAGCAGGCATCTGCCTGCCCACCCGCTGCTAAACCAATGGCAAAACCGATTCAAAACCTGAATCTACCTTGTAATCTTTCTTTCTAGGGCCTTTTAATAATAGATTAAGATTACAATTTGAGGTTTTACTTTTACTGATGATTTTGGGGGTGGGTGGATGATGAAAGAACTAGAGCAGAACAAGTTTTCCAAGTCCATTGTTTTATATTAATGTATAAAATAGTACCCAAAAGCTTAATACTACATTCTGCAAATACTTATTACTTAAAGAAAAAAATGTAGTTACCACCATCATTTCATCAGAAATTTAAACTCATGTTATAATAAGAATAGATCTCATTATGATATATAGACACATATATACACACAATTTTAAAACTTAAAAATATTTACTTTAACTTAAATCAACTACTAGTATTTGAATCAAAGATAATTACAAAGTATAAATCTTAAATTCCAAAATATTTTAGTAGGAATTCTGAATTTCTTCTTTGTTTATAATTAGGAGTTTAATGATAGGGCTTGGTATAATAATTTTATCTTACAATATTTAAGAATTCTAAAACAAACAAGCCCTGATATGCCACATTCTGAATAAGCATATAAATATAAAATATTTCTACACACTTCACAGTCTGAAGTAAAAGCTGTGAATTAGCACCATCTAATCTTGCTATAAGACTTCTTTCCTGCTTGACAGGTGAAAAAAAAAGCACTTGCACGTGCAGCTTAATTAATCATTGCACTTGACATCTCAATGATTTACAGTGAGGAGCAGGTGAGAACATACAAAACCAGAAAGGAACCCTTGATTTGAGTGGAACATTTCTAGCACACTAAGGTGACAAGTATATAGATTCTAGCAGTCATTTTAAAAAAAAAGAAAAGAAACTGTGCCACAAATTATTTGTTAGTAACAACAAGAGCTCAAATTAAATAGAAAAAAAAAGGTTGAGCTACTGAAAATGTTTAATACTATGCAATTATTGTTAGTTAAGAAAATCAAAATATATTTTCAAGATTAAATACAATACCAATTTGGCAGATACTAAAAAAATGACACTTCGGCATTTATAAAAGCTACTTAAAAGCTTTTAAAAGAAAGCACTTTATAACTGTAGTCATCTAGATAAAAGTTAAAGAGTTTATGTCCACAGGCTGTCAGGTAGCTATTTCTAATGAAATGTAAGATTCAACAGTGTTGAACTCTACACTTGCTAACTGTGGACAAGCAAATCTAATCATATAACAACCTGTCCTTGGTTTTTAAATGTTTATTTCAACTCCAAATTCAAAACAAGCTGAAGCAAATTAATATGCATCAGAAAAAAATAATATGTATGGGATCTGTCAACATGAAACAAAGTACCAAAAAACACCATCTTTCAGTACTCCAGGCCAGTTTCTAAAAAAATAAGTCATCTTTAATTTTCTTAAGAGAATTTAGTGCTTGTGAAAAGCACCAGATTGATAGTCATGGGAACTAAAAATCTATTTAGCTGAAAGAACAGGGGAAAGGGCAGTGCAGGCTTTAGTGCAAGCTTCCCTACAGTGGGCCTTAATCCTTTTCACTGGTCACACCCTGGGGGTGAGGGGACAGGTTAGCGGTTCTTTACCAATGGAATTCTCAGTCTTTCTGCAAAAGATGATCAACAAGAAATGTAACTTTATCACTTATTCTTATCTTTAATTAAAAGACTCACAATATGCAGGCAAAACAACTTTTTTGTGTGAATGGCGTCATGTTACTAACCTGGTCTGGAAGTAGACAGCTCCAAGCATCTGGATCCCACCCATCTCCCTCAGATCACTTTAAATAACCCTTCTTCTTTTGATAAAAAAAAAAAAAAAAAAAAAAAACACATTTCTTCATTTCCACAGCTTAGTGGTTATATTTTTCTCATTGGTGAATTGGTTATACTGGCTACTTTTAATACAGCCATTCAGCTTTGTGAAAGTAAAAATTAATAGATTAAAAAAATATGATTTCAATTACTGAATAGGTATTAAACAGACTTAACTTGAGCAACAAGTAGTAGTAACATAAGAATAGAAATTTTGGCTTCTATTTATACTGCCTTTGGTTCCTTTCAGATTTTTGGTAGAATTGTGAAAATAAGGAAAAACATGAAAACGGAAAGAGAACTAAAAGGGCCTCAGTAATTCATAAAATGGCTAATAAGGTAATGATTAATCGGCAATATTAGATAAGACATACCCAAATAAGACATACGTTCCAAAGAAGCATTTAAAGTAAGCTTATAACAGCAAAGCACACATACACCTAGACAAACTCAATTACTGCAATAGAAAACTAAATTTTAAACTCCTAAATCTATAATGCATTAATTAACCTTTAACCAAAATAATGTTTTGAATATATTCATAATCTTGTTTTTAACTTATATTTTTCAAATAAGAATGCTATTCATCTTTAGACATCTGTGTAAATTAAATTTGTTAAGTAAAACAATGTTTTCAGCTGTAAATTATTAGGGAGAAACCATATATAATTTAAAATGAATTATTTTAACATAAGAGAACTTAAGAGGAAATTATATTTTTCACTTCTGTTCATTCTGGATTAATATGAAATTTTATATTCCAGTGATGTGCAGAAAATTAAATAATTATATCACAGTATTATGCTACGTGAAAAACCTAGATTCACCAAAAAAAGAAACTAGAATATGATTTCTCAAAAGGATTTTTAAACAAATTCCTTTCCTGTACATTAAAGCACCTTTTAAAATTTTAATATGAACATTAAGTTTTAAATAACCTAGATATATTAAAACACCCACTGAAGTATCATGTACTATTTGTTAAAAGTAATATTTTTAGATAGAAATAAGCTAAAAAAAATTGCTAAAATTTTGTGAATCAAAAATATCCTCTTAGTACTGAGCAGTGTCTTAATAGGTGCTAATCTTCAACAGAATTTCATCAAGTTTACTATCTAGGCTAGTGAGAGAATATTAACTTGTTTAGGTTATACCGGCTATGAATTATGAAAGATAGGGATTCTCTCTCTCCAGAAAAAAAGAAACATGTATACAAACATGCACAATTTAAAGGGGGTTATCTACTAACTCTGAGTAACATTTCAGAAAATACTAACATTTTAAAAAACTAAAATTAAGTTTTGAGGTCCCCATCTGACCCACCTTCTGCCTGACCTATTTCCACTAAGCAATCATCCCACTTGGTCTCAAAGGGTTTTTTTGGTTTCAATAATCTAGTCAAATAAAAATGCGCTTGGGTTGGGGCAGGGTGCAGGAAGGGTCTCCTTGAATTTGGGCAGCAAATATGTCACTATTATTATTTAAAAAAAAATTATCCAAAAAATTAAGAGATAAAAATAAAGTTTCAACTGACCACAGAATATTAGAAAAACTGTTCATAAGACAAAGGAATTTCCCTAAGCAAATAAAATAAAAAGTACGGCTATCAGGAATTTTTAAAAACATATGTAATTACAAAAGAAAGAATCAGTGCTTACTGTCAGGCCTCTGAGCCCAAGCTAAGCCATCATATCCCCTGTGACCTGCACATATACATCCAGATGGCCTGAAGCAACTGAAGATCCACAAAAGAAGTGAAAATAACCTTAATTGATGACACTCCACCACTGTGATTTGTTTCTGCCCCACCTTAACTGATCAATGTGCTTTGTAATGTCCCCCACCCTTAAGAAGGTTCTTCGTAATTCTCCCCACCCTTGAGAATGTACTTTGTTAGATCCACCCCCTACCCACAAAACACTACTCCTAACTCCACCGCCTATCCCAAAACCTGTAAGAACTAATGATAATCCCACCACCTTTTGCTGACTCTCTTTTTGGACTCAGCCCGCCTACACCCAGGTGAAATAAACAGCCTTCTTGCTCACACACAGTTTGTTTGGTGGTCTCTTCACACTGACGTGTGAGACATTTGGTGCCAACGACTCGGGTCAGAGGGACTCCTTCGGGAGACCAGTTCCCTGTCCTCGCCTCACTCCGTGAGGAGATCCACCTACAACCTCGGGTCCTCAGACCAACCAGCCCAGGGAACATCTCACCAATTTCAAATCGGGTAAGCGGTCTTTTCACTCTCTTCTCTAGCCTCTCTCACTACCCTTCAATCTCCCTGTCCTTCCAATTCCAGTTCTTTTTCCTCTCTAGTAGAGACAAAGGAGACACATTTTATCCGTGGACCCAAAACTCCGGCGCCAGTCACGGACTCGGGAAGACAGCCTTCCTGTGGTGTTTAATCATTGCAGAGATGCCTGCCTGATTATTCACCCACATTTCATTGGTGTCTGATCACCGCAGGAACGCCTGCCTTGGTCATTCACCCACATTCCCATGGTGGCAAGTCAATTGCGGGGATGCCTGCTTTGGCTGCTCACCCACATTGCAGCCCAGGGCTCCTCCCCACCCCCCTTCTCCGAGTCTCTACCTTTCTCTTTAAACTTACCTTCTTCACTATGGGCAACCTTCCGCCCTCCATTCCCCCTTCTTCTCCCTTAGCCTGTGTTCTCAAGAACTTAAAATCTCTTCAACTCACACCTGACCTAAAACCTAAATGCCTTATTTTCTTCTGCAATACCACTCGACCCCAATACAAACTCGATAATGGTTCTAAATAGCCAGAAAATGGCACTTTTGATTTCTCCATTTTACAAGATCTAGATAATTTTTGTCGAAAAATGGGCAAATGGTCTGAGGTGCCTGACGTCCAGGCATTCTTTTACACATTGGTCCCTCCCTAGTCTCTGCTCCCATTGCAACTCATCCCAAATCTTTCTTCTTTCTCTCCTGTCTGTTCCTTCAGTCTCCACACCAAGCTCTGAGTCCTTTGAATTCTCCTTTTCTACAGACCCATCTGACCTCTCCTTCCCAGGCTGCTCCTCAACAGGCTGAGCCAGGTCCCAATTCTTCCTCAGCCTCTGCTCCCCGACCCTATAATACTTTTATCACCTCCCCTCACACCCATTCCGGCTTACAGTTTCATTCCGTGACTAGCCCTCCCCCACCTGCCCAACAATTTCCTCTTAAAAAGGTGACTGGAGCTGAAGGCATAGTCACAGTTAATGCTCCTTTTTCTTTATCCGACCTCTCCCAAATCAGTTAGCGTTTAGGCTCTTTTTCATCAAATATAAAAATGCAGCCCAGTCCATGGCCCATTTGGCAACAACCCTTAGACGTTTTACTGCCCTAGACCCACAGGGGCCAGAAGGCTGTCTTATTCTCAATATACATTTTATTAACCAACCCATTCCCAACATTAAAAAAAGCTCCAGAAATTAGATTCTGGCCCTCAACCCCCACAACAGGGCTTAATTAACCTCGCCTTCAAGGTGTACAATAATAGAGTAGAGGCAGCCAAGTAACAATGTATTTCTGAGTTCCAGTTCCTTGCCTCCGCTGTGAGACAAACCCCAGCTACGTCGCCAGCACACAAGAACTCCAAACGCCCGAACTGCAGCTGCCAGGGGTTCCTCCAGAACCTCTTCCCCAGGAGCTTGCTTCAAGTGCCAGAAATCTGGCCACTGGACCAAAGAATGCCCGCAGCCGGGGATTCCTCCTAAGCCGTGTCCCATTTGTACAGGACCCCACTGGATATCAGACTGTCCCACTCGCCCGGCAGCCACTCCCAGAGCCCCTGGAACTCTGGCCCAAGGCTCTCTGACCGACTCCTTCCCAGATCTTCTCGGCTTAGTGGCTGAAGACTGATGCTGCCCGATCGCCTCAGAAGCTTCCCAGACCATCACAGATGCTCTTGGTAACTCTTACAGTGGAGGGTAAGTCCGTCTCCTCTAAATTAATATGGAGGCTACCCACTCCACATTACCTTATTTTCAACAACCTGTTTCCCTTGCTCCCATAACTGTTGTGGGTATTGATGGCCAGGCTTCTAAACCTCTTAAAACTCCCCAACTCTGATGCCAGCTTGGACAACATTCTTTTATGCACTCCTTTTTAGTTATCCCCACCTGCCCAGCTCCCTTATTAGATCAAGACATTTTAACTAAATTATCTGCTTCCCTGACTATTCCTAAGCTAAAGCCACACCTCATTGCCACCCTTCTTCCCAACCCAAAGCCTCCTTCACGTCTTCCTCTTGTATCCCTCCACCTTAACCCACAGGTACGGGACACCTCTACTCCCTCCCTGGCAACTGATCACACGCCCTTTACCATCCCATTAAAACCTAATCACCCTTACCCCGCTCAATGCCAATATCCCATCCCACAGCACGCTTTAAAAGGATTAAAGCCTGTTATCACTCACCTGTTACAGCATGGCCTTTTAAAGCCTATAAACTCTCCTTACAATTCCTCCATTTTACCTGTCCAAAAACCTGACAAGTCTTCTAGGTTAGTTCAGGATCTGTGCCTTAGCAACCAAATTGTCTTGTCTAGCCACCCTGTGGTGCCAAACCCATATACTCTGTCCTCAATACCTCCCTCCACAACCCATTATTCTGTCCTAGCAAACCTAGCTGACCCCACAGATCCCAATTCCTTTCGCCACTCCTCTTTCCGTTCCTTAAAAACAGCCCTAGAAGCTGCCCCCATGCTAGCTCTCCCTAACTCATCCCAACCCTTTTCATTACACACAGCCAAAGTACTGGGCTCTGCGGTCAAAATTCTTACACAAGAGCCAGGACCGTGCCCTGTAGCCTTTCTGTCCAAACAACTTGACCTTACTATTTTAGGCTGGCCATCATGTCTCTGTGCAGAGGCTGCCGCCGCCCTAATACTTTTAGAGACTCTAAAAATCACAAACTACGCTCAACTCACTCTCTACAGTTCTCATAACTTCCAAAATCTATTTTCTTTCTCCCACCTGATGCATATACTTTCTGCTCCCTGGCTCCTTCAGCTATACTCACTCTTTGAGTCTCCCACAATTACCACTGTTTCTAGCCTGGACTTCAATCCAGCCTCCCACATTATTCTGGATACCACATCTGACCCCCATGACTGTATCTCTCTGATCCACTTGACATTCACTCCATTTCCCCATATTTCCTTCTTTCTTCTTCCTCATCCTGATCACACTTGGTTTATTGATGGCAGTTCCACCAGGCCTAATCGCCACTCACCAACAAAGGCAGGCTATGCTATAGTATCTTCCACATCTATCATTGAGGCTACCGCTCTGCCCCTCTCCACTACCTCTCAGCAAGCCGAACTCACTGCCTTAACTTGAGCCCTCACTCTTGCAAAAGGACTACGCATCAATATTTATACTGACTCTAAATATGCCTCCCATATCCTGCACCACCATGCTGTTATATGGGCTGAAAGAGGTTTCCTCACTATGCAAGGGTCCTCCATCATTAATTCCTCTTTAATAAAAACTCTTCTCAAGGCCGCTTTACTTCCAAAGGAAGCTGGAGTCATTCATTGCAAGGGCCATCAAAAGGTGTCAGATCTCATCATTCAGGGCAACGCTGATAAGGTAGCTAAAAAAGCAGCTAGTGTTCCAACTTCTGTCCCTCATGGCCAGTTTTTCTCCTTCTTGTCGGTCACTCCCACCTACTCTGCCACTGAAACTTCCACCTATCAATCTCTTCCCACACAAGGCAAATGGTTCTTGGACCAAGGAAAATATCTCCTTCCAGCCTTACAGGCCCATTCTATTCTGTCGTCATTTCATAACCTCTTCCATGTAGGTTACAAGCCGCTAGCCCGTCTCTTAAAACCTCTCATTTCCTTTCCATCATGAAAATCTATCCCCAATCTGCCACTCTTGCCTCCCTCTTGGAGTGGATAGATGATCTTTGCTGACAGGACACACTCCAATACTTTCACCCTGATGAAGTCCTATTCTTTACTTTTATACTCACTCTTATTCTTGTTCTCGTTCTTATGCCACCCACTACCTCTCCTCTCCCCAGCTATCTCCATCACACTATCAATCTCACTCACTGTCTCCTAGCCATTTCTAATCCTTCTTTAACAAATAATTGCTGGCTTTGCATTTCTTTTTCCTCCAAAATCACCAAGGCCCTGACTTACTCACTGCTAAAAACAGGGGACTCCGTATATTTTTAAATAAAGAGTGTAAAATTTTTCTCTAAATCAATCTGGCCTGGTATATGACAACATAATAAAACTCAAGGATAGAGCCCAAAAACTCACCAACCAAGCAAGTAACTATGCTGAACCCCCTTAGGCACTCTCTAATTGGACGTCCTGGGTCCTCCCAATTCTTAGTCCTTTAATACCTGTTTTTCTCCTTCTTTTATTCAGACCTTCTATCTTCTCTTTAGTTTCTCAATTCATACAAAACTGTATCCAGGCCATCACCAATCATTCTATATGACAAATGTTTCTTCTAACAACCCCACAATATCACCCCTTACTACAAAATCTTCCTTCAACTTAATCTCTCCCACTCTAGGTTCCCACGCCGCCCCTAATCCCGCTCAAAGCAGCCCTGAGAAATATCGTCCATTATGTCTCCATACCACCCGCCCCCCAAAATTTTTGCTGCCCCAACACTTCAACACTATTTTATGTTATTTTTCTTATTAATATAAGAAGACAGGAATGTCAGGCCTCTGAGCCCAAGCTAAGCCATCATATCCCCTGTGACCTGCACATATACATCCAGATGGCCTGAAGCAACTGAAGATCCACAAAAGAAGTGAAAATAGCCTTAACTGATGACACTCCACCACTGTGATGTTTCTGCCCCACCTTAACTGATCAATGTATTTTGTTATCTCCCCCACCCTTAAGAAGGTTCTTTGTAATTCTCCCCACCCTTGAGAATGTACTTTGTGAGATCCACCCCCGCCCACAAAACATTGCTCCTAACTCCACCGCCTATCCCAAAATCTGTAAGAACTAATGATAATCTCACCACCCTTTGCTGACTCTCTTTTCGGACTCAGCCCGCCTGCACCCAGGTGAAATAAACAGCCTTGTTGCTCACACAAAGCCTGTTTGGTGGTTTCTTCGCACGGACGCATGAGACACTTAGGACCAACAGGTAGAAAAGGGGTAAAGGCAGGGCGCAACAGCTCATGCCTGTGATCCCAGCACTTCGGGATACCGAGAAGGGCGGATCACTTGAGCCTAGAAGTTCAAGACCAGCCTGAGCAACATGGTGAAAACCCATCTCTACAAAAATTACGAAAATCAGCCAGGTGTGATGGTGCACACATGTGGTCCCAGCTACTTGGGAAGCTGAGGTGGGAGGATCACTTGAGCCTGGGAGGTCAAGGCTGCAGTGAACGTGTCACTGCACTCCACCCTGGGTAACAGAGTAAGACCGTCTCAAAAAAAAAAAAAAAAAAAAAAAGGAATTGTTTTAAAAAACAAGAAGAAAGGGGTAAAAGAAAATCACCTGCTGACGGATGATAACAGACAACTGGAGAAACAAGAAGAGACAAGGAACCAGCATTTGTGGATCCTCACTTTGGGTCTGACCCCATGTTAAGTGTCTTGCTTTTATTACCTTACTTAATCTGCACAACAAGCCTATATGGCGGCTTGGACTACTTTCTTTTTACATATGAAAACTAAAGCTTACAGAGGTGAAGAAATGTAAATTTATACTAGGAAATGATGGAGCTCGGATCTGAAACCAGGATTAAATGGCCTTCAATTTCCTGTTCTTTTCATCATGCTACAGAACTATTATAATACTATCACAAAAAAACAATTTTTGTAGGCTGGGCACCTTGGCTCACACCTGTAATCACAACACTTTGGGAGGGGGAGGTGGATGGATCACTTGAGGTCAGGAATTTGAGACCAGCCTGGCCAACATGGTGAAACCCCAACACTACTAAAAATACAAAAATTAGCCAGGCATGGTGGTGTGCACCTATAGCCCCAGCTACTTGGGAGACTGAGGTAGGAAAATTGCTTGAACCCGGGAGGTGAAGGTTGCAGTGAGCCAAGAGTGTACCACTGCACTCCAGCCTGGGTGATAGAATGAGACTCTGTCTCAAAAAAAAAAGAATTTTTGTCAAGAACTTTTCTTTTTTACAGATATGTGATGGATATTTTACAGATATTATTCTGAGATGAATAAAGGAATGGCCCTAGTATACATCTACTAAACAAAGCTGGAAAATAGAGATAATAAATCTTTATACACCTTCTCCTCTGCCCTTCACCTTTCTTATTTCCTAGTACGCCAAATTCTGACAGTTTTTGTCTTTTAAGTATCATTTTAATCTGTTTACTTCTCTTTCTTGTCTACTTTTAAGCCTTTCTCTTCTTGACTAATGCAGTCACTTCACTGAATCCACCCATCTTCCCTTCACTTTAAAATCTTAATGGTTTCATTTCAATTATATTTTACATACATTTGTTGTTAATTTCAAGGCCATTCATGACTTTATAAAGAAAAATTTTTGTAAATCGAACTTTTTTACAGATATTATCCTGAGACAAATAACACATGTATGACATGCAAGTTTTCTTAGCCACTAACAAGGCTATCGGCCTTGAATAATCAACTTACTCTAAAACTATGATTAATGTGTTCAAGAAAAGAAAGTAGAAAGCTGGATGAAAAAATGAAGAATTTCAAAAAAGAACTGGAATCTATTTTAAAAAACAGCAAATGGACACCCTAGAATTGAAAAATACAGTATCTCATATTAAAAACTCAGGTCACAGAAGAAGATAGGTGCAAATCTTTCTAAAAACCACCACACCAATACTATGTTCTAAATATTTACACCCACCTCAGCCTCCCAAAGTGCTGTGATTACAGGCATGAGCCACCGCGCCCAGCCTTAGTATAGACTTATACTATCCCTGGCACCTAACATGGTACATATATGTCAAGAACACCTCTATAAAAAGAGGATGTTTAGACTTCCATTTTCAGCCAAGATGTAGCAATGGACACCAGATTTACCTTCTAACTTGAAACAACCAAAAAAAGAAAAAACATCTTAAATAGTTTTCAGGACATGGAAAAGGAAAGACAGTGATCCCTGAGAAATCCGAAACAATTTGGACAAGTCCTACAATTTCCCAAACTCCCTGACTTAAAGCTTCCAGGCCACAGAAAGCAGGAGAAACCAGGCAAAGCCTAGGGACTCCTTAAGTTAAAAAGATAGAAGTGAAAGAATAGGAAGACCAGGGCAGCTAGAAGTCACAGAGTGAGTACCAGAGGAGAGTGCTGAACAGAGAACGAACTCCAGAGATCTGCAGATAGTCCTTACTGAATATCAAGGTGAGTAATGAGCAAGTATCAGAGGCAGATAAGATCCTATGTAAGGCAAGGCATGGTGGCTCATGCCTATAATCTCAGCACTTTGGGAGGTTGAGGTGGGAAGATTGCTTGAGCCTAGAAGTTCGAGACCAGCCTGGGCAACATGGTAAGACACTATCTCTACAAGAAATAAAAATAAAAAATAAAAATCCAGCATAGTGCCTCTTTCCACCAGCCAGACTAGAAAATGTTCTAATTCAGAGTACCCAGGAGGGTCTTACTTCACAAGGACACTATTCTGGATCCTCAAGAAGTGAAAAACAGAATTACCATATTTCTAGGTATATACACAAAAGAACTGAAAACAAGTACTCAAACAAACACATGCACATCCATGTTAATAGCAACAACTGCTAGTGGAAACAGCCTAAATGCCCATCAACTGATGAATAAATAAATTGTGAGATATACATATAATGGAATATTATTAACCCATAAAAAATGAAGTACTGATACATGCTACAATGTAGATAAACTTGCAAAAAATTATGCTAAGTGAAAGAAGCTAGACGCAAAAGGTCATATATCATATGATCCATTTATATGAAATATCTAGAATCAATAAATCCATAGAGATAGAACACAGACTGGTGGTTGCCTGGGGCTACAGGGAAGGAGTAATGGGGAGAAATTGCTTGATGGGTAAGGGTGTGATTCTGTTGTGGAGTGAGGAAAATGTTTTGAAACTAGATAGAGGTGGGAGTTGCACAATACTGTGAATATACTAAACATCACTGAATTGCTCACTTTTAAATGGCTATGTTACATGAATTTTACCTTACTAATTATTATTTTCAAAAATAAGAAGGCAGGCCGGGCACGGTGGCTCACGCCTGTAATCCCAGCACTTTGGGAGGCTGAGGCGGGCGAATCACGAGGTCAGGAGTTCGAGACCAGCCTGACCAACATGATGAAACCCCATCTCTACTAAAAAAAAAAAAATACAAAAATTAGCCAGGCATGGTGGTGCATGCCTGTAATCCCAGCTACTCAGGTGGCTGAGGCAGGAGAATCACTTGAACCCAGGAGGCGGAGGTTGCAGTGAGCCAAAATCGAGCCACTTTACTCCAGCCTGGGTGACAGAGTGAGACTCTGTCTAAAAAAATAAAAAATAAAAAAAATAAAAAAATAAGGCAAAAAATAAGGCCGAGTGTGGTGGTGGCTCCTGCCTGTAATCCCAGCACTTTGGGAGAACAGGGCAAGTGGATCACTTGAGGCCAGGAGTTCGAGACCAGCCTGACCAACATGGCATAACCCCGTCTCTACTAAAAATACAAAAATTAGCCAGGCATGGCAGCATATACCTATAGTCCCAGCTACTGAGGAGGCTGAGGCAAAAGTATCACCCGAACCCAGCAGGCGGAAGTTGCAGTGAGCTGAGACTGCACCACTGCACTCCAGCCTGGGAGACAGAGTAAGACTCTGTCTCAAAAAAAAAAAAAAAATGAGAAAAAAATGTAAATTTAAAATCTGATTAAAAACACAAACAGCAAAATGAAAGATGAAGAACTTAGCCATAATGATGATCACAAGAAATGTAAATGGATCAAAATCCCTAATTAAAAGGCAGAGATTGTCAGATTGAATAAAAAAGCAAGACCCACCACTGCCTATAAGAACAAACTTTAAATAAAAGGAACAAATAAGCTAAAAAAGTAAAAGGATGGAAAAAGATATACCATGCTAACATCAATCAAAAGAAATGGAATGACTATGAATATTAGACAAAGTAAATTTCAGGGAAAAATTCAGGTCAATTTTATAATGATAAAGAGGTAAATCACAAAAATCCTGAAAATTTATATACCTAATTATAGAGTGCCAAAATACATACAGCATAACCTGCATGAATAATACAAACCCACAATTATAGTCAATCCATAGAAATGCATTTAAGGAACTGAGAAACTGCCAAAAGTGGAAGTACTATTATTTTATGATCTCACGGTACTGTAGGATAGATTCTGTTCTGCTACATCCTTGTCAACATTTAGTATAGTCTTTTAAAGAGTTTGGGTATGTGTCCCCTCTAAATCTCATGTTGAAATATAATCCCCAGTGTTGGAGGTGGGGCCTGGTGGAAGGTGATTGGATCATGGGGGCAGATACTTCACCGCTTGGTGCTGAGTTCTCTCAAGATCTGGTTTTTTAAAAGTGTGTGGCACCTCTCCCAACCCCCTTGCTCCTGCCCTGCCATATGAGATGCCTGCTCCTTTTCATCTTCCACCATGATTATAAGCTCTCTGAGTCCTCGCCAGAAGCTGAGCAGATGCCAGTGCTATGCTTCTTGTACAGCCTGCAGAACCATGAGCCAATTAAGCCTATTCATTATAAATTATCCAGTCTCAGGTATTTCCTTATAGCAATGCAAGAACAGACTAACATAGTCTTTAATTTCAGTCCTTCTAATAAGTATGTAATGTTATCATTATGGTTTTAATCTGCATTTTTCCTAATGGTTAGTGATGCTGAGCATCTGAAAAATGCTAATTTTTCATTTACATATCTTTTTTGGTGAGGTGTCTGTTCTAAATTTTTGCTCAATGTTTCTTGAATTGTTTATTGTTGAGTTTTGAGAATTCTTTATATATTCTGGATAAAAGTATCTGCTTTGCAAAGATTTCTCCCAGGCAGTAGTTTGTCTTTAAATCCTCCAATAGTTTTCAAAAACAGAGATTTTTAACTTTTATGGAGTCCAATTTGTCTGGTGTTCTTTTAGGGATTGTGCTGCTAACGTTATACCTAGTAATTCTTCCTAAGCCCAGGTCACAAGGACTTTTCTCCTGTGTTTTCTTCTAGAGTTTTATAGGTTTAGGTTTTACATTTTGAGTTAAGCTTTCTATTAATATACGGTTTAATGTACAGATTGAAGGATTTTTAAAAATATATAGGTATTTAATTTTACCAATTACATCTCTTTAAAAGACTGTTCTTTCTTTACTGAATTGCCTTTCTACCTTTGGTGGAAATCAGTTCATAAAGGGGTCTATTTTTTGGCTCTGTTTCTTCTGTTTATGTGTTTGTCTATCTTGATGCGAGTACCACACTACTTTGAGTATTGTAGCTTTATAATTATGTCTTGAAATTAGGTAGTGTTGGTTCTCCAACTTTGTATTCCCTTTTCAGAGTTGTTTTGCTTTTGTAGGTTGTCCTTATTCCATATGAATTTTAGGATCAGTCTGTCAATTTCTACAAAAAAAAAAAAAAAGTCCTGCTGGGAATTTAGTTTGGATTGCACTAAATCTATGGATCAGTTTGGAGAAATTGGCCACTTAAAAGTATTTCCTCGCCAGACGCAATGACTCATGCCTGTAATCCCAACACTTTGGGAGGCTGAGGTGGACAGATCACCTCAGGTCGGGGGTTCGAGACCAGCCTGACCAACATTGAGAAACCCTATCTCAACTAAAAATGCAAAATTAGCCAGGCGTGGTGGTGCATATCTGTAATCCCAGCTACTCGGGAGGCTAAGGCAGGAGAATCGCTTGAACCTGGGAGGCAGAGGTTGTGGTGAGCTGAGATCACGCCAATCCAGTTCAGCCTGGGCAACAAGAGCGAAACTCCGTCTCAAAAAAAAAAAAAAAAGTATTTCCTCTTCTGACACATGAACCAATATTTTCCCCCACTTACTTAAGTCTTTTAAGTTTTTTTCTGAGTGGTATTTTGTAGATGTTAGTGTATGTGTCTTATACATGTTTTTTTCATCTTTCTCTGTAAGTACTTAGCATTTTTATGCTATTTAAAAATTGTATTTTTTCATTTTAATTTTTTATTTTTTGTTGATAGGGTATAGCTTTGCTAAACTCACCTGTTAGTTTCAGGAGTTTCTTTAAAGATTTTATCGAATTTTCTTCATAGACAAACATGTCATCTGCCCATCAAGACAGTATTATTACTATACTTGTTGCTTTTTCTTGCCTTACTGCCCTGGCTAGAATCTCCAGAATAACATTGATTAGTAGTAGTGAGAACATACTCTTGGCTTGTTCTTGATCTTAGAAGAAATGCATTCAGACCTTCATTATTAAGTGTCATGTTAATTGTAGGGTTTTTGTAGATGTCCTTTATCAGCTTGAGGAAGTTTTATTCTATTAGGCTGTGAGAGTGTTAATCAAGTATAGATGCTGGATTTTGTCAAATGCTTTTTCTGCCACTTTAGAGATTGTTGTGTGGTTTTTCTTTTTAGTTTAGAAATATGTTGAGTTACATTCATTGCATTTTTGGATGTTAAACCAACCTTACTTACCTTCCTGGGAAGGACAATGTACTTGGCCATGTGTGTTTTTTCTTTTCATGTTTTTGTTGGATTTGATAGGCTAAACGTCTGTTTAGAAGTTTTATATCTATGTTCATGAGGAACATTTTTCTGTAGACTTTTCTTTTATAATATCTGTCTGGTTTTGGCCTCAGGGTAATGATGGCCTCATAAAGTGAGCTGGGAAGGGTTCTTTTCTCCTGATTTTCTAGAAGAGTTTGTGTAGAATAGGCATTATTTCTTCCTTAAATTTTGTAAGAATACACCAGTAAAGGCATCTGGGACTGGAATTCTCTTTGTTGGAAGTTTTTAAATTACAAATTCAATTTACTTAATTGATATGAGACTTTTCAAGTCATCTATTTTATCTTGGTTAAGCTTTATAGTTTTTGTTTGCAAGGAATTTGTCCACTTTAAGGTGTTGAATTACAGGCATACGGTTTATAGTATTCATTAATCATTCTTCCACTATCTTTAAAACCTCTTAGTCTCATCACCTGTTTCATTCCTGAAACTTAATTTATCTCTTCTTTCTCTTTTCCCCACTCTGGCTAGAGATTTATTAATTTTATTAATCTTCTCAAAGGTTTGATTATTTCTATTGATTTTATGCTTTATATTTCATAGGTTTCAGTCTGACCATTATTTTTTTTTCCCCCTCCTTACTTTGGATTTAATTTGCTCTTGTTTTTCTAATTTCTTAAGGTGAAAACGGAGGTCATGGATTTGAGGCTTTCTAGTGTAGACTTTCAATGGTATAAATTTCCTTCCTTGAACACTGCTTTAGTAGTATGACACAAATTTTGATATTTTGTGTTTTAATCTTCATTTAATTCATTCTGCTTTTAAATTTCCCTTTTGATTTCTTTGACCAATGAGTTATTTAGAAGCACTTTATTTAGCTTTCAAATATTTGGGGATTTTCTAGTGATTTTTCATTTACTGATTTTTAATTTAATTTTATTGTGGTCAGATAACCTACTTTGTATGTTTTGAATCCCTTTAAATTTATTAAGACTTGTTTAATTACTTTGAATAAGAACTATCTCAGTGATCTGTATGTACTTGAAATGAATGTGTATTTGCCTATTGTTGGTTAGAGTGTTTTATAAATGTCAATTAGGTTAAGTTGGCTGATATCTGTAGGGATTTTCTGTCTACTAGTTCTATCAGTTATCAAGACAGTGGTACTAAAATCTCGTTAAGCTGTTCTTGCATTGCTATAAAGAAATACCTGAGACTAGGTAATTTACAATGAAGAGGTTTAATTGGACAGGCTGTACAAGAAGCATGGCACTGGCATCTGTTCAGCTTCTGGGGAGTACTCAGGGAGCTTATAATAATGGTGGAAGATGAAAGGCAGCAGGCATCTCATATGGCAGGGCAGGAGCAAGGGGGTTGGGGGAGGTGCCACACACTTTTAAAAAACCAGATCTTGGGAGAACTCAGCACCAACCTGTGAAGTTATCTGCCCCCATGATCCAATCACCTTCCACCAGGCCCCACCTCCAACACTGGGGATTACATTTCAACATGAGATTTAGAGGGGACACATACCCAAACTCTTTAAAAGACTATACTAAATGTTGACAAGGATGTAGCAGAACTGAATCTATCCTACAGTACCGTGAGATCATAAAATAATAGTACCTCCACTTTTGGCAGTTTCTCAGTTCCTTAAATGCATTTCCATGGATTGTCTCACAACCACAAAAAAAAAAAGAAAGGAAAGGAAGCTAAACATACACATGACATACGACCAAGGCATTCCACTCAGGAATTTTTACTCAAGTCAAAAAAAAAAGTGTATGTCCCCAAAAAGACCTGAACAAGAATATTCACAGCAAGCTTTATTTATACTGACTAAAATGTCCATCAACAGGTAAATAGATAAACCAATGTGGCATATCCATATAATAAACATTATTCAGCAATAAAAGGGAATGAACTACCGATGCAACAACACTGTTGAATCTCAAAATCATAGTAAGTAGAAGACAAAAAGGGGCCGGCCAAGCATGGAGGCTCACACCTGTAATCCCAGCACTTTGGGAGGCTGAGGTGGGTGGACTGCTTGAGCTCAGGAGTTTGAGAGATGAAACCCTGTCTCTACCAAAAATACAAAAATTAGCCAGGCATGGTGATGCGCACCTGTGGCCCAAGCTACTTGGGAGGCCGAGGTGGGAGGATGAGTGGAGCCTGGGAAGTCTAGGAAGGCTGTAGTGAGCCATGATCATGCCACTGAACTCCAGCCACAGTGACAGAATGAGACCCTATCTCAAAAATAAATAAATAGAAAATAAAACAAGACAAAAAAGAATGCATATTGTATGATTTCATTTAGATAAAACTCTAGAAAATGCAAACTAATCTATAGTGCCAGAAAGCAGATCAGCACTTGCACAGGGAAGTTTCTGGAAATGATGAATATGTTCACTATCTTGATGCACATAAGTGTATCAAAACTCATCAAATAATATACTTTAAATATGTGTAGTTTATTGCATGGCACTTATACTTCAATAAAGCTAGTAAAATATAAATAAAAGTTTTGAACATGCCATTACCAAAATACACTGTATTTAAGGCTGTGAAATAAAACATATTTAAAAGAACTGAAATCACACCAAGTATATGCTTTGACAGTAATAAAATTAAACTAGAAATCAGTAACAGAAAAGTTTCCGGTAAATCTCCAAATACTTGGAGGTTAAACAAACTTCTTGATAATCCATGACTCAGACAGAAAATCACAAATACTTTGAACCAAAAGAAAACAAAAATACTATATAAAAATGTGTAGGATATAGTCAAAACAGTGCTTTAGAGGGAAAGAGCATTAAATGCTTATATAAGAAAAAAAGAAAAGACAAATCAATGACTTCTACCTTAAGAAACTAAAAAACAAAAGTAAATTATATCCAAAGCAAGAAGAAATAATAAAAACAAAAAATCAATGGAAGTGAAAACAGAAAAACAACACAGAAAATCAAGAATAAAGCAAGGAGTTTGCTCTCATCACTCCTACTCAGCATTTTATTAGGACTCCTACACTGTGAAAAAGAGAAGGAAAAGAAAAAGTACACAGATTGGGAATAAAACTGTCATTATTTTCTGACAACATAGTTATCTCTGTAGAAAATCCCAAGGAATCTACAAAAAAGTTCCTGGAATTTAATAAGTGAATTTGGCAAGGTTGAAGGACATGATGTTAATATGCAAAAATCAACTGTATTTTATGTACTAGCAGTGAACAATTGAAAATCAAAATTTAAAAAACAACACCATTTACAATAGCACCAAACCCAAAGAAATACTTACGTATAAAGCTAATAAAACATGAGCATAATCTATATGCTACGCAAAAAACTACAAAGCTCTAACAAAAAAAAGTCAAAGACCTAAATACATGGAGACTATGTCATGTTCTTGGTTTAGAGGACTTAATATTGTTAAGATGTCAATTCTCTCCAATTCATCTGTAAATTGAATGTAATTCCAATCAAATACCAGCGTTTCTTATACATATTTGACAAGCTAATTCTAAAATTTATAAAGAAAGGTAAAAAAATTAGAACAGCCAAAACAATCTTGAAAAATAAGAAAAAAATGTAAAGGCTCATCTACCTGATTTCAAGACTTACTATAAAGCTACAGTAGGCTGGGCGCAGTGGCTCACATCTGTAATTCCAGCACTTTGGGAGGCCGAGATGAGAGAATCGCTTGAGCCCAGGAGTTCGAGACCAACCTGGGCAACACAGCAAGACCCTGTCTCCTTTTTAATTAAAAAAGAAAAAAAAGCTACAGTAAACTAGACATTGTGATATTTAATCAAGATAGACATATAGATCAACAGAACAGAATAGAGTATGGAAAGAGACCTACACAGGTATTGTTGACTGATTTTTGACAATGTACAATGGCAACTCAAGGGAAAAAGGACAGTCTTTTCAACAAATGGTACTGGAAAACCTAGAAAGTGATATGCAAAAAAAAAAAAAAAATTTGACCCATACCTCACACTCATATAAAAACCTGAGTCAAAATGGGTCACACACCTAAAAGTAAAGAGATCACAGGAGAAAATTTTCATGACCTTGGTTTAGGCAAATTCTTAGATACAGCACAAAAGTACAATCTATTTTATTTTAAAGTAATGAATTCATCAAAAGCAAAAACTTTTGTTCTGCCAAAGACATTGTTGGAGAATGAAAAGACAGCTACAGACTGCAAATATATATTAGCACATATCTGCCAGGGGACTTATTTTCAGAATTACATGAAGAACTCTCAAAACTCAACAAGAAATAACAATTTTTAAATAGGCAAAATATTTCAATGAGCACTTTAACAAAGAGGTACAAATGGCAAATAAGCACATGAAAAGGTGCTCAATATCATTACTCATGAGGGTAATGCAAATTAAAACCACAATGAGATGCTACTATATATCTCTTAGAATGACTATAATTTCTATAACTAACCATATCAAGTCCTGCAAGGATGCTAAGCAATTGGATCTCTCATGCATTGCTGGCTAGAATGCAAAATGGTTCACCCACTTTGGAAAACAGTTTGGAGATTTTTTATAAAATTAAACATTCACTTACCATATAACCCGGCAATCCCCTTCCTAAAAATGAAAACTTGTGTTCACACAAAAACATGCATGTGAATGTCTATGGCAAGCTTTATTCAAAAACTGGAAACAACTCAGTGTCTTCAACTGATAAATGGATACACTGTGATACATCCAAACAATGGAATACTACTCAATAAAAAAGAATAAACTACTAATACATAAAAGAAAATAGATGAATCTCAAATGCACTAAGCTACATGAAAGAAGCCAGACTCAAAAAGTTATATACACTATTTTATTCCATTTATATAACATTCTAGAAAAAACAATATTGTAGGGATAGACAACAGATCACTGGTTGCCAGGGTTTAAGAGCTGACGAGGGTTCAACTGCAGAGGGACAGCACAAGTAAGTTTTTATGGAAAACTGTTATGTATCTTGATTCTGGTGGTGGTTACAAAACTCTATGCATTTATCAAAAATCACAGAACTGTATACAAAAATTTTACTGTATATTAAAAAACAATTTTCAAAAATAGGCAAAGGTAGTTAAGAAAAAAGGCAATTTGGAAGGTCTAAAAAATAATCAAAATAACAGAACATGCTGGGCGCAGTGGCTCACGCCTGTAATCTCAGCACTTTGGGAGGCCGAGGCAGGCAGATCACCAGAGGTCAGGAGCTCGAGATCAGCCTGGCCAAAATGGTGAAACCCCGTCTCTACTAAAAATATAAAAATTAGCCGGGCACGGTGGCTCATGCCTGAATCTCAGCACTTTGGGAGGCCGAAGCGGGCAGATCACTTGAGGTCAGGAGTTCAAGACCAGCCTGGCAAACATGGTGAAACCCCGTCTCTACTGAAAATACAAAAATTAGCTAGGCATGGGGTCAGGAGCCTGTAATTCCAGCTACTCCGGAGGCTGAGGCAGGAGAATCACTTGAACCGGGGAGGCGTAGGTTGTGATGAGCTGAGACCACACCATTGCACTCCAACCTGGGTAATAAAAGTGAAACTCTGTCTCAAAAAAAAAAAAAAAAAAAAAAAAAATTAGCTGGGTGTGGCTGCAGGCACCTGTAATCCCAGCTACTCAGGAGGCTGAGGCAGGAGAATTGCTTGAACCTGGGAGGAGGAGGTTGCTGTGAGTAGAGATCGTGCCATTGCACTCCAGCCTGGATGACAAGAGTAAAACTCCGTCTCAATAATAATAATAATAATAATAATAATAATAATAATAATAATAATAATAGAACAGAATAAAAACAAGGTCTTGGGAATAATATCAGGTTATAAAAAGAGGGCTAAGTTGGGGATAGATTTTTTTTTTTTTTTTTGAGACGGAACCTCCAGCTCCCTGGTTCAAGCGATTCTTCTGCCTCAGCCTCCCGAGTAGCTGGGATTACAGGCACGTGCCACCATGCCCAGCTAATTTTTATATTTTTAGTAGAGATGGGGTTTCACCATGTTGGCCAGGATGGTCTCGATCTCCTGACCTCCTGAGGGGATGGATTTTAAAGGCAAGACAGAACTGCAGTTTTCCAAATCAGTGAATAATGTGAAGAAAGTAAAAACACTGAGCTACATATCAAGTATGCCTTTGGTCCTGATTTGTCTTAGAGTCTGAGACCATTCTAACCATATAAGAGGATTTCACATCACAAGAAAGAAAACAGAAGTTCACAGGCTGGCAATTTTTTATACTCATGCCTCTCGATCGAGGGTTCTTAACATACAGTACTTAGAATTCTGGGAATCTGTGAAAGTAAGTGAAATGAAAAAATATCTTTTTAACCACTAACTGAAATGTATTACATTTCCTTAGGTTGTGAATGTATGCAACTAACTGCAATAGACTAAACAGGACCTGCACCTTCATCACTTAAAGAAATCACAGATTCTTCCTATCATATCATTATTATCACGGATTTGTTGCTATCTTATTTTGTATGCATTAATAAACATATTTATAAATCACATTGAAGTTTTCTAGTATTTTGATAACTGTATTTTATATAATTGGTTTCCTTTGTAATCCATGTATTTTACCTTATACATTTAGAATACATTAAATATTTTTAAATATATATAAAGCATCTAAGAAAGCATTCATAGGCTTCCCTAAACCATCAAAAGGATTTATGGCAAATAAAACGTTAAAAATCCCTGCTCTAGAGGGGAACATCACACACTGGGGCCTGTCGGGGGTTGGAGGCTAGGGGAGGGATAGTATTAGGAGAAATGCCTAACGTAGATGACGGGCTGATGCGTGCAGCAAACCACCATGGCACGTGTATACCTATGTAACAAACCTGCACATTCTGCACGTGTACCCCAGAACTTAAAGTATAATTAAAAAAAAAAAAAAGGAAAAAAAATCCAAATTATTTTGCCCCCATCTTACAAAGCACCTCTTTCTCCAGGGCCTGTAATATCCTTCACACATGCATGAAGTGTCACTCTTACCATGGTTATGTAACAGTTTACACCCAAGGACAGATATGTATGGCTTTTTTAAAAAGCAAGTCATGTTTGTTTATGCTCCCTGGATAGTAGTCCATATAAAATTAAATGCATCAAATAAATATTCCATCTAGTCATATAAAATACAAAGAGAGAACTTAAGACTCAACACTACAATGCTAAATGAAATGTACTTTCAGAAACTACAGATTAAACTAGCTTAAAAAGTCAATCTTATATCTCACATAAGAAGGAATTTAATGAAGGCATTTCAAAAAGGATCTCAAGTTGATAAGAATGCAAAGTTTAACTCATTTACCTTTGTTTTCTAAATACACCGTACACACTGCAACATCTTGTTACTCATTTAAAGGTTTAAAAAAAGGGTATCAAAACAAAACCAACACAAACAAGCCAGATCTCAAAGATATCTACAGTATTAAAACTCTTAGGATTTTTTGGGTTACATGATGGCAATTACCAACCAAGTGAGACATAGCAGGCATTGAAACAATGGAAATGCCCACATAGCAGAAGGGAGTGAGGGGATCCAAACTACAAGAGCCACAAAATCAACTGTGGATCCAGAGACGAAAAAATGTTCTGTAGTGCAAAGGTAATCTGGTGAGAATGATGAAAAAAAAAGAACCATTTTTAGAAAAAAGGAATATTAGAAATATTGAAGTAAATATCACAAGTCATTCTATTACAAAAGCATTAACTCCTTCCTATCAATAGAATGTACCAGTTTAAAAATTTTTGGTAGGAATATGTCTTCTATTTTATAACAGAAATCAAGGGACAAAGAGAATTTGATCATCCATACTTCCTACTCTTATTGGTTGTCAAAATGTAGCCACATAAAACTGTTCATTCATTTTCAACTTAACAAAATATCATTTCTGGCTGGGTGCAGTGGCTCACGCCTGTAATCCCAGCACTTAGAGAGGCCAAGGAGGGCAGACTGCTCGAGCCCAGAAGTTTGAAACCACCCTGGGCATAGAAACCCTGTCTCGGCCGGGCGCGGTGGCTCACACCTGTAATTCCAGCACTTTGGGAGGCCGAGGCGGGTGCATCACGAGGTCAGGAGATTGAGACCATCCTGGCTAACACAGTGAAACCCTGTCTCTACTAAAAATACAAAAACTTAGCCAGGCGTGGTGGTGGGCGCCTGTAGTCCCAGCTACTCGGGAGGCTGAGACAGGAGAATGGCGTGAACCCGGGAGATGGAGCTTACAGTGAGCAGAGATCATGCCACTACACTCCAGCCTGGGCAACAGAGTGAGACTCCATCTCAAAAAAAAAAAGAAACAGTTGATCACTCGGCAGAAACTCTACAAGCCAGAAGAGAGTGGGAGCCAGTATTCAACATTCTTAAAGAAAAGAATTTTCAACCCAGAATTTCATATCCAGCCAAACTAAGTTTCATAAGTGAAGGAGAAATAAAATACTTTACAGACAAGCAAATGCTGAGAGATTTTGTCACCACCAGGCCTGCCCTAAAAGAGCTCCTGAAGGAAGCACTAAACATGGAAAGGAACAACTGGTACCAGCCACTGCAAAAAAATGCCAAATTGTAAAAACCATCAAAGCTAGGAAGAAACTGCATCAACTAATGAGCAAAATAACCAGCTAACATCATAATGACAGGATCAAATTCACACATAACAATACTAACCTTAAATGCAAATGGGCTAAATGCTCCAATTAAAAGGCACAGACTGGCAAATTAGATGAAGAGTCAAGACCCATCAGTGTGCTGTATTCAGGAAACCCATCTCACGTGCAGACACACATAGGCTCAAAATAAAGGGATGGAGGAAGATCTACCAAGCAAATGGAAAACAAAGAAAAGTCAGGGGTTGCAATACTAGCCTCGGATAAAACAGGCTTTAAAGCAATAAAGATCAAAAGAGACAAAGAAGGCCATTACATAATGGTAAAGGGATCAATTCAACAAGAACTATCCTAAATATATATGCACCCAATACAGGAGCACCCAGACTCATAAAGCAAGTCCTGAGTGACCTACAAAGAGATTTAGACTCCCACACAATAATGGGAGACTTTAACACTCCACTGTCAACATTAGACAGATCAACAAGACAGAAAGTTAACAACGATATCCAGGAATTGAACTCAGCTGTGCACCAAGTGGACCTAATAGACATCTACAGAACTCTCCACCCCAAATCAACAGAATATACATTCTTTTCAGCACCACACCACACCTATTCCAAAACTGACCACATAGTAGGAAGTAAAGCACTCCTCAGCAAATGTAAAAGAACAGAAATGATAACAAACTGTCTCTCAGACCACAGTGCAATCAAACTAGAACTCAGGATTAAGAAACTCACTCAAAACTGCTCAACTACATGGAAACTGAACAACCTGCTCCTGAATGACTACTGGGTACATAACGAAATGAAGGCAGAAATAAAGATGTTCTTTGAAACCAACGAGAACAAAGACACAACATACCAGAATCTCTGGGACACATTCAAAGCAGTGTGTAGAGGGAAATTTATAGCACTAAATACCCACAAGAGAAAGCAGGAAAGATCTAAAATTGACAACCTAACATCACAATTAAAAGAACTACAGAAGCAAGAGCAAACACATTCAAAAGCTAGCAGAAGGCAAGAAATAACTAAGATCAGAGCAGAACTGAAGGAAACAGAGACACAAAAAACCCTTCAAAAAAATCAATGAATCCAGGAGCTGGTTTTTTGAAAAGATCAACAAAATTGATAGACCGCTAGCAAGACTAATAAAGAAGAAAAGAGAGAAGAATCAAATAGATGCAATAAACAATGATAAAGGGGATATCACCACTGATCCCATGGAAATACAAACTACCATCAGAGAATGCTATAAACACCTCTATGAAAACAAACTACAAAATCTAGAAGAAATGGATAAATTCCTCGACACATACACTCTCCCAAGACTAAACCAGGAAGAAGTTGAATCTCTGAATAGACCAATAACAGGATCTGAAATTGAGGCAATAATTAATAGCTTACCAACCAAAAAAAGGCCAGGACCAGATGGATTCACAGCTGAATTCTACCAGAGGTACAAGGAGGAGCTGGTACCATTCCTTCTGAAACCATTCCAATCAAAAGAAAAAGAAGGAATCCTCCCTAACTCATTTTATAAGGCCAGCATCATCCTGATACCAAAGCATGGCAGAGACACAACAAAAAAAGAGAATTTTAGACCAATATCCTTGATGAACATTGATGCAAAAATCCTCAATAAAATACTGGCAAACCGAATCCAGCAACACATCAAAAAGCTTATCCACCATGATCAAGTGGGCTTCATCCCTGGGATGCAAGGCTGGTTCAACATACAAAAATCAATAAACATAATCCAGCACATAAACAGAACCAAAGACAAAAACCACATGATTATCTCAATAGATGCAGAAAAGGCCTTTGACAAAATTCAACAACCCTTCATGCTAAAAACTCTCAATAAATTAGGTATTGATGGGACGTATCTCAAAATAATAAGAGCTATCTATGACAAACCCGCAGCCAATATCATACTGAATGGACAAAAACTGGAAGCATTCCCTTTGAAAACTGGCACAAGACAGGGATGCCCTCTCTCACCACTCCTATTCCACAGTGTTGGAAGTTCTGGCCAGGGCAATCAGGCAGGAGAAGGAAATAAAGGGCATTCAATTAGGAAAAGAGGAAGTCAAATTGTCCCTGTTTGCAGATGACATGATTGTATATCTAGAAAACCCCATTGTCTCAGCCCAAAATCTCCTTCAGCTGATAAGCAACTTCAGCAAAGTCTCAGGATACAAAATCAAGGTGCAAAAATCACAAGCATTCTTATACACCAATAACAGACAAACAGAGAGCCAAATCATGAGTGAACTCCCATTCACAATTGCTTCAAAGAGAATAAAATAACTAGGAATCCAACTTACAAGGGATGTGAAGGACCTCTTCAAGGAGAACTACAAACCACTGCTCAATGAAATAAAAGAGGATACAAACAAATGGAAGAACATTCCATGCTCATGGATAGCAAGAATCAATAATCGTGAAAATGGCCATACTGCCCAAGGTAATTTATAGATTCAATGCCATCCCCATCAAGCTACCAATGACTTTCTTCACAGAATGGAAAAAACTACTTTAAAGTTCATATGGAACCAAAAAAAGAGCCCGCATCGCCAAGCAATCCTAAGCCAAAAGAACAAAGCTGGAGGCATCATGCTACCTGACTTCAAACTATACTACAAGGCTACAGTAACCAAAACAGCATGGTACTGGTACCAAAACAGAGATATAGACCAATGGAACAGAACAGAGCCCTCAGAAATAATGCCACATATCTACAACTATCTGATCTTTGACAAACCTGACAAAAACAAGAAATGGGGAAAGGATTCCCTATTTAATAAATGGTACTAGGAAAACTGGCTAGCCATATGTAGAAAGCTGAAACTGGATCCCTTCCTTACACCTTATACAAAAATTAATTCAAGATGGATTAGCGACTTATGTTAAACCTAAAACCATAAAAATCCTAGAACAAAACCTAGGCAATACCATTCAGGACATAGGCAGGGGCAAGGATTTCACGTCTAAAACACCAAAAGCAATGGCAACAAAAGCCAAAATTGACAAACGGGATCTAATTAAACTAAAGAGCTTCTGCACAGCAAAAGAAACCACCATCAGAGTGAACAGGCAACCTACAGAATGGGAGAAAATTTTCGCAACCTACTCATCTGACAAAGGGCTAATATACAGAATCTACAATGAACTTCAACAAATTTACAAGAACAAACAACCCCATCAAAAAGTGGGCAAAGGATATGAACAGACACTTCTCAAAAGAAGACATTTATGCAGCCAAAAAACACATGAAAAAATGCTCATCATCACTGGCCATCAGAGAAATGCAAATCAAAACCACAATGAGATACCATCTCACAGCAGTTAGAATGGCGATCATTAAAAAGTCAGGAAACAACAGGTGCTGGAGAGGATGTGGAGAAATAGGAACACTTTTACACTGTTGGTGGGACTGTAAACCAGTTCAACCATTGTGGAAGACAGTGTGGCGATTCCTCAGGGATCTAGAACTAGATATACCATTTGACCCAGCCATCCCATTACTGGGTATATACCCAAAGGATTAGAAATCATGCTACTATAAAGACACATGCCCACGTATGTTTATCGTGGCACTATTCACAATAGCAAAGACTTGGAACCAACCCAAATGTCCAACAATGGTAGACTGGATTAAGAAAATGTGGCACATATACACCATGGAATACTATGCAGCTATAAAAAAGGATGAGTTCATGTCCTTTGTAGGGACATGGTTGAAGCTGGAAACCATCATTCTCAGCAAACTATCGCAAGGACAAAAAACCAAACACCGCATGTTCTCACTCATAGGTGGGAATTCAACAATGAGAACACATGGACACAGGAAGGGGAACATCACACACCGGGGCCTGTTGTGGGGTGGGGGGAGGGGGGAGGGATAGCATTAGGAGATATACCTAATGCTAAATGACGAGTTAATGGGTGCAGCACACCAACATGGCACATGTATACATATGTAACAAACCTGCACGTTGTGCACATGTACCCTAAAACTTAAAGTATAATAATAATAATAATAAAAAGAAACCCTGTCTCTATTTTTTTAAATGTTTTTTAAAAAATAAAAAAATTTATTAAAAAAAATTTTTTTAAAGTATCATTTTTATACATATAAATACAATTTTTAAAAATTTTAACAAAAATATAATACATTCAATCTATAATAATTTGTCATATCTCTACTAACATCTTAAAATTTTATTTGTTTGTTGAGACAGAGTTTCACTATTGTTGCCCAGGCTGGAGTGCAATGGCGCGATCTCAGCTCACTGCAACCTTCGCCTCCCAGGTTCAAGCAATTCTCCTGCCTCAGCCTCCTGACTAACTGGGATTACAGGCGCTCGCCACCACGCCTGGCTAATATTTTGTATTTTTAGTAGAGACAGGGTTTTACCATGTTCGCCAGACTGGTCTTGAACTTCTGACCTCAAGTGATCCGCCCGCCTTGGCCTCCCAAAGTGTTAAAATTGCAGGCATGAGCCATTGTGCCTGGCCAGAATTTTTTATTATAAGCAGTCAAAATAATGAGTCTTTAAAATTATTTTTTCTGATTACAGAATCACTTTGTGCTCACTACAGGAAACTTGTAAAATATAAAAAGAAGAAAAGAATGTCCCATAATCTTACCAATTAGAAACAACCATTGTAACCATTTTATTTCTTGTATGGGTACTATCTTAGAGTTAGTAAGAATACTATTAATTAATACTTATTAACCACTTCCTTTGAGCTATTCAAGTTTTCCAAACATTTTCATTTTACCTTTACAATAATCCTATTCAAGTAGTACGTGAACATTATACAGTTGTGTCAAGTAGGGTTTAAAGAGGTTAGGAAATGTGCCTAAGGTCACAGAGAAAAGTGGTAGAGCTGAAGCCAGCATCCTTGATCACTATACCACACCACCATCAATGTACAGATAGAGACAATGCCATACACTACTCCTTGCTCCTAAAATTATAAATATAATTTTTAGATGGCTATTTAATAACAGCACTTGGATACATAGTAACTTTACTGACTCACTCCTCTCCTGGATCAGATTATTTTCATATTGTATTCAGGATAGTGTGATTCATTCAATACAAAAAATAAAAACTAGATAAATGCAAGACTTGCTTGTCCACTTCTAAATTTAAATTAAAAAATATAATTCAACTTACTCTTTTACTGAGGCAAATAACTGGCCACATACTGCAACCTAATGTGCAGCAGCAACAAAGGCAGCCACAAAGTAGCCAACGTACATTAACAGGAAGGTTCTTCTTAAGACAACTGTTAACTCTGTTGATGCTGGCTTTAAATTCTTCAGGAGCTACCTAAAGAAAAATTTTAAGAAATAATAACAATACAATATTAATGTCAAAAAACATGACTCATGAGCATACTTTTTTCTAATTTTCTCCGAAAAAAACTTTCATTTTGAGGCATACAAGTAGTACATAAATGAGCCACTCACTTTTCCAGTCAATGAAGAAGGGAATTCTGATTCAAATTTGTTGCTCAGTCCAAATCTATTTAAAAAAATAAGAAGAATATGTTATTACATGTTATTGTTGTCAAACATGTAGACCATTTAATTTAAAGGTCAAGTCAATAGAAAGAATTTTCACATATGGAGGAAGTTTGAGACATAAAATGGAAGTTTGAGATAAAATAACTGTAACAAGCAATTTATGAAATGTAACAAGCAATTATTTTAGCAGTTAAATGGAAACTTTTGCATAATGATAAGGGGCTGAACGTTAATTAACTAGCAGTATGTAAACAAAAATATAAATGGTTCATTTAATTTGAGCTACCAACTTTATATCTTAAAAAGTAACTACAAAGCATATTATTTTAATGGGTGGGATAGCAATTTTTTCCAGCTTTTAACGTTATTGGTGGAAACAAACAATAGCTGTGAATTTTAGCAGGTGTCCTACACAAGCAATAAGATGAGGAGAAGGAAAAATGCAGGAAAAACAGTGAGGAGGGGAAGAATAAGGAAAAAGGGAGAGAAAAAATTAAAAAGTAGGAATGGACAAAGTGCTACCAAGAACTGTCTTAGGTTCAACACCTATTTGTCAGTGCATTAGATGGTATGAAAGAAAATGTAGACGTGTACTATACCTAGATCTATTCCTATTACCTAAAAGACCTTTTCTTGAATCATGGTTAAAATATTCCATGGCTTTAGAACTGATAAAAGATTTAAACTATTTTCAAAGAATGGTAAATATAACAAGAAGATAAAAGACATAATAAAAACAACCTATTTTGCTTTTATCTATTACAAGTCTACCAGTACTTGGAGAACAGAGAATCCATTCAAATCACAACTACTGAGTACATTCCATGCAACACTTCAGTACAGGCTTTCATGGCTTTTACAGCTTCCTTTGTTTCCTTAAGAAATCACACACGAGACCACTTTTACTTTTATATAATTTTAGATAATTTTGAAAGTTCATGTAATACACTGTAAAGTTTTGAAGGGGGGACTCCAACTTTACACCTAAATCTAAATGGAATCTTGAAACAGGCTTGTTTTACTCATATTCCACATACATCCATTTCACTATCTCTACATTCCTCCAGTCTATAGTCATAACTCAGTGCAAACCATTCCAATCTGTTATCCTGTTTTCAAGTTTATCTTTCCTGATAGACCTTTTCCATTCCAAACTCCTTCAACATTCTCCTCTGAAACTCTCAATCTGTTGATCTGCAGCTATCAGGATACCTCCTTATATCTTATCTTAAAAAACAAAACAAACCTTAAATACATACAGTTATGTGCCATATAACAATGTTTCAGTCAGGACATACTAGAAGGTGGTCCCACAAGATTTTAATACTGTATTTTTACTGTACCTTTTCTATGTTTAGATACACAAAAACTTACCACTGTGTTATAACTGCCCACAATACACAGTACAGTAACATACTGTACAGGTTTGTAGCCTAAGGGCTATGGGCTATACCATATAGCCTAGATGTGTAGTAGGTTACACCATTTAAGTTTGTATACACGCACTCTGTGATGTCTGCACAATGATGAAATTGCCTACTGACCCATTTATCAGAATAGTCCCCATAGTTAAGCACCACATACTTGTATATATCTTCACTTTAACCACAAACCCTGTTGAAATGCCACTCTTTCCTTAGAAATTCTCAACTACAGTTCACTCCTGACCTTATCTATTCTAAAGAACTTTACCTCCTGCACCTCCATCTAATTCAGCAACCTACTCACTGTGATATATTCTGCATATTGTCATCACTTGGGACTGTATCATCTCTGAAATTCTGAACTGTAAAATTTTTCTCTTACCACTGCCACCAATCATTTCATTTCTCCCATCCTTACTAAATTTGTTTTTTGGCCTCTGGTTGTAATTTATTGCTTCCCACCCCTCCATAGCTCCCTATGACTCCATTTCCTTCCTTATTTGCCAGAACTACATAGTCAATCATTTTGAACATACTCCAACAAACACCTTTAATCATCTCTACAGTGTCCCTTGCCAACCCAGGTTCAATTAAATTGTTTACTTTCTTCACACTGCCTGGAGCTACTGGAGAAAAATCACATTTATAAATGTATCACCATTAATAAATATATATATGACATACATATCTTATTTCTAACCTCATGAGTATTATTATAACAATCTTTATTCATCCCCAGTAAGTTCCCTTTTCCATGCTCCGTAGTTGTTGTGCCTGTCTTTAGGTACTCCACTTTATCCTCACAACTAACATTTTTTTGCAAATAACCACAGTTGTCAACTCTGAGAGAAAAAAATGTCATGGAATATAAACTGCTTTACCTTCCCTCCCTTTTATTTTTGGATTTACTTATATATCTTCAGTATTTTTACCATCTCTCAATGAAGGAAAGCTTCCAAAAACTAACCATTTACTTCTGGGTGCCTCTCCTCCAGTCTCCTCTGCAATTCACTGTATTTCTACCTCGCTTCAGGCTCCTTAAACATAGCCTACAAACCCGAATTAGTCTATCCACCTGAGGATGTGAATCCTTATTTCTTCTTCTCTCTCAATGTCTGATGGCATCTATTTCTTTCCTTCCTCAACTAATGTTTTGAAAGACTCCTTTACATTAACTATCTTTACGTTACCTCCCATTCATTATTCAAACTACCACAATCCAGGCTTTCCTACACACTTCTTCACTAATAAGACTGTTCTCATCAGAGTAGTTGAAAACAACTTTTTTCAGCAAGTCTTCTTTCATATAGCATGCTTTCTCCTGGCAAAGAGCTTGAATGTCAGAATTTCTTATTTGGCACAGGCCACAGCAAATATCTCCTTTGCTCTGTTTTTCATCCCTGCCAAAACCTTCTTTTTTTTTAATCCCAATCTAGACCAACCAAAACAATAGTAGCAGGTAGAATTTTAGCAAGACCATCTTATTTTATTAAATGGATAAGAAAAGTCACACTTCTTGTTTGATAATATAACTGTAAAATATCACCTCTAATGATTTATTTTTGACATAAACCACTTAATTTTGACAATACCTTAGTTCTGGCTTCTTTTTTAAGTTCAGCAGGTGGCAGAGATTGTTAGAATGAAAATGGCATATATATTTTGTTTTCAATTGACAGCATTATAAATGTACCTACAAGTTTACATAAAAGTTTTCATATATGGTAAAAATAATTTCCTTTATTCTAAGACAAAGTACAATTGGCTCAGCACAGTATTAGAAAGGCCAAGTTTCATCCCATAAAATAATAATTTGATGTACTTGAAAGAAGAGCAATGATTCCTGCATTGAGTAGGAAGCTGAACCCCCTTCAGACTCTAATAACCAAATGTTCTACTAATCCAAAAAGCTAGATGTAGCACTTGGATAATTTTTAAAAATATGATTTAAAGTAGGTGGCATCTTAATTCAGTTATCTACAAGACTAATTAAATTTAAAAAAATATTTTACGTTGGCAAGAAGGTCAAGATGGAAAAATATCACACACTGTCAATGGAACTATAAATTGTTATAACCATTTCAGACTAATTTGGCATTGAAAATATTTATACCTTTGTCATACTGTTTTCTCTTTAGAAATATAATATTACCTAAAAAATAACTTGAAATGTGGATTAAATTTATGCATAAACAAGTTCATTGAATCTTTATTCACAAATATAAATATGTATCTATTTATAACATTTTAGGAATGGTCAAGAAAATTATCTTATCTCAATATAACAGAATATTAAACAACCATTAAAAATGAAATTTGCAAACTAAAAACATGGAAATACCATTGAACATAAACTTATTTCCCTTCCCTCCCTTTCATTTTTAGATTTATTTACGTATCTTCACTATTTTTACCATCTTTCTCAATGGAGGAAAATGTTGAAGAAGAAAATTCAATATACCATGATATTAACTGAAAAGAACAAAAATCTTGCAAGTTGATAGAATTTTCAGGAGTGCCATCTGGTAGTATGTAAAACGGGTCTTAAAAAATATTCCTACCCTGGCTGGGTGTGGTGGCTCACACTTGTGACCCCAGCACTCTGGGAGGCCGAGGCAGGTGGATCACCTGAGGTCAGGAGTTCGAGACCAACCTGGCCAACATGGTGAAACCCCGTCACTACTAAAAATGCAAAAATAGCTGGATGTGGCAGTGGGCACCTGCAATCTCAGCTACTCAGGAGGCTGAGGTAGGAGAATTGCTGGAACCCGGAGGCAGAGGTTGCAGTGAGCCGAGATTGCATCACTGCACTCCAGCCCGGGCCGACAACAGTGAGACTCAGTCTCAAAAAAAAAAAAAAAAAAAAAATTCCTACCCTTTGACCCAGTAATTCTACTTCCAGAAATGTATCAAGAGAAAATAGCTGCAGTGGCACAGATATGTTAATGAATAATCAAGTATTCTGTAGTGTTATTTTAGGGAGGAGGTATTAAAGACATTTTGTGTCATTTGTTGTTTTTTTAAATAAGAGCTATTTTTCAGTAATGTATAGTTACTGCTAACTAAATAATTGACGAGTATTTTATTTTGTTTTTTTGAGACAGAGTCTCGCTTTGTTGCTCAGGCTGGAGTGCAGTGGCGTGATCTCATCTCACTGTAACCTCTGCCTCCCGGGTTCAAGCAATTCTCATGCCTCAGCTTCCCAAGTACCTGGGATTACAGGCGCTCGCCACCATGCTGGGCTAATTTTTGTATTTTTAGTAGAGACGGGATTTCACCACGTTGGCCAGGCTGGTCGCGAACACCTGACAAGTGATCCGCCCACCTTGGCCTCCCAAAGTATTGGGATTACAGGCGTGAGCCACTACACCTGGCAGACAAATATTTTATAATGTACAATACCACCCTAATTTTGTTTTCTTATTTGAATATTTTATTTGGTATTAACTAGGTATTTTAAGATAAGTAAAGGAAATTTAGGTTCACTAATCAATAGTTTTCTTGAATGCATTTCAATGTTTTCCATAGTTCAAGTCCATCTAATCCTCTGTCCTTCTTACTTCAGTTTTAACTTCTTCTGTGTTCCTTGTATCTCCTCATATTAACAATGTCTCTTGGCATTCACTACTGAACTATCATTTTAAATTAAGACATGTTTTGAACTCATAATGAATTTTGCTTTTTAAATGCAGAAATGCAAGAATCCACTGCTTCAACTTGTTTTGCCCTTAATCAAAAATGTATGTTCAATGTTTCTTTTCTTCTGAGTTACAGTGATATTTTTAACAGTTAAATTTTTAAAACAGAAATATCTTATAATTAAATTAATTATAATACAACAATCTGAAAAGATGCTACACAGCTCAAAACCATGTATACTAGAGAGAGTAGTCTGTTACTCCGCATGCCTAACTAGGAACTCCCTATACTTTGGCTAATTAGATCACAAGTGGGCATCTGTTTTAAGAACAGCTAATCCCTGGGCTGGGTAGCAGCACATGGAATGGCAAGGCCAAACAGTCCTGCCTAACTTAGATAACATTAACTAACTCAATCAGCTCTCTCTTGAGGTATCTGAACATAAGACAAAGAGATGGTAACATGCAGAGCTGACAGAGAGAGGGCTTAAACTGAAGTCAAGATGTAGTAAAGCCATCGATAATTAGAAGTCAAAATAAACTGAAGCCAATAGTAAGCAAAAACTGAGATCAGCAGACAAGTAATGATGGGCCAGATCAGGAGGGTCTTGTAGAACATTAGAAGGACTCTGAAGGAGATGGGGAACCTTTGAGGGGCCTGATACAGAGAAAAGACTTGAACTGACTTATGTTTTAAAAGGATCACTATAGCAGATGTACCAAAATGATTGTATAAGAGGAGAGGCAAAGGTGGAAAGGTGGAGATGGGGAAGAAAAAAATATATATATATTTTTTATAATTTAGATGGATTCTTGCTATGTTGCCCAGGGTAGTCTCAAACTCCTGGGCTCAAGTGATCTTTCTGCCTCAGCCTCCCGTGTAGCTGGGATTATAGGTACATGCCACCATGCCTGACTTAAGAAATACATTAAGCGTAAGGCAGAAGGGAGACTGGCAATTCACTCCAGCCGTGTAGGTGGCAAAATAGGGCCAAATTTTGAAGACAGAGCCAAGATGTCAAGACAGAATGGATGCAGTGAAAGAGAAAGAGGAAAATCAAGAATACATCAAAAAGTTTTTGATCTAAACAAACAGGGTCCTCGATTTGCCATCAACTGAGAATGGAAGACTGCTGTTGAAGCTGATTTGGGGTGTAGATTATGAATTCCGTTTTGGATATTCTGGATTCTGAGACATTCAACCTGTACAAATCTATAGATACAGAGAATTTTTATGTTCCTACAGATATGACAAGACCTATGAGCATATGAACTAGAAATTTCAAACTGAACACACTGGTTATGCAGATGGCACATGAAGAGAGTGCTTATTTCCTAATGTTGAACTTTGAGCTCAATGAACTCAAATTTTTAGCTAGTTTTGGAGATAAAGTCATAACTATGGAAAAAAATTAACAGGCTTTGATGCATATAAATCATGCTTTAAGTTTATCTGGTTGATTCACCATATGTCTGAATATCAATGTAGCTCAAGGAGGATGGGATCTAACTGAAAGTATACTCTATTTATACAAAAGATACAGAAATCCTGGAGTTGGAGACGTATATTTGGGTTTCAGAATAATTCTAAAAATTTTAACTCTGTAACCACATTCTGAAAAATATTTGAGTTCATCTGGTTTTATGAAAGTTTAATCTCATTCAGGAAACTAGTGAAAGCAAAGACTTCTCTAAAGCATGTGTTAAATTTACTCTATCATAAACCTCACCATTATACATAGTCTTATAATAATCTAGCATTAGCATTTTATCAATTTTTAATTATTAAGGTTATAATTTCCATTATTAACAGATTAAATATGTTGTTAAGCAGTGAAAGTTATATAAGTGTATACCGATGAAAATGCACAGTATAACTAACTTCTGGCGATATAGGGATGCAGCTGATCTAACTTAGCAACTTTTAAATTTTCTGTACTAAAGAAAAAACATTTTTGTATATCTGATTTATACATATTTTAGAATATTCTTCATACTTCTATAAATCTTAAGAGCAAAATAATGATGCTAAATTATGTTAATTTAAGCAAAATATATGGTTGAATTGATTTACAATATAGACTAACAAAAATATTCATTTCAAGTAACATTTATAATTGAGTAGTTTAGAAAAGACCAAGAAAGGAGACTGGGTACATAGGAACTCCACCACTGAACTAACCAATGCCCACGTTATGTCTACAATGCAAGATCAAACAGAACAAAACAAGAAGCTCTTGCAGGAAGCTCACTATATATAGTACATTCACTTTTTTTATCAATCAAAATAACAAAGTTAGGTTACCTTCAAGTCCAACCAACTCTATCCTAAGTAGACAGTGGGAGAGAAAAAAAGCTTAAGAACAAAAAAATTATTCTTCAGGGACACTGTGAGAACATTTCAGCTCCTACGGATGCAACTGAGTTTTAAATGTAAGATATAAAAAACACAATTTTTTCCTCAAATCTAATGAATCATGTACTGAGGGCTGTCACATACCACACACCTTATAGCTAAAGGATATCACGTTTACGAGGGTTCCCACTTCAAAATCTATGATCTTGTGGGAAAGACGCTCTACTTCTGGCATGTGCTGTTCTCTTGGCATACTAGCTGCCCCAGCAGCAGAACAGAAAGTGCTTGTATGCCATCAAAATCACTCCCAGCGAACAGTAAGGGTAGCCAGTTATTTAACCTCAGCCTACACAAAGCTAAAATTAAAAAATAAACAGACCAAAACAAACATAACAACTGAGGAATTAGACAGCAAAAGTGGCCACTGCTATGTATTTCCATACCTCATAGGAAAAGCTGTGAAATTTGATGGTTTATACACAGAACTGTAATAACTCCTTTAATCTAGAAATCAACACCCTAGCTGGGGCCACCATCACGTCTTATGGAGGCTGCTTCAATAACCTTCTAAATTTCATCCTAATCCCTTTACAATCCTCGCTGACCCCTACTGAACTCTCCAACCTCATTTCAAGACATTATCCCCTTTGTTCACTATATTCTAGCCATAATATAGAGGTATCCTTTCAGTTCCTCAGGCAAGTCAATTTTGTTTTGGCTTGGAGTCTTGGCACCTGCTGTTCTCCAGATTCAGGGGCTCTTGACAGGACTCTCATCCTTCCTAAATGTTAGCTTCCTCAGAGAGGTTCTTCCTAATCACATTATTTTCAATCACAGGATCTTATCCATTTCCTTCACTGCAATTTTATCAGATAAAATTTGTCTATTAGCTGTAAACTCCATGAGGGCAGAAACTATGTGTGTTTCATTTTGGGTTTCATTATATACCCAGAGCTTTGTGCAATACCTGGCAGAAAAATGGGCATTTAACAAATACTCATTAAATTACTTATCAGGAAACCTCAACAAGACAGCTGATAATCGAAGATTAAGCAAAAAATACTCTGAGAAAACAAAATAAATATTGTAAAACCCAAGTACTGAAACCCAAGCATCAAAACCCAAGCATCTACATTCAACAATCAGAATGAACTTCTCTTACTTTATATGCAGTTCTAATAAGGCTGGTTGGTTGTTTTGCTTCCAAGAACAGCTGACCAATTACAAAGACAGAAGAAAGCAAACCAAAAAGAACAGCCCACATATGAAATTTAAATGAAAGTGCCATTTAGAGAAGGTTCTCAAACTCCAACATACCTCAGGGCCACTAAGGCATCACTGTGTATCAATCTGATAGCCGCTTTTGATTAAATGATTCCTCTAGTCAATTAGATAATTCTGATCTATGCTCAGAATCTTGTTTTAAAGCAGAAAAGCATACATCACATTTTAGACTGACTTCCCACAAAATGGTAAAGAGTAACCAAAAAATGTGCATGCAGGGTTAAACATCAAAATATGTCATAAATGATAATTCATTGAATGCCTATTAATTAGATAAATTCTCTCACACGTAACCTCTAAGGTGGATATTATCTCTTTCGCAGATGAAAATACTGAAGTTCGCAAAGGTTAATTTACTTATGGTTACTGTTAGGAAGTGACTGAGAATTGAAACCAATTTGCCTGATATCAAAGACCACACTTTTTCCACAGTACCATCTATTACTTTCCAAATATGTCTGATAGAATCACATAACACTCTTACCAAAAATAAAAATCCCTAGCCTCTTCCCTTCCAGACCCAATATTCTGATTGGGTCAAAAGTCACATACACACACACACACACACACAATCTTACACAGAAGATACTAGAAGGATACTTAAGAGCATCTGTTGCTACATGTTATATTTAAAGCTTAATTTTATTAAGAATAAAATCTAAATAGCTTTATAGCAGATTAGAAACCTAAGCCAGACATAGCTATTAGAGATTTGAAAGATTTCTTTCTGAGTATACAGCTGGCCTAATATCCTGGGCCTTTAACCTGTTGACAGTATAAACTCCAGCTGGAATTCCGCTTTAGAGTAATATTATTTATTTAAATTATTTAGAATAGTATTTGATTATTTAGTATCATAATAATTACATATAATTTACTTTTCACCATTTAATCCCTCTTTTCCACTTAGCTAGTCATATAAAATTTTAAGTACTAATCAATTTCATATCCCTTGGTAGGCAAAAATCCAACACGGAACTCTTTGGACCAAATGTCATATGAATTCTCAAATTCAAATACAGTAAAAACTTTGAAACCTCAGTTAATTACCATATTTCTCATTTCTTCAAGAAAATCTATGCATTAAGAAATTTTAGTAGTTGGTCCAAATAAAATGCATAGAAGTTTTTCTTCACATTACCAAAGATATTATATCAAATTACCAAATTATAATAAAATTAATTTCCTCTCAAACTATATGGAATAAGAAAAATCTCTGGGAAGCCACGCATGGTGGTTTATACATACAATCCCAGCATTTGGGAGGGCTGAGGCAGGAGGAACACTTGAAGCCAGGAGTTCAAAACCAGCCTGGGCAACACAGTGAAGCCCCATCTCTACAAAAACCAAAAAAATAATTTTAAAAAAAATTAGCTTGGCATAGCAGCATGTACCTGTAGTTCTAGCTACTTGGGAGACTGAGAAAGGAGGATCACTAGAGCCAGGAGGTCAAGGCCACAGTAGGCTGTGATCAGGCCACTGCCCACCAGCTTAGGTGACAGGGAAAGATTGTCTCTAAAAAAAGAAAACAAAAATCTCTGGAGAAAAAAAAAAAAGAGTTATAAAAAAAAATCTACCTTAATTTGATAATTTCCTCACAATTACCAGATTTCATTTTTTAAAACAGAGGAGCTATTTATCTTTTCAATGTGATAAGTATTCTATTACAGAACCTTGTTTGCCTTTGTTAGGAGGTGCAGAGAAGAAAACAGTGATTCATTTGGCAATTCTGACAAAATCCAAAGACGTATACAATTACTTCATTCATTTAGAAAATATTGTAGGAACTATAATATTTTGGACACTATATTAAATAGTAAAGAAAAATCAATAAACACGACCTCTGCCCTCAAGAACTTATAGCCTGTGGAGATACATCAATGAAGCCTTCAAAAATTTCAAAACAGAAAGCTTAATCTTTAGAAATAAATAGAATATGTCTTAAATATTATGCTCGGGAGAAAGAAGTAGGAATTATAAAGGTTAACAAAATTGTTTCATTGAAACGATTCTGTAATTTGGCAACTCACATTCAGGTCTCTTACTGCTAACCACAGCATCTAGCAGCAGTCCTGAAATACTGACACATTTCAAGACAATTTTTTACTAACTCTACCATTTGAAAGATCAATAAACACGAAGGTGTTCTTGTGATGTCTCTTATTCAAAAATCATATTTCATCCCAATGTAGTTCCCAAACATTTTCAAGTCACATTTCTAAATCTTTAATCTTCCATAACATATCTGGAATGAAAACAAGCAAAAAGTGGTTTCCGACAGCCATTGATAAAAACTGGTGTTGAAGGATAAGGAATTCTTTGTGGAGATGGTAAGATTACACCTCAGAAGAGAGTACATGAAGACATGGTAAAATTACAAGAGAATAACATTAGAAACAAACCTCAGCAAAATAATTTGGCTCTATGACAGGGCTTGAGTTAGAAGTCAAAGATTATACATACTCTAGGAAAGCCCCAAGTTTGATTCTGAAACAAGAAGGGTAGAAAATGGAGATGGGAGCAAATAATGTCTGTTATAATGACAGATTACCTAGGAAATATTGGCCTAAAACTACTTTTAAATTCTAACTTTTAGACTGACACATCCTTTAGAGTTATCACTATGAAAAATGAAACTCTTCAATAAATGATCAACATATTTTGCAAATATATTTTGAAGCATAAGGAACTCCATAATTTTAAAATATTAACCAATCTGGTCAAGACTACCTAATAGTCTTTTTACAGTATTACTGTTTATTTTAGAAACTATTTTTCCTCATTGTCAATTATATGAGAAGTCACCACAAAAGCAAAAAGGAAAGCTACTTTTAATTGAATGGTGAGTGTAAGTATTTTAGGTTACATGTACCTAAATACTATGCAATAACAGGAATTTATCATTTATTTTCCTTCCTTCCAATACCACTTTCCTCAAAATATGCTTCTGCACAAGATTTCCCCATATTGCTACCTAGAAATCTAACAATGAAGGGAAATATTATACTTAAACAGAAGAATGTCAGAAAAGAATACTGATCATGAGAGAAGTATAAAAAATAAGTCTGATTTGGGGGTCAAGATGAAAACATTTGTATTAAAAAAAGGAAAATATTTGTATTAAAAGCCACTTTAAAGCAGACTTTAGGCAAATTAAACATGTTGCATCCTATGTCACAAAAATCTGATTATGCCTAGAGACTAACCTAGAGAATGGAAGATAACTTTCTTTCTCAAATGACCACAATGACATGCCAATCACGTCACGTGAGAATACAAGTTTCTAAAATAAACAGTAATATTGTAATACATTAAAGCAGAAAAAAAGAGCAGAAATAGTCAACTATAAAGGGCTACTCAAAAGTTACATCTGTGAAAAACATATGGATTGATCTATATCCTTCTAGACTGATCTAGACTACAGATGATTCAGTTTACATGGCCAATTACTTTCAAATTGGTAAAGGAAGACTGCTCTGATCAGCACCTAATTAAAAAAAAAAAGGTGGGGGAGGGGGTGTTAAATTTAGCCAGTCTTACTACAACTGTTCTAATAGCTCTTCCCATTTATATTTAAAGCAAGAAAAATTGAATGTGCTCAACAGTTATAGTAACACATATGCACCAATTCTAAAAACCTTTATAGGTGTTAACTGGGCTACCCACTGGCATGGTGTGCTAGCGTGCCTGGGAATTATGCATGACAGAGCCATGTTAAAAAAAAAGTTTTGTATTATTACCTATGTCGCCACAAAACAGGCTTAAGTTTTCAATGCAGAAAGATCCTTATTGTCATCAAAATACTTCAAACACAGCAATTTAAGCACATACACATGCTTAGAAATGGAAAAATAAGACTAAGGTGAATCACTGTTATGTTTGATAATGGCAGTTCTAATTTTTTAGTACTTTGTTTTACACCTGTTTCTCAAAGTGGAAAACTATATCTGAGGAGAATAATAAAAACTAGTATCTATTGAACATAGTACCACACACTGCAATAAATTCTTTTCATGTACTATCTCATTTAATCCTTAATAATCTTAAAAGGTATCAACTATAACTATCCCCATCTCAACTAAAGGTCATGAATAAACAATTTATCCAGGAAGTAGCTGAGGTAGACTTTAACCCAGAGCCTAGAACCAAGATAAATTGGAGAAGAAGGAAGTTGCTGAGGAAAATCAGAGATTTAACTCACAATGTAGAAAGGCATACTGTTTATTGATGATAGATAGTCCCTCCCTATAACCTGGAATAGTTTTCAATCTTGGCTACACATTAGAATCACCTGTGAGATTTTATTTATTTATTTATTTATTATTTTAACTATCCATGCCTAGGACCCTCACTTAGTATTTGGCCTTCAACTGGCCTGGGGTGGAGCAAAGACAAGGGTCTTTTTTTAAAGACACCCAGGATTCTAATGGACAGCTAAGTTTGAAAACCACTAATAATTATTTTCTACCCTATTAACCTCTCCACGTAGCCAACTACAATCAAGTTTACTGATTATCTAGGTTCTGAGCACTTTGCCCACTATTGCATTTTCCACTTGCCCAACAAAGTGCTTAGCTTTTCTCCTCCTTAACACAGGAAACATTACAACTACAGCGGCGCCTTTTTAAATGACAAAATTCTCTAGCTTTTCTTTGACATGACGAATGTAGAAGGAGGGATAGACGACATGACAAAGTTTGGAAATCACTTCTTTAAGCATCCACATACTCCTTAGGCTTAAAACAATGCAAAAAGGTCCTAAAAGTCAAAATAAAATCAAATGGCAGGTTATGAATTCTGTGATATATGTTAAAAGTTTAATATCCATGATATTTGGTTATATTTCCTAAGCTGGTGACAACACTTAGAAAGTATTATTGTGGTGAATTAAATTCCACTGTCTTGTCATGGTGCTGTGATGGCAATTATGCAGTGTTTTTACCCTGTTAAGTCACCTGAATATAAACTAACAGGTGCTAAAGAAATTAAAGCATTACATAAGTATAGTCAAACAACAATACGGCTGGTCATACGAGAAATGCAATTATTTTGCTGACAAACTTATATGAGAAGTCTTACTGTTTCCCTAAGTTATTCACAGCACATCCCACTCACTCTTCACCAAAATATAATGAAGACTATTCCAGACATTCTCAGACTTGCTGCCTCTTTTGTTTTACTGAAAAGGTGAAGAAATACAGAGATACCTGACAAGTATGGAAGTCTGATCTATGATTTCAACAAGAGATCTAAAATGAGAGAGTATCAATATAATACATCAAGTGGTACAAAACTGTGGACTTCATAGAGAAACATTACAAAACTTCCTGCTTCCGGACAGCTCATTATTTGGTTCAAGTCTTCACATTCCTTTATTTGTCATGGTCTTTCCGAAAGCCTTTCATTCCTTATTAATATCAGACTTTTAATGTTACTAGTGGGACTTTCCAAATTAAGAAGCCCCAAGTTCGTGCCCCAAGGAGGAGCTTCAGGACTACAATTTTCCCTCAGTAACCTGAGCAGAGTGTATGTCCCTCACGTAGTTTTGTTGCTGTTGTTGTTGTTGTAAACATATTTCTTTTTGTATATCTTAAATTTGTGTTCAACTCTATATTTTTATCACGTACAAGAACTTGCATTAGTTCTGCGGAAATTAGTGGAAAAACTGGGAGACCTGTGGGTATGTGTGAAATAGACACGAAACGGAGCTTCGCTGCCAATTGTCACTGGGGTCTCACACGGCCCAGATCTGGCCTCTGAGCCATGTCACTGGGTACAAAGGCACAGACAACCACAGGACAACTGGGCGAGAAAACAAGGAGGCTCCGCGTCAATAGACGTACTTCCACCCTGAAGGGGAAGGGTGGCCCGCAGGGCAGACCCTAATGAAAACCCGTGCCTACTAGGATCGTCACATCGCCCGGGCCTGTAGGGCCTGCTAAAGGGGTGTGTGGAGGAGGAAGGACAGCGTCCGTCCCCACTTCGGAGACCCAAACAAATGAAAATAAGCCAAGTTCTCACTTCCTGGTCGCCTACTCTTCCGAAGGCCCCCGACACCAGACGGACACAGGGGAAACGGGGCTCCCGTGGAGTAACGGGGCCCACCCCAGCCCGCACCTCCCGCCCTCGCCCTCCTCCGGGCCTTACACGGTGACGTGACCGGAGCCGCGGACGACCACCGGGTCCGGCGAGTACTTGAGCAGCTGCTCCTCCAGGGCCCGCTCCTCGTCCTCCTCTTCCTCATAGATTTCGTCGAAATCCGCCATCCTGAGCCTCCGAGCTCCCCTGCCCAAAGGGCCTGACTCCCGGGGTTGGCGCCGGGGTACCGGCGGGCGAGGCGGCGGAGGCTGAGGGGAGTCGCCGCTGCCGCCGGCTCCGAGGCCGCGGAGTTCGCTGTCGGCTGTCTCGGCTCCGGCTACACAGGAGATGGGGTCTGGACCGTCGCCGCCACCGCCGGCGCCATTACCATCAGCAATAACAACAACACAATGTCAACATCCGCCCAGAGGCCGACACCTCCACAAGCACAGCCGCCGCTGCCGCCGCCGCAGCAGCAGCAACTCAGGCAACCACAGCAACAGCCCGAGCCACCCGCAGCGGGAGCAGCCGGCTACGGCATCGCGAGACTTCCCAGGCCAACGGGCGGGCGGGCGCGTGCGTGGGCGCGTGGGCGCGCGGACGGGCTGGCGGGCGGGCGGGCGCGTGCACGTGCGGCCTCGCGCGCTCCCAGGCCGCCGTCTTTCCTCGGCTTCCACCCGCCGACGGCGACCGGGGCGCGCGCTCCCGCCGGCGCGGCCCCGCCCGCCGGCTTCTGGGTGGCGGACCCTGGGGGCGGCGGCTCCGCTGACTGGAGGCCGCGACCCGCGACTCCGACAACGCAGCTCGGAGTGTCCAGTGGGACATGCAGTTCCCCAAAGTCATCTCTAACCAAAACAAACAACTGAAAAGAAAAGCCCTGGCTGGAATAGACACATTTTTGTGCGTGTCATTGCCAGTTTATCTAATAATCGCATCTCGCTTTTCCTCAGGTTTTGAGTCTATGATGAGTACCAGAGTCTCTTTTTTCCCAAATTGAGGAGTCCAGCAGAGACACTGCAAACATTTGTGCCCACCACAGGATTTTCCAAGACATCTCCAAATTCAAACATCTTGTCCCTTGATCCCCTTAAGTATAATCCAATATATGAGGCCAACGATGCTGGTATTTTTTTTTTTCTTACAAGAAATCTCACCATAGTCATGCTATGAAAAAAAACTGATAAATTACCTGTATTCCATATTAGAAGATGCAGTTTCTTGCCCCAACTCCCCCACCAAACATAACCTGGTTTTTGTTGTTGTTTCCTTAAAATCTTAGGGAATTCCTTTCCTTTTCTTACCAGTTCCTACCACAAAAAAGACCTGAAAGGGAGGAGGAGAGGAAGAAAAGGAGGCAGGAAGGAAGAAAGGATAGAAGGAAGGACGAGAAGAATGAAAGAAGAATGGGAGAGAAAAAAAGGAAGAAGGGGAGGAAGGAAGGAAAAGGTTTAATGGAGTCTACTTAGCTGCCTAGTAACAGTTGAAGGGTCACTTTGGATACTTGGTTTCATTAAGCATATAAACAGTACAGGGGAAGGAGTGGGCTTCTGAGAAGAGAGTCCTGGACAGTGAGGATACACCATGGGAGAAGAAAGGATAGTTCTACTGAGCCCAGCGCTGGTCAGGCTCTTCTCCAAGTGCAGTGTTCATGTCCAGTAGTCGGCTTTAGATGGGTCACTGTTGACGTGGAGAAAGTGCAAAGGAGGTCAATGAGGACAGTGAGAGATGCCAACCTCCTTTTGGAAACAACTGAAGGAAATGAGTGTGGTTAGCCAAGAAAAAATGAAGGAAAAATACAGTAGTTGTATCAGACTTATTGTATCCCTCCCTGGAGGGTATTTGTTCATTCAACAAATAGCTACTGAACTCTAGCTATGTGGCAGGCACTGTGTGCGTGTGTGAATGAGGCACAGGCCCTGCCTTCCGGTAGCTTATCTATTGTTAAGGCAAGCAATTGTCATCTCTGCCAGGGGCTCATGAAGGAGGACACAGGGAGTGTCAGTGGGGCACACAGGAGGCAGCTTGGTCTGGTGTTTAACAATGTGTGTTCTGGAACCTGACTACCTGGCCTTGAATCTCAGCTCTGCCACTTACTGTGTAACCCTAGACAAGTCACTTAACCTCCCTGTTCAGTACCTGCCCCATTGGGATGCTCAGCAGATTCAAGGGCTTAAGATCTGTGAAGTGCCTAGAAGAGGGCCCAGCACACAATAAATACGGGGTAATAGGTGATGCTTAAGGCTCCCTAGCTTATCAACCCTATGAGGGTTACTACAGCATTATGTAATATTTTACTGCTTATAAAGCACGTGCATAATATATCATTTAATATTCCCCCAAGAACCTGTGAAGAAAGCAAAGAGGGTGTATTTATTTTCAGATATGCTGTTTCAGAGATGTTATGATATGCTATATTTCAGAGATGCTATGTGGCTTTCTCAAGGCCGTGTGACGATTTAAGATTTAATGGTCTAATTGAGTGTACTGGTGGGCCAAGCTTTCCTGAATGTCTTTTTTTTTTTTAGACAGAGTCTCACTCTCTCACCTAGGCTGGTGTGCAGTGGCACCATCATAGCTCACTGCAGCCTTGAACTCCTCAGCTCAAGCGATCCTCCCTCCTCAGCCTCTGAATTTCCTTCTTGGCAGGAACCAGGAGACTAGTGGCTGCACTCAGTTAAAGGAACAGCTGCAAATGGGAAGATAAGAAAGAGAATAAGAGGAAATAAGGTCAGTATGTCCTGGCACAGCCAACACCTGGCTGTGGCTGAGAATTCACCTTTATGTAGAAACAGTGGCCAAGATAAGGGGCTAGTGCCCCAAAGTATCTAAATCATCACATAGCTGACAACTTCCCAAAGACGGAGGAAGCCATACAGAGCTCCTTAGAACTCCAGCACCTTCCAGAGTTCCTGCTTCAGAAAAGGAGCTTAATAAATGTTATCTGAATTGAGATATAGTGTTACTAGTGCTCTTTCCAGAACACTATGACTTAATTAGGCTTCAGAGGACTATGAGAACCTCACCCTTATCTTCACACTGGCTCGATGTGGGAGAAATGTTCTTATTCTAAGATCTATTCAACAGAGAGATCTTTGTGACTCCCACTGCCTGGGTATACGGTGGAGGGAGGGAATTGCCTTTTCTTTTTCTTTTTTCCTTTCTATGTGTGTGTCTGTGTGTGTGTGTGTTTTCTTCTTTTCCCTGCTCTGAAAAACCTGTCAGAGCCAGCAAAAGGGTGTGGGACCTAGGAAGAAGGCCAAAGGGGTGAGCGAACATGAGTCAAACATTTTCCTGATGAGAGCTGACATCATAATTCCAACCCTCCACCTCCGCCCCGCCAACCTTCCAAGATCCAGTTTCCTGTAAAACTCCTCCCCCAATTTCTTCCTGGAGATAAGCCGCTTTTCCAGGATCCTCTCCCTCTGTGTCCAGGTACTCCCCTGCACCCTGCTAAGTGCCCATCCCTCCATAGCCTCCTCTTCATTGGAGTTTCTCTTTACATTCTTGTCTCACATATTTTCATATCTACCTTTAGACCAAATGGCTCAAAACCAAACTGGATAATGTCAGGCCTCAGGAGTCAGCAAGACTTGTTTTTAAGGCAAATATTCCTTAGTTAATTCCTTAGACTTGAAAACTTCCCAGTTCCATTTCTACCTAGCGGAGTGGCCATTGGCAGCTTCACCTTTCTAAGCTTCCTTTTCTTCATCTTCAAATGGAAACTATGTCCTGGGGTTCTGGAGGATCAAATGAGATCGTGCATGTACTATGGACTGAATTGTGTCCCCCACCCCCAATTCATATGTTGAAGCCCTAACCCTCAATGTAACGGTGTTTGGAAATGGAGCCTTTGAGGTAATTAGGTTGAGATGAGGTCAAGAGGCTGGGGCCCTCATGATGGAATTTGTGCCCTTATAAGAAGAAATACTAGATAGTTTTCGATCTCTCTGTGCCATGGGGATACAGCAAGAAGACAGTCATCTGCAAGCCAGGAAGAGAACTCTCACCAGGAACCAAATCATCAGGAACTGTGAGCTAAATTTCTGTTGTTTAAGTCATCCAGGCTACAATGTACTGAATGTTTACATCCCCCCAAATTTGTATGTTGATATCCTAGCCCTCAAGGTGATGGTATTAGGAAATATTAGGGCCTTTGGGAGGTGATTAGGTTATGAAGGCTGAGCTCTCATGAATGGGATTAGTGCCGTCATAAAAGAGGCCCCAGAGAGCTGGTTTGCCCCTTCCACTATCTTAGAACACAGCAAGAAGACAACCATATACAAGGACGAAGCCCCTCACCAGACACCAAAGCTACCAGACATTTGATCTTGGACTTCCAAGTTTCCAAAACTATGAGAAATAAATGTTTGTTTATAAGTCACATAGTTTATGATATTCGATTACAGCAGCCCAAAGGGACTAAGACACAGTCTATGGTATTTTGTATGGCAGCCTATTTGTGTGGAACAAAATATACTCAATGTGCTTTTTCCTATTCTCCCGCTTAACAACAACCAACACAGAAGACTCTCTGTGACCAGATATGTTGCGGGGTTTTCCCCACCAACAAGCAAGCAATCAGTTCTGCAGTAGGCACCAGCTGTATGTCCTAATTCAATTCCAGCACTCTCTACCTGGGGATAGCATCAAATCCCACAGGTTGAGGGCTCAGTCCTCAAGACTGCACCCTCCACTTCAAACACCAGTCACAAGTCCGGGTCTCCAGAACTTCTGACTGACCAGCTATAAATTGGGGTTCCCACAACACCCTCCTCAGGTTCAACTAATTTGTTAGAGTGGCTCACAGAACTCAGGGAAACAGGTTTACCAGTTTATTAAGAAGGATATTTCATTACATTTCATTTCATTTATTTATTGAGACAGAGGTACAATCACCATTCACTGCAGTCCAATAGTTATTTATTTATTATTTATTTATTGAGACAGAGGTACAATCACCACTCACTGCAGCCTCAACCTCCTTGGGCTCAAGCAATGCTCCCATTTCATCTTCCTGAGTAGCTGGGAATGCAGGCATGCACCACCACATCCAGCTAATTTTTATATTTTTTGTAGAGATGGGGTTTCACCGTGTTGCCCAGGCTAGTCTCCAACTCCTGGGCTCAAGTAATCTACCCACCTTGGTCTCCCAAAAGTGCTGAGATTATAGGCATGAGCCACCACACCCAGCCAAGAAGGATCTTTTAAGGGTTACAAATAAACAGCCAGATGAAGAGACACAGAGGGTGAGGTCTGGAAGGGTCCTGGGTGCAGGAGCTTCTGTCCCTACGGAGTCGGGGTGCTCTGCTTTCCCAGCACACGGATGAGTTCTTGTTCACCTCCCTGTAATCCTCCACGTGTTCAGCTGTCTGGCAGCTCTCAGAACCCTGTTCCTTCAGGGTTTTATGGAGGCTCATTACGTAGGCATGATTGATTAAACCAATGGCCATTGACTTAATCTTCAGCCCCTTCTGGTGATCAGCTGTCATCCTGAAGCTACCTAGGAGCTGCCAGCCTACAGTCAACTCACTAGAATACAGAAAGACATTGCTTTGGAGTTTCTAAGCATTTTAGGTGTTGTATGCCAGGAAACAGGGTCAAAAACCAAATATGTATTTCCTGATACCACACAGCCCAAGCTGACTTGAGAAAGCATATAAACCCTCATTTGTTCACTCATTCATTCGTTCAACAAATTTGCATTGAATGCTTCTCATGTGTTACACACTGTGCCAGGAACTAGGGATTTAGCAGTAAACCAAACACAGTCCCTGCCTTTGTGAGCATAAAGTCCACTGGGGAGGACTGACAGATAATTATAAAAATAAATAACTGTTAGAACTGTGATCAGTTCTCTGGAGAAGCACAGGGGTCCATGGGAGTAGTAAACCCACCTAACCCACTCCAAGAAATCAGGATTTATTCTCTGGGAAAATGACATGTAAGCTGATGAGCTAAGCAAAGGTATGGAGGTAGGGAAGTAGAGAGAAGAGAGGAGAAAGCTCCAGACAGTGGGAATAGCATGTTTAAAGACCTTGAACTAGAAAAGAGCACAGCTCAAATGAGGTACAAAACAAAGCCAGTGTGGGTGGATCATAGTGAGGAAGGCAGAGCCAGATTGGGGTTGAGGTCAAAGAGGCTGGTGGAACCTTGATGGCCTTTGTAAGAAATCTTAAATGCATGCCAAAGGTAAAGGAGCCAAGGATGTGAAGCCAGGCAGTGACATTATCAGATGTGCATTTTATTTATTTATTTATTTATTTATTTATTTTGAGACGGAGTTTACTCTTGTCGCCTAGGCTGGAGTGCAATGGCACAATCTCGGCTCACTACAACCTCCACCTCCCAGATTCAAGCGATTCTCCTGCCTCAGCCTCCTGAGCAGCTGGGATTACAGGCACGCACCAGCACGCCTGGCTGATTTTTGTATTTTTAGTAGAGACGGGGTTTCACCGTGTTGGCCAGGCTGGTCTTGAACTCCTGACCTCAGGTGATCTGCCCAACTCGGCCTCCCAAAGTGCTGAGGTTACAGGCGTGAGCCACCAGGCCTAGCCAGATGTGTATTTTTAAATCCCCAAGTGGGAGACCAGTAGTCCAGCCTAGCCTGCCTGCACCACTTCCCAGCCTGTTATTCTGTAAACGGCACACATTCTGTAACAACACTCTCAGGATTTTCAGTAAATCATATCCCCTCCATCCTCAGTACATGTGATTAGGTTAAGCTGACCATATCTCCAGTTCCAAGAGTGGGCATCTGACCTAAAATGTTCAGGTTGTGCCCCAACCTTAGAGTTTTTGTTGCCCACAGTATAGGTAATATAAAATAGCACTACTGCTCCAATGCTTTAGGATTAATGTATGTGCAATACAACTATGCAAAAGGCCTTTAGGGAGCAACAGAGATCCTCTTCGGCTTCCACACAACTGTGGCCACTAAGGGAGAGGGAAGGAAGATGATCTAAACTAGGCTGAGAGCTTCCTGAGAGTAGAACCAATTATGCTTGGAGAAAATGCTAAATGTGTATATAGATTAAGCATCCTTAATATGAAAATCCAAAGCTTGAAATGTTCCAACAAGCTTTTCCTTTGAGTGTCATGTCAGCACTCAAAAAGTTTCAGGTTTTGAAGCATTTTGGGTTTCGGATTTTTAGATTAGGGATACCCAACCTGTATAGCACATATAGTATTCCAAGCACTATTCTAAGCACTTTGTACAAATCAACCCACTTAGCCTTATAAGCCTTATAAACATCCCTATAACATAGGTACCGTTTTCATCCCTGTTTTAGACATTATAAAACTGAAGTACAAGGAAGTTAGGTAACTTGGCCAAGGCTACACAACTAGGAAGTGGTAGAGCCAGAACTTGAACTAAAATAGGATCTTTCCTCATCCCGTAATCTTACCACTATGTTACACTGGTCTTAAACACCACTAGAGAAATATCTGGGTTCCTTACATCAGTCTTCCTAACACCTACAACAGTGCCTGCCATATAATTAGTGATTAATAAATATTAAATGGGGTCAGGCGTGGTGGCTCACGCCTGTAATCCCAGCACTTTGGGAGGCCAAGGCAGGCAGATCACGAGGTCAGGAGTTCGAGACCAGCCTGACCAGCATGATGAAACCCTGTCTCTACTAAAAATAAATACTAAATGGATGGCTACATGTATAAAATCATATTTTCCAGATCATTTCACACTACGTGTACACATTTGGTTCAAAATTGGTCCCTAAAATGTTGTTATAATAAATCTATGAAATCCATGTGGTTTCTCTTAGATTCCCCTGGAGTAATATCTAAATCTAAATAATAATAATACCTATAAAGTATCTAATTTAGGCTGGGTGCAGTGGCTCACGTCTATAATCCCAGCACTTTGGGAGGCCAAGGCAGGCGAATCACAAGGTCAGGAGATCTAGGCCAGGATGGGTGTCATGGTGCGTGCCTGTAGTCCCAGCTACTTGGGAAGCTGAGGCAGGAGAATTGCTTGAACCCGGGAGGCGGAGCTTGCAGTGAGCAGAGATCGTGCCACTGCACTCCAGCCTGGTGACAGAGCGAGACTCCGTCTCAAAAAAAAAAAAAAAATTATCTTGGCCAGGCTTGGTGGCTCACACCTGTAATCCCTGCACTTTGCGAGGCCAAGGCAGGTGGATCACGAGGTCAGGAGACCGAGACCATCCTGGCTAACACAGTGAAACTCCGTCTCTACTAAAAATACAAAAAATTAGCCAGGCGTGGTGGTGAGCGCCTATAGTCCCAGCTATTCGGGAGGCTGAGGCAGGAGAATGGCGTGAACATGGGAGGGGAGCTTGCAGTGAGCCGAGATTGCGCCACTGCACTCCAGCCTGGGCGACAGAGTAAGACTCTGTCTCAAAAAAAAAAAAAAAAAAAAAAAAAAGTATCTTTTAAACCAACACCATAAATATAAAATACAAGTTGTACTTAGCTCTCTTCACTACCATCTTTTAAGTTCACGACAATCTGGAGATTACTACTAGAATCATAGGTTCATAAAACCAGAATGAACCCAAAAGTCATCTGGCCCACACTGGCCTTCAAAACCATGTACCAGTCTGCATCACACGGTACTTCCTTCTTTAGCTGAACAACTACAATACTTGTATTAAATATCTATAGCATATTGAGCATATACAAAAATATTATGTTCTTCCACATGAAAGACTAGATTCTTTAAGGTCTAGAACTATGACTTAGTTATTCTTGTAATCTAAGCCCTTGACTATTGCCTGGAATCCAAGAGTCATTCAATACATCTTCATCTGTTAGTTCTGGTTCCTGTCTCTGAGGACACACGAAACAAGTCTGCTTCTTCTATATGATGGTCCTTCAAATATGTTAAGATGTGTGCAGCTGGGCATGGTGGCTCATGCCGGTAATCCTAGCACTTTGGGAGGCCGAGGCGGATGGATCACAAAGTCAGGAGATCAAGACCACTCTGGCTAACACGGTGAAACCCTGTGTCTACTAAAACTACAAAAAATCAGCCAAGCATGGTGGCGGGCGCCTGTAGTCCTACTTGGGAAGCTGGGACAGGAGAATGGCATGAACCCAGGAGGCCGAGCTTGCAGCAAGCCGAGATCGTGCCACTGCACTCCAGCCTGGGCGACAGAGCGAGACTCCGTCTCAAAAAAAAAAAAAGATGTTTGCATCCCAAATCTTTTTTGTTTGTGAGCTAAACATGCCCATTTACTTCAACCATATTTCCTCCTGGAAGGGAGTTTCTAGTCCCTGCCTCTTTGCAGAGGCAGTCTCTCACTCCCATCAGCCTTGGTTTGGTCAACAGCCTTCTTAACATTTGGGGCTCTGACTAGATGGTGTGACTTAACTAGTGTGATAGCCAGCCTTCAGGATGGTCCCTGAGAGACTCATCAACTTGTGTGCAAGCCATTCTATAGTTCCCTCCCATACTGAATAGAGGTGACCTGTGTGACCAATAGGACTTGTGAAAGTGACAGTATGTGACTTCCAAAGCTAAGTTATAAAAGACATGACACATTTTATCTTATTCCCTTAAATAATTCATTCTGGAGGAAGCCACTCACCATGTCATGAGGACACTCAAACAGGCCTGTGGAGAGACTCCAATGAACAGGAACTGAGGCTTTCTGCCACTCATGGGAGTGAGCCACCCTAAAATTGGATCCTCCAGCTCCAGCCAAGCAGCCCCAGCTAACATCTTGACTGCAACTCCAGACCACCCAGCCATTCACCAATTCCTAACCTCCAGAAACTGTCAGAAATGACAAATGTTTATTGTTGTTTTAAGCTATCAAGTTTTGGGGCAATTGGTTATGTAGCAATAGATGACTAATACAGCAAGGCTAGAAGAAAGGGGGACTTAGCCCTTTCTTCCTGACCCTGGATATCATAAGAAACAGTAGAAAGACAAAGAAAAATAGATCAAACTATTAATTTTTAAGGTCGTAGGTTTTAGGCCGGGCACAGTGTCTCATGTCTGTAATCCCAGCACTTTGGGAGGCCGAGACAGGCGGATCACAAGGTCAAGAGATCGAGACCATCCTGGCTAACATGGTGAAACCCTGTCTCTACTAAAAAAAATTCAAAAATTAGCCAGGCGTGGTGGTGCGCACCTGTAGTCCCAGCTACTCAGGAGGCTGAGGCAGGAGAATCACTTGAACCCGGGAGGCGGAGGTTGCAGTGAGCCAAGATCACACAAATTGCACTCCAGCCTGGGTGACAAGAGGGAAACTCCGTCTCAAAAAAAAAAAGTCATAGGTTTTTTTCTCTTCTGTGTCTGTTTATAAAATTTCTTAAGGGATATTTTTAATTAAGTTGTTTTATGTCTCTGTTAAGTGCCATACTTAACTTACACAGACACTTAAAACATGGCTTTTAAGACAATAGTTTCCACTTTTAAGATCTGAGAGGCACAAGCACTTTTTTTTGGCCCCTGAATGCATGCTGAGAAAATCTACTCTTTATCCTTTGGAACTCTCACTTGAAGCCAATGGCCTTCTTACACACCAGTGTTAAGATTTTCTGTAGTTCTTTGCACATGCTACAGGGAAAAGTTGGATTTAATAGTTACAATCATGTTGGCCTTCTCACTTAATTGAGATTAGGAAGTACCCAGCTTCATCTGGGAACTCAAAAGAGAAGTTGTTTCTATGTTCTCCCACTGCCACCTCCACCTACAACACACACACACACACACACACATACACACACACTGGCCTTACTATGGTGTTTCTTCCCTATTTTTAATTTTCTCTTATATTTATGTGATTTTTTTTCTGCATATGTCTACTTTTTGAATTCATACTTTTCAAATTTCTTTCTTTTCTACTTTATTGGCTAGTATATTTCAACTTTTTCTTAACCTGAGTGACTCTTAGGTAGAACTAAAATGTTTTTAAAAATTCTCAGCTGGGCACAGTGGCTCATGCCTATAATCCCAACGCTTTGTGAGGCCAAGGCAGGAGAATTGTTTGAGCCCAGGAGTTCAAGACCAGCCTGGGCAACATGGTGAGACCCTGTCTCTACAAAAATAAATTTTTAAATTAACCAGGTATGGTGGCATGCACCTGTAGTCCCAGCTACTCAGGAGGCTGAGGTGGGAGGATCACTTGAGCCAGGGAGATCAAGGCTGCAGTGAGCTATGATTGTGCCACTGCACTCATCTGGGCAACAGAGTGAGACCCAGTCTCCAAAAACGTATAAAAATAAAATAAAATAAATTATCTCAAGTCAGTTAACTTTAAGGTGTCAATATCCAGGGCATAACCTTGCTCTCAGTGACATTAAGCACATAAAGAGATACCTGAATTCGAGCTTTGAGGATCATCTGGTGACTCTGCACTTGATATATTTAAAGATATCAATGTGTCCTTTGAAGCTGTAATGGACTATGAGGTAATCTGAAAGTCCGGAAAACTAAATACACGTTAGTTACTGGAAGAATAACTTAGTCTTGGAGAAACAAGATAGTTTTAAGTGAACGTCTTCAGAAATCTTGCTATTATCTTTTTATGCTGTCGTTAATCACACCATTTGGAGGACATTTGGATATGAACATGTAAAGAAATGCAATATCTTTATTCAGAGAAATAAGGGGAAAAATCAGGTAAAGAAAAAAGTAGAAATAATATTTATTTATTTTTATTGTTATTTTGAGACTGAGTCTCACTCTATCACCCATGCTGGAATGCAGTGGCTCCATCTCAGCTCACTGCAACCTCTGCCTCCTGGGTTCAAGCAATTCTCGTGCCTCAGCCTCCTGAGTAGCTGGGATTACAGGCACCTGCCACCATGCCCAGCTAATTTTTGTATTTTTAGTAGAGATGAGGTTTCACCATTTTGACCAGGCTGGCCTTGAACTCCTGACCTCAAGGCCTGCCTTGGCCTCCCAAAGTGCTGGGATTACAGATGTGAGCCACTGTGCTGGCCATATTTATATCAGTATTTACATACTGCTTAATATTTTATAAAACACGTTCATTTGCAATGTCACATCTGACCCTCACCATACCCCAGTGTTGTAAACAGAGAGATATTCATCCCATTCTATAAACTTCAGAGAAAAGTTAAATGACTTACTCAGGCTGGATGTGGTGGCTCACACCTATAATCCTAGCACTTTGGGCAGCTGAGGCAGAAGGTTTGCTTGAGCTCAGGAGTTCAAGAACAGCCTATGCAACATAGCGAGATCTTGTCTCTACTAAAAATTCAAATAAATTAGGTAGGCGTGGTAGGGCACAGCTGTAGTCCCAGTTATTTGGGGGGCTCAGGCAGAATTGCTTGAGCCAGGAAAGCCAAGACTACAGTGAGCCATGATCATGCCACTGTAGTCCAGCCTGGGCAATAGAGTGAAAATCTGTCTCAAAAAAAATTAATTAATTAATTAATTTAATTAATTTTTTAAAATGACTTACTCAAGCTCAAATGGCCCCTAAAAGCTGAAATACAACTAAGGTCTAAGACTTCTGCTGTAGGTAAAAGTTTCTACTGCAAGGGAGAACAGATAAATAAGAAGGAAAAAATATAAGCAATGAGAAAATAAAGCTAACCGGTTTTACTCAGTATAATTAGCAATTGTCGAGTGGTTATTTTAAAAGTCTATTTGCTTCCCCAAAGATTTTACAACCCATGATGATATTTAAGAAACTGGGCATTTCTCCATCAGCCAGGAAGGACATTGGTGTTGAGGATAATAACTACCATGGCTTCCAGTGTTTTGAAGAAATTTCAGATGCATAGCCTTCTGGCCAGGTGTCTGTGATTTCATATTGTCAGAGCATTTCTTGTAACACTGGGGGTTGCAGCTCTCTTAAAGTTTACATGGCTGAACCAAGAAAGAAGATATATGTAGATTTCTACAGAAATTATTATTCCATGAAAGATTTTGAGAAGATGAAGAGGGCTGGTATCTTTCAGAGTGCAAAGTGATTTTGGAATGTTAAGAATGTTTTGGGATTGAGTTCCTCAGAAGTTTGTCACTGACCTATGTTCCTGAACTATGAAACATGAATATGTGGGCCAAGGAATCATTTGTACTGATAAATAAACAATTAAAAATTTAAAAAAAGAAACTGAGGAAACTGGGTTAACTCAACACTTGTTATCCTTGTTATCATCTGTGTAATGCAGCTAATTATAGTACTCATTCATAAAGTTGTTGGGAGGATTAAAATGAGACAATATATGACAAGTACTCAACGTTAGTTGTCATTAAGGATGTTGTTATTTTAATCAGGATGGACAAAATTCTAGATAAAGAGTAGAAGATATGCGTTTTCATGCTGTTATAATCAGCCAACTATAAATTCTCTTCCTTCAGTTCTTTTTTCTAGAGAATGAAGACAATATTCCTCTCTAGTTGCCTCCTTCACAGAAAAAATTCACCAGAATGGATTGTGTTCTCAGCACTGTCAAAGCCTTGTAGAAATACAAGAAGATCCTGCAACCATTTTTCTCTTCCAGTCTTTCTCCTTGCCATTCTGAGCAAAGCCATACTGCAGGGCAATGGAAGGGTATATGAATGGTCATTCATTCAGACTTACATGGCTGTCTGGCAATTTAAGAGTTCAATGGCTGAATTGGAAAGAACAGCCAGCATGATTTTATTGTTTTCTGAGAATCAAATGAACAGCTCACACTATCTATGAGAGGTTCATTGAGATGGCAATGCACCTATCATCTAAGGAACAGACAGATTATTTTGCTGAGGATGAGCATAGTCACTAGCCTGTAAGAGGTTTCTCCACAAGAATATGCTTCCTCAAAATGTACTTGCAAGGCTGTTGAGGCTACTGCTCACCTTAGACATGATCCCACTTTGGCCCTAAGATCCCACTCTGCCAGTGGTTCTGTTAGGTCTCTATAACTTCATTTCTATAGCAGCCCTCCTGCCACCCGGCTGCCAACTGTGAGGACCTGTTGTTCAAGGGCATATCACATGAGCAGGTGAGCATTCTTATTAGTATCACAGAGCAGCTATCATTCACAATTACAGCATGAATGTTGACTAAATCAGAGACCATTCAAACCCACCTACACCCTGTGACATCAGCATGTGGTTCTATTCTGCCCTGCCTGATTTTAGATGCTTTAGGAATGATGTAACTGGCAAATAAATCCTAAGTCAAAATTTTTTTGATGATAATCTCAGATCAACTGAGAATGATGCCAATCAACCCATGAATGTAATGTGTCTCACATGTGGATTCTATAATTAGTGCTTACTAATAGAGGTTTCTTCAAGTTACTGAAATGAGTTTACAAACTTTAGGTAGCTCAGGACCCTACCCTCACGTATATGTGAGATTTCATTTTTATAAATGCCACTGTCAAAGGGTCAGATGTTACTTTTTATTCTCATTGCTAGGATGGTCAAAACCAACATTTTGATGGTTGTGTTGGGCAGAGCAGTCCAGTCAGATTTAATCCAGCCAGATTAGGATCATGCCATTAGAGAACAGTTCCACAATCTTTTCTAATTCCTCTTTTGTTTCTGGATCGTAATTAAAATAATATAGGAACAACCTTATTAATAAAGCTTGAATTATATTTGTCTGTATTGAGCTGGCCTTTCATTTTTCTGTCACACAACCTTAAAAGATCTCTCATGATTTATTCATTTATTTATTGTTTTGAGACAGAGTCTGTCTCTGTCCCCAGAGCTGGAGTGCAGTGACACGATCTTGGCTTACTGCAACCTCCGCTTCCCGGGTTCAAGCAATTATCTGGCCTCAGCCTCCCAGGTGGCTGGGATTACAGGCATGCACCACCACACCCCGTTAATTTTGTATTTTTAGTAGAGATGGGGTTTCGCCATGTTGGCCAGGCTGGTCTCAAACTCCTGACCTCAAGCGATCTGCCCACCTTGGCCTCCCAAAGTGCTGGAATTACATACATGAGCCACCGTTCCCGGCCTCTCTTATGATTTGTTAACTGTTATCTTTACGTTTTCCTACATGACATTAAATTACACAATCTTTGAAATTTTACCATATACTTTCTTTTCCAAGTTAGTGTTAAAACTTCCCCTTACAGAGCCGGGCGCGGTGGCTCATGGCTGTAATCCTAGCAATTTGGGAGGCTGAGGCGGGCAGATCACTTGAGGTCAGGAGTTTGAGACCAGCCTAGCCAACATGGTGAAACCCCGCCTCTACTAAAAATATAAAAATTAGCCAGGCATGGTGGCGGGTGCCTGTAATCCCAGCTACTCAGGAGGCTGAGGCAGGAAAATTGCTTGAACCTGGAAGGCAGAGGTTGCAGTGAGCTGAGATTGTGCCACTGCACACTTGAGCCTAGGTGACAGAGCGAGACTCCATTTAAAACAAACAAACCAACAACAACAACAACAAAACTTCCCCTTCCAGAAAACTGACTTTTATCCTTTCCTTTTTTGTCCCATTTTTTCCTATATTCTCTTTCTCCTGAAATACATTATTTCTTTCCTTTCACCATAATCATAGTGATCTTTTTTCTTTTTCTTATTTCTTTTACTAATATCTCAAAGGTGTTTTAATTGCTCACTGAAAACTTTGTTAAATTTAAACCAAAAGACATTTTGAAGATTAATGTTTAAGAAAATGTCTTCACACTTAAACTGCATAGCAGCAGATATAAAAATATTTCTTAAAAATAGGAAAAATAAGGCTGGATGCGGTGGCTCACGCCTGTAATCCCAGCACTTCAGGAGGCCGAGGTGGGTAGATCACGAGGTCAGGAGTTCGAGACCACCCTGGCCAACATAGTGAAACCCCGTCTCTACTAAAAATACAAAAATTAGCTGGGTGTGGTGGCACATGCCTGTAGTCCCAGCTACTCGGGAGGCTGAGGCTGGAGAATCACTTGAACCTGGGAGGCAGAGGTTGCAGTGAGCCGAGACCATGCCATTGCACTCCAGCCTGGGTGACAGAGTGAGACTCTGTCTCAAAAAAAAAAAGGAAAAATATTGGTCAAAGTGACACATATTTTATCCTCTCGGAGACATTGGTTAACAATTATCAACTGTCAAAATCAGCATATCCCAATGTGCATTTATTCTGAGAAAAATCTAACATGCTTCCAGAAGAAACAAGGGGGGAGAGTAATAAGGTTTCTGTTTGTGTCAATTACTATGCTTTAAGTTGCAATTAATGAAACTCAATTCAAACTGTCTCAATAAATAAAAAGCATTTATTAGCTTCACTGATGGTTGAACTCCAGAGGTGGGGCAGGGAAGGTGTGATATAATCAGGCCTCCAGCTCCATTTCTTTGCAATTCTCTGGGCTCTATATCTGTGTGTCAGATTCTTCTCTCTTCTCTGCAAAATGACTGCAGAAGATCCATCCCTGACATTTACACATTACACTCTTCAGAGTTTAAGAGAGGATTAGAGTTCTTGAAATACCCCCCAAAAAAGTTCTAAAATTCACCTTTATTGGACCTTTTCAGGTGACATGCCCTTTACCAAACCAATCAATCATTGTGGAAGGTATAACGTGTAATGATTGGCTAAGCCTAGATCACATGTTCTCCTTTGGAGCCAGAAGTAATGTCAATTTCCCCACAATTACAAGATTGAAATAAAGCATGAACACAATGGAAACAACTAACTGATGTCAATTATAAATATATTGGAGAAATATTGGCCTATACCACCTCTTAATTCAAACACAGTCTTGAAAATGGAGAAGACTTCAAACCTGGAGAATAAGCATTGAGAAGACACCAGCCTAGTGACATTTATTATCACTAAAACTTAATGTAAGGAACCATTAAAACATAAGCCCATTAGGAGAAAACATATTCTGTTTTGTTCACCACTTTTCCCTAGTGCTTTGAAGTGTTAGACACATAGTAAGCACTCAATAAACATTTGTTGAGTTAAATAACTATTTTCTAATGAAAAGTCTTTTATCTGAACATTAGCAAGCTTTGTCCTCAAAGGGCGGGAGGGTCCATAAAACACTAAGGAAGCCCCTTTTGAAAATAAAGAAAAAAAAATGGGCGAAAGCAGGAGCAGCATTCAACACATAGCCCTGTACAAGGAGGAATGGAAAAACATCAGGAAAATACTAGAAATTGTTTCTGTCCTTTAAACAATGAATACTAAAACACGGTATACCATCAAGATTATGAGCCACAGTCTCAAAGACATGGGTTTGATACACATATACAGTCAACTAATCTTTGACAGGGATATACAATGGAGAAATAATAATGTCTTCAGTAAATGGTGTTGGAAAAACTGGATATCCATGTGCAAAATAATAAAATTGGATGCTTCTCTTATAATATACACAAAAATTAACTAGAAATGGCTTAAAGTCTTAAGCTAGGCTAGGCGCGATGGCTCGTGCCTCTAATCCCAGCACTTTGAGAGGCTGAGGTGGGAGGATCACTTGAGGTCAGGGGTTCGAGACCAGTCTGGCCAACATGGTGAAATCACAACTTTACTAAAAATACAAAAAATTAGTCGAGCGTGGTGGCACACACCTGTAATCCTAGCTACTCCAGAGGCTGAGGGAGAAAAATCACTTGAACCCAGGAAGCGGAGGTTACAGTGAGTTGAGATGGCGCCACTGTACTCCAGTGTGGGTGACAGAGGGAGACTGTCTCCACAAAACAAACAAACAAACATGACAAAAAGACTTAAGCTAAAGTCTGAAACCACAAAATTCCTAGAACAAAACATAGGGGAAAATTTCCTTGACATTGTTATTGGCAATGATTTTTTTTGGATGTGATACCAAAAGCACAGGCAATAGAAACAAAAATAAAGAAGTAGTACACTGCATCAAATCAAAAAGCTTCTGCACAGCAAAGAAAACAAGCAACAAATGAAAAGAAAACCCACAGAATAGAAGAAAATATTTAAAAACCACGTATCAGATAAGGGGTTAGTATCTAATATAGAAAAAGAACTCATACAACTCAATAGTGAAAGACAAAAAACCTGATTTAAAGATAGGCAAAGGACCAGAATAGACATTTTTTCAAAGAAGACGTACCAATGTCCAACAGGTATAGAAAAGTTCCTCAGCATTACTAATCATCAGGTAAGTGCAAATCAAAACCACAATGGGATATCACTTCACACCTGTTAGAATGGCAATTATTTTCATCCCTGAGAGGTTTCAGAAATTAAAAAAAAAACAAATTAAAAAAATAAAAATTTTTTAAAATAGAATGTCTATTATCCAAAAGATAAAAGATGAGTGTCTGCAAGGGTATGGAGAAAGGGAACCCGTATACGCTGTTGGTGAAAATGTAACTTGGTATAGCCATTATGAAAAACAGTATGGCAGTTCCTCAAAAAATTAAAAATAGAACTCCTATATGATCCAGCAATCTCACTTCTGGGTATGTAGCCAAACAAAATGAAATCAGTATCTCAAAGAGATATCTGCATGTTTACTGCATGTTATGATATCAACTTAAGTATTCATCCACAGTTAATGGATAAAGAAAATTTGGTATATATGTATATTCAGCCATAAAAAAAGAAAATTCTACCACTTGTGACAATGAGGACATTATGCTAAGTGAAATAAGCCAGACAAAGAAAGACAAATGCTATATAATCTCACTTATAGGTGGAATCTTAAAAAATTGAGCTTACAGAGGCAGAAAGTAGAATAGTGGTTTCCAGGAGCTGAGGCAGGGGTTTGGGGTGCAGGGTAAGGGGGAGAAATGGGAAGATGTTGGTCAAGGGTACAAACTTTCTGTTGTAAGACTAAAGAGCACTGGGGTCTTGGCCGGGTGCAGTGGCTCATGCCTATAATCCCAGCACTTTGGAAGGCTGAGGCAGGTGGATCATCTGAGATCAAGAGTTCAAGACCAACCTGAGCAACATGATGAAACCCCATCTCTACTAAAATACAAAAAATTAGCTGGGCATGGTGGCACACACCTGTAGTCCCAGCTACTTGGGAAGCTGAGGTATGAGAATTGCTTGAACCCAGGAGGTGGAGGCCGAAATCACGCCACTGGACTCCAGCTTGGGCTACAGAGTGAGACTCTGTCTCAAAAAAAAAAAAAAAAAAAAAAAAAGGTACTGGGGTCTCTAATGTACAGCATGGTGACAATGGTTAATACTGCATTGTATACTTGAAATTTGCTTTGAGAGTAGATCTTAAGTATTCTTACCACACATGGTAACTATGTCAGATAATGGATGTGTTAATTAGCTTGATTGTGTATTTTATATATATATATAATCATTTCACAATGTGTATATATATATATTAAATTATCACACATATACCTTAAATATATACAATTTTTATTTGTCAATTAAATATATACAAATTTTATTTGATAAATATCTCAAAAAGCTGGGGAAAAAAAAGACTTAGGTTTGAATCCAGGTTCCACTGCCTATAAATTAAGACCTTGGGCAAATTACTCCTTTATTTGTTTCTTTTCTTTTTTCAGAGACAGGGTCTCACTATGTTACCCAGGCTGGCCTTGAACTCCTGAGCTGAAGGGATCCTCCTGCCTTAGCCTCCCAAGTAGCTAGGACTACAGGCACACACCACTGTGCCTGGCTTCAAATTACTTCTTTGAACCTTTGTTTTCTAGTCTATAAGATGAGCATGATACCCTTCTTACTCTTTATTGTGATAGTTAAATATGGTAACATTACAAAATGCTTAGCACAGTGTCTGGCATGGCAGACACTTGATGAATGATACTTATTATCACTATTATTCTCATCATCTAAGATACTTCAATTTGATGTAGTCAAATATTCTATTCTACTTATCTACCTCTCTAAGTGAGGGCTATTCTGTAACATACTGCTATGGAAAGATCAGGAATCTGCCCTAGACATATATAAATAAGTACTTTATGCCAAATGAGTATAAATTTTACGTCTGGTATAATTTCTATGGGGAGATAAAATTTTAATTGCCATATAGGAAACCATTGGTGAATTTGGGATGATTTGATGTGTTTGTTTTGGGTTTCTTCTTGCCGTTGTTGTTGTTGTTGTTTTTAGAGATGAGTCTCACTATGTTGCCCAAGATTGTCTCGAACTCCTGGTCTTAAGTGAGCCTCCTGCCTTGCCCTCCCAAACTGCTGGGATTATAGGTGTGAGCCATAGCACCCAGCCTACGTTTTTACCATTGGGAAGCAAATGTTTTGTGGAGAAGCTATAGTTTTGAATAGCAATTTAAAGATGAAAAATAGATGATAGAGGTGGAGAAAGGTGTCAGTGGGAAACCCCACATATGGTAAGATAACTATGTGTGCCATGGACCACAAACAGGCTAGCCTGGTTGAAGCAAAAAGGTTGATCCCGAACGTAATGGGATGAGGGCATTAGACAGGTAAGGAAGTGACTGATGGAAAATCAAGAGTGATAGCTGATGATGAATGGTGATATTGTATATGATTTTGTGCATTGATATACCATTTTTCCTTTCTTTTTCCATCTACATGGATCTCAAAGATGAGCAATCTTCTCTCTGGAGATGGATAAGACAGAACATTTTGCAAGCCCTTTAAGTCCTTCAGGAAACACAAACATCCTGTGATCTGTCACTCAGGATTCTGACTCAGACTGGGAATCTGAGCAATGCTCATGGTAATAAGCCAGGACCAGGCCCTAAACATCTGGCTGCTCCACTCTATGGATCTTTGGCATGTTAAATGTCAACAGACCTTGTGGATATAAAGTTGACTCAGTCAGAAAACATCTACGGTCTACATGGAAAAGAAAGTCTTTTGGAAAGAAAAGAAGGCAGGGTGTCTGAACCCTCCATCAGGATTTCCCTACTCCACTCTATTTCTATTAGATGAGAGGGATGAGGAAAGAGTACTCAGCCACCTTTTCAAGTCATCTGGTGGTCAGGGCTATTTGTAACTCTAATCTCATATTCATACCAATCGTTTCTAAATCCAATCCCATATTTACACCAAGCTGTCTTACAACCTTAATTTGGTTTCCTAGGTGTATTCCAGTTCCACTGTCAAATGGTAAGTACTAGATTATCCCTAGATAAACTCACCAAAAGATTATACAAGTCCTTAGAGGAGGGAAGTGAGACTGTAGAAGAGACTCAGCATCCAACAAATATATCACATAGTATATTCAAACTACTCTAAGTACTACACCAAAACAATGACTTTCCTGACCACCATCCTAACCATGACAGCAACCCTGGGTAATTTCATCTTATCATATTGCTTCAAATATTATATATGCTTTAAATAATATAAGCTGATGCCATTTTTATTTCTACTCTCAATTTCTTTTTTCTTTCTTTCTTTTTTTTTTTTTTTGAGACTGAGTCTTGCTCTATTGCCCAGGCTGGAGTGATCTTGGCTCACTGCAACCTCTGCCTCCCGGGTTTAAGCGATTCTCCTGCCTCAGCCAACCAAGTAGCTGGGATTACAGGGATGTGCCACCTTGCCCAGCTAATTTTGTATTTTTAGTAGAGACAGGGTTTCACTATGTTGGTCCGGCTGGTCTTGAACTCCTGACCTCAGGTGATCCACCCACCTCAGCCTCCCAAAGTGCTGGGATTACAGGCATGAGCCACCACGCCCAACTCCAATCTCAATTTCTGTTAAATTCAGATCCATATTTCCAACTGCTACTCTACATCAAAAATTTCCTCTTGGCTATTCTTACAGCACTTAAAACTCAAAATGTTTATAACCAATTTATCTTCTTTCTGTTCCACTCACTCTATCTACAGTCTCATCTGAAACAACAAAAAACTGCTTATCTTTCATCTGTAACCACTATATTTGTTAACACAATCATATTCAATACAGACACCTGAGCTAGAAACCCAAGTCCCCACTGACCCATTTGTCTTTCTGTACCCCTGTCCTATCTAATTAGTAGCCAAGGCTCATTGCTGCTACCTTCCAAATTACTCTTGAATTTATTCTCTCCTCTCCATTCCCACCACTACTGATTAATGTGACACTTATCATTTCAAATCTGGACTTTGGTACTGGACACTAACTGTCTCTGGTTTCTCTCTCTTCCAATCCCATCCTTTACAATGATTACAATATAATCATTTCAGTTTTCTGCTTAGCATCCTTCAAAGACCATTCATCTTACTACAGAGGCCTTCATACTTCTTCACCTGCCACTCACACTCTTTGCTTTCTGCCACCAAGCAGCCCTTCCTGCTTCTGTCTCCTGCATGCAGCTTAATGCATATCCATCCTCTGGGCCTGTGCTCACTCTTGAAACTTTGGCCTAGAAGTCTCTTCTCCTGCTGTTGTTGTTTTTACTCTGAGCATCTCCTAGAAATAGTTCAAGGCTCAGTCTCAGAGTCCATGATGCCAGCAGGAAGAAAGAACAGATCTCTCTTCCATGGTTCCACAGATTGTTGCATGCCACTATCACACACTTATTTGAATTCATTGATGGCTATGGTTAGGTGAGCCACTGTGCCCAGCCCAGGGTCTAGTCATCTTTGTAGCCCTAGTACCTAACATATGTAGGCACTCAGTAAATAATGGTGAATTAAACTAAATTGAATTTTAATAGCAACTGTCTCCTATTTCCAGAAGTTCCTCTAACAATATGATGCAGGCCTTATATTTAAAAGTAGCCATTATTCTGGTAAGTTTTATATTTTGTTGACAGCTAAATACACTAAGAGTCCTGTCTGGATAAGGGTCATTCTTTGGCCAATTTAAATGGTATTGTGATTATATTAGGCCCATATTGTTTGGAATCTAACTAACTTGTCTGATCTCAGAAAAATTAAAAAAAAAAAAAAAAAAAAGAAAAGAAAACACAGGTAAAAACCCCTCTCAAGGACAGCAATGACGTAGTTAACTTTGGCTACCAATGCACCTTCTACATTCATAATTATTGTGACTGATGCTTTAGAGCACCCAGAATAGGGAAACAGTGTATAACTGAGACCTATTAAATTCTAACAGGCTAAGCACAGTGGCTCACACCTGTAATCTCAGTACTTTGGGAGGCCAGGGCAGACAGATCACTTGAGGCCAGGAGTTTGAGACCAACCTGGCCAACATGGTGAAACCCCAGAAAGCAAAAAATTAGAGTATACTCAAAAAAGGATAAAAAATTAGCCAGGCGTGGTGGTGTATACCTGCAATCTCAGCTACTCGGGAGGCTGACGTATGAGAACCACTTGAACTCAGGAGGCGAAGGTTGCAGTGAGCCAAGGTTGCGCCACTAAACTCCAGGCTGGGAGACAGAGCCTTGCTCTGTCTGGAAAAAAAAAAAAAAAATCGAACAGGTAGCATAGAGGCAAAATCTGTGAAAAACTAAACACTGAATTGATATAAATAAAGTGTTCTACTCCTTATCTCAAAATGTTAAAGTGCTATATTTTCCCCACTCACATAAAAAAGTAACAATTTATGTCATTCAAATGATAATAAAGAAATAACTCATTTATTTTATTAAATATGAATGTCCTTAAGGAACAAGTATTATCTTTAAAAACCTGTTCAGAATTGGTAATTTTATATTTACATCTATCTTCTGAATTATATTACCTTTTTACCACTTTTGTAGGTTACTATGATAAATTCTTGCCTTAACAACAGCTATTGATTTTAATTATTGAGATACCAATGATTTCGTAGGGGGATGCCAATTATTACGAAGTATCTGTGGAAGACAATAGTGCTGTGTATGCATTCAGAATTAGGGACACTGTCTTGCTCAATCAGTTTTCAGTCAATGAGTTCATCAGCTAAATCTGATGGACTGACAGAGAATCCAAACAGAGTAATACAATGACTAAGACAGTAGTTGGTTTGCCCAGAGCAGTCAGATGAGGAAGGGCATCGAGCCAAGTCCAGAGACTCAGGGCAGACTCCAAATGAGCTCTAGCTAACAACAAGACAATATCTCTTGTTTTCAACCCCGTGTAAATTATAAAAACAAGAGGATGTGGCCATTATGGTGTGTTTCCCAAAAACCGCTCATGTAGCTGTGATGTGAGCAGCTAAAGAATTCCACAGGCCAACAGTGAAGGCAGAACCTCAGCCCTAATATCAGGGCCACTGGATTTAGAAGCATCCACAGTAAATCCAGTAACTTATTAGTTTTCCTCATTTAGTCAGGAGGTCTGGAAAGGGAACTTGTCTCCCACCAAAAACAAAATGATACTTTGACTGCAAGTCTAAATCCAGGATCTGCTTTTGGCAAGTCCTTTAACCTCTCAATATCTTATTGTGGAAATAATAGTTAAAAAAACACAAAAAGTCCTATCTAGCTTAAATAATTGTGCTGACCCAAGGACATAACTGGTTGGAGTCTTTATAAACTGCAGTCCTGTACACAGGTAAAATAGAATGGTGAGGAAGCATCCACCTAGAACAGTGACATTCTTCTTTCAATCCTTCATAAATTATTGAGCATCTCCTCTGCCAGGTTCTGCTTTATATGCTTAGGAAACCATGAAAACAAGATAGCTTAGATCTCATTCATTTTGAAGCTTCCACTAGGCCTTTGATTCATGTGCAACCAGCTTGCAAAATGCTGGTCATACACAAGTTTTGGGCTCTGCCCTCAAGCAGAGGGGCATGGAGAAGATTATGAGACAGATGATGATAGTAATAAGATGATGCATTGAAATCAGTGCAAATCTGTTTCATCTCCATCCCAACCTCACCCTTTTACTGCACCATTGAGTTTGGGGTTTAGTTTAGGAGGTCCTGGATGTAAATTCACCCTCTCTTTGAAATAATAATGGCCCTCTTCTCATAGGATGGTTGTTCTCAATGAACCCAGTAGACATAAATATCCTGCAGGAGCTTCCATTCTAGCAGGGAGATTGAGACGATAAACGTAAATGCAGGATATTATGTAGCATATAGTTGGAAAGTGATGACTGCTATGGGAGAAAAAAATAGAGCATGGAAAAGGGATTGGGAGTGCAGAAGGCACAGTAGCGGATTTGATATTTTGAAAAGAGTGAGAAAGTGGCAGCTAGAAAGATCTGGATTCTCATTTCACGTCACAATTCAGAAAAGCTAAGTTTGCTGTATAGTAAGGCTCAGGAGATCTGATCCTGATTGTAGAAACCTCTGATTACAGAATCTTGGATTGTATCTCCCACTTCATCCTCCTAGACCATCCTGCAAGATCTTTAAGAGTCCATTTGGGAAATCCCTAGGAGTTCTTGGAAAGAAGAAAGATTGTTGGTTGGAATAAAGACAGGGTTGAATGAGTTCCAGAAAGCCAGGTTCTCAAACTCATGGACTCAATCTGCAGAAGAAGACAACTTCAAAAAACCAACTAGAAGCAACATGCAGAGATGAGAGGGGCCTCCTCAGGAAAGAAGGCAGCTGGTCCGCAGCAGAAAAATCTTGAACCACCTCTCTCAGGAAGATGCGGGGTTGCTCTGCAGAGAACTTCCTAGCTTCAGGATCTGTGAGGAAGACCAGAAAGAACAAACAGAGGACTCCTGGAAACAGATATGGGGGCAGTACCAGCAAAGCACCTCAGACCCCAAGGAAGGAAAGAGCCTGAGCAGACCTCACTGTTGAAAGCGAGGACGCATTTAAGAACAGAATGGAAGTTAAAGTGAAGATGCCTGAAGAATCGAAACCATGGCTTGTTGGGGACGGGGACTTAGTTACCAAGCAGAAGCAGCTGTTTTAACTCCCTGCTAAGCAAAATGTAGATGCAATTCTAAAAGAGTATGCAAATTGCAAAACATCGCAGGGAAACGTCGATAATAAGGCATAGGCAGTTAATGAAATTGTGACAAGAATAAAAGAATATTTCGATGTGATGTTAGGCACTCAGCTGCTCTACAAATATGAGAGGCCCCTGTATGCAGAAATCCTCTTGGCTCACCCTGATGCTCCTGTGTCCCAGGTTTAAGGAGCACACACCTACTGAGGTTATTTGTAAGAATTGGAGAAATGTTGGCCTATATATCCCTTGATGAGAAGAGCCTTGTGTTATTGTTGGGCCATTTGCATGATTTCCTAAAATATCTGGCAAAGAATTCTGCATCTCTTTTTACTGGCGGTGATTACAAAGTAGCTTCTGCTAAGTACCACCACAAAGCCCTGTGCTGGTCTACAGACCACTTACTGTTATTTGCCTGAGATCTGGAAACACTTTTTGTTCTAGTCTTTTTCTTGTAAAATGGATGTTCTTTAACATTGTTAATGTAAAACAGGGCTTATGTTTCAGTTTGTTTTCTGTTCTGTTTTAAACAAAATAAAAGGAGTGTAAGCTCCTATTCTCATTTCAAAGTTGCTACCAGGGTATGCAGTAACTAGAACAAAGAATAAACATTCAGTAGAACATTTTATTGCCTAGTTGACAACATTGCTTGAATGCTGGTGGTTCTACCCCTTTGACACTACACAATTTTCTAATATGTGTTAATGCTACATGACAAAATGCCCTGACTCCTAGTGCCAAACATTCAATTTAATGTATATACCCAAAAACCCATGCATTTGTTCTCTTTTTTTAATGATGCTTGAAGTAAAACAGCCCATCCTCTGCAAATCCATCTATGTTGTTCCTTAGGCATTCTATCTTTGCTGAAATTGTTGAAGGATGGTGGTTTGTTTCATGATTTTTGTATTTGAGTCTAATGCATGTTGTAACATGATAGAGGCAATGCATTATTATGTAAGCCACAGTTTTCTGGAAACTGTGGAATTCATTTCAGATCATAAATAAAATTTGTTTCTAAATTTCAAAGCAAAAAAAAAAAAAGAAAAAAGATAGTAAGAAAGTGTCTTTGGAGGAAAGACCTAAAGGTGAGGAAGTAAGACATGTGTGAGCTTGTAGGGGAAGAGTTCTCAACAGAGGGGAAGGCTAGAGAGGGCCAGACCAGCAAGGAAAACAGAGGGAGCAAGTAGGCCAGTGGTTGGAGTGGTCAGAGACAGCCATGGTGGGATCATGGAGGGCCTTTTGTTCTTGATCTGACCTGATCAGACTTCTGTTTCAAAAGGATCCTTCTGGCTGCTCTGTTGAGAACAGATTGTAGAGGCAAGTATAGGAAGAATGAACCCCGTCATCCCTATGCAGTAGTGATGGCTTGGACCCATGTGATAGTGGTTGGAGTGTTGAGAAGTGGTCAGTTTCCAGTTACATCTGAAGATAAAGCCTTCAGGACTTCGTGATGGGTTAAATGTACAGGATTAGAGAAAGAGCAAGAGAGGAGTCACAGAAGATTCAAAGGATTTGGGCAAGAGCCACCAGAAGATGGAGATGCCAGCAACAGAGACCTGAGGGTAATGCAGGAACCTGGAACTCCTGTACCTTCTCTTCTCCTAGTTTCCAGGGCATCTTCCTGCAAGTGTATAAAACTGTAGGTAGAGGAACAAAGCTGATATGGTCCTATTTGGTGACTGTAGGAGAGACTGACCACTAAGACCATTTCATCCCTCAAGACCTCAGTTTCCCTAGATATATAACATGAGATAGGTCAGTTACATAAGGACAGAATTCCTTTCTTGCTGTTAAATTCAAGAACCTAGATCTGCAATCAATTCTCCAATCTTTCAAGCCTCCTTTTTGATTTTTTTTTTCCTTGGGAAAACATCTCAATAATGAAATCCAATCTTTAAAAATTTTGGTTTTAAACAAAATTATATTGTGATCAGCTTGAGCCTAGGAGTTCAAGGCTACAGTGAGCTATGATCCCACCACCATGTTCCATATATATATATATATATATATATATATAGTGATCAAAATATTTGATCAAAATATCAAAAAATGTTTTTAGTAAGTCAGCTTCTCTAAAATAAAAATAAGTATGTCTTGCAATTGTTTATACAATACCTTGTTCCAGGGAGGTACATGGCTAATCAGGAAACATATTTCCTATGTCATATTTAATCAGAAATTTTGCTCACAAGGTTAAATTACAGCATTCATTTTGTGCCACTGTGAAAATATTCCCTTCCATTTTAACAGGACTAAAAATGCTTCCAAAGCTGCCTAAAAGAATATTCAGCTCCTATAGGTTCTTGCTGCATTTTTATTTCCCTTGGTAACAGCACTTTTGATAACATTGTTTGAAGAAAAGAAGTCATAGTAAAGGATGAGGATGAAGTATCTGATACTATAATACTAGCCTGATGCTAGAGGAGAATGTAATACAGGCTGAGTATTGAAAATTTGCAACTTATTGAGCACCAACATGACATCACAAGTGGAAAATTCCACATAGAAGTACTTAAAACGTACTGCTTCATGCAAAAAATCATTTAAAATATTGTATAAAAAACCTTTAGGCTATGTACACTGAATAAGCTGTATATGAAATATAAATGAATTTTGTGTTTAGACTAGGGTCCTCTTCCAAGATATCTCATTATATACATGCAAATGTTCCAAAACCATAAAAAATCCAAAATCTTCAGACACATCTGGTCCCAAGCATTTCTAATAAAGGATACTCAATCTGTATAAATTATACACAATTTAATTAATTTATTTTATATATATATATATATTTTTTAGATGAAGTTTTGCTCTATGGCCCAGGCTGAAGTGCAGTGGTGCAATCTTGGCTCACTGCAACCTCCACCTCTCAGGTTCAAGAATTCTCCTGTCTCAGCCTCCCAAGTAGCTGTGGCTACAGGCGTGTACCACCACTCTAGCTAATTTTTGTATTTTTAGTAGAGATGGGGTTTCACTATATTGGCCAGGCTGGTCTCGAACTCCTAGCCTCAAGTGATCTGCCTGCCTCGGCCTCCCAAAGTGCTAGGATTATTGACATGAGCCACCACGACTGGCCTAATTTAATCTAAATCCAGAAATAATCCCTTAAACTTTGTAGCTCACAAACACATCCTCCCTCTTTCCCCACAACATTCCATCAGACTCAGGGAACATCATCACACATCAACATCGTCATAGTTTGTATACTGAGTGCTAAGTATGTGCAAGGCATTGAGCCAAGGGATGTCAGACTTAACTCACTTAGTGCTCACAACCATCCTGTGAGAAGAGGGTCATTATTATTTCCATGGTCAGAGAGAAGGTGGATTCACATCCAGGACCTCCTAAACCCAATCCCAAACTCAGTGGTGCAGTGAAAGGGTGAGGTTGGGTTGGAGATGAAATGGATTTGCACTGATTTCAATGCATCGTTTTATTACTATCAGTGTTTGTCTCATAATCTCCATGCCCCTCTGCTTGAGGACAGAGGCGACAAAACTTGTGTATGACTGGCATTTTGCAAGCTGGTTACACATCAATAAAAGGCCCAGTGGAAGTTCCAAAACGAGTGAGATCTAAGCTATCTTGTTCTCATGGTTTCCCAAGCCCAAGTAGAGCCTGGCATACTATAGGCACACCATGGATGCTCCCTGAGTACATGAACATAAAGATGATCCACAGGTGGGTGAGCAATACTGGGGGCAGGTGAAAGGGAGGACCTCGAAGCAATACTGCCAGAGCCCCTCCTACTTAGAGTGTCCAGGCTTCTACATGGGGAGACAGCGCACCCCCCAGACACTCCCGCCCACTCCTTTCTGGCTCGCTGAGTGACGCCAGTTTCAAGCCTCAGCCCACTCCAGGCTCCAGGACCAGCAGAGCGGGTCTGCGTGGACAGAGGCACTGGGCTGCGCCCGTCGCGCACCCCACCGAAAGGAAGGCGTGCCTAGTGGGGAGGCGGGGCTTGAGGGGCCGGGCGCAAGCAGACACACTCCTGCTCTCTCTACGCACATTCTCACACTCTCGTTCACACCGCACTCACCCTGTGCACACCCCCAGTTTCTCGTATTCCTCACATTCACACATTCATACACTCATATATTCACACACACCCATGCTCCCAAACACGCTTCACTCACACAGCTACGCGCACAGGGATCAAAGACCACATTGGGTACAGTGTACACTGCTTGGGTGATGGGTGCACCAAAATCTCAGAAATCACCACTAAAGAACCTATCCATGTAACCCAACACCACCTGTTCCTCAAAAAACTATTGAAATAATTTAAAAATAAAAAAGGAAAAGCAATCTCATTCCGTACCCTCATTCTAATTCACTTTTCACCTCTTCACACACCATCACGCCCACGTACCTTAATCTCACTCTTGACAGTACACTTATGCTCGCGCTCATGCACACTCGCCCCCACCTCTCCTTCGCTCTTTACACGCGCTTGCGCGCAGACACACTCAAGGACTCCCTAGCCACTTACACTCACGCATGCGCACAAGCTCACACGCGAACTCTGCCTCCTCACTCGCGCTCGCGCATGCGCATCCGTCGCGGAGAGGACGTTGTGCCGGGTGTGGGCGCGGGTGTTTGGTGGCCTTTGCAGATGGGCTTGTTTTGAGGCTGTGGGATCAGTGCGATCGTTTAGTTTTCCTTGGTTTCCCAGTGAGAAGTAAGTTAGCCAGGAAGAGAGAGGCGGAGACCCAGGGAGACCGAGACTGTAGGAAGGGAGTAGGTTGCGGTTTTAGAGCCGTGGGAGCAAGAGCGCCGGGTAGGAGCTGTCGCGCAGAGAGCGCCTCGCGCAGCCCCAGAGCCTGTTTGTTTACCCTCTTGCTCGGAGCGGCTTCTCCAGCGTCTCATTTCTTCTGCCTCCCTTGGCCTCGCCCAGGTGTGGGACGCGGGCGAGTGAGGACGGACTTACAACCGTCCTCGGCCGCGCAGCACAGGGTTCCCGCGCCCTATCCCTATGCCCAGGGGACACAGCGCAGGAAACTGAAAAAGGGACTCAGCGTTAGAAACTATGGTTGGAATTCTCCCTCTGCCACTTGCTATGTGGCCTTGGCCAGGTTACCGTTGTCTCAGAGCCTCCGTTTCCTATCTGAAATAAGGAATCATTCATTCAACAAATATTAATTGCCATCCTAACATATGTTACCTCTGGGCTGGACGTTTGGCATACACTGGTGAATACATAAAACAGACCCAGTTTCTGCCCAGGAGCAGTTTGCAGTCAACAAGCATACGGATTGATTATGATGAGGGCTTTTAAATAAAATAATAATAATATTGCTTTCATCCACTCCAAATGTTTTTCAGCGCTTACTGTGTTCTGCGCACAGGTGAATAAAAACAATCATGTCCCCTGTCCTCATTCTAATTCCAGTCTGTACATTGGACTGGCCCTCAGAAACTTTAATATATAGGAAAACCAACCACACTAACCAACAAATGGACAGCCAACAAATAAGGAAGTAATAAAAGCACCTACCTCACAGGGTTGCTGTGAGAAATAAAGGAGGCGTTAAAGCCTTCACCCACTGCCAGGCATATAGTAGGTGTTCAATAAATGCTAGGTGTTACTAGGTGGTTAGTATTACTTAGTGCCTAAAAGGCTCTGCCATCACTAGCTGTGTGACCTTGGTTCAGTCTTTGAACTTCAGTAGTTCAAATAGGGTTCTCCGCAAACATAATGCGGAGAAAATAATGGCATTTTATCTGGGAGGGCTGTTGCGCGGATTAAATGAGGTCATGCAGGCAAGGCTCTTGGTTCAGGAACTGCCACACAGTGAGAGCTCGGAAAATGTACCTACGAGTATTGTCATATACTCGAAAGGCGACTGTTTTCCTCCCATGCAAAGCAGGTCGGTGTGCAGCAAAGCTGGGAGGTTTCTAATATCACAGGAACGTTTTCAAATTTAGGATGCAGTCCCAAGAGGGGACGGCCAGGACGCCAGAGCCTTTGACGGGGGCGGGGAGTGGCGAGGTTAATGTAGCTGCTGAACAAAGGTATGCCCAGAAACCGAGGGCTAGAAAAACCCCACACTGGGAGCCTTCAGTGTGCGAGCGCCAGGCTGCGGAGGAGCCTTAGAGGGCGACACTCGGCCGGGAAAAGGCGCGGGGGGACGGAGAGATGGTTGTGCAGCGGCTTCCTGGCTCCTCGTTGCCAAGCCCAGGGACTCTGATACCTCATTTACAAGCTTCAAGAGCCCATGGAGCTGCAGGTCTCAGATAATAAAACCAACAAGAGAAGCCACGAGCCTTACCAGGCACCAGGCCTGGTGTTAAGGAGTCCTTAAAACCTCACAAAAACTCGAAGACGGTGGCATTTTCTCTATTTTACAGATGCAGAAACTGAAATTCTTTCTCCACTTTCCTTGACCTCCTTTCAGTTTTTGCAATTAACCAAGAGAAACTCTCGGAGGCTTCCATCAGCACCCTTCGGTGGCCCGGAACGCATTCCCCATCCCTCTTTCCCAGGCCAACACCCGCACATCTTGCAGGTCTCCGTTTAAATGTCACTTCAAGCTTTGGTTTTATCATCACCCAGAGCCCCTTGAGCTTTTCTTTCATATTCACACGACCTTTTTAACTCACGAGCTCCGAGTTAATTTGTTGATTCGCTTAACCTGGAAACTCCCCGGGGGCGGGTCTTGCGCTACTGAATTCCCTGGCGCGCAGCCTGGGGTATAATAGGCGCTCAATACACACTTTCCAACTATCAAATGACCAGATAAGGCTCAAAGAAGTTACGTTGCTCTCTTCAGATTCCATGATAGGAGGGCGTAGGGGGCAGGATTTATCATTTATTTCTCAACTACATCAGAACCGCAGGCAGAATTCTGGTTGACTTCTGTCTCCCCCTCCATCTCCACCCCGCCGTGTTCCAGCCTCACATCATTAAATCGAAATCCCTTAGGTAATCAGTATTTTTATAAAGCTCTCCAGGTGATTTTTGTAGATGACCAAGGTCGAAAACCAGAAGGGCTGGGCTGCTAAAAATTATAAAGAATTGCTCTTATTTTAGTGACTTTTTTTTTTAAGTCTTTGCTCCCATAACTAAGCAGCTATTTTGGCTCCAAGCTTTCAGAAAATTTAGGCCAAGGGAAGTGGGGAATTGGTATGCATGTGAATAATTCAACCCTCCTCTTCCACACTCCCTGCCTCCCCCGCCCGCCCTCCAATACAAAAACCACATCTCTGAATAGGGTAGTAAAAAATAGTAAGTGCCAGGAGAACTGGAGAGGGAAGGAGGGAGGTGAAGCATTTGCTTCAATTATCCGGATAATTGTTCCCCACCTCAGGCCATTGTTACTGAAATGAAACAATATTCTATTGGATACTGTCTTGGCCTTTTCAGGCCTGCTCCCTGCAGTGCCTAGCACACGCTGGGCACAGAGTAGGCGCTCGATAAATTTTATTCTGATGACAGAGGAGAGCTCTGAGGGTGGGAGAGAGGGATGCCTTGTCCGGCTTGAGGATTTGGGGGTGGGCGAATATCAATTAAAGTGAAGTGGGGAGCAGAGGGGCTGTGTGGCAGGCGTTCAGTGCCATCAAAACTTTTTTCCAACTGGGCTGTTCCTGAAATTCTAAGCCAAACCCCTCACTTATTGCTCAGAAGACCTCCACTACCACCCCCCCCCAACCCCCCTCTCCCCGCTGCTTCTTCTCAGAGGGCCGAATTGAACTCTTGCAACTGTGGTGAGCACAAAGGCGAATTCAGGTTTCTCAAAAGCCCATCCGTTCTGAATAAACACCAGGGAGAAGCAAGATTATTTTTGGTGGTGCATGAACACAGGGCCCACAGCCTGCCCTCCCTCTAGAAAGTCCTTCCCTGGCCTTGCATTAAAACTAACAATATTGGGGCAGCTGAAGGAATAGCCTGGCTCCTGAGCCCCCCATCACTTAAGCAGTACAAGAATGTGGGGACTAGCTCCCAACTGCCCTCTTTCATCTTGACCCACAGCTTTTCAAGAGGAGCTTGAGTTCTCTATGAGTGTGTATTTGCTAATTGCAGCCGGGGCTTTAATGAGATTCTTTTAACTCCCCCAAGCTCGTTTGCAGGTTATAGCCTTATATGGGGACCCACGTTTTCCACCCTGGCTACACATCCTGTGAACAATTGCCTCTCCAGAGCCTGAAAGGAGAGCGAGCGCCCCATTTCTGCTGAATACACGTCTCAGTTCATCCAAGGCTGGCGGGCTTTTGATGGCCACAATGCAAGTTACGCCCAAAGAGTGTCTCTTTGGTCAGATCGACAACGCTTGGCTTCACGTTTGCAAGTTAAACGGGCAGAAACCCGGCTGAAACTCCCACGCCAGACGCCAGGGACATTTCCCTCCGCCCTGCTCAGAGCAAAACTGGGGAATGGGTCTGGGCAGGGGGAGGAAAGAAAGGAGGGGTCGTTGTGAGCAGAGGGTGGGGGAGAAGAGAGTTCTTATTCTCAAAAGCCACCTAGAAGAAGAAAGGGGGGGGGCATTTTCTCTGGCATTTCTTATTTTTATTTTTTCCATTTTGCTTTGTTGGCAGCTTTACCCAAACAAAAAATAAAATAAAATGAGAGCATTTTCTCCTTGTCTTCACCTAGGTAGCTGCTTTCCTCCAGCCCCTGAAAATGTGACTCCTTCATAAAATCAAAATTTATGATTATTCAAATGTTGGGGACTGTGAAAAGAGAGGAAGAAAGAGAGAAAATTAATATTGCAGCTGTTCTTCTGATTAATGAGAGATAATTGCTCATGAAAAGTCACCCCTGTGGCATTTTGTTGTCTCCTGGATCTTTGTTCTTTTCCACTATTATTGAGGACTTTCTTGAAGACTAAGCGGTTCTTTTCAATTTTTGGGTATTCAGAAAGGGTTGCCTGGTTACAGAGAATGGGGAAATCTCGGGCTATATCGGGTAAGATGTGCCACAGACAGCAATATCACAATGCCACTCGGAGAAAAGGATGGATACAAGTTAACGATGCACTTTCAATAAAACATTCATAGACTTGTTCACGCTTTGATAATGACCTCATTAAAGGGAGCTGGGGGCAAGTAAGTCCTGTCTCCTGTTTGTGTTCGGCTAACAAAACCCAGCTTTGAGATCATTCATCGCTTTGGAAACTAATATGAAATCAATGTAAGAGAAGCAAATAAATCCGAGGCGGCTCCGCCAACTCCCGGGCTGTCCCGCCCTGCCTGCAGCCTCCATTTGGAGCAGGAGAACCATGTGGGCAAATGCTGAAACTAAGAGAAAAAAAGGACTGCGGATGAAAGTGGTGGTGGTGGTGGTGGTGGTGGTGGTGGGCGGGGGGCGGGGGGGGGGCGGGGGTTGGAGGACACAGAGGGAGGGGCAAAGTGGGAGTTACAGCCTGAAAAAAACAGCTAAGACAGGAACGGGTCAGAACTCTGTGGCCTGTTGAATAAGCAACGCTAAGTCCCCGCCCTTTACTTTTCCTGACTTTGCCCATGAAAGGAAACAGGAAGAAAGAGAAGTGAGACAGGAATGTGGGGTTCAGGTCAGGTGCCATTCCAGAGCTGGGAAGAAGTACTGGAGACCTTTTGGAAGCTAGAACTAAGAATTCAAATCTCAAGGTTGGGCTGAAAGGAAACTGCTCACCCAGGCTCAACTTGGAGAATCCAGAGACAAGAAGGCCATGCCTCTGCTGTTCTTTCTAGAATAGCTTTGATTTTTTTTGTAAGTTGAGGGTAAGGGTGGAGTGCCTTGGCCAGGAGGAAGTACAAAGAACAATTTTGTTACCATCATATATGTGACACTGTCTTGCACTCAAGGAAGACAAAACCATACTCTATCGTCCCGAAAAGATTTCCCCCTTCCTTTAAAAGAACTAATTTTCTCCTTGAATTATGAAAGTAATGGCTTAGGTAACAGCCTGTACTCTGTACCCGACTGCTTAATACTGAATAAATCCTTCCACGTGGCTCCCGGAGTCGTGGCAATTAGAGCTCATTATAGGCTCATAAGAGCTCTCATTTTGGGGATTACTTAATGGACGATGAAATTTTATCGGACAGAATCACTGAGAAATAAAATTATGTGGTGGCTCAGGCACCATGGGCACACGCCAATGGTCTGTCTGCTCCCTCTCAGGAAAAGAAAGCTGAACTTGGGGTCTCCTGCTGGTTCAGGGCACTGCACTCTGGGGAACGGTAGGGCTGGGCAGGGCCGGGGTCGGGTGGGGGCAGTGCTGCCCCGGGGGCATGGAGGGTAGGCTTCCTTTGAGGAGGGGATAGGCAGGTAGGGCCAGATAGGGGCTGGACTAAGAAGAGAAGGAGGGAGAGAGACTGGTGGACACTGAGAGATCCAAAGAGAACTAGAGAAGTGAGTCAGAGTGGACAGAAACTATGCAAGAAATAGGATTCCAGTATACTTGCTCTTGGTGGGCTGAAGCAATTAACCAAGTACCCTAAGGGGCAAGTTTTTCAGACTTGGTCTTGCTTTCAACCTCAGCCTGGTCTGAAACCACTGCTCCACTTGAAGTCTTTAGGAAACCCCGTGAGCCCCTCACATTTCTCAAAATTCCTTGGCACTGAAAAATGAAAGTTTCCATAGTCAGACACAAATTGAATAAGATGCACAAGCCTCTTGCATAGTTAAGATTCTCTAAAGTAAAATGGTCTGCACATGGGTGCGATTTCTAGGACTTTAGCATAGGAGCTGTTCCTCTGAACACATCCCAAACCGCTGGGAACATTGCGACTCAAACCATCAGCCCAAAACAGACTGTGGATAACCTGGTACCTAACCCAGAGGAGGAAAAGAGAGAAAGCTATTATTCTTAAAAAAATCTATATCTGTATCTATATCTATATCTATATCTATATCTACATCTATATCTATATCTATATCTACATCTATATATGCTTGTATAGTTGCAAAGTGAATGGGGGAAATCGAGTCATCTATTTCGACAGTTTAGGACTGTAAAAAATATCCTGCCATTCAGCAGAGTTTTTTTTATTGCCATTCTCCATCAGTGGCTCCAAGCCTTCTTCCTGGGGCTGAAATGATTTCAGGGATTGCCTAGATCCTCCAGTCATGAACAAGGGCGGGCTGGGGTGAGGCTGAGCGTCTGCAGACCTTGTGGTACAAAAGTAGTTACAGCTGAGCTGCCCCATGTTAAGCCCTGAGACTCCTTAATTGTTGTCACAAGATGTTGGATTAGCACATTTCTGGAATAGCTGTCTGTTTACACTCCAGAGACCCACCGTCCACTAACCGCTTTCTAATTGAATTCTAATCACATTCAAATAGCTCAATAACCAGCCTCAGCTGCAATTCATAAAACTTTAATTGCCATCCATAAATCCTGGGCTCCCCAGAGCGGGCATCCCTACAACCCAATTACACTTCTCTAGCAGGCAAGAGAGACCGTCACAGAGATGGAAAGAGGAAGACAGAGGATGGAAAGATAGAGCCGTGCCTCTAGCTAGTGCTCTCCTGGATTTGGGCACCTTGTTCTCTCAGGTGGAGGGAGTCCTGTCTCTAAGTTTCTTAGCACCATCATGAACTCAGGATTGAAGTTAGCTGTTCTGGAAAAAGGATCAGACTTCTAGCTATTGCCCAGCCTCATGGCCCCAGCCCGCTTTTCTGCAGGGGGAAACGAAGAGAGAAAATGGCCACCTCTGCTGCCTTGCCTTCTCCGAAGATAAATAGTCCCAATAGTTTGGCAGCCACTCTCTCTCGGGCAGTGAGGGGTGCGCTAGACTTCCATGGACCAGAGAGATTTCCCTTACAAAGCCACTTCTGCCAATCAGAGGCAAGATTCCCTGGATGGCTGAATCCTCTTCATCCTTTTTAGGTTCTTAAGATGCAGAGGAAAGAGTGCTTCCTGGTTAGCCTTGCTAAGCTGCCCAAGATTGGTAAAAATGAGGGACAGGAAATCTTCAGACCCAGAGTGAAGGTCTATCTAATCCCTTCTCCGTCTTTAGGAGGGCTTGTGTTTGAGGTCCTCCCTCCAAAATCTTCAGGATGGAGTTTGTAGGGTTGCCCTGGAATGCCATGGTGTTAACTACTTGGAGAAAGAAAAGGGTGACTCTTCAACATCTCTCTCTGCGGAAGTGGGAGGTGCCGATCAGAAAGGGAAACAAGGAAGGGTCGTTGGTCTGAGTGGCCCCAGGAGGGCCCCAAGTACAAAGACACTTCAGATCTTGTCGAACATCAGCATAAAAAGCTTGACGGTTTCTTAGCTGGGAGGCCTCACTATTCTGCGCCGGACCGTCCTGAACTAACCACCTGAATGACCTCTGCCAAGTCCAAAAGCTGTGGACAGGGGTAGGTGTAACCGTTGCCAGAGCTGCGCTCAGGGACTGGACGACTGCCAGTCCGCCGCCCGCACAATCCTGCTCCAAACCGCAGGCCTCACACTTCACCGCGCCGCAGCCACCCCTACCACTGAGGAGCTGGGAACGCTGAGCATTCCTATTAAAAAGGCCTCCAAGTCCCCACCTGGTACGCTTTGCGGTGGGGCGTGGGGAAGAGTTAGGCTGGGACCAGGGTAGCGAGAGGGGGTGGGATGGAGGATGCAGCGCTGTGATTTCTCAGTAAAGCGTGGAGAAAGAGGGGGAGGAGGCCGGCCTCCCCGGGAAATTAACAAAACCTACACTTTGCAAAGTCTCCCCCATCCCCCTCCCCCGAGTTCTTCCCCGCCGCGCGCCCGCCCCTCCTCGCGGCTTCTGTTGTGACTCGGGCAGCCTATCCCGAGGGTGGGGAGCTGCCGAGGAGCCTGAGCCGAGCGGTACTCCGCAGCATCACGTGCCAGGGTGGGGGGCTATAAAATACCCGAGCCGGGGCTCCGGGCGGGGGACGTGAGGACCAGCCCTCTCCGGGGACCCCTTTGTTCCCAGCCCAGACGCCAACACCTCTGCGTCCCCAAGGGCTTGACTGCCCGTGTCTGCGCGGCTCCCAGGGCAGAGCTTAGAACACTAGAGGAGAGGGGTCGCCGCGACCGGCCGGGGCTTCCAGCCACCCACCCCTCTCGACATGTCGCGCTCCTTCTATGTCGACTCGCTCATCATCAAGGACACCTCACGGCCTGCGCCCTCGCTGCCTGAACCGCACCCCGGGCCGGATTTTTTCATCCCGCTTGGCATGCCGTCCCCATTGGTGATGTCCGTGTCCGGCCCTGGCTGCCCGTCCCGCAAGAGCGGCGCGTTCTGCGTGTGCCCTCTCTGCGTCACTTCGCACCTGCACTCCTCTCGGGGGTCTGTGGGCGCCGGCAGCGGGGGCGCAGGGGCCGGGGTTACCGGGGCCGGAGGCAGTGGGGTGGCGGGGGCCGCAGGGGCACTGCCTCTGCTTAAGAGCCAGTTCTCTTCTGCTCCTGGGGACGCGCAGTTTTGCCCGCGGATGAACCATGCGCATCATCACCACCACCCACCGCAGCACCACCATCACCACCATCAGCCCCAGCAGCCTGGCTCGGCCGCGGCGGCGGCAGCAGCAGCAGCGGCGGCGGCGGCGGCCGCGGCGGCCTTGGGGCACCCGCAACACCACGCACCTGTCTGCACCGCCACCACCTACAACGTGGCGGACCCGCGGAGATTCCACTGCCTCACCATGGGTAGGGCGGGGTCTTGGGGCACCTGCGCTCCGCGCCTTTCGCGCTCCTGGAGCAAACTTTCCACCTCCAGTGGAGGAAGTGGGAGCCCGGGGACAGGGTGAAGAGGGAGGAGGGGCTTTTAGTGTAACTGTAGAGTCAGCCACAGAAGTTCCACGAAGGTGGAAGTTAGTTTGCCAGCTTCTCCACTCAGCCTGGTGCGTTTTACTCCTAGTAGTAGGTGCTCGAGTATTGCCTTATTAATACTGGGGCCTTAGGGACCTCGAACGTCACGGCGGAGAAACCGGAGGTTAACTGCTTGGGGTTTGGGGTGGGTGTGTTTGAAACTGTGTGACATCCCCGCATCGGGGCTGGCTAAAGCGTTTTGACGTTTTTGGCTAAGCCTGCGCACTTCTCCGCTTGGCTCAAAGGGAGACGATCAGATAGTGCAAGCCCCCATCCCTCTTTAATCCTGTGACTTCGCATCCTGCGCATCGAAGACCTTTATTTGCTTTGTACGTCTCTTTTCTTCCCCACTAAGCAACCACGTGCCTTGAAATGGGAAAGGGATACAGATGTTCGGCTGGGCTTCCCCGGGTGGGTCCCTGAAATGCGTCCTGGTTAGCACGTGGGGTGGGAGCGCCTTGCCCGAGCCTTACCTCTCTACCCTCTCTTCGCTGGTCCGCAGGAGGCTCTGACGCCAGCCAGGTACCCAATGGCAAGAGGATGAGGACGGCGTTCACTAGCACGCAGCTCCTGGAGCTGGAGAGAGAATTCTCTTCCAACATGTACCTGTCTCGACTCCGGAGGATTGAAATCGCCACTTACCTGAACCTGTCGGAGAAGCAGGTGAAAATCTGGTTTCAGAACCGCCGAGTGAAGCACAAGAAGGAGGGGAAGGGCACGCAGAGGAACAGTCACGCGGGCTGCAAGTGCGTCGGGAGCCAGGTGCACTACGCGCGCTCCGAGGATGAGGACTCCCTGTCGCCGGCCTCGGCCAACGATGACAAGGAGATTTCCCCCTTATGAGAGAGGGCCTCCTCCCTCACATCCCCCGCTCCTGGCAGACCAGGCAACGCCAAGGCGTGGGGCACCCAGGGGCCAAAATCCTTGCTCATTGCAGTGGTCCCATCTGGAGAAGAAACGAACCTGGAAGTTCTGGAATGGACAAGCCGGGGCCTGACCCTTCGCGTCTCCTTCTTGACCTGTTTATCTGGGGCTCCAACTCGAAGTTATAGATTTTTTTTAAAAATGTAAATAACCTATAATTCAACTCATTCTCGTCGTATAACAGAGGAAAAACAGGGTTGGTTTAAGTTTAACACTGTATGGGGTTTTTGAAAGCACATGTCATTTCTCCATCCCTACTCTCTTTCAGAACTCGATAAGAACACAGGCTTTATTGATTATTTTCTGTTGTAGTTTTCAAACAAAAATACCCAAGTTGAAAATAATTTAGAAAATTAGACCCTGTAGGTCTTGCGCTCTGAAATTTCGCCTGGGGAGAATTTAAAATCTAAGTCGCTGGAAGTCCCTTTGTATGTGAATAGTTTTATATAAAATTTATATTTATATTTATTTAAATAAATGAAACAAAAACCAGAATTTTAAATCTGTGGTATTTGCTCTCCCTATCTTCTCCTGCCCCCTCCTCCAATGTCTAGAGAAAGGCATATGCAGGAAAAAGCTGTCTGAGGAATTCGAGGAAAATGTTGAGTAAGAACCTGGTAATGTGGGTCTCTTGACTGAGGGAGTTTATGGCTCAATAGGTTTTCTATGTAACAGAACTTTCGCCAAGGAGACACCTTTAGTCATGATGGCATCTACCAGGCAGTGCCTCTCCATCCTTAAAATAGGCAACCTCCTCACAGTTGATAGGACAATCACTCCATTTAGAATGACACTGACCATTAACGACAGGTAAACCTTTATTTAGCAAGGAAGGGTAAAAATCCCCCATCTAGTTTTTGTTTTCTTCTTTCTACTTCCTCATTTCTCTCAGTACGAAAACTTGAATTATGTGAAGGAATTTGTAGAGTCAGAATAGTTTTAGGAAGAGCAACAATCCATCAAACAGGTCAGAAGCAAACAGTGGAAACTTAAAAACGATGCTACAAGCAGAATTAGCGGGTTTTTAACGTTGAGAAAACAAAAAGTCAGGGACAGGAAGTATTCTTTTCAAAGATCTATAATCTCACTTTTTCAAAGCAGCCCAGAGATGCCTTTAGACCTTTGAGTTTTGGGGTTTTTTTCCCGGTCTCCCTAAGGTTCAGTTAATTTGGCTCCCTTGTAGTCCCCTCCCGCCCACCCCCCTTCCCATAGCCTAGCAGAATCACTTCCTTTAAGCCTGGTCCCAGAGAAGACTTATTTCTAGCTCTTCCCTCAGCAGGGCAACTGGCTCTCTCCTCAGTGCAGCCTGGGCTTGTTATCTTAGGGAGAGAAGCGAAGAAGCTGGAAACAGGAAAACGAAGAGGTCTCATTCCCTGCAAGCTGAGCCCCACTAATCCTCAACTGGTGTGATTTCTGATTAGGTTCTATAAAGATGCCACCCAATAGGTTCAAGCCACAGGAGTTAATGACAACACACATACACAAGGGCTTTAGGTCTGAGTTACTTAAGGCCGGTCGGACTGAACCTCACCAGGTGCGGTTGGGGTTCTATAACTGGCCACGGTTTTCCCTGAGTGTTGTCTTTAGCGCGCGCGCGCGCACACACACACACACACACACTCACACACACACACTAGGCTCAGAAGGAAAATCCCTCTTCGTTCCTTCAAGGGACACAGGGAGGAGGGTCCGCACTGTGTCAGGCTGAAAAGGGAGCTGCCGGCGCTTTGTGCAACGTGCTGAGCTCTGTCCTGCGCAGAGGTCCCAGACAGCCGGCTCACTACTGCCCGGCCTGGGAAGCTCAGGCCTCTGGATCTCTTTCCTCCTGTCTCTCACGCGCAGAGCTCCGGGATCTTCGCCCTGCCCTCCACGAAAGGGAGGAGGCGCAGGCCGGCTGCCTTTCCAAAAGATTCTGTCTCCCTTCTTCCCAAGAAGCAGGCCTCTCCGCGCGCGAGAACAGAGGTGGGAGGAAGGGAGTGTGCAGGCGCAAAGAACAGGAGTTTAGCAGACTATTTCCACCAGGGGAAATAAGGAGCACAAAAAGCCCTTGCTGCAGCTCTTTGCGCTCTTGCCCAAAGCTAAGCTTCCTCTGGGCTGTGGGGAGACCCCTCTGGTCCCCGTTCCATCTACCCAGCCCGGCCCCTCTGGGCTCAGCGCTCGGGTTTAGCCCTCCCCTATGTCCATGACTAGCCCCGATTACAGTCTCTTAAGCCTGTCCGGGCTCCCGGCTCCCAGGCCCTGCGGAGCCACGCACTTGGAACACCTGGTACCTCGCGCGGTGGGCCCAGCTCTGCCATGCCGCAGATAGCCGCAGCGCCAACCCTGTTTAGATGGTTTGGATCTGCTTGGATGGCCCCAGCCCCTCTTGCTTCGATCTTTGGGGAAGTTCCCTAAGGAAAGGAGAATAAACAAAGTATTTCTGCCCAGAGGCAAAAAAAAAAAAAAAAAAAAAAAAAAAAAAGCGTAGCGATACCTATGGGACACTCTCCATAGAAGAAAAGTTCTCCAGGGTTCCCAGAGGTCTTCCTTCTGGGACATCCGATGCAGAGTGGACTTTTTTGGTCACTTTCAGAAGGGAGTATGAGGTCTCCTACTATGCTAGAATAAGTTTTACATGTTCCCCTATCCCCACCTCTCAAAAAATATCAGTTGATGTTTTTGAAGTTTTCAAATCAGAATAGTGCTTTGGTATTTTGGAGTCGGTCTGATTCTAAAGACCAACAGTTTCACTTTAGTTTAAGAGCATTTAAGCCAACCCTCAGAAACTCACATTCTCAGCTAAATAATCTTGATATCAAACACCCATTTAAGAGGAAAGTTTAAGATGTATGGCGTCACCCTTGACAATTTCTCTACCTGGGAAGCACTAGATACTAGTTTCCAATATGCCCCACTTGAAAAACAGAAACAGAACTCTGTTCCCCCAGAGCATGACCTCTTAGAGAGGTCATGGAAAGAAAGAAAGAATGGAAAGAAAGAGAATGAAAATGAGAATTAGAAAGCAGGAACTTGCTCCACCAAGAGAAAATCAGTGGGTAGCACCAGCCGTGAGTGTGGTTGAGTCCATCTTTTTGAGAACAAGACTCTTTTTAGTTTTAAACAGGAAAAGAGCTGGGGGTGGAAGGCAGAATGGAGAGCAGGAAGGATGACCTCTCACCCATGTGCCCTGGCCCAGCCCAGACATTCAGAGCATAGAGGAGGAACAGAGACTTTTCCCCTTCACTCTCCCACTCAGCCACCAACAAATGCCTAAGGCCAAGGGCCTGATACTGATAGCAAACTAGGCCAGTAGTTTACTGACTCAGTAGCCCATCCTTAGGTTGTCAGTGGGCCTGCATGATGGAGACACTGGTGCCCATACACCTCTTTTCCTCTGGGGTTCTTATTCTGAAGTGGTCATCATAGCTCAGTCTCTTCCCCACTCCCCTAAAGGATATCTAATAATTTTAGGAGAGACAAAACACTTGGGGATGTGAAGTCTTTGATTTCTGACCTCCCCTTCCATCTCCTCATTGCCAACCACCCCCCCCCCCCAAGCCACAAAGCCCCACCAATTCTGTCCAGTTATATCTGGTCAGGATTAGAAATGCAGTTTGCTTGGCACACTCTAACTGTGGTCAGACAATTGCCAGAAAGGTGGTGGTTCTAACTAAAAGTGGTCACAGAGGGCAACAGGGTCTTTGTATGTACATGTGTGTAGTGCATGCATGCATGAGACACGTGTGTGTGAGAGAGACAGAGAGGGTCCTTTGATGGTGATGATGTAGGTGGAAAAGAGTAATTTTTAACCAGGTTTTCTTTTTCTTTTTGTTTCCCACTTATACCTTTCCTGCAGGTTCCACTCGCTTTTAATGAGAGATTTCTTTGAGGGAGATGGGGAGGTGCTCAGTGTTGGGTTATGGGGAGGAAAAACAGTCTGAACAAGGAGGAGAGACATGGAGAGAGCTCTGGGGCATGATCTCAAGCCCAGTGTTACGAGTGTGAGAGAGGGGAGGAGAATGACACTCCAATAGAACCTATTTGCTAGAGGAAATCGGGTTTAAAGGAGCAATCACTTCTTTCAAAAGAGCTCCTCCCATCTTCTCCAAACACAGCCCAAAGCTGTCCTAGACGATGAATGCAGTTCGGTGCATCAAAGCAATTGTTCCTATTTTCATTATTCACAGGGAATCTTTGAATGTACCTGTTAAGGTGACAGACCTTTTAAAAGGGAACATTTTTTTCCATGCAATTAAATGGTGCATTTACTAGGCGTCTATTAACATAATTTAATATAAATCTATTTTATAAATCTTTAGGCTCACATTACTGAAAATTGAGCTTCTCTTAAAAAATGCCCATGTCTCTTCCCTAAACTACATAGAATGGAACCCAAAACTTGCTATTCTAAGCCAGCTAGAAATATTAAAACTAATAGAATCCTTTGTATTGTCTTTTGTTAATGATGGGGGTATGAAGAAAAGGGGCAACTTGTCTCATAGAAATTCTATAAGGATCCGAAGCTTCTACATCCAACGTCTGGCACTTGGAGTGGGCAACACAGGCTGGAACTAAGGGAGGGGCCAAAGAAGCACAGAACTTAAGACATCTCTTAGAATCAGACTTGAATCAGAACTCAGATTAAAAAAAAAAAATCAACAAAACTCCAACTTGCAAAGAAATTTGGATTCAAGTTTCTTCCATTTGGGGAAAAAATTCTGAGGCCTGTGAGACCTCTAGTGCTGCTCCATGTGGCAATAGATAACCTTGTCTGTTGCCATAGCCAGACTACTTATTCTCAAGTGTACCCACCAAAATCCTGGGCATCCCATTGTCTCTGAAAATAGTGTTTTGTGCTCTCTTAATATACTGATGTCAATGCCGCCCTTCGGTACTGGGCACTGCTTTTCTTCAAGCTGAGCCCTATGTTTTCCTGAACCCTTGCTGTATCTTTGTTGAGCCTTCTAAATCCCAAACCCAGGAAGGCCCCAGGGGCTCCCCTGAGTGAATCCTAACAGATCGGAAGTGTATGCTGTGTGCTTAGGAAAGTAACTAGTTTCAGATTAATGAAGCAGTGACAATTTCAATCTGCTTAAAGGCGGAGGTTGGCACTGCCCAGGCCTGAGCGTGGGGAGCTCGCCAGGCTGGGCTTTATATTGTCCCCTTTTCTGAAGAGCAGACAAAGATGGATAGAGAGACATTGAAAAGCAAGGGGAGTATTTCAAACAGTCTCATAAAGCAGGCTGTCACTTTAAGACAAGAACCATAGTGCTTTGATGACTTTGTATTAGCTGCACCATTTCAAATAGGGGACTCAAGTCTCTAGCGAGAGGGAGGCAAGGGGAGAGAGGAGAGAGAAGACGAGAGAGAGACAGAGAGAGAAAGAGAGAATGTAGTAATATTTAGCCTGTGAGCACTGTAGCGAAAGTAATTCTAGGCAACTACTTGGTTTCTGAAGTTCAAGGAGAAACCACCCACAGCAGGTGCAGAGAAAAAAAGGCAGGTGGGAGTTGCTCCCGATGGGAAAGAGCTCCCTGCCTATCAGTGGCAGCCGGCTCCAAGGAGCAGAAGCTAGCTTGGTCTCAGTTTGCTGGGAAAGGATGGAGCAGGGTGAGAAGCTCTGCCTGCCCCAGACCTTGAAGGATTATAATGGAAATTTTTGAGAGTGTGAAAAAGAAAGAATAGGAAGGAGAGGGAGTGCATGCTTTTGGAGACCTCCTTCACAAATCCTAATTTAGATTGTTTGGGGTCTAGCAGCAGCCAGCCACCTTCCTCCTTTCCTCCTTAATTAATTAATAAGAATGATTAATTATTAGGATTTTGAATGTCAAGGCTTCAAAATGCCTTTGCTAGAGGCTGACGAGTTGCTTAAGCCATACATGTAGTTTTAACTCGGGATAAGGGAGTTGAGACTTAGAGGTGTGTTTGCTGTCACTCTGTCTTTTTTTTTTTTTTTTTTGCCTTTGCATCTGCTTCCGCAGTGATCTTTCTCTGCCTGCATTTCTCTGTCTTGTCTCCATCTCCTTCTGCCTTGATATCCGCCCACCACCCCCACCCTTTGTTCTCCTGGCCGTTTTCCCCATCCAGTCTCCCCTGGCCATGGCTCAATCCTCCTAGCTCTCCGGGGAAAGAGGAGGATGCTAAAGCTGCCATTCCTACTTGGGTCTCTACTGTGGGCACAGGCATCTCGGAATCCCACTGCATGTCGGTGGCAGGAAGTGGGTGGGCAGTAATGTAGTTTCACCCGCTGGATCGAGAGTTATTGACAGCTTAGATTTTTTTTTTTCTGCTTGTCAAAAATTTCTTTCTCTTTCTTTTCTTCTCTTTTTTTTTTTCTTGGATACGGGAACCAGAACCACGAAATCCTGCAAGCTTTGAAGGCCGGCGAAAGGGCTCCCCCGTCGGTGGCACTGGAGGGAGAAGCGTTTAGTCACTGTTTCATTAGGCACTATTTGAACCTTGCAACATGTGGTAATTTCTGGGGCAAGCTGAAAAGGGGGGATTATGTAGGAGGGACACAAGGAAATTAGCCAACGGTTAATTTAACTCGTTTTCTGCTAGACTTTTCGATACACTCCTAATTGACTGAGGGGCAGGTGAAGCTCCCCCCCATGCAGGCTCATTCACGGTGGGAATAAATGGCTCTTTCTCAACTCACACTGCTCACAATATATCATCAGGGAAAAGACATGCAATGAATATGTTGATTTTTTTTTATTAATGGAATTACACCCTGCCATGCAGGTGTGAGGGTAAAAACCTATACTGCAATGAAATAAGATTAACAATGAAATTAGAATTTTATTAGCTTTATATGTCACACAGACCTGGATTTGAACTGTCAAAACAAGCAACAAGAAAAGATATTCTGAACGCAGCCCTGTCAATCAACCAGGAGAAACGAACAGCGTGGTATCGAAATCATAATCAACTTCCAGTTCTTCAGCGCCTCACTTGGGCCTTACGTGGGAAGCAAGTGGGTGGAGGACCCCGCGTGGGCAAAGGCCTGGTCTCTGGACCTGCAGATAGTAGATGAAAAACACCACCTGGGTTCGGAAGACCCTGCCTAAAAAAGGCTCCGGTCCAGGCTAGAAGGGCGTGGATGGCCCGAGGCCTCCAAGATATCAGACGGACGGGCTGGGCACCCGCGGCCTGCAGGCCATATTTCGCGTCCTCCAAATCAGCTGCCTAGGGCGGGCCGTGACCCGAGGGAATTGGAGAGAAAAGTCCAAACGCTGGGCGAGAGGCGGGGTAGGGTGCCCTTTGGAAACCGCCCTGGGTTTTGTTACTCCGGGGCCCCCGGAGCTTCGGCGCAGCTACCTGGGTCTGGCAGGCGCAGAGGTGCCCTATGCAAATGGTTCACTATTAGGCGAGAAAGAAATACTTCAAATGGCCCTTTGTAACCTTCTATAGAAAATCGAGGTACTCTGCATGACAAAGCACAATTAAGCTTTCTATTCAGGAGTTCTGCAGCTGGTAGCCCATTGGGAAAGTGGGAGGAAACGCGAATATATTAATAGTGTGGCGAAAGTTTTTTGTGTGCGTGTCCTTTTCTAGGTCGGGGATGGGGAGGGGCAGTGGGTGGACGCAGAGGGAGGAAGGCTCAGCCTTGGATCCTTGCCACCTGAACAACGTCGCCTCTGCCCACGTGGAAAGCCTCGCTTGTCTGGCAGCCGGGGTTCTGAATGGTCGCCGCGACCCCTGCGCTCCCAGCAGGGCCAAGAGGACCCCGCGGGCACCAGCGTCCGGGCAGGAAGGGACGTGTGCCCAAGCCTCGCCTCCTGGCCCTCAGTGAGTTGGGACGCCCTTGATCACCGGCGCAGGAAAGAGGCTCCCCAGCCCGTGAGCTTCGTCCAGGCGCCAGGGCAGGGATGGCTGGTGGTGCGCACCGGCGAGCATGACGGTGACGCTGCGTGGCGAAGAGACGTGAGAAGGGCAGAGCCAGATTATCCACTCAGATCCAATTTTCTCCACGCCCCACTCACGCCACAGTTGAGGTTCGCTTCCCAATTGTTCATTTGTAGAGTCTAAAGGGAAAAAAAATTTGCCTCTGAATAAATAAAGGGCCCTTAAAACCAACTCTGCTGATTATCCTGCGTTTTCTGTCTGGATCTATTTCACCCTCTTCTGCCCTGCTGGGTGCCCTTGGACACTGACCTTTGTGGACAGTATTAGTTCCTTTGCCAACTGCGTCACTGGCAGGCGCTTGCCTCTGGCTTCCACTTGCATTTGGTGAATAAGTGGTACTGCAAATAACCGAACAACCTAAGGATAGAGGAGCGCAGGTATATTGTTTCTGGGAATGCTGTATTGTTCCAGTTCTGGCAGTTGCTGCTTCTCTAGAAATTCTTTTTCTCTCTGAGAGCCTATTTTCCTAGGCTCTGGCTTTTAATCAGACTCCCCCTGTGCCTTCAGGCATGAAGTGGAAATGCCTTCTAGTTTCTGCTAGTCCCCTGGGTGCATCAAAATTCTTGTTAGTTCCATTAGTCCTACACACATCTCTGCAAATAGTCGCTTTGTTGAAAAGTGTCTTTAAAAACCCTAGCTCACATTGGTTACCTGGCTCCTGATCAGCCATGTTATGTTTAAGTCAATCCGTTCTATAACAGCCAGCTCAACTGTCACCCTACTTTTGTTGGGACAACTCCTGTGAGAGGAACTCCACCCTCTAGCCCATTTCATTTTCAGACAGCTTTGACCATTAGAAACTTTCTTGTGTTGGATTAGAATCTTCATTCAGTATTTTTTATCCACTGGGGCCTACCTAGTTCTTTCTCCATGGAACTTCTAAGTGTCTGTCTTCCCCCTATTCCCAACTGTGAGGTCATTGATGACAGCAACTGCATCTTTCATCTCTATATCCTTAGCATTCATCACAACGCCTAGCACCTAGTAGCAGATGCCCAGTAAATGCTAGCTGGGTCAGTGCATCATCTTACTTCCAAGTCTCTACCAGTTGCATCAGTCATGGAGGACTTAGAAACAGCTATGATGAAATATAGCTTGAAGATGGGATATATCTATAGGTGTGTGTATACACATGATAAATATATATAAATATTTATATAGGCTAACTATCATGTACATAAGATAAATATATTGAGAAGTTTCTGGAGACAATCTACGTGCTTTACCATTTACTAGCAGTGTGACCTCGGGCAATTCACTTCATCTCTCTGACTTCCATTTTCCTCATTTGTAAAATAAGGATAATTAATAGTTGAGAATTAAATAAGGACGTTGATAGTTAAATAAGGAAATAGATGTGAAGATATATAGCTATTTAACTAAAGTAGCCAGGGAAGGTCTAACTGAAAAAGTAACTTTTGAATAGAGACCTAAAGAGAACATGGGGAACTGATCACATGGCTTGCTGGAGCAAGAGAATTCCAGACAGGAGTAGAAACAAGTGCAAAGACGTAGGTGGGAACATGCCTGCAAATAAAAAATATGTGGGTAAATATAAAATATGTTTTTAAAAGATCTCTTTTAAAGATAATTGAATATTTTAAAGCAAAAATAGTAATATATTGTGGAGTTTATAACATATGGTTTTTTTTTGTGTTTTTTTTTTTTTTTTTTTACTTTTTAAAAAAAATTAGAGATGGGGTTTCACTATGTTGCCCAGGCTGATTTTGAACTCCTGGACTCAGGCGGTCCTCCCACTTCATCCTCCCAAAATGCTGGGATTACAGGTGTGAGCCACTGCATCTGTCCCAGCTGATTCTTTTTAGTCATGATAGTTATGTTCTGTAAAGTTGTTGAAAATGATGAATTAGTGAACACTGAACATTGTTCATAGGGGAAATACAGAGTTAGATTCTGTAAACCTCTGGTTGCAACACTTTTGTCAAGCAATGAACACATAACCTTGTTTTATGTGTGTCTCTATTTAAAGACAGCTTATGCAATATATATCATTGATTTATTAACATGGAGCTCACAGCCAGCATGCCTGAACAAAGCTCATCTAACACACACATAAGGCACATCCATGTCTTCTTGTACTAGGAATGCCAGATATAACTTTACAATTGCCCCTGGGAGCCATTTTTTTATGGTGAAAAATATATATGGCATAAAATTTACTATTCTAATTATTTTTCAGTGTACAATTCAGTGCCATTAAGTATTTTTATATTATTCTGCAACCACCACCACCACCATTACCCATCTCTAGAACTTTTTCATTTTCTCAAACAAAACCTCCATACCCATTAAGCAATAACTCCCTTGTCCTCTGTACCTTCTGCCCTGACAACCACCATTCTACTTTTTGTTTCTATGAATTTGAGTACTCTAGGTACCTCATTGTTCTGTGAAAGGGCTGTATATGCAAAGAGATCCCCAAATACCAAAGAAGCTGAGAAATCAAAGAAGGAAGCAGACAAATCCAGTTTGTTGGTATGAGATTATTTATCAGGGGAACTTATGGACAGAAGCATGGTCTTGGGGGCTGCAAGACAGGTAGATCTTAGCACCACAACCTCCCAGATCCTTGGGGAGGCTGATGTCTTTGGGAAAAATATAAATATATGTGCTCTGGAAGGAATGTATAGGTGCTACAGGAATCCTAGCCTGTGATGTTTGTAACAGCGTTAAGTGCTGTTTTGGAGGAAACTTACAGTGACTAGCGGTTCCTACACAAAAAGTAATGACAGCTAGACATTATGGAGGCATTTTTGGACTCAGGGTTAGTCAGAAGTCACTCTTGTTCCCACACTCATATAAGTGGAATCATATAATATTTGTCCTTTTGTGACAAGGTTGAATAATATTCCCTTGTATGTATATGCCACATTTTGTTTATTCATTCATTCATTGATGAACGCTGGGGTTGCTTCTATCTTTTGGTTATTATGAATAATGCTATAATCACAGTGTGATATAAACACAGGTGTACAAATGTCTCTTTAAGATCTTGATTTTAGTTCTTTGGGTATACACCCAGAAGTGGAATTGCTGGATCTTATGGTAATTCTATGTCTAATGTTTTGAGAAATTGCCATACTGTTTTTCACAGCAGCTGCTCCATTTTACATTTTTCCTCAGCAATGCACAAGGGTTCCTGTTTCTCCAGATTTTCACCAACACATTATTTGTTGTTGTCATTTTTTAAAATAACAAGTAATAGCCATTCTAATGGGTGTATGTGAAGTGGTATTTTACTGTGTTTTATTATTCATTTCCCTAATGCTTACTGATGTTATTTTTTATTTTTTTTTTTGAGACAGGGTCTTGCTCTGTCGCCCAGGCTGGATTGCAGTGGCATGGTCTTAACTCATTGCAACCTCCACCTCCTGGCCTCAAGCCATCCTCCTACCTCAGCCTCCTGAGTAGCTGGGACCACAGGCATGTACTGCCATGCCCAGATAATTTTTTTTTTTTTTTGTATTTCTAGTAGAGATGGGATTTCACCATGTTGACCAGGCTGATCTTGAACTTTGGCCTCAAGTATCTTCCCACCTCAGCCTCCTAAAGTGCTGGGATTACAGGTAAGCCACTGCACCTGGCCTCATGTTGACCATTTTTAAATGTACTTATTGGCCATTTGTATTTTTTTGAAAGTCATTTATTTGAATCTTTTGCTCATTTTAAAATCAGGTTGTTTTTTTTGGTTGTTGCATTTTAAGAGAGTTCTCTATATATCTTGAATATCAATCTCTTATCAGACATATGATTTACAAATACTTTCTCCCATTTCATGGATTCCCTTTCACCCGGTTGATAGTGCCCTTTGATGCACAAAAGTTTTCAGTCTTGAAGAAGTCCATCTTGTCAATTTTTTCTTTTGTCGCCTATGCTTTTGATGTCATATCCAATAAATCATTGTCAAACCCAATGTCATAAAGCTTCTTCCCTAATTTTTTTTTGAGACAAGGTTTTACTCTGTCACCCAGGCTGGAGTGCAGTGGTGTGACCACAGCTCACTGCAGCCTCTACCTCCCAGGCTCAAGTGATCCTCCACCCTAGCCTCCTGAACAGCAGGGACTACAGGCATCCACCACTACACCTGGCTAATTTTTGTATTTTTATAGAGATGGGGTCTCCCCATGTTGCCTGGGCTGGTCTCAAACTCCTGGACTCAAGCAATCCACTCTTCTTGGCCTCCCAAAGTGCTGAGATTACAGGCATGAACCACCACGCCGTTTTATGTTTTCTTTTAAGAGAGTTTATAGTTTATATTTGGGTGTTTGATCCATTTTGAGTTTATTTATTTTTAAAATAATTTTTAAATTTTCATTGTGGTAAAAAACACAACATAAAATATATCATCTTAAGGTACTGGGGGTTATGACCTCAATGTGTGAATCTGGGGGGACACACTTAATTCAACCTGTAATGACAAAATTTGAGGAAACACTAGGTTTTTATCCTTAGGCTGTGTTGATTTCAGCAAACCAAAGTGATATTTAAGCAAATATTCTTTAATTATCTGATTGATAAACATAAAGCTCTTGAGCAAATGTGAGCCCAAAACACAAAATAGACAAACAACTCTGCCTCTTTTCTCTCACAGCATACTTTATGATCTGTGTAACTGTATTAGCCCCTCCCAACTTCTACTTGATTTCTCTCCCAAAGGCACAGCCTCTGGAAGGGTCACCGAGCCAGGAATTTCTGTATATCTTAGTTATACATATACACTAAAATAAGATTTTAAAAATTGTGGTTAAAAAACAAATCATAAAAGTTACCATATTAACCAATTTTTTTTTTGGAGATAGAGTCCAGCTCTGTCGCCCAGGCTAGAGTACAGTGGCATGATCCTGGCTCACTGCAACCTCCACCTTCCAGGGTTCAAGCAATTCTCCTGCTTCAGCCTCCCAAGTAGCTGGCATTACAGGTGCACACCACCTTGCCCAGCTAATTTTTGTATTTTTGGTAGAGATGGGGTTTCACCACGTTGGCCAGGCTGGTCTTGAACTCCTGACCTCAGGTGATCCACCCACCTTGGCCTCCCAAAGTGCTAGGATTACAGGCATGAACCACCACGCCTCGCCCATATTAACCTTTTTTAAGTATACAGTTCAGTAGTGTTAAGCATATTTAGGTTGTTATGAAATAGATCACCAGTACTTTTTCATCTTGCAGAACTGAAATTCTATATCCATTAAACAACATCTCCCCATTTTCCCTTTCCCTCATCCCCTGGTAACCGTCATTCTACTTTCTATATCAATGAATTTGACTATTTTGGATACCTTATATAGGAAGAATCATACGGTGTTGGTTCTTTTGTAACTGGCTTGTTTCACTTAGCATAATGTTCTCAAGGGTAATCTATGTTGTTGCATGTGACAGGATTTCTTTCCTTCTTAAGAGTGCATAGTATTCCATTGTGCATACATATCGCATTTGTTAATAGTGCTGCTAGATATAGGGGTTTGCAAATCTCTCTTCAAAACCCTGATTTCAGTTCTTTTGGAGATGTACTCAGAAGTGGGATTGCTGGACCGTATGGTAGTTCTGTTTTAACTTTTTGAAGAACCACTATACTGTTTTCCACCGTGGTTGTACCGTTTTATAGTCATACCAACAGTGTTCAAGGGTCCAGGCCTCTCTATATTCCTGCCAATACTTGCTATTTTCTGGGGTTTTGCTTGTTTGTTGTTTTTGATATTCTAAGAGGTGTAAAGTGATATTTCATTGTGGTTTTGATTTGCTTTTCTCTGATGATTAGTCATGTTGAGCATCTTTTCATATGCTTGATGGTCATTTGTGTATTATCATTGGAGAAATGTCTACTCAAGCAGATCCTTTATCCATTTTTTTCACTTTTATTTTAGGGTCAGGGTACATGTGCAGGTTTGTGATATAGGTAAGCTGTGTGTCACAGGAATTTGGTGTACAGATTATTTTGTCACCCATATAATCAGCATAGTACCAGATAGGTAGTTTGGCCATCCTCACCCTCCTCCCACCCTCTACCCTCAGGTAGGCCCTGGTATCTGTTGTTCCCTTATTTGTGTTCATGTGCACTCATTGTTTAGCTCCCACTTATAAGTGAGAACATGCAGTATTTGGCTTTCTGTTTCTGTATTTGCTTAGGATAATGGCCTCTAGCTCCATCCATGTTGCTGCAAAGGACATTATCTTATTTATTTTTATTTTTATTTTTTTTGAGACAGAGTCTCACTGTGTCACCCAGGATGGAGTGCAGTGGCATGACCTCAGCTCACTGCAACCTCTGCCTCCCGGCTCCAAGTGATTCTACTTCGTCAGCCTCCTGAGTAGCTGGGATTACAGGCGCCTGCCACCACAGCCAGCTAAGTTTTGTATTTTTAGTAGAGACAGGGTTTTACCATGTTGGCCAGGCTGGTCTCGAACTCCTGACCTCGTTATCTGCCTGCCAAAGTGCTGGGATTACAGGCATGAGCCACCGCACTCGGTGATCTCACTCATTTTTATAGCCACACAGTATTCCATGCCTTTACCCACTTTTAAAATGGGTTATTTGATTTTTTTGTTGTTGTTGAGTTGTAGTTGTTTATACATTCTGGATCCCTTATCAGATATAGGATTTTGAAATATTTTCTCCCATTCCATAGGTTCCCTTTTCACTCTGTGGACTGTGTCCTTTGATGAACAAAAGTTTTTGAGTTTGATGTAGCTCCATTTGTCTTTTTTTTTCTTTTGTTGCTCGTGCTTTTGGTGTCATATCCAAAGGAAGAAATCATTATCTAATATTTATCATTATCCAGTGATATCCACTAAATCATTGCCAAATCCAACATCATGAAGCTTTTCCCCTATGTTTTCTTCTAGGAGTTTTATAGGTCTAGGCCTCGTGTTTAGATGTTTAATCCATTCTGAGTCCCTTTTTGTATATGGTATAAGATAAAGGTCCAACTTTATTCTTTTGCATGTGGACATCTAGTTTTCTCTTTCTTTCTCTTTCTTTCTTTCTTTCTTTCTTTCTTTCCTTCCTTCTTTCCTTCCTTCCTTCCTTTTTTTTTGACAGAGTCTTGCTCTGTCGCCCAGGCTGGAGTGCAGTGGCACGATCTCGGCTCACTGCAACCTCCACCTCCTGGGTTCAAGTGATTCTCCTGCCTCAGCCTCCTGTGTAGCTGGGACTACAGGCATGTGCCACCACGCCAGGCTAATTTTTGTATTTTTATTAGAAATGGGGTTTCACCATGTTGGCCAGGCTGGTCTCAAACTCCTGACCTTAGGTGATCCGCCTGTCTTGGCCTCCCAAGGTGCTGGGATTACAAGCATGAGCCACCATGCCTGGCCTGACATCCAGTTTTCTTGACATTATTTGTTAAGGAGTCTGTTCTTTCCCTATTGGGTATGGCTGACAGCCTTGTTGAAAATCATTTGACCATATGAGAGGGTTTATTTCTGGGTTCTCTATTTTCTTCCACCAGTCTCTATATCTGTCTTTATGCCAGTACCAGTCTATTTTGATTACCATACCTTTGCAGAAAATTTTTAAATCAGAAAATATAAGACTTCTAACTTTCTTCTTTTTCAAGATTGTTTTGGCTATTTGGTGGTTCCTTGAGATTCTACATGAATTTTAAGATGGACTTTTCTATTTCTGCAAAAAAAAAAAATGTCATTGGGATTTTGATAGGAATTGCATTGCATCTGTAGATCACTTTGGGTAATATTGACATCTTAACAATACCAAGTCTTCCATGAACACCAGATGTCCTTCCATTTACTTATTTCTTTCAACAACATTTCATAGTTTTCAGTATACAAGTCTTTTGGGGTGCCACTTTAAACAGTGAAATCATCCACATGGAAAGCACAACATATAAACAATATGGCAATAACTAGACCAAAAATAGGACACTTATTTACAGTAGAAGAGCTGAAACAAAGAAGACAGGCATTGCCTTATTTCTTCTGATTGGATTGTGAACCTCAAGGGACTCAAAGATTTTGCTGCCCTGAGCATGTTCACAAATAACTACAGAATTACCATATAGATTTTGGAGTTACAAATAAATTTTAGCAAGTAGGTGACTTTACAAATATAGAATCTGTAAATAATGAGAATAAAATGTACACAGAAGTAAAGTAAAAGGCAACAATAGCACAGAAACTGGGAGAGAAAAATGGAAGAGCACTGTTGTAAGGCTTTTATATAATAGGCCGAATTCTTATACAAAAGGTGGTCTAAGCCAGGTGTGGTGGCTCACGCTTGTAATCCCAGCACTTTGGGAGGCTGAGTTGGGTGGATCATTTGAGATCAGGAGCTCGAGATCAGCCTGGCCAACATGGTGAAACCCTGTCTCTACTAAAAATACAAAAATTAGCTGGGCGTGGTGGCACACACCTGTAATCCCAGCTACTTGGGAGCTGAGGCAGGAGAATCACTTGAACCCGGGAGGCAGAGGTTGCAGTGAGCCAAGATCGCACCACTGCACTCCAGCCTGGGCGAGAGAGCAAGACTCTGTCTCGATTAAAAAATAAATCAATAAAAAGGTAGTCTAATATTATTTGAAAAGAGACTGATAAGAAGGTACACTGTAGACTTTGCAGGGTGTAGTTGTGTGTACCCATAGTCCCAGCTACTTGAGAGGCTGAGGTGGGAAGATCGCTTGAGCTCTGGAATTCCAGGCTGCAGTGAGCTGCAATTGCACCACTGCACTCCAGTCTGGGTGATGGAAGTGGGATCATGTCTGTAAAAAAGAAAGAGAAAAAAGAACAAGTGAGGAATATACACTGTAGACCCCAAAGCCACAAACCCAGACAAAAGAGAACAAATAAAAAGAGATACAACCAATAAGCTAATAAAGACTATAAAATGAAATATTAAAAAGTAGTGCTAGTGAGAGATAAAGAATTAAAGGAACTAAAAAGTCCACTAATGAAAGCGTAATGACTGAAGCAAGAAATAGACCAAATGTGAAGTGTTGGTTTATATTCTGAGCATATTATGAGAAAGGCAAACTGGAATCTATTCTGGGGAAAATAGCCAGGACATGCAGTCTTGTTGCTTTTGCCCCCTGCTTGTCTCTCCAAAGATGATGATGAGCGCATCTCCTATTTTTTCAATCCTAATGACCAAGAGCTTATATTATTCAGAAGTAATGGTTCTGAGATATGGCAATTGTTAGTCAAGGAAACAATTCTTCCAAGTGTGATTAGTTTGTGATAATTAGCTGGTGTTACTATGTTGAAATGATTTGAACTGTTTTAGTAAACTATGCAGGGCTACTGAGCAACAAACACAGTTTTATGATTGTAAGTAAACTTTAAAAAATTACTCCTGGATATATATCCAGAGTCAATGTGGATAGCCTTGCTAAAGAGATGAAGATTGTGTTAGTATATGTAAAAACTTCAAAGAATCCAAAGACATCTTTAAAGAAACATATATATATTATTTTCTTTTGAGACAGGATCTCACTCTGTCCCCCAGGCTGGAGTACAGTGGCATGATCATGGCTCACTGCAGCCTTAAGCTCCTGGGCTCAAGCGATTCTTCTACCTCAGTCTTCTGAGTAGCTGGGACTACAGGCATGTGCCAACATGATCAGGTAATTTTTTTGTTTTGTTTTGTTTTGTTTTTTGTATTTTTTGTAGGGACAGCATTTTACCGTGTTGCCCATGCTTGTCTTGAACTCCTGAGCCCAAGCAATCCACCTGCCTCAGCCTCCCAAAGTGCTGAGATTACAGGTGTGAGCTACCGCACCTGGCCAAGAAACCATATTTTTTTAAAAATCTGGAAATATAGTCACCTATATATTGAGAAGAAGCTTACCAAGATGAGGTTTTATTTATTTAATTAATTTATTTATTGTTTTTGAGATGAAGTCTCACTCTATCACCCAGGCTGGGGTACAGAGGCATTATCACAGCTCACTGCAGCCTCAACCTCCCAGGCTCAAGCAATTCTTCCACCTCAGCCTCCTAAGTAGCTGGGAATGCAGGCAAGCACCACCATGCCCAGTTACTTTTTAAATTATTATTATTATTTTTTGTAGAGACAGGGTCTCGCTATGTTGCTCAGGTTGGTCTTGAATGTCTAGGCTCAAGCGATCCTCCTGCCTCGGCCTCCCAGAGCGCTTGGATTACAGGTGTGAGCCACCATGCCCAGCCCCAAAAATTGTATATATGAGTTACAGTTGATCTAAAGTTTCACCAACTCTGTAGACTCAGGCTTCTTAACTTTTGGCAATCCAGTGGGTATAAAATATAATTCCTTACGGTCTTATTTTGCTAATTACTAGTGAGTTTGAGGAACTTTCATAAGTCTTTTCACCATTCATATTTTCTCTTTTGTGAGATGCCTGCTCATACTTCCTGTCCAGAACTATATTGCATCGTGTGTGTTTTGCTGATTTACTGTTTTATGGATTACTAATTTTTTGGACTTTGGATATTCTGGATACTAACCCTTCAATGATTATAAGTGTAGCAAATAGCTTCTTTATTTCTCTATGGTGCCTTTTAAAGAACAAAAGCTCTTTTTTTTTTTCTTTTTTTGAGACAGAGTCTCACTCTGTCACCCAGGGTGCAGTGCAGTGGCGTGATCTCGGCTCACTGCAACCTCCACCTCCTGGGTTCAAGTGATTCTTGTGCCTCAGCCTCCTGAGTAGCTGGGATTACAGGTGTGCGCCACCATACTCAGTTAGTTTTTGTATTTTTTAGTAGAGACGGGGTTTCACCATGTTGGCCAGGCTGATCTCAAACTCCTGGCCTCAAGTGATCCGCCCGTCTCCACCTCATAAGTGCTAGGATTACAGGCGTGAGCCACCATGCCCCGCTAAAAGTTCTTAATTTTAATGTAGCTGAATTTATCTGTGCCTTTCAATCTTGTTTAAGGAATACTTCCCTACCCTAAGGTTATAAAAATATTATCCTATAACGTTCTCTAAGAGAATTCAAGTTTTGTATATAGTACAGCAGAGACTGCTTCTTCTGTGTATGGTATATAAGTATATGATTTTCTTTTTTTTTTTTTCATAACCTATTGTCCCAACACCATTTACTGAATAGGTCACCATTTTTGTCATAAATCAAGTGTCCACATAAGTGTGGGCCTTTTTTTTCAGGCTCTCAATTTTGTTCAGATGATTACTTTGTCTATCTGAACTGATACTAAGCTGTGTTAAGTACTATGTCATCTATGATAAGTCTTGCTATCTGACAGGGTATGTCCTCACTCATTTTTGTTGTTGTTGTTGTTGTTCTTCAGGGCTATTTTAATTATTTTGGGGTCTCTTATCTGTTATATAAATTTTAGAGTCAGTTTAAGTTACTCAAATATTCCTTTTGGGATTTTTATAGGAAAAGCATTGAGTCTGTAGGTAAATGTGGGGGATGTTGTGAAGTGTAGTGTGCAATTGTATAATTATATACATTGTATAATGCTAAGTATTCTCTCATCAATGCAGTGTGTTTCTCCTTTGTAGTCTTCTTCATATCTTTTATTTCTAGGTACTTATATTTATTATTGCTATTGTAAGTTTTATCTTTTGAAATTTTGAAATCATTTTGTACTCCTAAAGGTGTAAAAATAGCATAAAGAATTCCCAAATATCCCCTTCACTAAGATTCTCCAAATGTTAACATTTTATCTTATTGGCTTCTCTCTCTCTTTAAATATATGTGTGTATATACATATATTTATTTATGTATTTTTTTCTTAAATGTTTGAAGTTAAGTTACAGATTTATTGTACTCTTAAGTACTTTACCTCTAAATACTTCACAATGCATTTCCTAAAATTAGATAGTTTTTCTGGGTATGCAATTTAAGATTGACAGAATTTTTTCTCAACACTTTGAAGATATTATTCCACTATCTCCTGCCTTCCCACATTGTGAAAAAGTCTGTTGTCACTCTAATTGTCATCCCATTATTGGTAATCTATTTTATCTCAGTAGTTGCATTCTGTGTGTGTGAGGGGAGTGGTAGGGAGAGGCATTGGTGTTTTGTATTTCACAGAAATATGTTTTCAAGTGTAGATTTCTTTCTATTTGTGCTCCTTGGTATTCATTTTCCATCTGTATCTGTGGATCAATGTCATACATTGCTTCTGGAAAATTCTCAGCCATAATAGCTTCAATTTTTTTTTTTTTTTTTGAGACAGAGTCTCACTCTGTCGCCCAGGCTGGAGTGCAGTGGCGCGATCTTGGCTCACTGCAACCTCTGCCTCCCAGGTTCAAGCAATTCTCCTGCCTCAGCCTCCTGAGTAGCTGGGATTACAGGTGCCCGCCACCACGCCCAGCTAATTTTTGTATTTTTAGTAGAGACAGGGTTTCACCATTTTGGTCAGGCTGGTCTCAAACCCCTGACCTCGTGATCCACCCGCCTTAGCCTCCCAAAGTGCTGGGATTACAGGCGTGAGCCACCGCACCTGGCAAATAGCTTCAAATATTGCCACTTCTCAGTCTTATCTGTTCTCTCCTTCTGGATTTGGATTAGATATATACACTTCTAACTCTTATCGTACTATCCATTTGAGAGTGAGAGGGCTGTATTCTGGATAATTTGTTCCACCCAACTTCCAGTTTACTAATTCTGTTTTAAGCTGTATCTAACTTTTATCCATATATTCAAATTTTTACTTCAACAATTTTTGAAAACTAAAAATTCACTTTGGCTTCTTCTAAAGTCTGGCCATTTTGGATAATCTTTCATTCCTCATATTTGTGTTTCTGTAATTTATTGCTTTATGACTTCTATTTATTTCTTCTTGTTTGTTTGTTTTCTTTTTCTTCCACATCAGATGGGTAACGTACTGACATCATAACAAGGTTTGAGGGAAGCACATCTCACACATAAACATGAAAACCCAATCACCGCATTTATGAACTACAAAAAAGATCTCCTACTTATTTAAAACATCTTATACATAATTAAAATAATTAAGGGTGTCCAAATCTGTTGTTTGTGATTTCAGCTGGCTCTCACTCAGAAGAAACTCATTAACACGTATGCCTGGCAGTCAGATTTCATTAACCTTAACTTGTAGAAAATCCATCGAATGAAACTGTGAGTGGAATAGCTTCTGCTAGGAGTCACTTTTGTTCCCTTTCTTTAATCAGGAAAGCTCAGCTTCAGCTTTTATTATTTTTTTTCTATTGACCCAAAATTTGAACTCTACATTGCAGAGCTGATATCACATATGCCTGCAGGACAAGCTGACTTTTTAAGCATCTTAGGACTTCTGTTCTGGTGTCAGTTCAAGGTTTGGACCTACGGTTTACTTTATTTCCTGGAAGCCCAGCAATAAACATTTTGTTTTGTGCACGATCTCATTATTTTGTAGTAGGGAATTCCTTTAGACTATTTTGTCTACCATGTCAGTTTTGTTTTTTTTCTTTCTTCAGCTGAGGAAGATTTTTTTCTCCACTTTTTCTTTTTTCTTTTTTTTTTTGAGACGATTTCACTCTTGTTGCCCAGGCTGGAGTGCAATGGTGCAATCTCGGCTCACTGCAACCTCTGGCTCCCGGGTTCAAGTGATTTTCCTGCCTCAGCCTCCTGAGTAGCTGGGACTACAGGTATGTGCCACCACGCCCAGCTAATTTTGTATTTGTAGTAGAAATGGGGTTTCTCCATGTTGGTCAGGCTGGTCTCGAACTCCTGACCTCAGGTGATCCACCCGCCTCGGACTCCCAAAGTGCTGGGATTACAGGCGTGAGCCACTGAGCCCGGTCTGGTTATTACTTCTTATGTTAAACGGTCAAACTTATCTTAAAGGTATTATGGTCAGAATGGCATGTATTGGTTCGACAGCTGTCAAGTAGATCTGTAAATAGAATAGAGATTGTAGAAACATATTTAGGTATTTGTTAGGACTTAATATATGACAAAGATGGCACTGCAATCATTGATAAAGTATGGTTTATGTAATAAATAGTGTAACATAATTGGTTATGTATATGAAAGTAAAAGGTTTCCTTCTTCATACCATATAGATAGGTAAGTTTTATCTTTAAAATTCACTTAAATGTAAAAACAAACCTATACAAATATATGAAAAAATGTAGAAAAGGATTTTTATAGCATCATGTTGGAGTTGACCTTAAGCAATGTGGGAAATTCAGAAATAACAACTGAATGTTGGCAGAATTGACTACTATCTCATGTTTAAGAATTTATCCTATACGAAAAAGTCAGTTAACAATGACCAAAGAGTCCAGTCCTAAGGATGGATGAGAATAGGCTGGGCGCGGTGGCTCACGCCTGTAATCCCAGCACTCTGGGAGGCCAAGGCGAGCGGATCACAAGGTCAGGAGATTAAGACCATCCTGGCTAACACGGTGAAACCCCGTCTCTACTAAAAATACAAAAAATTAGCCGGGCGTAGTGGCCGGCGCCTGTGACCCTAGCTACTCGGGAGGCTGAGGCAGGAGAATGGCGTGAACCCAGGAGGCGGAGCTTGCAGTGAGCCGAGATCGCGCCACTGCACTCCAGCCTGGGCAACAGGGCGAGACTCCATCTCAAAAAAAAAAAAAAAAAAAAAGAATGAGAATAATGATCTGGATTCTGTTTAAGTCTGCTTAAACTAATAGTTACCTTGAAGGTCTATATAAGATAAAAATGCAACTAGGTAGATGTGGTTTCCCATTGCCTCCTTTGTCTTTTTATGGAAAAGTCTCCAAAGGTCAGAGATGCTAACAATTAGTTGTTAGCATAGATATAGAATGAGATGTCTGCCTGGTGAGAGAATCACAACAATGTGGGATTGAGGTCTTTTATATCCTCAAGAAGGTCAGCTCCCAAAATTATACTTACTATTGTAAAAAGTAACCATCCTTGGAAAGGCACATCATCCCCGAACCAAATGGCTGCATTCTAGAACATGTAATTTTTGCTGTATTGTCATTGAAACAATCTTTTCTCATCTGTTCTTGTGCGGAAGAATTTTTTTTTTTTTTAATTTTCCTTACTTTGGGGCTTTCCATGGGCTACCCTCCCTTGGCCTAGCTAGCCAGTACATAAGGTAATACACAAAAAATCCTGGCGTAGTGACTGGTACACAATAAATGTTTGGTAACTTTTAGCATTATAATTAGACTTGTTACAGACAACATGCACTACTTTTGTAATAAGAAAAAAAGCCCCCTAAATAGAAAAATAGAGGAAAGAAATACTAAAAAATGTTTCATATGTTTGCACATTGACACTGTAATTTCAGTTCTAAAAATTTTTCTTCAGAAAGAATCACACAAGTACAAAGATGTGCATAAAAGGTTGATCGTATCAGCATTGTTTGCTATAGGAAAAATTATAAACAGCCTAAAAGTTCAGGCATTGGTTAAATAATGTATAATATATTAATTATATAGAATACAATGTAATCTTATATATACACACTAAATGTGATACTAAGTAAAAAATATACATGCAGAACATTACTTTAATAATTTAATCAATGAATATTTATTGAATGATTACTATGCATTAGACACTGCCAAAAATTAGGGATGTAGTGTTAGAGAAAACAGACAAACCCTCATGAAGCTTATATATACATATCAACAGCAGTGGTGGCCTTTGCTTTGTAGAATTGGAGCTGGAAGGAAAGTGGATTTTGTAAATTTTTACTTTCTTTTTTTTTTGAGATGCAGTCTCACTCTGTCACCCAGGCTGGAGTGCAGTGGTATGACCTCAGCTCACTGCAACCTCTGCCTCCCCGGTTCAAGCAATTCTTCTGCCTCAGTCTCCTGAGTAGCTGGGACTACAGGTATGCGCCACCATGCCCAACTATTTTTCTTTTTTTAGTAGAGACAGGGTTTCACCATATTGGCCAGGCTGGTCTCGAACTCCTGAGCTTGTGATCCGCCCGCGTTGGCCTCCCAAAGTGCTTGGATTACAGTTGTGAACCACCACGCCTGGCCATTTTTACTCTTTTTACTTTTTATTCTTAGCTTATACAACATTGTATTGTAAGACAATTTCTAGAATGATTGTATAATTTAAAACCCAATAGATTTTTTTTTTTTTTTGAAACAGAGTTTTACTCTGTGGCCCAGGCTGGAGTGCAGTAGCATGATCTCGGCTCACTGCAACCTCCGCCTCCCGGGTTCAAGCGATTCTCCTGCCTCAGCCTCCCGAGTAGCTGGGATTACAGGAACAAGCCACCACGCCTGGCTAACTTTTGTATTTTTATTAGAGATGGGGTTTCACCATGTTGGCCAGGCTTGTCCCAAACTCCTGACCTCAAGTGATCCTCCTGCCTCAGCCTCCCAAAGTGCTGGGATTATAGGCATGAGCCACGGTGCCTGGCCCCAGTAGATATTTTTTTTTAATTTTAGTTATTTCTGTCTAAGTCTGTCTGTGCTGCTATAACAGAATACTATAAATGAGTAATTGATAAAGAGTGTAAATTTATTTCTTACAGTTCCGAAGCTGAGAAAGTTCAAGATCAAGGCACCAGCACTGGTGTCTTGTGAGGGCTGCTGTCTGCTCGCAAGACGTCACCATGTTGCTCTGTTCTCAAGTGGTGGAAGGCGGAAGAGCAAGAGAGCAAAAAGGACCTAAGCTAGTTCCCTCCATTCATGAGGGCAGATCCCCCAGGACCTAATCACTTCCCAAGAGGTCCCAGCTGTTAATAGCACCACAATGGGGATTATGTTTGAACATGCATTTTTGAGAGGACCCATATTCAAACCACAGCAATTCCTATCTAGTGGATTAAGATATCTATCTCACAGTTTGAGAATACTCATTAAAGAGGCTAGTTATCGTAAATGATGTTGTACCACACTTGAGTTCAAAGCTTTCTTAAAACAACCCTGTGAAGCCCGTGGTGGGTCATGTGATAGCAGAGGTACACAACTGCTGCAAAAGAGACTGACATGGTTTGGATCTGTGTCTCCACCAAATCTTGTTTCCACTTGTAGTTCCCAGTGTTGGAGGTGGGAGCTTGTTGGAGGTGGTTGGATCATGGGGGTAGAGTTCTCATGAATGGGTTAGCACCATCCCCTGGTGCTGTTCTTGTGATAGCGAGTGAGTTATTGTGAGATCTGGTTGTTTAAAAATGTGGAGCACCTCCTCACTCTCTCTGTTCTTCCTGCTCAGCCATGTGTGGTGCTTGCTTCCCCTTTGCCTTCTGCCATGATTGTAAGTTTCCTGAGGCCTCATCAAAAGCTGAGCAGAAGCCGTCATGTTTCCTGTACAGCCTGCCGAACCCTGAGCCAATTAAGCCTCTTTTCTTTATAAATTACCCAGTCTCAGGTATTTCTTTGTAACAGTTCGAGAGCAGACTAATACAGACACCAATAAGCTGAATGACTCATTTTTTGTAGGGATTAAAAATTAACGCTCAGGTTTTTTATAGAGAAAAAAGAAAAAGAAATAAAATAAAACAAGGCTGGAGACAGAATGTGCAAAAACTAAAAGAAATCGTGAGCAAATTCAAGCTATGTTTCTCAGTGTCATCTTTGAACCACTAGTTTATCATGCAGGAAATGTTAAAATGCAGATTCCCAGCCTCGTCTCAGATCCTCAATGTCCTCCACCACACATAATACCTCCCCTGGGGCTGTGGGGAGCTGTATTGCAAACAAACACTTCCTGTGACCCTGTTAAACAGTTCTGGGAGCTCACACACATGGAAGAATGGCTCTGCCCTTTCTCAGTCAACCTTACTCTTTATTTATTTATTCGTTTATTTTTGTATCTTCAGAGCAATCAGGTATTTGGTGTCAATTGGTCTTATTCCCCTTATTCCAAAAGGTCTCTTGGCTGTCTTGTTACCTCCAACCACTTGACTGTTGGGGCTAAATTTCATGAAGAAGATACTGCAATTTCTGTTAACTACTACTACTATTACTTCTTCTTCTCCTCCTCTTCTTCTGAGACAGGGTCTTGCTCTGTCACTCAGGGTAGAGTGCAGTATGCCATGGCGATCATAAACCCACTGTAACCTTGAATTCCTGGGCTCAAGCAATCTTCCCACCTCAGCTTCCTAGTGGCTGGGACTACGGGCATGCCACTACCATGCCTGGCTGATTCTTTTATGTTTTGTAGAAGCAAGGTCTTGCTATGCTGACCAAACTCATCTCAAACTCCTGACCTCAGGCCATCCTCCCACCTTGGCCTCCCAAAGCACTGGGATTACAGATATGAACCACCATGCTTGGCCACTGGTAGTCAATTTCTTTTTTTAAAAAAATTATTATGTTAAAACTTTTGTGGGTACATAGTAGCTGTATATATTTATGGGGTACATGACATAGGCATGCAATAAGCAATAATCACATCATGGAAAATGAGGTATCCATCCCCTCAAGCATTTATCCTTTGTATTACAGACAATCCAATTACACTCTTTTAGATATTTTTAAATGTACAATTAAATATCATTGACTATAATCACCCTTTTGTGCTATCAAATACTAGGTCTTACTCATCTTTCTAACTGTATACACTTTTTGTACCCACTAACCATCCGCAGGCTGGGGGGAGTGGCTCACACCTGTAATCCCAGCACTTTGGGAGGCCCAGGCAGGCAGATCTCTTGAGGCCAAGAATTCAAGACCAGCCTGGCCAACATGGCGAAACCCTGTCTCTGCTAAAAATACAAAAATTAGCAGGGTGTAGTGGCGGGTGCCTGTAACCCCAGCTACTTGGGACGCTGAGGCATGAGAACTGCTCGAAGCTGGGAGGTGGAGGCTGCAGTGAGCCAAGATCATGCCACTGCACTCCAGCCTGTGACATTGTGTGACTCTGTCTCAAAACAAAAACAAAAACCATCTCCGCTTACCCCCAACCCCTCACTACCCTTCCCAGCCTCTGGTAACTATCCTTCTACTCTCTATCTCCATAAGTTCAATTGTACTGATTTTTACCACCCACAAATAAGTATGAACATGTGAAGTTTGTCTTTCTGTGTCTGACTTATTTCGCTTAAGATAATGACCCCCGGTTCCACACCTGTTGTTACAAATGACAGAATCTCATTCTTTTCATGGCTGCATAGTACTCCATTGTATATATGTATCATATTTTCTTTATCCAGTGATATGTTGATGAACATTTAGGTTCCTTCCAAATCTGCTGCAACAAACATGGAGGTGATAGCTGATATACTGATTTCCTTTCTTTTGGGTATATACCCAGCAGTGGGATTGCTGGATCCCATGATAGCTCTATTTTTAGGGTTTTTTTGAGGAACCTCCAAACTGTTGTCTATAATGGTTATACTAATTTATATTCCCACCAACAGTGTATGAGGGTTCCCTTTCCTCCACATCCTCACCAGCATTTGTTATTGCCTGTCTTTCAGAGATAAGCCATTTTAACTGGAGTGAAATGAGATCTCACTGTAGTTTTGATTTGCATTCTCTGATGATCAATGATGTTGAGCACATTTTTATATGCCTGTTTGCCATTTGCATGGCTTCTTTGGAGAAATGACTATTCAAATCTTTTGCCCATTTTTAAATCAGATTATTAAATTTTTCCTACAGAGAGGTTTGAGCTCCTTACATATTCTGGTTATTAATCTCTTGTCAGATGAGCAGTTTGCAAATATTTTTTTCCCATTCTGTGGGTTGTCTCTTGACTTTGTTGATTGTTTCCTTGGCTGTGCAGAAGCTTTTTAACTTGATGTGATCCCATTTGTCCATTTTTGTTTGGTTGCCTATGCTTGTGGGGTGTTACTCAAGAATTTTTTGCCCAGACCAATGTCCTGGAGAGTTTCCTCAGTGTTTTCCTGTAGTAATTTCATAGTTTGAGGTCTTAAAATCAAGTCTTTAATCCATTTTAATTTGATTTTTGTATATGATGAGTGGTAGGGGTCTAGTTTTATTTTTCTGTATATGGATATCCAGTTTTCCCAGCACCATTTATTGAAGAGACTGTCCTTTCTCCAATGTATATTCTTGGCACCTTTGTCAAAAATGAGTTAACTGTAGGTGTATAGATTTGTTTCTGGCTTCTTTATTCTGTTCAATTGGTCTATGTGGCTGTTTTTATGCCAGTACCATGCTGTTTTGATTACTATAGCTTTGTAATATAATTTGAAGTCAGGTAATGTGATTTTTCCAGTTTTGTTCTTTTTGCTCAGGATAGCTTTGGTGAGTCTGGGTCTTTGTGGTTCCATATAAATTTTAGGGTTGTTTTTTCTATTCCTGGGAAGAATGTCATTGGTATTTTGATAGGGATTGTATTTATTCTGTAGACTGCCTTGGGTAGAATGGACATTTTAACAATAACGATTCTTCCAATACATGAATATGGAATATGTTTCTATTTTTAAGTGTCCTCTTCCATTCCTTTCATCAGTGTTTTATAGTTTTTATTGTAGAGATTTTTCACATCTTTGGTTAACTCCTGGGTGTTTAATTTTATCTGTGGCTATTGCAAATGGGATTCCATTTTTTGATTCTTTTTCAGATTGTTCACTGTTGGCATATAGAAATGCTACAAATTTTTGTACGTTGATTTTGTATCCTGTAACTTTACTGAATTTGTTTATTAGTTCTAATAGTTTTTTGGTGGAGTCTTTAGGTTTTTTTTTTAAATATAAAATCATATCATCTACATACAAGCATAATTTGACTCCTTTCTTTCCAGTTTGGAGGCCCTTTATCTTTCTCTTGTATAATTTTTCCATTTAGGACTTCCAGTACTTTCCATTGGTGAAAGTGGACATACTTGTTGTGCTCCAGATCTTAGAGAAAGGCTTTCAGTTTTTCCCCATTCAGTATGATACTAGCTGTGAGTCTGTCACATGGCTTTTATTATGTTGAGGTATGTTCCTTCTATTTCCAGTTTTTGGAGGGCTTTTATCATGAAGGGATGTTGAATTCTATCTAATGCTTTCTCAGCATCAATTGAAATGATCACATGGTTTTTGTCTTTCATTCTGTTGATATGATGTGTTATATCACATTGATTGGTTTGCGTATGTTTGACCATTCTTGCATCCCTGGGATAAATCTTACTTCATCATGATGAATGAATAATCTTTTTAGTGTGTTGCTGAATTAGCTTGCTCATATTTTGTTGAGGATTTTTGCAACAATATTCATTAGAGGTATTGGCCTGTAGTTTTCTTTTTTTTATGTGTCTTTGTCTGGTTTTGGTATCAGGATGATACTGGCCTTTTAGAATGAGTTTGGAAGTATTTCCCTCTCCTCTATTTTTCAGTTCATTTTGAGCAGGATTGGTATTATTTCTTCTTTAAATGTTTGGTAGAATTCAGCGGAGAAGCTATTAGGTTCCGGGCTTCTCTTTGCTGGGAGACCTTTTAATTACAGTTTTGATCTCATTATTTGTTATTGGTCTATTCAGGTTTTGGATTTCCTCATGGTTCAATCTTGGTAGGTAGGTTGTATGTGTCTAGGAATTTATCCATTTCCTCTAGACTTTCCAATGTGTTGGCATACAGGTGCTCATAGTAGCCACTAATGATTCGTTGAATTTCTGTGATATCAGTTGTAATGCCTCCTTTTTCATCTCTGATTTTATTTATTTTTGTCTTCTTTCTTTTTATCTTTTAGTCTGGATAGTGATTTGCCGATTTTATATTTTCAAAAAACCAACTTTTTGTTCTATCGATCTTTTGTATTTTTCCTTCATTTTAAACTCATTCATTTCTGCTCTGATTTTTTTTTTTTTTTTTTTTTTTTGAGATAGAGTCTGGCTCTGTCGCTCAGGAGGCACAGAGGTGCGATTTTGGCTCACTGCAACCTCCACCTCCTGGGTTCAAGCTATTCTCCTGCCTCAGCCTCTTGTGTAGCTGGGATTACAAGTGCACATCACCATACCCAGCTAATTTTTGTATTTTTAGTAGAGACTAGGTTTCACCATGTTGGCCAGGCTGGTCTTGAACCCCTGACCTCAGGTGATTTGCCTGCCTTGGCCTCCCAAAGTGCTGGGATTACAGATGTCAGCCACCACGCCCCACCTGCTCTGATATTTATTATTTCTTTTCTTCTGCTAATTTTGAGTTTGGTTTGCTCTTGCTTTTGTAGTTCTTTAACACGTACTGTTAGGTTATTTATGGTTATTAGATTAGTTTTTCTTCTTTTTAAATGTAGATACTTATAATTATAAGATTCCCTCTTGGTACTGCTTTTGCTGTATTCCATAGGTTTTGGTATGTTCTGTTTCAATTCTTATTTGTTTCAACAAATTTTTCAATTTCCCTCTTAATTTCTTCATTGACCCACTGGTCATTCAGGAGCATATTGTTTAATTGCTGTGTATTTGTATAGCTTCCAAATCTCTAGTTTTGTTACATTGTGGTCAGAGAAGATGCCTGATGTTACTTCAATTTTTTTGAATTTTTTAAAGCCTTGTTTTGTGACTTAACATATGGTCTATCCTCGAGAATTATCCATGTACTGAGGAGAAGAATCTGTATTCTGCAGCCTTCAGATGAAATGTTCTGTAAATATCTATTAGGTCTATTTGTTCTACAGTGCAGTTTAAGCCTGATGTTTCCTTCTTGATTTTCTGTCTAGAAGATCTGTCCATTGGTGAAAGTCGGATGTTAAAATCTCCAGCTATTATTGTAGTGAGGGCTGTCTTTTTACCTTAAATAATATTTGCTGCTTCGTATATCTGAATGCTCCAGTGTTGGGTGCATATATAATTGTTATATCCTCTTGCTAAACTGACTCCTTGATTATTATATAATGACCTTCTTTGTTTCTGCCTCCTATAGAGACAAAGAAGGTCATTATATAATGATGAAAGAGTCCAGTTTTTTGTTGTTGTTGTCATTTTTTGAGATGAAGTCTCACTCTTTCACCCAGGCTGGAGTGCAGTGGCACAATCTTGGCTCTCTGCAATCTCTGCCTCCTAGATTCAAGTGATTCCCCTGCCTCAGCCTCCCGAGTAGCTGGGACTACAGGTGCCCACTACCACACTTGGCTAATTTTTGTATTTTCAGTAGAGACAGGGTTTTCACCATTTTGGCCAGGCTGGTCTCCAACTCCTCATATCAAGTGATCTGTCCGTCTCAGCCCCCCAAAGTGCTGGGATTACAGGCGTGAGCCACTGTGCCTGGCCCATTGTATGTTTTTCAATTTGGGGTTACCATGAGGCTTGCAACTACTGTTTCATAACCCATTGTTTCAAACTGATGACAGCTTAACACTGATTGCATAAACAAACAAATAAGCAAAAAGAAAACTAATAAAAACTCTAACTTCATCCTCCTGCTTTTTAACTTTTTGTTGTTTCTCTTCATGTCTTGTATTGTCTATCATGACAAATTGCTGTAGTTATTATTTTTGATTAGTTCATTGCTTAGTCTTTCTGCTTAAGAGTATTTTGACACCATAATTAAAGTGTTATAATATTCTATGTCTTTCTGTGTGCTATTACTAGTGAGTTTTGTACCTTCACATGACTTCCTATTGCTCATCAATGTCCTTTTCTTTCAGATGTAAGAACTTTCTTTAGCATTCCTTTTTTTTTTTTTTTGAGATGGAGTCTCACTCTTTTGCCCAGGCTGGAGTACAGTGGCATGATCTCAGCTCACTGCAACCTCTGCCTCCCATGTTCAAGCAATTATCGTGCCTCAGCCTCCCAAGTAGTTGGGTCCACAGACATGCGCCACCACACCCGGCTAATTTTTGTATTTTTAGTGGAGACACCTGACCATGTTGGTCAGGCTGGTCTGGAACTCCTGGCCTCAAGCAATCCACCCACCTCAGCCTCACAAAGTGCTGGGATTACACGCATAAGCCACCACGCTTGGCCTCCTTTAGCATTTCTTATAGGACAGGTCTGGTGTTGATGAAAATCCCTTAGCTTTTGTTTGTCTGGGAAGGTCTTTATTTCCCCTTCATGCTTAAAAGATATATTTTGCTGAATATACTATTCTAGGGTTAAAGTTTTTTTTTCCCTTCAGTATTTAAAATATGTCATGCTAGTTTCTCCTGGCTATAAGGTTTCCACTGAAAAGTCTGAGGCCAGATGTATTGGAGCTCTATTATATTTTATTTGTTTCTTTTCTCTTGCTATTTTTAAGATCCTTTCTTTATCTTTGACCTTTGGGAGTTTGATTATTAAATGCCTTGAGGTTGTCTTTTTTGGATTAAATCTGCCTGATGTTCTATAACTTTCTTGTACTTGAATATTGATATCTTTCTCTGGGTTTGGGAAGTTCTTTGTTATTATCCCTTTCAATAAACTTTCTATCCCCATCTCTTCCTCAACCTCCTCTTTTTGGCCAATAGTGCTTAGATTTGCCCTTTTAAGACTATTTTCTATATCTTGTAGGCATGCTTCATTGTTTTTTACTCTTTCTTTTTGTCTCCCCTGACTGTGGATTTTCAAATAGGCTGTCTTCAAGCTCATTAATTCTTTCTTCTGCTTGATCACTTCTGTTATTAAGAGACCCAGATGCATTCTGCAGTATGGCAGTTGTACTTTTCAACACTAGAATTTAATTTCTTTTTAATAACTTCAATCTCTTTGTTAAATTTATCTGATAGAATTCTGAATTCCTGACCAGGCGCAGTGGCTCACACCTGTAATCTCAGCACTTTGGGAGGCTGATCACTTGAGGTCAGGAGTTCAAGACCAGCCTAGCCAAAATGGCAAAACTCCACGTCTACTAAAAACACAAAAATTAGTTGGGTTTGGTGGCACACACCTGTAATTCCAGCTACTTAGGAGGCTGAGGTGGGAGGATCACTTGAACCCAGGAGGCAGAGGTTGCAGTGAGCCAAGATCGTACCACTGCACTCCAGCCTGGGTGTTCATCTCAAGAAAAAAAAAAAGAATTCTGAATTTCTGTTTTGTGTTTCTTGGATCTCTTTGAGTTTCCTCAACACAGCTACTTTGAATTCTCTGTCTGAAAGGTCACATATCTGTTTCTCCAGGATTGGTCCCTGCTTCCTTATTTATTTTGTTTGGTGAGGTCATTTTCTCCTGGGTGGTCTTGATGCTTGTAGATGTTCATTAATGTCTGGGCATTGAAGAGTTAGGTGTTTATTGTAGTCTTCACAGTCTGGGCTTATTTGTGCCCATCCTTCTTGGAAAGGCTTTCCGGGTATTTTGAAGGAACTTGGGCCCCAAGTCCAATAATATTGTATTTCTTGCAGACTCATAGAGGTACTGCTCTGGTAGTCTTGGATAAGATCTGGAAGAATTCTCTAGATTACTGGGCAGACACTTTTATTTTTTTCTCTTATTTTTTCACAAGCAGATTCTCTCCCTGACTCTGTGCTGAGTCTCCTGGAACTGGAGGTGGAGGGACACAAGTACCCTGTAGCCACCACCACCAGGACTGTGCTGGCTCAGACATGAAACCAACACAGCACTGGGCCCCACCCAAGGCCCGCTGTAACTACTGTCTGGCTACCACCTAAGTTCACTCTAGAACCTAGGGCTTTATGATCGGCATATAGCAAAGCCAGTCTGATTTATGTCCCACCATTCAGGGCAGTGAGTTCCTCCAGACTTAGGTTGGTCCAGAGATGCTGTCTGAGAGCCAAGGATTTAAGTCAAAAACCTTAGAAATTTACCGGGTATTCTACTCTACTGCAGCAAAGCTGGCACTCAAACCATAAGACAAAGTCCTTCCCACTTTTCTGTCCCTGTGGCCACCACCACGAGCACCCCACGAGGGGTTCTGCCAGGCTACCGCTGATGTTCACTTAAAACCGAAGGGCCCTTTTGTCATCACTTTTGTGATGAGTGCTACCAGACCTGAGACTCACTCTTCAGAGTAGTGGGCTCCCTTCTGGTCCGTGGCAGGTCCAGAAATGCTAACCAAGAGCCTAGGCTTGGACTTGGGGACCTGAAGAGCCTGCTTATTGCTCCACCCCACTGTGGCTGAGCTGGTACCTGAAGTGCAAGACAGAGTCCCCTTTACTTTCCCCCCTGTTTTTCTCAAACAGAAAGATCTTTCACTGTAGCCACCACAGCTGGGAATTTGCTGGGTCACACTTGAAGCCAGCATGTCTCAGAGCCCAAGGCCCATAGTGTATTACCTGGGTGTTGCTGGTGGTTATTCAGGGCCTAGGGGCTCTTTTGTCAGCAGGAGATGAATCCTGCCAGTTCTCCACTGTGAGAGGGCAGCATTAAGTTCAATGTAAAGTCCCCTGGTTCCTGTGCTCTCCCTCTCCCAAGCACAAAGATTTCTCTGCACCACATGGCCACTGCTGGGGGGTGAGGGAAGGGTGACAAAAGCACCCTCCCAAGCCACCCCGGCTGGTGTCTCAGTAGGTTCCACGCCTGCCCAGTCCACTGGCTCTGAGCCCAGCTCAGCACTAGGACTTGCCTAGGAATTGCACTCCTTGTGACCTAGACCGACCCTTAAGTTCACTTAGTGCCCCAGAGCACTCCAGCCCATGGTAATGAGGCTTGCTGGAACTCAAGCTCCTACCACTGGGATGGACAATTTCTCTCTGGCTAGAGCTGGGCCAAATGAACATCAGCTGAGTAGAACCTGGTTCTGCTTTCCACTGTAACAGGGGAGCACTGGGTTCAATGCAAAGCCTCACAATTGCTGCACTCTCCCTCTCCCAAGCACTCAGATTCTCTGTGCCACATGGCCTCTGCTGGGGGATGAAGGAAGGGTGGCATCAGTGCTTCCATGCTGTCTTTCCTGCCCTCTTCAATGTCTCTTTCAGTGATATAAAGTTAAAATCAGGTACTATGATTGCTCACCTGATTTTTGGTTCTTATGATAGTGCTTTTTGTGTGTAGTTAGTTGTTAAAATTTGGTGTTGCTATGTGGAGGATGAACAGTATAAGCCTCTATCAGCCGTCTTGCTCTACCCAATTCTCAGTTAATTTCTCAGGCACCAATAAGTGTGTGTAACTGTAATATGCCCATTGCCCAATGTGCACAGCAAGTCAATGTGCTGATACATTGGGTTGCAGCAGAGAAAGAGGTTTAATCGAAGGGTTGCTGAATGAGGAAATCAGAGCAAACCTAAAATCCATCTCCCTGAGGAATTTGGGGCTAGGGTTGTTAAGGATTTTGGAGTTGGCTGAAGTGTGGAGATATTGATTGGTCGAAGAGTGCAGGGTGAAATCATGGACCAGGGAGATGAAAAAACGTGTTCTCATGCTGATTCAGTTCTGCTGTGGGGGTCTTCAAACTGGTTGGCATTAGCCATTCTACTGGAATTCAGAGTCTGCTTAAGCAGTTCTTAAACAAGTCTTATGAATCTACTGTCAGAAATCCTATCTATAGGAAAAACAGGGCTGCAAATGGTCAGTATCTAGTGCTATGTGACTTTTGGTTACAAAGAAGTGGGTCAAAATATAGTCTGATTAATGCTTAATTATAGCTATATTTCTGTCCAAAATTCTTATTAACCCTGTGAGAATGGCTTTATTAGTAATTGGTAAGTCAAGTCTGTGCTTTCTAGCAATAGCACTGGATATTTCTACCCTAGTAGAAGGCACGCACATATAGCCAATGTCTTATCCTTGCTTCTCTGCTCTTCTATGTGTTGAATTAATTTTAGCTGGGCTGGGAACAGTGACCTTCAGCATGGCTCCAATCACTTTGTACTTACCAGGGAAGCTTTTTAAACATTTTATTCCTAGGCTTCACTTTATATGCACATAAGTCAAAGTTCCTGGAGGCGGTGGTCTAAAATCTGTATCTTTATCTTTATCTTCCTGAATAATTTTAGGACCATATTTAGCATTCGAAAACCTCTGGGATAGGCTATGCAAACAGAAACTCTCTTACCCAACCTCTACTTAACTGGCTTTTCAAATTTGTAAAATGTAGGAAATGAGGCTCACAGCATGTTGCTACCCTTCCTGTATTCTCTAGCGGTATTATTGCTTAGTGTGTATTCTTTCAGGCCATTTCTAATGTACTTCAGTGGATAAATACGTGCTTATTAAATATACATAGTAGAAAATATGCTTTAAGAAAATAGCATGCCTGATGAATCATTCTGCAACTTGCTTTTTACACCTACCAATGGAATTTGGAGATCTTCCCAAATTTGAATACATGGCTCCATCTCATCCTTATTAATAGCTGCCTAGTTTTTCAAAGATGGACATGGTTTATTTAGGTGGTCGTTTATTGATGGACATTTTAAGCTTAACATCTCTTCCTATTTTAAACAATGGTCCAATGAATATGCTTATACATTTTTCCTTGTGTGCATGGAGGTTAAAATGCAGTCATTGAGTGTGCATTTTAAACATTTCAGTAGAATCTGTCACATTCCGCTTACAGGTTACTGCACCAATATATATTCCCACCAGCAGAGCATGAAATATCTATTTTATCCATGGTCTTGCCAATATTTGATAATATCAAACTTGATTATTTATTTATTTGACACAGGGTCTTGCTCTGTCACCCATGCTGGAGTGCAGTGGTGCGATCACTGCTCACTGCAGCCTCAACCTTCCAGGTTCCAGTGATCCTCCCACCTCAGCTTTCCAAGGAGCCGGGACTACAGGTATGCACCACTATGTCCAGCTAATTTTTGTATTTTTTTGTAGAGATGGGGTTTTGCTGTGTTGCCCAGGCTGGTCTCAAACTCCTCAGCTCAAGCAATCTGCCCACCTCAGCCTCCTAAAGTGTTGGGATTACCGGCATAAGCCACCGCATTTGGCCCAAACTTGATTTTTTTTTCTTGCCAATATATCTAAAAAGTGTTACTTCATTTTAATAAAAATTTGCATTTTGCCATTTTTAATGAGGCTGTGTTTTTGCATATGTTTATTGACCATTTCTATTTCCACTTTTTTGAACTGCCTGTTGATGCATTCTTATACATAATTGTGTTAGTAATATTTTTGTTTTTGAAAATTAAACTTTTCTCTTAATTTTTAATTTTAAAAAATGTACATTTGGGGCATATGTGATAATTTAATACATTTATATTATTTTGTAAAGATCAAATCAGTGTAATTGAGATATCCATTACCTTAAATATTTGTCTTTTATTTATGCTAGAAACATTTGCATTATTCTTTTCTAGCTATTTTGAAATATGCAATAAACTATTGTAAGCTATAGTTTACAAATATAGTCACTCTACTGATCTAGCAAACACTAGATCCTATTTCTTCTATCAGACTGTATATTTGTACCCATTAACCCAACTTTCTTCATTCCCCTCACCCTTCCTGGCCTCTGGTAATGACAAATTTATTTTCATCTTCATGAGATCCACTTTTTAAGCTCCCACATAGGAATGAGAACATGTGATATTCACCTTTCTGTGCTTGGCTTATTTTGCTTAACATAGTAACCTCTAGTTCCATCCAAGTTCCTACAAATGACAGGATGTCATTCTGTTTTACAGATTAACAATATTCCATTGTATATATATATATACCACATTTTCTTTATCCTTTCGCCCAATGATGGGTACTTAGGTTGATCCCATAGTTTGGTTATTGTGAATAGTGCTCCAGTAAACATGAAAGTGCAGATATCCCTTTGACATATTGATTTTGCTTCTTTTGTATATATACCCAGTAGTGAAATTGCTGGATCATATAGCAGTTTTTAGTTATTTGAGAAACCTCTATATAGTTTTCCATAATAGCTGTACTAATTTACATTCTCACCACCGGTGTATGAGTGTTCCTCTTTCTCCACATTCTCAACAGGGTCTAATATTCCTTGTCTTCTTGATAAAAGCCATTTTAACTGACTTGTGATGATTCATTGTGGTTTTGATTTGCATTTCTCTGATAATGATTAATGTTGAACATATTTTTATATACCTGTTGGCTATATGTATGTATTTTTTGAGAAATGTCTATTCAGATTGTTTGCCCATTAAAACAATTGAATCATTTGCGTGGGTTTTTTTTATTTTATTTAATTTTATTTAATTAATTAATTTATTTTTTACCATTGAGTTGTTTGAGCTCCTTATGTATTCTGGTTATTAATTTCTTGTTAGGTGGATAGTCGTAAATATTTTCTCCCATTCTGTGGGTTGTATCTTTGCTCTGTTGCTTGTTTCTTTTGCTGTGCAGAAGCTTTTTAGCTTAATATAATCTCATTTGTCTATTGTTGCTTTGGTTGCCTGTGTTCTTGAGGTCTTACACAAAAATCTTTGCCCAGACCAATATCTTGGAGAGTTTCCCCAATGTTTTCTTCCAGTAGTTTCATGTCTTAGATTTAAGCCTTTAATCTATTTTGGTTAGTTCTGTTGTATACAGTAAGAAATAGTGGTCTAGTTTCATTCTTCTGCATATAGTTGTCCAGTTTTCTCAGAAACATTTATTGAAGAGACTGTCCTTTACCCATGGTATGTTCTTGGTGCCTTTGTCAAAAATGAGTTGGCTGTAAATGTGTGGATTTATATCTAGGTTCCCTATGTTATTCCACTGGTGTATGTGTTTGTTTTTATACCAGTACTATGCTGATTTGGTTACTATAGTTTTGTAGTACATTTTGAAGTCAGGTAATGTGATGCCTCCAGCTTTGTTCTCTTTAATTAAAAAAAAAATTTTAGAGGCAGGTTCTTGCTCTGTCATTCTGGCTGGAGTGCAGTGGTGCAATCATGGCTCACGGCAGCCTCAACCTTCTGGGCTGAAATATTCCTCCTGCCTTGGCCTGCCAAAGTGCTGAGATTACAGGTTCAAGCCATCACACCTGGCCTAGCTTTGGTTTATTTTGCTCACGACTGTTTTGCCTATGTAAGGTCTTTTGTGGTTTCATGTAAATTTTAGGATTTTGTTTCTATTTCTGTGAAGAATGTCATTGGTATTTTGATTGAGATTGCATTGGATCTATAAATTGTTTGGAGTAGGATTATCATTTTCATAATATTAATGATTTCAATTCATGAGCCTGGAACATCTTTCCATTTCCATTCTTTGTGTCCTCTTCAATTTCTTTAATCAGTACTTTATAGTTCTCCTTATATATATATCTTTAACTTCTATGGATATATTGGTTCCTAGATATTTTATATTCTCTGTAGCCATTGTAAATGAGATTGCTTTTTTGATTTGTTTTTCAGATTGTTATTGCCCACTTACAGTAGCTTATGTAAGTGCTACTGATTTTTGTATGTTGATTTTGTATCCCGCAATTTTACTGACTTTGTTATTTCTAACAATGTTTAGGCGAAGTCTTTAGGTTTTTCTAAGTATAAGATTATATTGACTAGGCATGGTGGCTCATGCCTATAATCCTAGTACTTTGGGAGGCCAAAGTGGGTGGATCACTTGAACCCAGGAGTTCGAGACCAGCCTGGGCAACAAGGCAAAATCCCATCTCTATGAAAAATACAAAAATTAGCCAGACATAATGGTGTGTGCCTGTAGTCCCAACTACTCAGGAGGCTGAGGCAGGAGGATTGCTTGAGCCTGGGAGGTTGAGGCTGGATGGCAGTTACACCGCTGTCCTCCAACCTGGGTGAGACAGAGAGGGAGACCCTGTCTCAAAAAAAATAAAAATAAAAATAAAAATAAAATTATGTCATCTGTGAACCAGACTGAGTTGACTTCTTCCTTTCCCATTTGGAAGCCCTTTATTTCTATCTCTCGCCTAATTGCTCTGGCCAAAATAAAACTGTTTTTAACCCTAGAGAAAACTGAGCAGCCATAGTCTACCAATGAGTTAGGCTTTGGAAATGGTGTGTCCTGTGTTCTGAATATTTGCATCCCTCACCAAATCCAAATGTTGAAATCCTAATCCCTAAGGCAATGGTACTAGGTGGTCAAAGCCTTTAGGAGGTGATTATATTACAAAGGTTGAACCCTCATGAATGAGATTTGTGTCCTTATAAAATAGGCCTGAGACCCCTTACTTCCACCTTGTGAGGACACAGTGAGAAGTTTCCCTCCATTAGGAAGGTGGCCCTCAACCAGATACCAAATCTGCTGTTGCCTTGATCTTGGACTTCCCAGCTTCAGAACTGTGAGAAATAAAATTTCCGTTATCTATAAGCGACCCAGTTTATGATATTTTGTGATGGCAGCCTGAGTGAACTAAAACGGTGGGGTATGACATCTTTGAGCTCATCAAGATATGCTGCGGTACAGTTAACACTAATTGAATTTGCAACGGTAGGACTGATCCATTGATTACGTGGCCTATTGCAGTATGCAGAAAGACAAAGGGGTAGAATCCCTCACCTTACACTAATTAGTACCTGTCAGGGTTTAGTGCAGGAAAAAGCTGTTTTAATCAGGAAGGAACTTAGTAGAGAAAGTTAGATGCTTATAAAACCATTGAAAGATGGTTTTTAAAGGAGCAAAAATTGGTGACTATGACTAGGCTTTTGCCTTCAAGGTGATACACTGTCACTTCTGGGGTCCAGAGGTCAGGACGCCACTGTGGCAGTAGAATAGGCAATGTATTGCCCAGCACCGCCCACACTCACATCTATTGGAGCCTACGTGTGCTCCTGCACCTCGACAGGAATACAATGGCCTCCACCTCTCTTCTGCTTTCTTTTCCTTCCTTCGTCCCTCCCTCCCTCCCTTCCTCCCTCCTCTCTCTTTCTTTCTTTCTTTCTTTCCTTCTTTCTTTCTTTCTTTCTCTTTTGACAAGGTCTCACTATGTTGCCAAGGCTGGTCTCAGACTCCTGAGTTCAAGTGATCTGCCTACTTCAGCCTCCCAAAGTGTTAGGATTACAGGCGTGAGCCACCATGCCCAGCCTAGCCACTGTGCCTCACCTTCTTCTATTTTCAAATGTCATGTAACTGCCTCAAGGGCAGAGACTACATCTAAACTCCTAGCTGCAAGGGAGCCTGGATACTGTAGTTTTTAGCTGTCAATGCAAAAAATAGAGCATGTGAAGAGAATAGCAGTGGATGCTGAATATCAAAAGTCTCCATCCTTCCAAAATACAGTCATGTGCCACGTAACCATGTTTTTGGTCAATGACGAACCATATGTATGATGGTGGTACCATAAGATTATAATGGAGCACATATAGAAACCTGATACCTGGCACAAGATACTGGCACTGCACATTAAGTGGGGGAAATGATTGATATTCAATAATGGTGATAGGGCATTTAGTTTTCCATGTGAAGAACATATATAAATAATAATATATATACCTTCTAGGTCTGTGGAAGTACACGCTATGATCTTTGCACAATGACAAAATCTAGTGATGTGTTTCTCAGAATGTGTCCCAGTTGTTAAGATCCGCATGACTGTATTGAAACTTAAGTTGCCATCTGGCACTTATTAGGTACCTACCTCCTGCAAAGCATTCTCGTTTATCTAATAGATGAATGAATAATCACTTAATAGGTAGAATTTCCATTAAGTGTATCAAACTCTGCTGATAGACAGTACTCAGTATCTGTAGCACTCTGCAACTCTCCCCATTCCCCATTTAAGGTATCAGGGTCTGGCAGGTGCAGAAGTGAAATGGGAGGCAACAGAAGCTCTCTTAGTCCCTTCCTCTCTCAAATCAGATTCATTTACAGCTGCTCATCTTCAGGTCAGAGGTAGTGCAACTGTATAACTTGAAATCATGAGTCTATTTTCTAACATTTTATTATCAGTAGATGATGTTTTCTTTACTCAAACACATTATGTATAATAGCCCTCTTCTAGCCACTCTCATGGCATATTACTCGATGAAACACTTTAATCAAAGATAAAATGTGACTCTTTTTGACATCTTAAAGGCATCTACCCCCAAAAGGTATCTACAGCAAACATTTATTGCTAGTGAAATCTTTCTAGTAGATTACAGTTAATACATTATTGGTTCATTATCATTTGCATATGTATGGGCAACACTACTTTTTTTAAAAAAGGCTAGCTTGGAACCCAGGCACCACACGCCATTAATGGCTTCCTTTGGTTTAGCCAGGCTTCCTGAGTACACATCCTTTAGATCTTACCTACAATTCTCTCCTAGAAATTATTGTTTGAATGCTGTGTCCAGAGGGTAACATATATATGTGTATACACACACATACACACACGTATGAAAAGCTAAATTGCTGCTTAGACATATAGGAAAGTTTTCATAAAGTCTATCAAGCTGATAGCATTTCTCAAAAAATTTATTCAATGGGTAGAGGACTTGTGCTTTTCTTTTATTCTATTGAGAAATTCTCAAACCTCTAAGAAATTGTGCAAAGGAAATTTAAATCATATGAAGGACATAGTCAAAATATGTAGCTACAAGGACTACACATTTCAATTGTTGAGAAATAGTTTACTCTCAATAATTTGTGAATGTTTGTTTTAATCTGCCAAATTCTGAGGAAGATAGTGTAAAAATATATGCTTTTTAAGGTATTTTTAATAAACCTGGTAATTTTTTGATCAGAAGACATTCAAATAAAATGTAGAGTATAGAGCAGAAATTCAGATGCAGTTTTTTAAAAAAGCGATGTATGGGCCGGGCTTGGTGGCTCACACCTGTAATCCCAGCACTTTGGGAGGCTGAGACAGGCTCATCACTTGAGGTCAGGAGTTCAAGACCAGCCTGGCCAACACGGTGAAACCCCATCTCTACTAAAATACAAAAATTAGCTGGGCATGGTGGTGCTTGCCTGCAGTCCCAGCTACTCAGGAGGCGAGTTGAGAGAATCGCTTGAAACTGGGAGGTTGCAGTGAGCCTAGATCATGCCATTGCACTCCAGCCTGGGTGACAGAGCGACACTTGGTCTCAAAAAAAGAAAAAAAAAGTGATACATGAAGGCCTAAGTGGATTTTGAGTTTATCTAATTTATTGTTCTCTAATAGGCCTAGAATCTAAAATAAAGAAATAGGATAATACTTTTTTTTGTATTGCTTCTGATGTGATACAAATGAAATTATATCTTCCTCAGACTTTCTACAAGCTATAAAAATTCATAGACTATTTGAAAATAAGCCTTGCTACTGGTCTTATCAAAAACTTCAAAATGTTTCTACTTCTTTGAAGTGCAATTGTTGGCATGAAAAGAACCCAGAACTAGAAGATAAAGGGCACAACTGGGTTTTAGCCCTGGCTTCTTTTTTTTTTCTTTTTTGAGACGGAGTTTCACTTTTGTTGCCCAGGCTGGAGTGCACGATCTTGGCTCACTGCAACCTCCACCTCCTGGGTTCAAGTGATTCTCCTGCCTTGGCCTCCTGAGTAGCTGGGATTATAGGCTCCCGCCACCACACCCAGCTAATTTTTGTATTTTTGGTAGAGATGGAGTTTCACCATGTTGGCCAGGCTGGTCTCGAACTCCTGACCTCTCAGGTGATCCACCCACCTTGGCCTCCCAAAGTGTTGGGATTACAGGCGTGAGCCATTGCACCCGGCCTAGCCTAGCCCTGGCTTCTTTTCTTACAAGTTGTGTGTCCTTGGGCATTTATTTAACCTTTCTGATCTGCAGTTTTCTTTATCTGTAAAGTCGACAGTTGTAAAGATTAAATGAGATAACTTTTGAACAGTGCTTTTCAAACTAGAAAACACCACAAATATTTGATTATAAGGTAGGCTTGTCCAAGTCTCAACAGCTGTGGGAGGACTGAAAATAAAAGATAAAATTTTTAAACTTTCAATTGTATGTGTTAAAGGAAGATGGCCAGGATGGTGAAGTGTGCAGCGACCTTGTGGTTAGAAATGTGGTTGAAGGAACTAAGACTGTTACTCTGAAGCCTGAACACTGGGGTTTCAGAGAGAAGAATCAATATTTACAGCCTGGCCTGGTGGGAGTCCTACTGTATGACTTGGCCTTCAGCAGTGTCAGATTTTTAAAAATATTCCTGTTTTATTTAGAAATGAGTTATCACCTCGCCTTGCTCATTTTCCTCTCATCTTAACATTCCCTTAATCTAAAAACCAGGAAGGATGCAGGCTTAGGTCTTCCGATGTCTCAGGCTGATCTCTCTGTGCTTATAGAGTCTTTTTAAGGCCAGAGGAGAGGTAGGTGACATCTGGATGTAGTCTCAAAACAAAGGTCAACATGCATATCTTGGTGGAAATCTGAAGGAAATGGAACAGGAGGAAAATGAAGACACAACTTTGAGGCACATATGGATTGGAAGATGTCTAATGGAAGGTCTGGATGCCTCTCAGAATTCTCAGAGGATATACTTTTTAAGGTATAAGTGACTCATGACAGGAGGAGTGGAGAGCTGGTGACCAATTTGAAAACTGCTCAGGAATGCGGATTAATGTTTGGAACATCAATTTCCATACTGTATATACTTTTTACTATTCAATCAAATTAAGATTGATGTTTGGAACTCCAATTTCCACAGTTTCTATTGCTTCTCTTTTCTCATAATAGTCTTTCTACCTCTTTTTATTTAATCAAGTAGGACACAGTGAGTTTAATGAATTTTGGGGTTTTTTTTCCCCAGTTGGGAAGATCTGTCAATATTTCATAGGCAAGCAAAAAGAGGCACTAAAAGGGACCTATTAAAATACTTTAGTCACTTCTGAAGATCCAAAGACAGGTTCTTTTTTTGCAAAGCTTTATTCTCTTTTTATGAATTCCTCTTTTTGCTGATTTGTCTTTTATTTCTTTCTCTTTTTTTTTTGAGACAGAATTTCACTCTGTCTCCCAGGCTGGAGTGCAGTCACATGATCTCAGCTCACTGCAAGCTCCACTTCCCGGGTTCAAGCGGTTCTCCTGCCTCTGCTTCCTGAGTAGCTGGGACTACAGGCACCCACCACCATGCTCAGCTAACTTTTGTTTTTTTTGTAGAAATGGGATTTCACCATGTTGGCCAGGCTGGTCTTGAATGCCTGACCTCAAGTAATCCACCTGCCTCGGCCTCCCAAAGCACTGGGATTACAGGTGTGAGCCACCATGCCCAGCCTGAATTGTCTTTTGTGATTACTCAAAGATCAAACAGCTCATACAATGCATGTCAGTTTTACAGACCTGGCAAGGTAGCCCTTTGGCTTGCCTTCATAGCTGTGAACCTGAAATTAAGTCATCAAAAATCTTCAGCCTGCTACCTATTTACAATGTAAACAAGTGATTGCTAGTATCAAGCTATTTGTGAATACAGAATTTTTGTTTTCTTTTTTCAGAGGGAGTGTCGCTGTGTCGCCCAGGCTGGAGTGCAGTGGCACAATCCCAGCTCACTGCAACCTCCGCCTCCTGGGTTCAAGTGATTCTCCTGCCTCAGTCTCCTGAGTAGCTGGGACTACAGGCATGCACCACCACATCTGGCTAATTTTTTGTATTTTTAGTAGAGACGGGGTTTCACCATGTTAGCCAGGCTGGTCTCGAACTCCTGACCTCAAGCAATCCACCCACCTTGGCCTCCCAAAATGCTGGGATTACAGGCGTGAGCCACCGTGCCTGGCCTGAATACAGAATTTTTGAAACATTTCTTTGGCTAAAACAGCATTTTTAAATAACGAAATTTGCAAAAAGAGTTGAGGTTTCATTAGAGACATGAAGATTTGAGTTGTAATTTTTGGCATAATAGTGAAGCAAAGTTTTTCAGAGATTTGAGTTATTTCATTGTGCTGACATGTGTAATGATTATAGCATCATAATCTACATGTATGTGGCTTCACTAAACAGAAAATATAACATTTTGTATAATTAGAAGTTTGCTGTTTTGGGTACACCTTCTTCCATCTATTTATGCTCACAAGTGTACCAGGGAAACACTTTCCCTCCAAATGCAGTGGGGTAGATATGAGTTGCTCTACATATTTGGGTGTATGAATTGTCAGCTTATCTATATGTTCTAAAATTAGCTCTGATTCTTAACCTCGACTAGCCAAAGCAGTGAGAAAGTCCATTTCGGATATGTTTTGGGAAATTTCCTCCGTTTGTTACGGTCACCTAAAAATCCAAGTTGAAGACTCTACTTCCAGGTATAATTTCTATGGTTTATTACTGGAAAAGTTTCTCTAAATATGTAGATCACTGGAAATAAGAAGCAGCACAGAGTTCTCTGAGTGAAGCTGGCTTTTGGAATTACTTGGCTGCAACTGTCATTTGCCACTTTAAGATTTTATTTATTGATTTTTTTTTGAGACAGTCTCTCACTCTGTTGCCCAGTCTGGAGTGCAGTGGTGCGATCTCAGCTCACTGCACCCTCTGCCTCCCGGGTTCAAGTGATTCCCCTGCCATAGCCTCCTGAGTAGCTGGGACTACAGGCACGCGTCACCATGCTTGGCTAATTTTTGTATTTTAGTAGAGACAGGGTTTCAGCTGCTCTGCCTACGGAGTAGCCATCGTTTTATTCATTTACTTTAATAACCTTGCTTTTTTTTTTTTAAATGAAAACCGCTCTGTTGGCCAGGGTGGTCTTGAACTTCTAACCGTAAGTGTTCCACCTGCCTCAGTCTCTCAAAGTGCTGGAATTACAGGCGTGAGCCACTGCCCTCGGCCTGCTATTTTCTATTGATAATATTCTTTTCTTCCTCGGGGAGAGTAAGACGGAGAGAACACAGTCTGAGTAGTTCCTGTTCAAAATAAGCTGGGTGCAGTGGCTCACGCCTGTAATCCCAGCAATTTGGGAGGCTGAGGAGATTTGAGACCAGCCTGGCTAACAGGGTGGAACCCCATTTCTACTAAAAATTCAAAAAATTAGCTGTGCCTGTTGGTGCTCGCCTATAATCCCGTCTACTCGGGAGGCTGAAGCGGGAGAATCGCTTGAACCCAGGACGTGGAGGTTGCAGTGAGCTGAGATTGTGCCATTACATTCCAGCTTCGGCAACAAGAGCAAAACTCCATCTTAAAATAAATAAATAAATACAGAAAAAATAATCGAAGTTGGGAAGGGTCATTGTCCTGTCCAGCCAGTGGAGTGGGGCCCAGTCTTAACTGGAAGCATTGGGTTTCATTGCCTCAGTCTATTCCGCTACAGGAGTGCTACTCAGACCAGCCCTCCCTGCCCTTGCACAGGGATTCTTTCAGCAGGCTCAGGGACACTGTTCCCATAGTGTGTCCGGAATTGTTGGCTTCTTGGTCTCACTGACTTCTGGAATCAAGCCGCAGACCCTCACAGTTACAGTTCTTCAACATGGTGTGTCGGGAGTTTCTTCCTTCTGATGTTTGGATGTGTTCAGAATTTCTTCCTTCTGGTGGGTTTGTGGTCCCGCTGTCTTCAGGAGTGAAGCTACAGACATTCGCTGGGAGTGTTACACCTCTTAAGGCAGCACTGGAGTTGTTCATTCCTCCCAGTGGGTTCGTGATCTCACTAGCTTCAGGAGTAAAGCTACATACTCACCTGTGACTTCAAGTGAGTGCCACAGCTCATAAACATGGCAAGGACCCAAAAACTGAGCAGCTGCAAGTCTTATTGCAAAGAACAAAACAACAAAGCTTCCACAACATGGAAGAAAACCCAAGTTGACTGCTCCTGCTTGCTCCCACAGCCTGCTTTTATTCCCTTATCTGACTCCACCCACATCCTGCTGATTCGCCCATTTTACAGAGAGCTGATTGGTCCATTTTACAAAGAGCTGATTGGTCTGTTTTACAGAGCGCTGATTGGTCCGTTTTTGACAGGGTGCTGATTGGTGTGTTTGCAATCCCCCAGCTAGACACACAGTGCTGATTGGTATATTTACAATCCTCTAGCTAGACATAAAAGTTCTTCAAGTCCCTACTAGATTAGCTAGACACAGAGCACTGATTGGTGCATTTACAAACCTTGAGCTAGACACAGGGTGCTGATTGGTGCGTCCACGAACCCCCTACCCCCCAGCTAGACACAGAGTGCTGATTGGTGCATTTACAATCCTCCAGTTAGACATAAAAGTTCTCCAAGTCCCCACTCCACTCAGGAACCCAGCTGGCTTCGCCTAGTGGATCCTGCCCAGGGCTGCTGACAGAGCTGCCCCCCAGTTCCCCGCCCTGCGCCCGCACTCCTCAGCCCTTGGGCAATGATGGGACTGGGCGCTGCGGAACAGGGGGCGGGGGCTGCGGGGCTGCGGCGCCTGCGGGGGGCTGCGGGGGCTGCGGGGGCTGCGGGGGCTGCGGGGGCTGCGGGGGCTGCGGGGCTGCGGGGCTGCGGGGCTGCGGTCTGGGGCTGGGGTCTTGCGGGGGCTTGGGGGCTCAGGGGCTGGGGTATGGCGGGCTGCCCGTCCGGAGCCATGCCATGGGGGGCGGCAGCTGAGGCCCGAAGAGAATTCGAGCGCGGACCTGGCGGGCCGGCACTGCTGGGGGACGTGGCGCACCCTCCGCAGCTGCTGGCCCGGGTACTGAGCCCCTCACTGCCTGGTGCGGTGGCGCTGGCCGGCCGCTCCAAGTGCGGGTCCCGCCGAGCCCGCGCCCATCCGGAACTCGCGCTGGCCGGCGAGCACCGGGCACAGCCCCGGTTCTCCCCCGCGCCTCTCCCTCCACACACCCCGCCCCCCCCCTCCCCCCCCGCAAGCAGAAGGGTTCCTCAAGCGCGGCCAGAGTGGACACCGTGGTCTGAGGAGGTGCCGAGAGCGAGCCAGGGCTACTAGCACGTTGTCACCTCTCAGTGGGTCTCTCCACTGACCGCTGCCTCAGCCCAGGGACACCCTCGCTGTGGTTCCCAAGGTATCTGTGTCCCCGGCCTTGCTCTCTGGCTTCCTGAAGCCATCTCTTACTGGTGCTCCATGCATGCAAACTGTGGGCCTCTTATCATTCTCAGAGGCTCCTTCTCTTTCTCTAGTATTGGAGAAATATCTCTTAAGTTTCAGCATCAGCTTCTTCTCTTTCCCCTTTATAGACTTTTATCTCATCCACCTGCAAAAGAATAAACAGTGTGAGGAGCCCTGTTTTATCAGGCTTGGCAACAATAGCTGTTAGCACAAATCTACCCATCCTAGCCCCCCACGTTCACTTAAGTAAGCCAGAGTGGAGCAGGAAATCTGGTCTACCTGGTGTAGGTATCAGGGAACAGAAATGTCACTCCTTACACCACGCCTCCTAAACAGAGAAGACAAAACATAAATGAGTGTCTCCCGTAATTGCCCCTCACACCAGTATTATTTTGCATCGTGTCTTTTTTTGTCAGAATCTGTGGGGTTTTTGTTTGTTTGTTTGAGATAAGTTCTCTCTCTGTCACCCAGGCTGGAGTACAGTGGCACAATCATGGCTTACTGCAGATTCCGTCCCCTGGTCTCAAGCAACATTTCTGCCTCAGCCTCCCAAGTAGCTGGGACTATAGGTATGCGCCACCACACTTGGCTAATGTTTAATTTTTTTTGTAGAGACAGCATCTCACTGTGTTGCCAAGGCTAGTCTTGAACTCCTGAGCTCAAGTGATCCTCCTGCCTCCACCTCCCAAGGTGCTTTTCCTACTAGATACCCTACATACCTAGATCAAAAGCAGACAAGAATCTGCTTTTGATCTAGCTGGAAGGTATGTGGGGTATCTAGTAGGGAAAAAGCTGGCTTCAGAGCTGTGAGTCCTGCCAGGGGATGGGAAAAGGTGGAAAGGGGAGAAACTGCTTAGCAGGTAAGGGATTTTACTTTGGCGAGATGAAGATGTTTCTGGAACTCGATAGAGGTGATGGTTGTACAATATTGCGAATGTACTCAATGCTACGGAATTGCTTACTTTTAAGTATTTATGTTATCTGAATTTTACCTCAATAACTTATTAAAAAAGAAAAAGGCGATGAGTCCTCATGCTGGTGCCATGGGGCTTATTGGTACGAGAGCACACTGGGCTAAAAAGAGCACCCACCCATCTCCCCCATTTAGAAGCTCAATGACCTTGGTCAATTTCCCTAGCCCCAGTTTTCTCATATGTAAGCTCGGGATAATAATTCTCAGTCGGCAAGGATGCTGTTGGCGCAAAATAAGGTCATTTGTGAGAAGCACCAGGCACAGTGCCTGGCCCATTGAGGGGGTCACTTCTTCATAGCACCAGATCTCTGCTTCTTAGGCAAGTGATCTAGGTTCTGCCAATGCCTCATGTCTGGCCTGTTGGCTTTGGGGAATTAGTGGAAATGTCATCAGCTGAGGTTGAAAGAGAAAGAGGTTCTCATTAGGTAAGAACACTGTTTTGGGACATGCTGAATTTGAGATGATCGTGAGACATAATAGGTCGGAAGCTGGAGTCTGAGGCTGGAAGAGATGGCAGTCAGACTGGATATTGATATTTCAGTCATCCAGTATGTAGGCGGCCACTAAGACCCTGAAAAAGGACTTGGCCCAGGGGAGATTGGAGTGAACAGGTAGAGGACTTGAGGTGAAAGACTGGGAAATATCATTTAAGGGTTAGGTGAATCCTGTACTCATGAGGGTTATTCAACCCTATCCGTCCCCAGACTTACCTTGTACACCTCTCTATCTCTGCTCACTCCATTCTAACTTACTCTGTTCATTCATCTTTCCAGACTTCTATCTACAGAGCTTTTCCAGTCTTGATGTCTGCTTGGTTTGTTTCTCTGCCTCTTGACTCAGTGCTTCATTCTCTGGCTAGAGCACAAATTTACCCACCCTGGTCCCCCAAGTTCCTTTCATCCATCGTGGCATCAAGGAAGTCTGTTCATGATAACCAGGTCCAGTGTGCTCTCATAACTGATCTCCAGAGAGCAGTGCTTTCTAGATTAATTCTCAGCTGGGTCTTGTCTCTTCACACTTCACTTTTTTTTGAGATGGAGTCTCACTGTCTCCCAGGATGCAGTGCAGTGGCGCAATCTTGGCTCATGGCAATCTCCGCCTCCCGAGTTCAGGCGATTCTCCTGCCTCAGCTTCCCAAATAGCTGAGATTACAAGCACATGCCACCATGTCTTTTTAATTTTTGTATTTTTAGTAGAAATGGGGTTTCACCATGTTGGCCAGGTTGGCCACAAACTCCTGGCCTCAAGTGATCTGCCTGCCTCAGCCTCCCAAAGTGTTGGGATTACAGGTGTGAGCCAAGATGTCCAGACTCTTTACACTTCATTTCTAACATGCCAGATCCTACCCTCTTCCTTGCTTACCTTGGCAGCTGGATTTCCCTGATTTTGAACTGATTATTTGGCTCTTGATTCCTGGCCTTACTTTGCCTTTGTGGATATTTGCTTGTTCTGTCTGTTTTAATTCAGCAAATATTTATTGAGGGCCTACTATGTGCCAGGCCTTATTTTAGGGTCTAGGAATACAGCAGAAACAAAACAGAACAAAATCCCTATGTTTGTGGAAAGTAGGTGGGGGAAAAAAAAAGCGGGGAAGTGGGATAAGGAGTGTTGAGGAGTGAGTTACAAGTTTAACTAGGGTGGTCAGGGCATTCTCCCACTGAGAAGTTATCATTCAGGGCAGAGGAAAGAGCCAGTCAAAGGCCTTGAGGCAGGAGCATACCTGGAGTGTTTGGGAGCATCAAGGAGGCCAGGATGGCTACAGCAGAGAAAGTGCTAAGGAAGGTTGTCAAGGTGAGATCAGAACAGTACAGGTGGTGATGAGGACATTGTTTAGGGTCCTACAAGCCACTGTAAGAAAATCAGCATTTCCTATGAGTGATGGGGAGCCTCTGGAGCATTTTGGGGATCAGTCTGGCCTTGTGGAGACCCAGTAATCCAGCTTCCTACAGTCCACTTCCAGGCTTACCTCCACACTTTTTTTTGTTTGTTGTTTGGTTTTTATTCATGTCATTGTACCCAGAGAAAATGTTTCAGCTGGACCCTGCTTCAGTTCTACTTCTAATAACTATGCCTCAATTCACGTGTCACTTGGAAAGTAAATGAAGATGGTATTACTGATTCAATCATCCATCAAATAGACGTATAATTATAAACTTAGAAAAGTGCTATCAAGAAAAATTGCATGAGGGCATACCAAGGAATGCCAAGAATTGCAACCACCGGAAGCTGGGAGAGTTCAGGAGTGATTCTTCCCTAGAGCCTTTGGAGAGAGTGTGGCCCGCTAACACCTTGACTTCTAGCTCCAGAACTATGAGACAATAAATTTCTGTGGTTTTAAGTCCCTCCACACCCACACCCAGAAGTACATGATGTTTGGCAATGCATCATGGGGAAAGAGACTGGGTAAACAAGGCAGAGTCCCCTTGAGAAAGTACCTTGAACAAGAAGATTTTACTATTTTTTTAAGAGACAGGGTCTCATACCATCACCCAGGCTGGAGTGCAGTGGCATGATCATAGCTCACTGTAGCCTCAACCCCCTGGGTTCAAGTGATCCTCCCACCTCAGCCTCCTGAGTAGCTGGTAACCCAGGTGTGTGCCACCACACCCAGCTAATTTATTAAAAACAATGTTTGAAGGATGAGTAGGAGTTAGGTAAGCGTGAATGGGGGCAGAGGGATATGTTTTTGCATGTAGACCAGTATCTACAAAGGCCCCAGAGCAGAGAAAAGTGAGGCCAATTCCATTAAAGGAAGAAAGGCCAGTGTGAGGTTGAAGCACCAGGGTGGGAAGAGAGGCAAGAATTGAGCATGGGGAGGTGACACCATGTAAACAGTTGTGTTTTTAGCATTTGGCAGTGAATCTTTTAGTGTTAAATCTGTGAATCTGTTTCCTGACTGTGACCATAAATTTTTTGTGTCAACTTGACTGGGCCATGGGGTACTCAGCTATTTGGTCCAACTTGGTTCTGGGTATGTCTGTGAGGGTGTTTCTGGATGTGATTAACATTTGAATTCATAGAGTTAGTAAAGCAATTACCCTCCTCCAATGTGAGTGGGCCTCCTCCAATCCAGTGAGGGCCTGAATAGAATAAAAGGCTGAGTAAGAAAGGATGCTCTCTCTCTCTGCCTGTCTTTGGGCCAGGACATTGGTTGTTTCCTGCCCTTGACCTCAGGCTCAGGCTGGATGTATACCATCAGCTCTCCCGGATTTGGACTTCTCAGCCTCCATAACTGTGTGAGTCAATTCCTTATAATAAACAAATTTCTCTCTCTATCTCTATTTTTCTACATCTCTGTATCCATACATCCTACTGATTCTCTCTCTCTGGAGAGCCCTGATTAATCCTGACCAATTGACATAAGCAAACAGAGAGATTATCAATCAAACCATATCAGTATCTTCTCACACTACGTTCAGGCTCTTCCCTTATCCAGACGGCACCTAGATATTTCTTTGGGGAACATACTTCTCCCTGCCTAGGGAATTTGTAGTAGTCAAGTGCTTTGAGTAGTGTTGTGTTAGTCAATTTTGCATTGCTGAAAAAGAATACCTGAGATTGGGTAATTTATAAAGGAAAGAGGTGTATTTGGCTCATAGTTCTACAGGCTGTACAGGCATGGCACCAGCAGCTGCTCAGCTTCTGGTGTGGCCTTAGGATGTTTTACTTGTGGCAGAAGGCTGATGGGGAGCAGGTGTGTCACATAGCAAGAAAGGGAACAAGAGAGAGAGGAGGAGGTACCAGTTTCCTTAAACAACCAGCTCTCATGTGAACTAATAGAGTGAAAACTCATTCATTACCTCAGGGCAGGCACCAAGCCATTCATGAGGGATCCACCCCTGTGACCCAAACACCTCCCACCAGACTCCACCCGCAACACTAGGAATCACATTTCAACATGAGACTTGGAGAGAACAATTATCCAAACCATATCAAGTGTGGGCTATGCCTCCAGCCATAAGCATAGGCTTTGATTGTTGGAAGTCAATCAATATTTTCTGGAGGCTTCATAGTGGTCCCTAGTAATGTCATCTCATCTAACTAGATTCTGAACAATCAGTTGAGAGATAAACCAGAGTAATATGAAGGTCCCAAACAGAACTTTTATTGCCATAGAGGCCAGCTGGAGCACATGTTTCAAATCTGTTAAACAAGTGGACTCAACTCTGAATAATGCAGACCTAGGCACCCAGTCATAGGCCATGATGGACTTTGATAGGTCCTGCTACATGAATTAACAGAAGAGAACTCCTCTTCTCTGAGGGAAGTTCCCCAAATGGAATGGCAGTTCTGCCTTTCCAAAAGAAAACTGTGTAGAGCATTCTCAGTTAAGTTTTACAAAATTATCAATCAGTTGAGTTGATACATCTTGCCAGAGCCAGAGAGACTAGAGTTACACTAATTGGGACAACATTAGGCATGAGAAAGAAGCATTCTTCATAAAATAAGCTATTTCATCCTTCTTGCCACAGTGACTGGTTCAGAGATAAGTAGTAATTCAGGTCCAAGCCCATAGAAATTCCCTATCCTGGCTGGGCACAGTGACTCATACCTGTAATCCTAGCACTTTGGGAGGCCAAGGCAGGAGAAACACTTGAGCCCAGGAGTTCAAGACGAGCCTGGGCAACATAGTGAGACAATCTCAACCAAAAATTTTAAAATTATCTGGACATGGTGGCACCTGCCTGTAGTCCCAGCTACTCAGGAGGCTGAGGAGGAAGGATCACTTGAGCCAGGGAGGCCAAGGCTACAGTGAGCTGTGATTGTACCACTGTACTCTAGCCTGGGTGATAGAGTGAGACCCTGTCAAGAGAAAGAAAGAAAGAAAGTGGGGGGGGGGGAGGGAGGGAGGGAAAAGAAAAGAGAGAGAGAGAGAGAAGGGGGAAGGAAGGGAGGGAGGGAGAGAGCCGGGCACGGTGACTCACACCTGTAATCCCAGCACTTTGGGAGGCCAAGGTGGGCGGATCACCTGAGGTCAGGAGTTCGAGACCAGCCTGACCAACAGGGAGAAACCCCGTTTCTACTAAAAGTACAAAATTAGCCAGGTGTGGTGGTGCATGCCTGTAATCCCAGCTTTTTGGGAGGCTGAGGCAGGAGAATTGCCTGAACCTGGGAGGTGGAGGTTGTGGTGAGCCGAGATCACGCCATTGCACTCCAGCCTGGGCAACAAGAGTGAAACTCCATCAAGAAGAAAGAAAGAAAGAGAGGGAGAGAGAGGGAGAGAGAGAGAGGGAGGGAAGGGAGGGAGGGAGGGAGAAAGGAGTTCCCTAGCCTCAGAGATTGGTCCAGATTACCCCAATCAGAATGAAGTGCAAGTGTTTGATACTAGAAAGGGGCCTTTGGAGGGAAGACTTCTTGTTGTTAAACACTTTGCTTCCATGAGGTAAGTTAGCCTGAGGAGGAAGCTGACTTGTGGAGGAGAGCAGAGCTGTGAAAAAAAGGGAAATACTGAGTTGGAGTCCTGATCAAAAACATGCCTGACATGTTCCTTGGGTTTTTTTTAGTTACATGAACTAATAAATGTTCTTTACCATTTGAGCCAGTTTAAATTAGGTTTTCTTTTACTGTAACCAAAATTATTCTAAAAGATACACTTATACCTCATCTGTTTTAAAACTAGACTCAAATATCATCACCTCTAAGAATGTTTCCATAATCGATCCTATGTACCTTTATATTACACTTGCCTGCGGCTGAGAGTTCTGGGTTACCTAGTGTATACTGTAATTTTTTTGTACTATTATCACTTATTATTGGTGTTTTCATGGTATATATTTTCTCTTTTTTCTTTCAGTCTGTGTCCTTAGAGTTTCTTGTGAACAGCATATAGTTGAGTCTTGTTTTTGTTAAAATTTAGTTTGACAATTTCCACTGTGATGTTATTCCATTTACATTAAATTAGCTATACATATGATTGGTTTAATGGTCCCTATATGTTCTTTGTTATTCCTTTCTTGCTTGTTTGCAAATTAAGTTAAGAAGAACGAGAAGGAGAGGAGGAGGAGGAGGAAGAGGAAGAGGAAGAAGAAGAAGAAGAAGAAGAAGGTGGTGGCAGCTGGGCATGGTGGCTCATGCCTGTAATCCCAGCACTTTGGGAGGCTGAGGTTGAAGGATTGTTTGAGGCCAAGAGTTCGTGACCAGCCTGGTCAATACAGCGAGACCCTGTCTCTATTAAAAAAAAAAAAAAAGTTGGCTGGGCGCAGTGGCTCACACCTGTAATCCCAGCGCTTTGGGAGGCCGAGGCGGGCAGATCACGAGGTCAGGAGATTGAGACCATCCTGGCTAACACAGTGAAACCCTGTCTGTACTAAAAATTACAAAAAAAAAAAATTAGCCGGGTGTGGTGGCGGGCGCCTGTAGTCCCAGCTACTCAGGAGGCTGAGGCAAGAGAATGGCATGAACCCAGCTGGTGGAGCTTGCAGTGAGCCAAGATCACTCCACTGCATTCCAGCTTGGGCAACAGTGTGAGACTCTATCTCAAAAAAAAAAAAAAAAAAGTTAAAAAAAGTAAAAATTAAGATTTATTCACTATTCTGAATATATCAGTATTATATATTATATGTTATATAAGGATTATTCAGTATTCATATATATATGTGTGTATATATATATTAGAGATGGGGTTTCACTTTGTTACCCAGGCTAGTCTCAAACCCCTGGTTTCAAGTGATCTGCCTACCTCAGCCTCCCAAAATGCTGGAAGTATAGGCATGAGCCACTGTGCCCAGCCAGTATTCTATTTTATCTTACCTATTGTTTTTCTAGTAATATCTGTTGGTATTTTTTTAGTGGTTACTAAAGATTACAGTATGTGTCCTTAACTTTTCCTTATTTTATCATTTCATAAACAATGTAAGAAACTTACTACAGTATAATTTTATTACCCTTCTGCCATTGTGCAAATGTCATGTATTTTTTCATTATCGATTATTTTGCTATTCTAGTTGCTTTAAATGGTCAATAGTCTTCTAAAGAAAGTTTCTAAAGAGTACTTTATGTTTTTTCACATCTTTGCCCATTCTGGTGGCTTTCACAGATTCCTGGAGAAAAACTTCGTTGAGTGTTACTCATAATGCTGGTCTTCAAGTGACAATTTTTTTCTGTTTCTGTTTTTATTTAGCTTTCATTTTTAAAGGGTGCTTTTAAAGATATAGATTTCTAGGTTGACAGGTTTTTGTTTTTTTTTTTTCCAGATGTCATTCCATCATTTTCTGGCTTCCGTTTTTTTTCTCTTAAGAAGTTAACCAACATTCTTATTTTTCTATTCATAAGCATAATAGATCCTTTCCCCTACCCTGGCTTCTTTTAAAATATCCCTAGGTATAGTTTTTTTTTTTTTTAAATCTAGCTTAATGTTCATTGTGATTATTGGATATATGGGTTCATATCTTTCATCAATTTTATAAAATTCTTGGCCACTACCTTTTAAAATATTTATTTTGCCCCAGTTTCTCCTCTGTTCCTGGATTCCAATTACCTGTATGCTAGATCTATGGTTTGAATGTGTCCTCCAGAGTTCATGTATTGAAAACTTAGTCCTTGGCTGGGCACAGTGGCTAATGCCTGTAATCCCAGCACTTTAGGAGGCCAAGGTGGATGGATCACAAGGTCAGAAGTTTGAGACTAGACTGGCCAACATAGTGAAACCCTGTCTCTACTAAAAATACAAAAATTAGCTAGGTATGGTGGCATATGCCTGTAGTCCCAACTACTCAGGAGGATGAGGCAGGAGAATCGCTTGGACCTGGGAGGCGGAGGTTGCAGTGAGCTGAGACTGTGTCATTGCACTCCATCCTCAGGGACAGAGTGAGACTCTGTCTCAAAAAGAAAATAGAAAACTTAATCCCCAATGCAACAATGTTGAGAGGTAGAATATTTAAGAGGTGATTAAGTCACAAGGGCTCTGCCCTCGTGAGTGGACTAATATGATCATGGGAGTGGGTTTATTATAGTGAGAGTTAGTTTGTGAGGAAATCAATTTTAGCTCTCTCACTCTGTCATTCTCATGCATACACCTACTCTCTTGCCCTTTCACCTTCTGTTCATGAAATAACGCAGCAAGAAGGCCCTCAACTCATGCAGGCCTTTCAACCTTGGACTTTCCAGACTTCAGAAGTGTAAGAAATAAATCTCTGTTAGTTATACATTACGCAGTCATGGGTACTCTGTTATAGCAGCATAAAACAGACTAAAAGACAACTCAGTTGCCTGATACTGACTTTTAGGTCTCTGATTCTTTGTTCCCCGTTTTTGTTTTCCTCATTCTTTTATTCTCTTTTCAATTTGAGTAATTTTTACTGACCTATCTTGCAGTTCACTTATTCTTTTTTCTGCTATATTGATTTGTTATTAAACTTATACAATCAATACTTCATTTTAGATATTGTTATTTTTTAGTTCATTTTCTTATTTTAGCTGAGATTCTCTTATCTCTTGTTTTATTCATCTTTTTATCTAAATTCTTTAACATATTTGTAATAGTTATTTGAAAATTTTTGTCTGCTAATTCTAACACTAGGGTTACCTGTGAGTCTGCTTTTATTGAGTTTTTTTTCTTTTCATTATGGGTCATATTTTCCCCCCTTTTTTATGTATTTTGCATTTCTTGTTTTAGACTTCCGTGTGTGTATGAGTATTTATAAATAATATTTACCACCACCACCCCTGCTCCCCACTGCACCAAGATGATTCCCTTTCCTCTATCAGGAAGCTAGGTTTGGTTGGGGGTAATTTCTTCAGTCTAATCAGAACTTGGGGTTGCCACTTTTGTTGATTTCAGTTCAATCCACTATGGTATTGGATGTCTTAAGCATGATCCAGTTTCTTTTCTGTGATAGGGCTTTGAAATTTTAGCATCACGAGATCCCTATGCTTTCCAGCCCAGTCATCAGTTTCTTGTTTCATGAGAGTCAAGCAGGTAATTTTAACAAGTAAAGTCAGCCAGGTGGGGACTATTGTGATCTGGAGGGCAGGGGGAACCACAAATCAACTCTATTCTATTGACACCATTCAAGAATTTGAGTCCTGGTTGTCAGATTTTCCTTTTCTTTTCTAAAAGAATCCCGAAATTCAGATCGTTATGTGAATTTCCCAGTATTTCCTGTTGGCTAATCATTTAAAAATCTTTCAAAGCACAGCTCAAGCCTGAGAAAATATATCTTTTTCCTTAATTTAGTCCATGGACCACTAGTTCTCAGTCTCCAGTGTCATCCAGCTGCTTCATGTTAGGTAATAAGGCCCAAAAAGTACTTAACCTAACTCAGTTCAGAAAAGACAGCTTCCTACAAAAAATTAGCCAGGCGTGGTGGTGCGCACCTGTAATCCTGGCTACTTGGGAGGCTGAGGCATGAGAATCACTTGAACCTCGGAGGCAGTGGTTGCAGTGAGTCGAGATCGCGCCACTGCACTCCAGGATCCTGTGCGACAGAGCAAAACTCTGTATCAAAATAAATAAATAAGTAAATTAATTAAATTAAAAATAAATAAATAAAAAGAAAAGAGGACTTCCTGAAGCTAAGAAAAATCAGTTCTTAAAAGTTAATACAATTTTAAATTTGATTGCGAGTTTATTATAAGACGTTTTAATCAGATATTTTGCCAAAGTTAGAAAGGGCTAGGATCGTGCCTGTAATCCGAACACTTTGGCAGCCCGAGGCGGGTGGATCACTTGAGGTCAGGAGTTTGAAACCAGCCTGGCCAACATGGTAAAACCCCGTCTCTACTAAAAATACAAAAAAATTATCCGGGCGTGGTGGTGGGCACCTGTAATCCCAGCTACTTGGGAGGCTGAGGCAGGAGAATCGCTTGAACCTGGGAGACAGAGGTTGCAGTGAGCCGAGATTGTGCCACTTCACTCCAGCCTGGTTGACAGAGTGAGACACCATCTCAAAAAAAGAAAAAAAAAAGAAAGAAAAGAAAATATAAAAACAGTTCATCCAGTAGAATGAGATATGGTGGATTAATCATAGAGGACAGTTATGTCTAAGTGTAGATTTTCCAACTGCAAAGACAGATGTATTAGTATTATCTCCAGATAATTAAGGAACTAGACAAAACAACTCAAACATACAAGTTCTAATGTTTTTATCACACAAACATATATGAATTTTGCCCTGTATTCTTGGAGAAACACAACTATTTTCTCCCTACAACTTGCTTCTGTAGCAATAGGATCTGCCAGAGAATACAGCTATGAGTATGTTTTCCAGGAAAAACTTGTTGTATTTTTAAGTTGACAATTTTTTCATCTTTTTATATGAAAGTCTTATTTGCTATTTATAGAGGCCTATTTGTTTTAGCTGCCTACCTGGTTGGAGTGACAAAGAACCAGCTTTTCTTGCTGAAAACTGAACCAAACCATTTTAATACTCCTGCTTCCCTAGACAAACTTTTTCTAAATCAACATAATCATGGGTGCTGGGTGTTTTATTTTGTAATTAAAGCCTAAAATCATCCCTTGTCTTATATTCCTCTTCACATCTGTACATATACTCATCCTTTCCTACCTCCCTCATGCACAGAACCACAAATTTACAACTGACTGAAATGAGTATCTTTTATGATGTATTTATTTTTCTCTCCAAGCTCTGCAAGAAAAACCGGCTAGAAGCCAGTGACCATTAATAACTCCTTTCTTGCCAAGTAGCTACTGGTATTTGTTCAAAACATATTCATAGCTTGCCACTCTAACAACTTGGAAAGTAGTTTAAAATCACTACCATCCTTTTCCATCTCACAGCAATTTTGCCTTTCAATGCTTCACTGGACATCTCAGGAATAATCAACAGGTCTCAGATTTTCCTCTTAACTTGTAGGGTAGAATTTTGATTGGTAGGGATGTCAAATCTTGGAAGGTTTGACTAAACCCCACTTCCTTCTCCTTCCCCTCAGTGTGGGTATCCCTAAGATTCTGTCTTTTTCTTGCTCCTAATTTTCTTCCTCAGAGCTCTCATCTCTCCCATAGGATCAATGATTCCTTTCATAAAGATGGTTGGTAGAACTATCATCTTATTATGTTTGTGTTCTTATATGTAACATTGTGTATTTTATATATAACATAAGATGTACTATTTTAGCCATTTTAAGCATACATTTCAGTGACATTATTGTGCAACCATCACCACCATCACCCATCTCCAGAACTTTTGTCTTCCCAAACTGAAACTCCATCCCATTAAACAGTAACTCCCCATTCCTTCCTTCTCCAAGCCCCTGGCAACCACCATTCCACTTTTTGTCTCTATGATTTTTTTTTTTTTTTTTTTTCAGATAAGGTCTCACTCTGTCACTCAGGCTGGAGGGCAGTGGCGTGATCTCAGTTCACTGCAACTTCTGCCTCCCGGATTCAAGTGATTCTCCTGCCTCAGCCTCCCAAGTAGTTGGGATTACAGGTGGGCACCACCACATCGGGCTAACTTTTGTATTTTTATTTTATTTATTTATTTATTTATTTATTTTTGAGATGGTGTCTCACTCTGTTGCCCAAGCTGGAGTGCAGTGGCATGATCTCGGCTCACTGCAACTTCCACCTCCCGAGTTCAAGCGATTCTCCTGCCTCAGCCTCCAGAGTAGCTGGGATTACAGGCGCCTGCCACCATGCCCTGCTAATTTTTGTATTTTTAGTAGAGATGGGGTTTCATCATGTTGGCCAGGCTGATCTTGAATTCCTGACCTCAAGTGATCCGCATGCCTCAGCCTCCTAAAATGTAGTGATTACAGGCGTGAGCCACTGTGCCTGGCCAAAGTATCTTTTCTAACATCTCGTATAAAGACTTCTAAGCCCCATCTCCACATTTCCAGCTGTAGTGTATACTTTTCTTAGTTGTGCTATGGCTGATCAATCCTTCTGTATGAAACCCCTACTCCTCAGTAACTCAGGCTTAAGAAATATAAGGTAGCTTTTACTTTTCATCTCTTTTATTGTCATTATTCCAACTTAGACTCTTAATATTTTTACCTCTACCTCCAATTCATACTGTTCTATCTTGCTAAACTAAACTTCTTAAAATATCTTCTGTCACTTTCCTTTCCAATGCCCTCTAGCTTATTAAATAATTTCTAAAATTCTTAGCTAAATGTCAGAGGCCTTCTTGATCCATTCCTTACTCTTAGTTTGGAATACTATAACAAAATATCTTAGACTGGGTAAATTATAAATAAGAGAAATGTATTTTTCCACAGTTCTGAAGGCTGGTAAGTCCCCGATCAAGGCATTAGCAGATTTGAGTCTGGTAAAGGCTTACCCTCTGGTTCATAGATGACATCTCTTGCTGTGTCCTCACACGGTGGAAGGGGCAAACTCTGTGTCCTCACATGGCAGAAGGGCAAAAGTGGGGACAAATGCTGTGCCATCACATGGCAGAAGAGATGGAAAGGCCAGGAAGCTCTCTAATGGACTTGTAAAAGGCCATTATTAATTCCATTGTTTGAGAGTTAATCACTTTCCCAAATGCCCCACCTCTTAATACCACCACAATGAGGATTAATTTTTTTTTTTTTTCAGCGTGGAGTTTCACTCTTGTTGCCCAGGCTGGAGTACAATGGCACGATCTCAGTTCACTGCAACCCCTGCCTCCCGTTTCAAGCCATTCTCCTACCTCAGCCTCCCGAGTAGCTGGGATTACAGGTGCGCGCCACCACGGCTGGCTAATTTTTGTATTTTCAGTAGAGACAGGGGTCTCACCATGTTGGACAAGCTGGTCATGAACTCCTGACCTCAAATGATCCACCTGCCTCAGCCCTGGAAAGTGTTGGGATTACAGGCATGAGCCACAGCACCCAGCTGGAGATTACATTTTGACATGAATTTTGGAGGGATGCAAATAGTCAAACCACAGCACTAGCCAACATTTTTAGTTTCCATATTAGTTGATTAATCTCAACAGAGTCAACCATCCACTCCACTCCATCTGTATCTACTAAACTCATTAAATGCCTTGTGTTTTCCTGCCTGAATATCTTGGCCGTGCCATTTTCTATATCTGGACAGCCTTTCTCTCTCTCTTCACTATCTCCTCCTATACATCTTCCTGTGGATTGCAGCACACACTGATGTCTCTCTTTTCTCTCTTTAGTAATTATTGTAAATCTCTCTTTTACTTCTCAGCAAATAACTGTCTTGGAATTATTTTTCCACTTTCCTATGTCTTAGTTTCCAGCTAGATTGTACATTCCTGGAGTCAGGGACTATGTCATTTACTTATTCATTCCATAGTGACTGAGTACCTCTGGAATGTTTTTGGCCCTGTGCTGGGGTTACAAATTGGTTTGTAGTGTGCTCACTGCTTTTAAGTTGCTTACATGGGGATGTAGACACAAAGGCAAATTATTACAATTCAATATGATAATGGCTTTAGTGGAGCCACAGACGGAAAAAGAATAGCTAACCTTACCTAGGGGAAATGAAAAGGGCTTATAGTTGACATTTCCACATTGACCAATGACCCACTAAAGAATCACATAAATTCCTTGTAGGTGATAACTCATGATTTTCACAATTGATTTTTCTGTCACTCTAGAGAAATCATTAGTCTTTTCATGAATTTGTCTGCAGTATTCACATGTGTAGATGTTTTTAAACTACTGATTGTTAGGAAAAATTGTCAGGACCTAATGAATTAGAATGTTTTTCCGCAATTCAAATTTACAGTGGGTACATATGGACCCCTACCTTGAAGACGGTGTTCCAGGAGTCAGGAAAGTGCTGCAGTACATGGTCTACTTCCCAAAGCCTGGATGATTGGTGAAGAATGGATGTTTGGAGAATAAAGTGATAGTATTCAAGTCCAGGCACAGTGGCTCATGCCTGTAATCCTAGCACTTTGGGTGATTCTCTTGAGCCCAGGAGTTCAAGACCAGCCTGGACAACATGATGAAACTTCATCTCTACAAAAAATACACACACACACACAAAATAGCCAGGCATGGTGGCATGTGCCTGTGATCCTAGCTACTTGGGAGGTTAAGGTGGGAGGATTGCTTGAGGCCAGGAGTTGGAGGCTGCAGTGAGCTATCATTGTTCCACTGCACTCCAGCCTGAGTGACAAAAAGAGATCCTGTCTCAAAAAAAAAATACATAAAAATAAATACATAAAATAAAAATATAATAAAAAGAGGATACTATTCAGGTAACACCCAGCACTCAAAAGAAAAGATGGTAAAACTTTTAAAGATTATGTTATTTTTGATGGGGGGACGTGTCTTGGTGCATTCCTGCTGCTATAATAAAATGCCACAGAGTAATTATAAATATTAGAAATTTATTTCTCCTAGTTTTGGAGACTGGGGAGTCCAAGTTCAAGGCTCAGACACATTTGGTGTCTGGTGGGGACCCACTGCCTGTTTCCAAGATGGCACCTTGTTGCTATATCCTCCAGAGAGGATGAACGCTATGTTCTTACCTGGTGGAAAGGATTGTAGGATAAAAGAGACTAAGATGCTCTCTTCAACCTTTTTTATAAGAACACTAATCTCATTCCTAAGGATGGAGTGCTTATGACTTAATTGCTTCCCAAAAGGCCCCCACCTCTTACTGTTATCACATTGGGTATTAGGTTCCAACATGAATTTTGGAGAAAACACACATTCAAATCATAGCCAAGTGGGAATCTTATATGTAGATATTTTCATTTCTCTTCCCTTCTCATAAGGGCCATATCTCAAAGGCTGCTGATTTCATCTGTTAAAGAAGGAAAACCCTTTTCTGCCTCTGAAGACTTTTGCCTAGAGTTCAGTTAATTAGGAAAGGGGAAAAACTAGTCTTGAGAATCTGCCCCTAATGGGATGACATCCCAGCTCTTTAATGCTGCATCTATGATATTCCTCATGTGTACATCCAGTTAAATGAGACCATTTATTGCTTTATTCAACAGTTATTTGTTGAAGGTCTATTGACTGCCAGAGGCTCAGAGTAAATCACTGTTAGTCCATTTGTGCTGCTATAAAAAAATATCCAAAACTGGGTAATTTATAAACAAGAGAAATTTATTTCTTACAGTTCTAGAGGCTGAGAAGTCCAAGATTAAGGTGCTGGCAGGGTCAGTGCCTGGCGAGGGCTGCTCTCTGCTTTCGGATGGTGCCTTGTTGCCCTATCTTCCAGAGGGGATGAATACCATGTCTGCACATGGTGGAAGGACAAAAAAAGGGGCTCTGGAACTCACTTGAGCTTTTTTTTATAAGGAGATTTATCCTATTCATAGAGCCCTCATGACCTAATCACCTCCCCAAAGCCCCACCTTTTTTTTTTTTTTTGAGACAGGGTCTCACTCTGTCAACCAGGCTGGAATGCAGTGGCATGATCATGGCTCACCGCAGTCTCAAACCCAAATGATCCTCTTACGTCAATTTCCTGAGTAGCTGGAACTACAGATGTGCACCATTATACCTGGCTAATTAAAAAAATTTTTTTTTGTAGAGATGGGGGTCTCACTATGTTGCCCAGGCTGGTCTTGAACTCCTGGGCTCAAGCAAACCTTCCACCTTGGCCTCCCAAAAAATGTGGGAATTACTGGCATGTGCCACCAAGCCTGGCCCAAGCCCCACCTGTTGATGTCATCACCTTAGGGGTTAAGTTCCAAGATGAATTTTGGAGGGACACATACATTCAAACCATAGCAATCACAGGAATGGTGTTTACCTTTTTGGAGCTGACGCAGATAAAATAGAGTCACAAACAAGAATTAATTAGAAACAGTGATAGGTTTTATCAAGGAAGCACAAACATCAGCAACAGAGAAAAATTAGGTAGGACTCTCCGTGTTTGCTCAGAGAAGTGTATTCCAAGGAGGTGACATTAAAGTTGGCAGGAAGATGAGGAAGAGCCAGGCAGCCTTAGAGTAGAGGGAGTGTCCCAGGAAAGAGAGAACTGTGTGTATGAGAGGGTCCCAGGATGGGGGGACAGGGAGAGAGGAGGGCTGGAGAGCACTAACCCCATCTAACTGGCAGGGATATGACATGGGAGTTAAAGAGTACAGACTCAGGAACCAGACTGACTGGGTTCAAGTCTCCACTCTGCCTCTGCGAACGCTGTGATTTCATGTAAGCTTCAAGTTCCATTCCTCAGTTTTCTCATCTATAAAATGGAGGTTAAACATAATACTTGTCTCATAGGGTTTCAGGAGGAGCCATAATCCCACATTTTTACATGAACTCTCCCAATTTTTAAATTTTGGTCACTTATTTGGAAAGATTAAAAAAAAAAAAACTGAGTAAATTGGCCAGGCCCAGTGGCTCCGGCCTGTAATCTGAGCACTTTGGGAGGCAGAGGCGGGTGGGTCCCTTGAGTTCAAGAGTTCAAGATTAGCCTGGGTGGCCAGGCGTGGTGGCTCACGCCTGTAATCCCAGCACTTTGGGAGGCCAAGGCAGGCAGATCATGAGGTCAGGACCTGCCTGGCCAGCATGATGAAACCCCATCTCTACTAAAGATACAAAAAATTAGCCGGGCTTGGTGGTGCGCACCGGTAATCTCAGCTACTCGGGAGGCTGAGGCAGGAGAATCAGTTGAACCTGGGGTGACAGGGCAAGACTCCGTCTCCAAAAAAAAAAAAAATTAGCCTGGGCGACATGGCGAAACCCCGTCTCTACAAAAAATACGGAAATTAGCCAGGTGTGGTGGCATGTGCCTGTGGCTGCAGCTACTTGGGAGGATGAGGTGGGAGGATTGCTTGAGCCGGAAAGGTTGAGGCTGCAGTAAGCTATGATGGCGCCACTGCACTCAAACCTGGGTGACAGAGTGAGACCCTGCCTTGAAAAAAAACAAAAACGAAAACAAAAAAACCCAAACTGAGTATTTAACTCCATTTGTGAACTCCTTATGACTTGGGGGGGTCACTAGTTTACAGTCTTTTATTTGGTGCCTCATATGGCCCATAGTTTGGATTTTTTCCCTCAAGTTGTATGGGAATTCATTGAGGTGACATAATCTGACCTATGTTTTAAAGATGATGTGACTGCAGACCAGAAAATGGATTAGAGAGGGCAACGGGGAAGCAGTAAGACTGTTAAGACTTGGATGCAATTTCTAGAATGACCCTAGAATGCTTTAATGACTCAGCTCAGCTGTTTAGTTACTTCCTTTTCCATTTGCTCCCACCCCCAAACTCCCATTAGTCCAGAGTCATTCTGAGACTTTCTTAAGGCTTCATCCATTTACATTTGGAAGCCTCTGCCCATATTATCTATGTATTTGTTCATTCATCCATTCATTCAAGACACTTATTTAGTATTTTTCTCTGTGGCAGGTACTGTTCACTGTTCTAAGCACTTGACATTTACTTCTCACAGTCTTCTAGAGGTAGGTACTATTATTATCCTTTTTTTTTTTTTTTCCGAGACAGAGTCTTGCTCTGTCACTCAGGCTGGAGTGCAGTGGCACAATATCAGCTCATTGCAACCACCACCTCCCAGGTTTGATTCTCCTGCCTCAGCCTCCCAAGTAGTGGGGACTACAGGCGTGTGCCACCATTCCAGGCTAATTTTTGTATTTTTAGTAGAGACGGGGTTTCACTGTGTTGGCCAGGCTGGTCTTGAACTCCTGACCTCGTGATTCGCCCGCCTCAGCCTCCCAAAGTGCTGGGGTTACAGGCATGAACCACCGCGCCGGGCCTATTATCCCATTTTACAGGTGTCTTGTCCCAGTCAACACTGCTAGAATGAGGAAGAGCTTTTAACCGGGCAGTCAGACTCTAGAGTCTGATTAGAGTTTGCCTTTCATGGTGATCTTTTGCTGCCATGGCATCCTGCATTAAATAAAAGTACACATAAGCCTGTTAGGGAGAAATGGTGGGGATTGCTATGACTTTGCCTTTGAAAATATTTATTCCTGAATCTTACTAAATTTATGGCAGACCTTGAGTTTCTCAGCAATCACCAGGCATAATACAAAAATCTTGCAATTCAAAAAATCTAACCTACAACTGATTTTCAAATGTGGTGAAATGTTTATGAACACTAATTAACAGTGGGCTGTGTGAAGTGGCTCATGCCTGTAATCTCAACACTTTGGGAGGCCGAGGCAAGAGAGTTGCTTGAGTTCAGGAGTTCAAGGCCAGCCCGGACAACATAGCAAGACTTTGTTCTCTACAAAAAAAATTTAAAAATTAGCCAGGTGTGGTAGCACACACCTGTAGTTCTAGCTACTAGGTAGGCTGAGGTGGGAAGATTGCTTGAACTCGGGAGGTGGAGGCTGCCAAGCTGTGACTGTACCACTGCATTCCATCCTGGGTGACAGAGTGAGACCCTGTCTCTTAAAAAAATAAAAATAGGTCGGGCTCGGTGGTTCATGCCTGTAATCTCAGCACTCTGGGAGGCTGAGACAGGTGGATAACAAGTCAGGAGTTCGAGACGAGCCTGGCCAGTATGGTGAAACCCCGTCTCTACCAAAAATACAAAAATTAGCCGGGTGTGGTGGCAGGCGTCTGTAGTCCCAGCTACTCGGGGGTCTGAGGCAGGAGAATTGCTTGAACCCAGGAGGCAGAGGTTGCGGTGAGCCAAGGTCACACCACTGCACTCCAGCCTGGGCAACAGAGCGAGACTCTGTCTCTAAATAAATAAATATAAATTAATAGTGGGTGGGTGTGGTGGCTCACACCTGTAATCCCAGCACTTTGAGGGGTCAAGGCGGGCAAATCACCTGAGGTCAGGAGTTTGAGACCAGCTTGGCCAACATGTAGAAACCCTGTCTCTACTGAAAATACAAAAATTAGGCAGGCGAGGTGGTGGGCGCTTGTAATCTCAGCTACTCGGGAGGCTGAGGAAGGAGAGTTGCTTGAACCAGGGAGACAGAGGTTGCAGTGAGCTGAGATTGCGCCACTGCACTCCAGCTTGGGTGACAGAGCGAGACTCTGTCTCAAAAAATTAAAAATAAAATAAATTAATAAGTGAGTGACAGTGACATAATGCAATGTGTTTTAGACATTTAATTAACCATTTATTAATTTTGATTTTGCCAATTAAAATTTGTTTCCATGTCTTAAATTACTTCCATGAACCCTGGAACCCCTAAGTATCTAAAGTCCTGACCTCAGTGGCCTGAGGGATGGGCTGGCCTCACAGTGCTCCCAGTCTCTATCGTCCACCTCTGATCCTTTCCTGTCTGTATCTGGGATCCTGGCCCTTACTGGTTCAGGCCCTGCTGACTGAAACCCTGCTGTAAATCCCTGCCCAGAATTGAGCTCCTGCTGCTTTGCTTTTCTCTTGCCAGTCCTGCCATAGGGCACTGGAGTTTTGCCCTGCAGATCAGGGGATTGAGTTCCAGATCCCCTGGCCTCACCTGCCCTCTGTGTACTGTCTGCTGCTGGATTCCCTCTCATTTAACCTACCTGGATTGGAAGTCACAGGAGCTGACCATTTCTGAACAAAGCCCTGAGAGCCAAATCTGTTGTGTTTCTTGGACATTGTGCCAGCCCAGTCAGTACCTCATTAGGCAGCTCTGTCGTGTCAGCCTCCATTCCACCCTGGAACTCAGGGCGGGTGATGAATCCACTTTGTTGGTTTTTCTGCCTTTTCTCCCACTGTCTCTGATGGACCTTCTGGGTACTGAGTAGAACTTCCTTTACATTTGCTTATGTGATTATTTGGATTATTTATGTCTTCCTTGTTACTCATAAGTTCTGCAAAGGTGGGGCTCAACACTGATTTTGCACAGCATTGTATCCCAGAATCTAACAGTGCCAGGCACTTAGATGGTGCTCCGCATATTTTTATTGGATAGATTAATGACACTGAGGTGCATTTTCTATTTACCCTTCCTGTTCTGTTCCCTTTTTTTCTCTTCCCTTTTTCATTTTTTCCTAGTTCCTCTACTCTCTTGGCTTCTTCAAATTCTTAATCTTTTTATCTGATAAGAGATGGTTCTCCTTTCCCTGTTCATGTATTTTGAATCAAAGGGCTGCTATTTCCCATTTCCATCTTCATTTTCAAATGTGTGGTCATACAATGCTGTTCCAAATATATATATCTGGAAGACCAAGTTAAAGGCTCAGACAGATTTGGTGTCTTGTAGGAACCCTGTCTCTGTTTTCCAAGATGTTGCTTGGAAACAGCAGCCTTGTTGCTACATCCTCCAGAGGGAATGAACACTATGTTCTCATGCGGTGGAAGTGATGGTAGACAAAAGAGACTAGGGTGCTCTCTTCAACCTTTTTGTTTTTGACAGAGTCTCCCTCAGTTGCCCAGGCTGAAATCTGAAGGCGTGATCTTGGCTCACTGCAAACTCTGCCTCCTGGGTTCAAGAGATTCTCCTGCCTCAGCCTCCCAAGTAGCTGGGATTACCGGCGCCTGCCACCACACCAGGCTAATTTTTGTATTTTTAGTAGAGACAGGGTTTCACCATGTTGGCCAAGCTGGTCTCGAACTCCTGACCTCAAGTGATCTGCCTGCCTCCACCTCCCAAAGTGCTGGGATTACAGGCGTGAGCCACCGTGCCCAGCCACCTTTTTTTTTTTTTTTTTTTTTTTTTTTTTTTTAATAAGAACAATAATCCCATTCATAAGGATGGATATGGCCAGGTGCAGTGGTGCATACCTATAGTCCCAGCTACTCAGAAGGCTGAGGCAGAAGGATCGTTCGAGCCCAGTAGTTGGAGACCCAGCCTGGGTAACAAAGCAAGAACCTGTCTCAAAACAACACCACCACAAAAAACAAGCGGCAGCTTCAGCAAATGGAATTATAAGGTGGATGTATAGTACTCTCAAACACCATAACACTGAAAAAAAAAATCAAAGGAAAAAGAGAACAAAACTCTGCACTGGAAAAAAGGCAGTAGGTAGTATTTTTCAAATGTCTTGACATTCTAGAAGTCTCTCAACAGTTAAATATGATTTTCTTTGGAAACTGCCTGTGAAATATTTTCATATTTAAGATTTGTTTTGGTTATTAAGCTTATGTAACATGCCAAGGCAGAAATTAAGTTACAAAATTCTTGTCACAGTTGGATATGACAACAACCCATTAAGTCTAGACCTTAAAATGAAACTATTTCATACAGTAATTTTTTTTTTTGAGACAGGATCTTGCTCTGTCATCCAGGCTAGAGTGCAGCATGCAATGCCAGCTTACTGCAACCTCTGCCTCCTGGGCTTAAGCCATCCTCTCACCTCAGCCTCCCGAGTAGCTGGGACTACAAGCGCATGCCACCACAACCAGCTAATTTTCTTTTTTTTTTGATGTTTTGTTGAGACAGGGTCTCACTATATTGCCCGGGCTGTTCTCTAACTCCTGGGCTCAAATGATCCTCCTGCCTTGGCCTCTCAAAGTGTTGCAATTACACGCGTGAGCCACCACAACCCACCCATAATAAATATTTCTAATTTCTACGATGCTTGTCATCTGCAGCCCTCCAATGACCAGCAAACACAAATAGTCTTATTTTCCTGTGGGTGAATACATTTCATAACACCTGGTAGCCAAGCTTACTCTCAGCCCCATGAGACAGGAAGGGAAGTATGTACTTAGATCAAGACACTTTGTATCTTGCAAGAAAAGAAATGGATGCTAAAAGGTCAAGTGACCTGACAACATTTCCTAGAGAAATGCATGAGGTATGGGGAACTCTGAGTAGAGCCCAGATTTTTCTTCTGGGAATCATCAGCTCTGAGGAATTAAGGGAAAGGTGAAATCATGGTTTGTCCTATGTTGAAAAGTTTAGTAATCTTTCAACTCACATATCATACTGGACTATTCCCTACTTTTTTTTATTTTTTTATTTCTTATTTATTTATTTATTTATTTTGAGACAGAGTTTTGCTCTTGTTGCCCAGGCTGGAGTGCAATGGCATGATCTTGGCTCACCACAACTTCTGCCTCCCAGGTTCAAGCAATTCGCCTGCCTCAGCCTCCAGAGTAGCTGGTATTACAGGCATGCGCCACCACGCCTGGCTAATGTTTTGTATTTTTAGTAGAGACAGGGTTTCTCCATGTTGGTCAGGCTGGTTTCGAGCTCCCAACCTCAGGTGATCCGCCCACCTCGGCCTCCCAAAGTGCTGAAATTACAGGTGTGAGCCACCACACCTGACTTTTCTTTTTTTCTTTTCTTTCCTTTTTTTTTTTTTTTTTGAAAGAGTCTCCTTTTGTCACCCAGGCAAGAGTATAGTGGTGTGATCTCTGCTCATTGCAACCTCCGCCTCCTGGGCTCAAGAGATTCTCCTGCCTCAGCCTCCCGAGTAGCTGGGGCTACAAGCATGCACCACCACGTGGGCTAATTTTTTGTATTTTTAGTGGAGACAGGGTTTCACCATGTTGGCCAGACTGATCTCGAACTCCTGACCTCAGGTGATCCGCCCCTCTCAGCCTCCCAAAGTGCTGGGATTACAGGTATGAGCCATGGTGCCCAGCCAGTTCCCTACTCTTTTATACCATTAGGATATAAACCAACAGACTGGTTGATTTGCACATTTGGAACAGCTTTTCTGGTACTTAGTGTCTGTCAAAATATGGAGAAAACAATGTAACAGAATCAGTGGTCAGCTGAGTTCACTTGAGTCCTGGCCCTGCCAACAAGTTAGCTATGTGCCCTTGGGCATATCTCACTGTCAGACCTCAGAAGAGGAAGGAAGAGAGGGAGAGAGAGAGAGTGATTGAGAGAGAGAGAGAGGAAAGGAAGGAAGGAAGGAGGGAGGGAGGGAGGGAGGGAAGGGCGGGTGAAAAAAGAGAAGTGAGGGAAAGAAAGAGAGAGTGATGAAGGGAGAAAGGGAGTAAAGGAAGGAGGGAAGGAGGAAGAAAAGAAAGGGCGGGATGGAAAAAAAGATGGAACAAAATGATTATGAATTTCTATTTCAGTTGTAATAGTCAAAACCACGATTCTTTTTTATTTCCTTTTCCTTTTTCTTCTTTACAACACAAGAGCAACTTCACAAGAAAAAACGCGAAGTCACAATTGATAGATACACATGGCTTTCTCCCATCTGGTTTTGGCAGGACATCCAATGATTCCTTTGTTCTAAAAAATTATTTAAAATCATAGATGATAAAAACAAATGGAAAAACATTCCATGCTCATGGATTGCAAGAATTAATATCATTTGAATGGCCATACTGCCCAAAGCAATCTACAGATTCAACACTATTCCTATCAAACTACCAATGTCATTTTTCACAGAATTAGAAAAAAACTATCCTAGAATTCTTTTTTTTTTTTTGAGACGGAGTCTTGCTCAGTGCAATGGTGTGATCTCGGCTCACTGCAACCTCTGCCTCCCAGGCTCAAGCAATTTTTCTGCCTCAGCCTCCCAAGTAGCTAGGATTATAGGAACCCACCAACATGCCCAGCTAATTTTTGTATTTTTAGTAGAGACGGGGTTTCACCATGTTGGCCAGGCTGGTCTCGAACTCCGACCTCAGGTGATCCACCCACTTTGGCCTCTGAGGCTGAGGCACGCTTACAGGTGTGAGCCACTGTGCCCGGCCCTAAAATTCATATGGAACCAGAAAAAAGAAAAGAAAAAAACAAAAGCTTGAATAGCTACAGCAATCCTAAGCAAAAAGAACAAAGCCAGAGGCATCACATTATACAACTTCAAATTATACTATAAGGTTAAAAAGAACCAACACAGCATGATACTGGTATAAAAACAGACACACAGACCAATGGAACAGAATGAAAACCCCAGAAATAAAGCTGCACACCTACAACCATCTGATCTTCAATAAAGTTGACAAAAACAACAATGGGGAGAGGATTCTCTATTTAATATAATAAAAGGTGCTGGAATTACTGGCTAGCCATATGCAGAAGAATGAAACTGGATCCCTCCCTTTCACCATATACAAAAATTAACTCAAGATGGATTAAAAATTTAAGTGTAATACCTCAAACGATAAAAATCCCGGAAGAAAACCTAGGAAATACCATTCTGGACATTGGCCTTAGCAGAGAATTTTTGACTAAGTCCTCAAAAGCAATTGCAATAAAAAAAAATTGACAAGTGGAACCTAACTAAACTAAAAAGGTTTTGCACAGCAAAGAAATTATCAACAGACTAAACAGATAACCCACAGAATGGGAGAAAATTTTTGCAAACTATGCATTTGACAAAAGTCTAATATCCAGAATCTGTGAGGAACTTAACAAGCAAAAAACAACCTCATTAAAAAATGAGCAAAGAACACGAACAGACGCTTCTCAGAAGAAGACATGCAAGTGGCCAACAAACATATGAAAAAATGCTCAAAACTACTAATCTTCAGAGAAATGCAAATCAAAACCACAATGAGATACCACCTTATACCAGTTAGAGTGGTTACTATTAAAGAGACAAAAAATAACAGATGCTGGCTGGTTGCAACGGCTCACGCCTGTAATCCTAGCACTTTGGGAGGCTGAGGCAGGCAGATCATCTGAAGTCGGGAGTTCGAGGCCAGCCTGACCAACATGGAGAAACCCCGTAAACACTAAAAATACAAAAATAGCCGGGCGTGGTGGTACATGCCTGTAATCCCAGCTACTAGGGAGGCTGAAGCAGGAGAATCGCTTGAACCAGGGAGGCAGAGGTTGTGGTGAGCCGAGATCATGCCATTGCACTCCAGCCTGGGCAACAAGAGCGAAACTCGGTCTCAAAAAATATAAAATAACAGATGCTGGAGAGGCTGTGGAGAAAAGGGAATGCTTATATACTGAAGGTGGGAATGTAAATTGGTTCAGCCTCTATGGAAAGCAGTTTGGAGATTTCTCAAAGAACTAAAAATAGAACTACCATTCCATCCAGCAATCTCATTACTGGGTATATACCCAAAAGAGAATAAATTGTTCTACCAAAAAGACACAGGCACTTGTATGTTCATTACAGCACTATTCACAATAGCAAATATATGGAATCAACCTAGATACCCATCAGCAGTGAACTGGACAAAGAAAATGTGATACATATACAGCATGGAATACAATACAGCTGTAAAAAAGAATGAAATCATGTCCTTTGTAGCAATATGGACGCAGATGGAGGCCATGATCCTAAGGAAGTTAACACAGGAGCAGAAAACCAAATACTGCATGTTTTCACTTTAAATGGAAGCTAAACATTGGGTAGATATGGACAGAAAGACGGGAACAGTAGACACTGACAACTGCTAGAAGAAGGAGAGACGGAGGGAGGCAAGGCCTGGAAAATGACCTATAGGGCACTATGCTCACTACCTGGGTGATGGGACTATCTGTACCCCAAACCTCAGTGTCATGCAATATGTCAAGTAAGAAACCTACACATGTATCTCCTGAAAATAAAATAAAAGTTGAATAAATGCTTTGCGTTGTGTTTCCTCACAAGAAAGAAGCAGCTAACCAGTCTGGGTCATCAGAGAGTGCCTCTCCTACCCAGTGGAAGGAAATCTTTTCGCTCAGCTGGGGCAGAATTATTAGCTGGCAGGTACAGAAACTGCAGGGGCATCTGGACATTGCATTCTCTTATCTCATTTTTGCACTTTGCCCGTATTAACCAACTACCTAGACCTTCACTGCATACCGCATGGACTGTGAATGGCTGCTTTCACTTGCTTTGCTGTTAAGTCATATTAATATATGTGTATCAAGTTTCTAGAAAATAATGTCCTTGCAGTATAGGGAATATGCTGAAACCAATGGCACTGTCCCTACCCTAGTGAGATTTGAACGGGCATAGAGAAATGTGCTCTTTCTCTTCAAGGCATGCAACTTGGCCTCCCCTTTCCTTCTCTTTGTTTGGATTCTTGTAGTTGCAAAGGCCAGAAAAACTCTATTAATAAAATTTCCCATAGCAAAATGGGGAACTCTACTGGCTTTTAACACAGACCAGTTTGCACACGGCCGGATTTCGGGATTCAATTATGTCACTGAGTCAGGTCCATCTCTTGGCTAGAATTTCCCTCATGTACACTTTACTCTCTGGAAGGTCCTTGTCAGAAAGGTGAAGGCCAGCAGAACAGCTGGCCTAATCTCCACAACTTTCATCCGGCAACAAAAAAAATAATACCTGTTTTCTGGTCCCTTCAGCAATAGTTGTGGGATTGGTTCAGAGTGGGTCTGATTGGATGGGTGTCATTCCTGAATCAGTCACTGTGGCTAAGGGAAGGGATGCTCCTATTGGTCTGGTCTTAGTTAACAGTCAACAAAAGGAGCTGAGAATGTGGTTGACCCCACTCACTCAGCTACAGGGACTGACAATGGGCAGGGGGTAAAATTTCCCAAGAGAAAGGAAGGACACCTTTACTTAACTCCAAGAAGAGTGAATGAATACTGGCCAGGCTATGTGAACCAATATCCACATTATCCCATAACATGAATCTTCTGAATCTCTTCATTCAGAAGTATAAGGGAGACTAAGCAGGCAGAGGGACGATGAGATCAACCAGGTTGAAGTTGGATACTTGACCAACCCCAGTATCATTTTATCCTAAGGACCAACTGAAGCAAGTACTAAGTAGACTGTCCACTTTTCTGTTTATCTTTGTCATATATATCACAAGTTAGAATTCTTACAAATCCTTAGGAAAGCTGCTCCTTACAATGTACACAGGGTTTTGCTACATTATTGTTTAAATGTTGAAAAGAGTTTCTTTTTTCATCCCTCATTGCATTTTGGTTTTTCATAGTGTGTAATTTTGCTGCATTTATAATCATTATGTACTTTGTTTCGGGAGAATGCATTTTATCATAAAAGCTCTTCACACAGCAAGAGGAATGATCAGCTTCACGATCAATATCCCAGGACAACCTGTTTTTTTTCCTCCCTAAAAATATTTAAAATAAGTTGTAAAACTATATGTATAGAAATTGAATAAAGAAACTGAAACCAATTTGATTCTTTTAATCAAGAAATAATTAATGTGTGCATGACAATATTAGAATATTATTTTTAAAAGGCTGGATGTATTTCTTTCGCTTTTCCTTTCACAAAGTTGCCATTTAAATCTAGCTTTGTTTGTGATATAATAATGCAGCGTTTGTGCACAAAGTGCAACAAAACTAACAGAAAGACTTTTCTTATGAATAGGAAAAATGAATGTTTTTTAATTTAAAGGAAACTGTATTTAAAATTCAATTTTTGAAAAATATAATAAAGTCAAATATAAATATTGTGAACAGATGTTTCTTAAGAAGCTTCTGAAATGAATAGTCACCATCTGGAACCATTTACAAGGAGAAGAAGGTAAGCAAGCACCTGTTTCTTTCTTTAAAAAGATGTAATCTCTGTCCCAAATTATAAAGAAGTATGGCAGTTACCATAAAAATATAATATTCAATTTGTCAAACTGTTTAGAAAAATATTGATAAGAATGTAGATGGTTTAGAAAAGTGTGCTTCTAAAAGGCTTAATCTGTTTTCAGATTTGTTTATAATTTTTTAAAGATAAAACTCTTTAAAGTGGATGCATGTTCTAAGTTTCAAAAAATACGCACAAAACCTCAATAGACACTATCACTGCTGCTGCCACCACTATCATCCAAGGTATCTATTTGCCCATTATTACATTTTAGATACTCCACAACAAAAGTTGAACCCATATATTCCTTCCAGTTAATGTGATTGATTGCATTAGTGGCTTTAATTAATGCCCTTCCTGTATCCATGCCCTTTGCAACATGGTATTGCAGCAGCTTTCATCAAAAAACGGAGTTTTTGGCCGGGCGTGGTGGCTCACGCCTGTAATCCTAGCACTTTGGGAGGCAGAGGCCAGTGGATCTCCTGAGGTCAGGAGTTGGAGACCAGCCTGCGCAACATGGAGAAACCCCATCTCTACTAAAAATACAAAAATTAGCTAGGCAGGGTGGCGGGCACCTATAATCCCAGCTGCTTGGGAGGCTGAGGGGCAGGAGAATCACTTGAACCTGGGGGGTGGAGATTGCAGTGAGCTGAGATAGCGCCACTTCACTCCAGCCTGAGGGAAAGAGTGAAACTCTGAAATGGAGACTTGTTGCCCATCCTTTGTGTCTGGGCTGAACTTGTAACTGGCCAAGAGAATACAGGAGAAGAAACAGCATGCCAGTTCCAAGACTAGATCTCAAGAGGTTTTGTACTTTCTCATTCTCCCTCGTGGAGCCTTGCTACTCCCATGTAAATAAACTTGGACTATTCTGCTGGAGGAGGAGAGATGACACAGGGGAGAGCCTTGCAAAGGCCATCTTAGAGCAGTAAGACAGCAAGCCAAGATCAGCAGAGCAGCCTTACTTAGCTGTTTGCCTGCAGCAGGAGGCTTTTAATTTCTCCCTGTCTTAGGATTGAGAGGGTGATACAAAAGTTGCTAAAAGATTTTGGGAACTTCTGGCTACTGTCCTTGAACTGTAGGGAGGTAGGCACAGTTGCAGGGACATAGTGCAAAAGAGAAGATGCTGGGATTTACAGATAGATCTTGATTTGCAGATTGGAGGCTCTAAATAAAATAGGAAAAACTCATGGGGTTTGTATAGAATTACAATTAACTTATTGAGGAGGATAATCTATTTTAAATAATTTTGGCCTATTTTTAATATAATTACAAACGAGGCTAATCTCTTTATCAAAACTCTTCCTTCCTATAAACGAATTCTTCTTGTTCAATAGTTAGCTCCACATGCTGTATGTTCTTCTAAAATACTCAACTACTTTATCTGTAAGTTAATTCAATTTGTTTCCTAGCTAATTCATCTTAATTAGAATACTTTTACCATAAGTGAATTAATTGAGTTGTATTAACACCGTTAGTAAATTTATCTGAAAGTTCTTGAAACAAAATTTCAAAGAGTGAAGCAATGAAGAGTTACTTTTCACCGGGTGCGGTGGCTCACGCCTATAATCCCAGAACTTTGGGAGGCCGAGGTGGGCAGATCACGAGGTCAGGAATTCTACACCAGCCTGACCAACATGGCGAAACCCCGTCTCTACTAAAAGTACAAAAAAAATTAGCCCAGTGTGGTGGCGGGTGCATGTAATCCTAGCTACTTGGGAGGCTGAGGCAGGAGAATCGCTTGAACCCGGAAGGTGGAGGTTGCAGTGAGCCAAGATCATGCCATTGCACTCCAGCCTGGGTGACAAGAGCAAGACTCTGTCTCAAAAAAAAAAAAAAAAAAAAAAAAAAGAAGAAAAAGAAAAGTTATGTTTCATATTGGTAATGATCATTTATTGGTTACTTCCCTGGCATCTATCTTCCAGTTTTCCCTTTACCTTTACTCCACAACGTGAAAACCTCCACAATGTAAAACCCTCATTCCTGGTCATGTGATTTGGGTGGAACCAACTTTACTCCAAATGACAGAGGTGGGCTCTGATTGGCTTATGTCCCATGGTCGCTTGTGTTGGTTCTGGGGTGATATGCTGCACAGTCAGAGACAACAAGATGCAAGGAGATGTTTGTTGGCCTTCTGTTGTGGAAAAGCTGAGCAATTTCCCTGCATGGTATGAGAACTAGAATTGCGCCGGGCGCGGTGGCTCACGCCTGTAATCCCAGCACTTTGGGAGGCCGAGGCGGGCGGATCACAAGGTCAGGAGATCGAGACCGTCCTGGCTAACACAGCGAAACCCCGTCTCTACTAAAAATACAAAAATTAGCCGGGCGTGGCGGCGTGTGCCTGTAGTCTCAGCTGCTGGGGAGGCTGACACAGGAGAATGGCGTGAACCCGGGAGGCGGAGCTTGCAGTGAGCCGAGATTGCGCCACTGCACTCCAGCCTGGGCGAAAGAGCGAGACTCCGTCACAAAAAAAAAAAAAAAAAAAAAAAAAGAGAACTAGAATTGTGGAAGTTTCCTTCCTTTCCTCCCTCCCTGCTTTCTTTCTTTCTCTCTTTCTTTCTTTCTTTTTTTGACTGAGTCTTGCTGTATCACCCAGGCTGGAGTGCAGTGGGACGATTTCGGCTCACTGCAACCTCCGCTTCCTGGATTCAAGCGATCCTCCTGCCTCAGCCTCCTGAGTAGCTGGGATTACAGGCATGCACCACCAGGCCCAGCTAATTTCTGTATTTTTTTAGTAGAGATGGGATTTCACCATGTTGGCCAGGCTGATCTTGAACTGCTGACCTCAGGTGATCTGCCCACCTCGGCCTCCCAAAGTGCTGGGATCACAGGTGTGAACCACCAGGCCCAGCCAGAAGTTATTTTTCTATAAGCAGAGGAGAGGAGATCCTAGAGTTGCCAGAGAGCCACAAAGTGGAGTCTAAGGGTAAAGCCAGACCATAGAAGGCAGAAAAGAGACATATAGAAAAAAAATGGATCCTTGGAAACATTATTCAAGCTGCTAGATACAGCCTTGCCTGAAGTTAACATTGCCTCTGGAGTTTTCGCTGATGGGACCGATAAATTTCTATTATTATTTAAACCAAATTGAGTTGTTTTCCTTACTTGCAAGTGAAAGATCACTGAAACAATCTGTACCTCTTAATTTACAGGTTTGCCTCAAGCACCCTAGTTCAGGCTCTCTTTCTTCTTGCCTGGACTACTGCACTCTCTTAACTACAGGCCCTATTTCAAGACTCTACCTTCAGATCTCTACTTCCCTACTGGGTTAGTATCTTTTTTTTTTTTTTTTTTGAGACACAGTCTTGCTCTGTCGCCAAGGCGGGAGTGCAGTGATGTAATCTCTGCTCCTTGCAACCTCCGCCTCCTGGGTTCAAGCGATTCTCCTGCCTCAGCCTCCTGAGTAGCTGGGACTACAGGCACACACCACCACGCCCATCTAATTTTTGTATTTTTAGTAGAGACAAGGTTTCACCATATTGGCCAGGCTGGTCTTGAACTCCTGACCTCATGATCCACCCGCTTCGGCCTCCCAAAGTGCTGGGATTACAGGCGTGAGCCACTGCGCCAGCCCATGGGTTAATATATCTTGAGCACATCTGCAGTCATATCCCCTTGCTCAAAGACCTTCAGTGGGTCTCCAGTGCTGACTGGACTGTACTAAAAACAAACATCTTCTTTTGACATTCCAGGCCCACCTCCGTGTTTCCCAAACATTCTCCTTAAGGCTTCCCATGATCTCCATTCAATGTTGGTAAGTCAGAAAATATCTTTTCACTTTTTCTTTTGCTTTTTTTTTTTGAGACGGAGTTTCATTCTTGTTGCCTAGGCTGGAGTGAAATGGCGCTATCTCGGCTCACTGCAACCTCCGCCTCCCAGATTCAGGCGATTCTCCTGCCTCAGCCTTCCTGAGTAGCTGGGATTACAGGCATGTGCCACCATGCCTGGCTAATTTTGTATTTTTAGTAGAGACGGGGTTTCTCCATGTTGGTCAGGCTGATCTTGAACTCCCGACCTCAGATGATCCGCCTGCCTCGGCCTCCCACGCCTGGAATTACAGGCGTGAGCCACCGCACCGGCCAACTTTTTCTTATTTGACGTCTCATTAGTGTTTAGCATTGTTGATGGCTCTCTACTAAGATATTCTCTTCCCTAGTGTCTGTAATACAGCACTCAGATTGTTCTTCTCTACTCAAACATTAAATGTTGGACTTTTTCAGATTTGTATTCTAGTATTGCTTTCTTCTGAGTTCACATACATCACATTTTCTGGACATCTCTCATCTATTCCTATGACTTAAAATTCCCCCTTTTTGTCTTTTCTTTCTTTCTTTTTCTTTTTTTTTTTTTTGAGACGAAGTTTTGCTCTTTGCTCTTTTCATCCAGGCTGGAGTGCAGTGGCGCGATCTCAGATCACTGCAACCTCCACCTCCCCAGTTCAAGCAATTCTCCTGCCTCAGCCTCCCAAATAGCTAGGATTACAGGTGCACGCCACCATGCCCAGCTAATTTTTTGTATTTTTAGTAGAGACAGGGTTTCACCATGTAGGCCAGGCTGGTCTCAAACTTCTGACCTCAAGTGATCTGCCCACCTTGGCCTCCCAAAGTGCTGAGATTACAGGCGTGAGCCATCGCTTTTCCTTTTTTTTTTTTTTTTTGAGACGGAGTTTTGCTCTTGTTACCCAGGCTGAAGTGCAGTGGCACGATCTCAGATCGCTGCAACCTCTGCCCCCCAGGTTCAAGAGATTCTCCTGCCTCAGCCTCCTGAGTAGCTGGGATTACAGGTGCCTGCCACCACACCCAGCTAATTTTTCATATTTTTAGTAGAGAAGGGGTTTCATCATGTTGGCCAGACTGGTCTCGAACTCTAGACCTCAGGTGATCCACCCGCCTTGGCTTCCCAAAGTGCTGGGATTACAGGCATGACCCACCGTGCCCAGACTTTTTAAAAAAAAAAAAAAAAAAAAAAAGAAGATGAGGCCTCACTATGTTGCTCAGGCTGGTCTCAAACTCCTAGGCTCAAGTGATGCTCTTGCCCCTTGGCTTCCAGAGTCCCTGGGACTGCAAGGTGCACCACCACACCTGGCTAAAATACCTTTTAAATGCCAATGACTCCTAAATCCAAGGCTCCAGCTGAGACTTCTCTAAGTTTCAAGTCCCAACATCCATTTTTTCCATTGGACATCCTCATCTCAGCCTTTCCACGTTACCCTTTCCTACTCCCATAGTTATCACCACTTATCTAGGTGCTCATGCCAGAAATTTCGAAATTATGCTGGTCTCTTGCACCTTTTTAAGGTGCAAATCTAATCAAACACTTAATCCTCTCAATTCTACCTGCTAAACGTCTCTTGTCTTTGTTACTTCTCTCTGTTCCCTACCGTCACCCTCTAGGAAAAGCCAAAAAATCAACTGTCCTGAACTATTCAATAGTCTCCTAACTGGTTTCCCAACTCCCACAACCTTTCAACATTTACTGGGGGGCTTAATTAAAAATACTAAACACAAATTGGGCTGGACGCAGTGGCTCATGCCTGTATTTACTTTTTTTAAATTTAAATTTAATTTCTTTTATTTTTTTAAACAGAAATTCACTCTGTCACCCAGGCTTGAGTGCAGTGGTGTGATCTTGGCTCACTGCAGCCTCTGCCTCCCAGGTTCAAGCGATTCTCCTGCCTCAGCTTCCTGAGTAGCTGGGATTACAGGCACACACCACCACCCCTGGCTAATTTTTGTATTTTTAGCAGAGATGGGGTTTCACCATGTTTGACAAGCTGGTCTCAAACTCCTGGCTTCAAGCGATCTGCCTGCCTTGGCCTCCCAAAGTGCTGAGATTACAGGCATGAGCCACCATAAAATACTTCTTAAAATTTTAAAAATACAGAAGGAGTCTCACTATGCTGCCCAGACTGGTCTCAATCTCCTGGACTCAAGCAATCCTCCCATCTTGGCCTCCCAAAGTGCTGGGATTATAGTTGTGAGCCATTGTGCCAGCCTCATGTCTGTAATCCCAGCACTTTGGGAGACTGAAGTGGGAGGATTGCTTGACGCCAGGAGTTCAAGACTAGCCTGGGCAACATAGCCAGACCTTGTTTCCACAAAAACAAAAAACTATCCAGGTGTGGTGGCGCATGCGTATCATCCTAGTTACTCAGGAGGCTGAGGTGGGAAGATCGCTGGAGCCTAGGAATTTGAGGCTGCAGTAAGCTATGATTGCCACCACTGCACTCCAGGCTGAGCAACAGAGTGAGACCCTGTCTCTTAAAAATAAATAAATAAAACAAACACAAATTCTGTCTTTCCTTTTTAAAATGTCGTGCTTACATGTGCGTGAAGATTGAAAATAAATTAAAAAGGAAAGTAAATGTTTTGCATAAAATAAATTTCTCAAAGTATATTCCTAGCTTGTGAAATAAAGAAGCGGATACAGATGCCCCTTTTAAAATAATATTTTAAAACTATTATTTAAATAAGTCTCTTACAAGGGAGTATATTTGAGAAAGAAAGAAGTAAAAACCCTCAAACCTCTTAGCATGTTTCTATCTTTGTATCTATTTGCTACAGTGGAGAGAATTGCTGACAAAAAAAAAGTTAGGTATTATAGGTCATGTAAATAGGCAGTTGCTAATGACAATGTTACAAGTTAAAAATTTGAATTATAAATGTTGAGTTAATTTTCATTGCATGTGGTTTCTTTTGATAAGATCCTTTTAAATGTAGTCTAAATTTTAATTTATTGCACTTAAAAATAAAATCAATGCCATTTATTAAAAGAAAATGTGGGCTGATTGTTAATTCAGCCTTTGTGTTTGGGGTAAATGAGTCAGAACCTCCTAGCATCTAAGCTTTTCTTAGGTGGTAAAGGGAAATTCTTGGAAACCTTTATTAACTTTTCCTAGCCACATGAACATGTTCAAAAAGCTACAGTTCGAAAGCTGTGCTAACAAAGAAGAATGCAGGGCCCAAACTCAAACTGATTGCACTGTTCAGTTCACTCAGTAAACAGTCATTTCCTACATTAGTCAGTTATCAGAGCTTTAGGAGATATGCCAAATACAGATAATTAGTTTTTGAAAACTTAGTACATAATAACTGCATTTAAGGCCAAAAATATACTAAACGTAATTTTAGGTATTTGTGAACTTAATAATTGATACTGTTCATAGCATTATGCTACATGCCCTGCATGCACTATCTCATTTAATCCTCCCAACAATTCAATGTGATATGTACTATTATTCTCTATTCCCTTTACACAATGAAGGCAATTGAGGCTCAGAGTGGTTAAGTAACTTGACCATAGCCACACAGCTAGGGGGAGCTAGAATTACGGGCCATGGAGCTGGGTGTGGTCGTGGGTGCGTATACTCCCAGATGGGAGGATCCCTTGAGCCCAGAAGCATGAGGGCAGCCTGGGCAACAAAAATAAGACCCTGTCTCTGAAAAACAAAACAAAACAAGCCATGTTTTCTGACTCTGAAGCCAGTAGATTTAGTCACAATCGTGTACTACTTCTTTTTAGATTACAAATTTGAATATTCCTGTCCTGTAAGGCGTGGAAATGATAATACCAATTTCTGATTATACAATAATGAAAAGCTGAATTCGATGTCATATTTAACTTTTCAGATTTCTCACAGGAAATATATTTTTCTCACAGAGAGAGTTTTAGCCATCAAAAAACAGTTCTTCCAGGAAATGGGTGGACTTCTCTTATCTCAGGACACTTGGTGGCTTATCAGTATCAACTTGATTTCCCAATACTTGTTTTAGAGTAATTTAAATTCTATTAATGCTGATAAGCCCTGCCCATCTCCCTATCAGTTACAGGATGGGACATCTGGGAGGCAGGCTCTGTTTGATGGGGACAGCCCAGTGGGGATTTGCCTGGGGGAAGAGGAAATAAGTGCACCTTAAGCAGAGAATTGAGAAAACTAGAGTCCAGCTCACTGCAAGTTTGTTTGTTTCTTGAGACAGGGTCTCACTCTGTTACCCAGGCTGGAGTGTGGTGGTGCAGTCATGGTTCACTGTAGCCTTGGCCTCCCTGGCTCAAGCAATCCTCTCACCTCAGCCTCCCAAGTAGCTGGGACTACAGGCACACAACACCATAACCGACTAATTTTTGTATTTTTGGGGTTTCTCCATGTTGTCCAGGCTGGTCTCAAACTCCTGAGCTCAAGAAGTCCTCCTGCCTCAGCTTTTCAAAATGCTCAACAGTTATTAAAGGTGGAGCATCCCTGACCTGAAAATCCAAAATATGCGATGCTTCAGAATTTGAAAACTTTTGAGCACCAACATGATGCCACAAGTGGAAATTCCACACCTGACCTCATGAGATAGGTAGCACAGATTATTTAAAATATTGTATAAAATTACCTTCAGGCTATGTGTCGAAAGTGCATATGAAACATAAATGAACTTTGTGTTTACATGTGGGTCCCCTCCCCAAGGTATCTCATTATGTATATTCCAAAATCTGAAAAAATTCCAAATTCAAAATACTTTGGGCCGGGCGGGGTGGCTCACCCCTGTAATCCCAGCACTTTGGGAGGCCGAGGCAGGCAGATCACCTGAGATCGGGCGTTCGAGACCAGCCTGGCCAACATGGTGAAACCCCATCTCTACTAAAAATACAAAAATTAGCCAGGTGTGGTAGCACACATCTGTAATCCCAGGTACTCGGGAGGCTGAGGTAGGAGAATCGCTTGAACCTGGGAGGTGGAGGTTGCAGTGAGCTGAGATTGTGGCACTGCATTCCAGCCTGGGTGACAGAGTGAGACTTCATCTCAAAAACAAAAACAACAACAACAACAACAACAAAAAACCCACTCCAGTACCAAGCATTTTGGATAAGGGAATAAGGGACACTCTACCTGTTCCTGTCATGTGTTAGGCACTGTGCTCCTCATTTTTATCTGGTAATATTGGCTTTTACAGTTGAGGAAACTGAGGCCCAGAAAGGTGTGACAGCCACAGTCACAGTAGTGCAGAACCCTAATGTGTCCGACTTTTATCCAACACTCTGCTCTGCAGTACTGTCGGGTGAAGGCATGCACAGAGGCTGGAATCCAGCACTCACTGCCTGTTCAGAGTCCCAGGACAGGGCAACTCCAAGCCAGCACTGTGAGGGCTGTAAGAAACATGGGACATTGCTGCCTGCCTTTCAGAACAATGCAGTTTTGCTTCCTCTGGGATCAAGCCCAACAACGACTGTACTTCTCAATCTCCTCTCCCAGTTTATTAACAGACTCAAGTTTTCTTATCCAAAAAAATAAAAAACCTTTCCTTGACCTTGCTACAATTGGAAGCAACCCCCTTATCTTTCAGCTCTTCCTTGCTCAACCTCTCTTAAAAGGGGTTTACACCAAGGCCAGGCGCCATAGCTCATGCCCGTAATCCCAGCATTTTGGGAGGCCAAGATGGGCAGATTACTTGAGGTCAAGAGTTCGAGACCAGCCTGGCCAACATGGTGAAATGCCATCTCTACTAAAAATACAAAAATGAGCTAGGCATGGTGGCACATGCTTGTAATCCCAGCTACTAAGGAGGCTGAGGCAGGAGAATCACTTGAACTTGGGTGGTGGAGGTTGCACTGCACTCCAGCCTGGGTCACAGAGCAGACTCTGTCTCAAAAAATGGTGAGGCCAGGGGTGGGGTGGTTACACTAGCTGCCATGGGTAGGGTGGCCCTGGGTTACCCAGGACATAGGAGTTTCCTGAAATGTGTGACTTTCCGTGCTAAAAAGGGGACAGTCCTAGATGTATTAGGACAGTTGGTGACCATAATACCAACAGGATCCTCTCCTCACTCTGGGCTTATGTTCAGATTTAACCCTGGGAATCTGCCTTTCTCCTCCATCCACTGAAACCAACACTAACACCTAAACTCAGTGGGTTTTGTTGTGTTTTCTTAGGTCTGCAGCATTTGACTGGTGAACTTTTCCTTCTTGAAATTCCTTGGTTTCTTTCTTCGCCCTCAGTAGCCCCACAACATTGTAATTTTATTTCTTCTAGGTGGCTCACGCCTGTAATCCCAACACTTTGGGAGATTGAGGCGGGTGGATCACTTGAGGTCAGAAGTTCGAGACCAGCCTGGCCAGCATGGCAAAACTATGTCTCTACTAAAAATACAAAAATTGGCCAGGTATGGTGGGGTGCTTCTGTAATGGTATGGTGTATGGTATGGCCGGGTAGGGTGGGGTGTTTCTGTGCTACTCGGGAGGCTGATACACGATAATTACTTGAACCTGGGAGGTGGAGGTTGCAGTAAGCCGATATCACACCACTGCACTCCAACCTGGATGACAGAGTAAGACTCTATCTCAAAATAAATAAATAAATAAATAAATAAATAAATAAATAAATAAAATAAATATATAAGCTGGGTGTGGTGGCTCACGCCTGTAATCTCAGCACTTTGGGAGGCCGAAGTGGGTGGATCACGAGGTCAGGAGCTCGAGGGCAGCCTGGCCAATATGGTGAAACCCTGTCTCTACTAAAAATACAAAAAAAAATTAGCCGAGCGTGGTGGCACACGCCTATAGTCCCAGCTACTAGGGAGACTGAGACAAGAGAATCACTTGAACCCAGGAGACGGAGGTTGCAGTGAGCCAAGATTGCACCATTGCACTCCAGCCTGGGCAACAGAACAAGACTCCGTCTCAAAAAAGTAAAAATAAGATAAAATAAAATAAAAATAAATATATAATTTTCTTTCTCCTAACAACTTCTCTGTCTGTTTCATTGACTCCTTTGACTACCAAATTCTGACATCAAACAGCATGGCATCAGGTGGATCTGGGTTCAAGATCTAGTTCTTTACTTGTGAGTTCTGTGAACATGACAAGTTATTTAATTCCCCTGAACCTTAGCTTTCTGGTCTGCAATATTGAGTTAACAACACTTACTTACACTGTACCATAACGACTGGGAGAGAAATATTTAGAATATTTAAGGCAGCTGTTGGAAGAAAGCAAGCCTTATTAAAAGGAAGTTATAGTTATGACTGTGGTTCATCATATCTTAGGGCTTCAACTTTCATTTCCATGCAGCTTGACAGACTGCAGCCTCAAGTACTCTTTCTACTTCTATGACCTAATTTCTAATTGCTGCCTTTCCCAGGTTGTCTTCCAGCTCTATCAATGAAAAATACTAGAGGATAAGGTGGCTCACATCTCTCATCCCAGCACTTTGGGAGGCCAAGGTGGAAGGATCCCTTGAGCTCAGGAGTTTGAGATTAGCCTGGGCAACATAATGAGACCTCGTCTCTACAAAAAATTAAAAAATTAGCCAGGCATGGTGGCACACACCTGTTATTCCAGTTACTCGGGTGGATAGCAGGACCGCATGAGCCCAGGAAGTTGAGGCTGCAGTGAGCTGTGATCATGCCGCTGCACTCCAGTATGGGTGACAGAGTGAGTTCCTGTCTCAAAAACAAATTTAAAGAATTAAAATTAAAAATATTTAAGGCCAGGCACAGTGGTTCACACCTGTGATCCCTGCATTTTGGGAGGCCAAGGCAGGTGGACCACCTGAGGTCAAGAGTTCCAGACTAGCCTGACTAACATGGCGAAACCCTGTCTCTACTAAAAATGCAAAAAATTAGCCAGGTGTGGTGGTATGCACCTGTAATCCCAGCTACTTGGGAGGCTGAGGCAGGAGAATCGCTTGAACCCAGGAGGCGGAGGTTGCAGTGAGCCAAGATGGCGCCACTGAACTTCTAGCCTGGGCAACAGAGTAAAACTCTGTCTCAAAAACAAACAAAAAAACAATTTAAGGCCAGGCGCAGTGGCTCACACCTGTAATCCAGCACTTTGGGAGGCTGAGGTGGGTGGATCACGAGGTCAGGAGTTCAAGATCAGCCTGGTCAACATGGTGAAACCCCATCTCTACTAGAAATACAAAAAATTAGACAGGCGTGGTGGCGCATGCCTGTAATCCCAGCTACTCAGGAGGCTGAGGCAGGAGAATCGCTTGAACCCAGGAAGTGGAGGTTGCAGTGAGCCGAGATCATGCCATTGAACTCCACCCCGGGAGACAGAGCAAAATTCCATCTCGAGAAAAAAAAAAAAAAAAGCAATTTAAGACCAAAGCCATCATCTTCCCCTCAAACTAAATCTAAGAAACGGTGTCTCCTCCTAGGTAACAGGATTCTCAGGAATCCAGGTTGAAACACTCCTGGCTAGCTTTGACTTATTCTCTGATTCTTCTCTCTCCCCATCCACATCTAATCAGTTCCAAATCGGACTCATTTTCTATGGTATGGTTGTTGATTTTCCTTCCTCTTGTATTGATTCCCAGTGCCACTGCTCTTCCCACTTCTGCCCACCCCCTAATCCCTGGCTCCCGTCTCAGTGTTTCATAAGCTCGTACCCAGGCTATTCCAGTAGTCTTTTTACTGACTCCTCAACCCCCAAGATCTTTTGTGCCTGCTTTTGCCGGATTAATTTCCTAATGCAAGACTCAAAAAGACCTTCAGAAACAAATAAGGCACAAACTCATTAGTCCGACTTTCAAGGCTTAAAGGTTCAAGACTTTCAAAAATGACTTAGCCCACATCATTTGATTGCTTAATAAGTGCTTCTTGAGTATTCAGATTCAAGCAATTCCTTGAGAAATACTATGATTATTTCCTCAATTCAAATCAGGATTGGCTGGGCATGCCTGTAATCCCAATACTTTGGGAGGCCAAGACAGGGAGGACTGCTTGAGGCCAGGAGTTCAAGATCAGCCTTGGCAACATAGTGAGACCCCCATATCCATAAACAATAAAAATTAGTCAGGTGTGGTGGTGCACCTGCAGACCCTGTTACTCTGGAGGCTGAGGCAGGAGGATAGCTTGAGCCCAAAATTTTGAGGCTACAGTGAGCCATGATTGCACCACTGCACTCCAGCCTTAGTGACAGACTGTCTCCAAAACATTAAAAAAATCAGGATTTTGTCCCCACCCTCCAATAACATTTCTGTTTGCAAGTTCACCTATAACCTTACACTCCCAAACCCAATGCTACTCTTTTTTTTTTTTAGACGGAGCCTCACTCTGTCACCCAGGCTGGAGTGCAGTGGTGCAATCTCAGCTCACTGCAACCTCCACCTCCCAGGTTCAAGTGATTCTCCTGCCTCAGCCTCCTGAGTAGCAGGGATTACAGGTTCGAACCACCATGCCTGGCTAATTTTTGTATTTTTAGTACAGGTGGGGTTTCAACATGTTGGCCAGACTGGTCAGGTGATCTGCATGCCTTGACCTCTCAAAGTGCTGGGATTACAGGCGTGAGCCACTGTGGCTGGCCCCAGTGCTACTCTTCTTTGCATTCAAGCTATCCCACCTCTTGACTGTAGGGCCTCACCCTCCTTTACACATTTCCTCTCCTCTGCCACAAGGAATGGATTAAGAATGGTTCCAAAGTGTTTGATCTGAGCAACCAGAAGAATGCAGGTCTGAATATGGGAAGGAATGAGCTGGAAATATAAAAATGGGATGCTTGATTGATGCTATAGAAAAAGGCTTAAGAAAATGTTAAGAACGACAAAACCTAGAGAGGGCCATGGGAGTGTATGGTTAAGATAGAGTAGAGACAAAATTATTAAAGGTGAGGAGATTAAGAAAATGAGCCATGTGTGGTAGTATATCCCTGCGGTCCCAGTAACTCCAGGGGCTGAGGCAGGAGGATCCCTTGAGCCCAGGAGTTCAAATCCAGGGGTTTGAGGTCAGCCTGGACAACATAGCCAAGCTTCCACCTCTAAAAAAAAAAAAAAAAGAAAAGAAAAGTAAAGAAAAAATGAGGCTGGAGGCTGGGTCCAATGGCTCACACCTGTAATCCCAGCACTTTGGGAGGCTGAGGCAGGCAGATCAGTTGAGGTCAGGAGTTTGAGATCAGCCTGGCCAACATTGTGAAACTCCATCTCTATCAAAAAATACAAAAATTAGTTGGGCATGGTGGCATGTGCCTATGGTCCCAGCTACTCAGGAGGCTGAGGTAGGAGGATCTCTTGAGCCCCAGAGGTGGAGGTTGCAGTGAGCTGAAATTGCCCTGCTGCACACCAGCCTGGGTGACAGAGCAAGACTCCATCTCAAATAAATAAATAGGCTGGGTGCATGGCTCATGCCTGTAATCCCAGCACTTTGGGAGGCTGAGCTGGTAGATCACCTGAGGTCAGGAGTTCGAGACCAGCCTTGCTAACATGGAGAAACCCGTGTCTACTAAAAATACAAAAATTAACCAGGCATGGTAGTGGGCAACTGTAGTCACAGCTACTCAGAAGGCCGAGGCAGGAGAATCTCTTGGACCCGGGAGGCAGAGGTTGCAGTGAGCCAAAATCGCACCACTGCACTCCAGCCTGGGTGACAGAGCGAGACTCCATCATCAGAAAAAAAAAAAAAAAAAAAAAGATGAAATTAATATTGACGTTGCTAGTATCTCATATTCACACCCTATTCAAGTTTTGCCACTTAGATCAAAAGGATTCAATTCCAAATCAAGCATTACGTTTCGTTTATCATGTTCCTTTAACCTACTCCATTATAGAAAGTTTCCTTGGTCAGTGCCTCTGCCTGGCTGCCAACCGTCTGGGAAGTGAGGAGCGCCTCTGCCTGGCTGCTGCCCCGTCTGGGAAGTGAGGAGCGCCTCTGTCTGGCCGCCAACTGACTGGGATGTGAGGAGCGCCTCTGCCTGGCCGCCAACTGTCTGGGAAGCGAGGAGCGCCTCTGCCTGACTGCCAACCGTCTGGGAAGTAAGGAGCACCTCTGCCCGGCCACCCCATCTGGGAAGTGAGGAGCGCCTCTGCCCGGCCGCTGTGCCACCTTCCAAGTGTGCAGTGACAGCCTTGTGTGTGATCTTTTCTGTCTTCCCCAAGTTTGCATTTTCGACATTAAAGTTTACTTTTTAATTAAAAGTTTTAAATTGGAGAATATATATATATAAAAGAAAGATTCCTTGGTCTTCTATTGACTTTCATGACCCTGATAATTTTGAAGTATGTAGTTAGCTTATTTTGTAAAATGCCCTTCAATTTGGGTTTTTCTGATATTTCCTTGTGATTAGATTTATGTAGCAGGATGATCACAGAAGCGATGTCGTGTACTTGTCATTGTACGGTACCAATGGTGCACAGTTTCAATTTGTCCCATTACTGATGTCAAAAGACAAAATCGTGAGTTTAGTTATAGACCTAATTGGCTTTTATTTGGAATTTATGAGTTAAGATAGCCTCTATTCTACAAAATAGAAGAATAGATTGGCAGGGGGCAAAAGAGAAGTGGGTTTTGTAAGGTGAGAACAAGGAAACAGAACAATAGAAATAAAGCTGATTGACCAATGTCAAGTTACTTCAGGTTACTTTTTTCCTTTTTCTTTTTTTTTTTTTTTTTTGAGACAAAGTCTCACTCTGTAGTCCAGCTGGAGTGCAGTGGCATGATCTTGGCTCACTGCAACCTCCTCCTCCTGGGTTCCAGCGATTCTCATGCCTCAGCCTCCACAGTAGCTGGGACTACAGGTGTGTGCCACCACACTCGGCTAATTTTTGTATTTTTAGTAGAAGTGGGGTTTTGCCATGTTGGCCAGGCTGGTCTCAAACTCCTGGTCTCAAACGATCCACCCACCTCGGCTTCCCAAAGTGCTGAAATTACAGGCGTGAGCCACCACACCCGGTCCAGGTTACCTTTTTGTAAGGGTTAAAGCAGAGGGGACTTCCTTATCATGCTGTATAAAACTGGCCTGTTTAGGGATTTGGCTATTTTTCTTTCCTGATTTCTTGGAAGGTCAGACAAACAACTTAGTTTTGGCTTGGTTTAACTCCATTTTGTTCTGTTAGGCCTAGGGTAGGAGCCCAGTATGAACCAATGCCCTCCTATTAAGTTTTATTTAATTAACACCGATGATGTTCATTTTGTATAATTTTTTTTAACACACTCTAAGAAACCAGAATAATGTTGTTGTTTTAGAGATAGGATCTTGTTCTGCCACTCAGGTTGGAGTCTAGTGCCATGATCGCAGTTCACTGCAGGCTCAAACTCTTGGGCTGAAGGAATGATGATGTTCAGCTGGATCACATGATTACTGTGGTGTCTGCCTGATTTTTCACTGTAAAGAGACTCTCTTTTCCTTTATAATGAATAACTATGTAAATGTCCCATCCCTTCAAACTCTTAATTTACTCATGTTTTAATGCACATCTGCATGGGCTCATGATTTCTATTTTAGCAAATAGATTATAATTTGTTACTATAATTATTTAATTTAATGTTCAAATCCTGACCACACCGGCCAGGGGAAGCCCATTCAAGTTCAGTTCTGTGTCCTTTGACAGATCCTCATCATTGTTGGAGTACTGTCTTGATTTCTGGTACAAGATGTTCCAGGCTCATCGTGTACATTCTCAGTCTTAACTCTAGAATCTGCCAGCTCTCCAAGAAGTCCTCGTTCCTTTTAGTGAAAAACAATATTTAGAAACCAGATCTGAGCACTAGGTGTGTTCACTGCTCATGGGGTGTCGCTGCTCTCAGCACACGGAGCTAGGGAATAGAAATGTATATACATATATACACATTTAAAACTATATTATTCGTTGATCTCTATATATGAAAAACTTTAAGTTTTCACCAACACATCTAATTCTGGTTCAACAATTCAGAATTTATCCTAGTTTTCTCTATTTCCATAGAGACCTGGCTGTCATTATTCTTATCACATTTATTTATTTGATCAATCCTCTGGAGTATGGCTAATCTCCCATCTCATTCTCCCATGTGACAGGCTTTCTCTCCTGTTTGAGTCCTGACTCCCCATGCCAGAGGCTGCCCTGCTTCATGGACAACTTGCTCACCTCTCTGGGTGCTGACACTCCACATCCCTTCACCTGGCATCCCACTTATGCATCCTGCCCAGGCTCTGCTTCCTTATGCTGGGCCACTGTGGATTCCTCTGTCTCCCAACCTTGGAGGTCTACCATGCTCAATTTACCTAAAAAATAGAGGGAGGGGGAGAAGAGAGAAGGGAGGTAGAAGTGTAGGGAAGTGAGAAGTGGAAGGCAGATGAAGGAGGGAGGGGAGGGAATAGAAGAGAAGTGGGGTGGGTAGAAGGAGAACGGAAGAGAGGAGGAAGAGGAGGGAAAAGAAAGAGAATGAAGAGGGAGGGAAGGGTAAAGAGAAGGGTGGAAGAGAGGAAAGGTGAGGAAAAATGTGTAATTTTTAATCTCTTTAAAAAAGGCAATGGCTAGGCTGGGCATGGTGGCTCATGTCTATAATCCCAGCACTTTGGGAAGCCAAGACAGGTGGATCACTTGAAGTCAAGAGTTCAAGACCAGCCTGGCCAACATGGTGAAACACTGTCTCTACTAAAAATACAGAAATTAGCTGGGCATGGTGATGCATGCCTGTAGTCCCAGCTACTCAAAAGGCTGAGGCAGGAGTATTGCTTGAACTAGGAAGGCGGAGGTTGCAGTGAGCCAAGATTGGGCCACTGCACTCCAGCCTGGGGGTGACAGAGCTAGACTCTGTCTCAAAAAAAAAAAAGGCAATGTCCAGGTGCGATGGCTCATGCCTATAGTCCCAGCACATTGGGAGGCCAAGGTGGGACGATCACATGAGTTTGAGACCAGCCTGGGCAACATAGTGAGACTCTGTCTCTACAAAAAAAATTTTTAATTAGCCTAACATGGTGGCATGAGCTTTAGTCCCAGCTAATTGGGAGGCTGAGGTGTGAGGATCCCTTGAGCTCAGGAGGTTGAGGCTGCAATGAGCCATGTGGGCCACTGTACTCTAGCCTGGGTGATAAAGTGAGAGTCTGTCTCAATCAATCAACCAATCAATAAAAATTAAAAAGGCAAAGGCAAATAGGATAAAATGTTAAGTTTTGACAAAGGCTGGGTAATGGCTAAATGAGCGTTGGGTGGGTTTTTTTTGTTTCTTTCTTTTTTTGTATCGTCTGTGGTTTGCTTGTCATACTATGTGTGATAAGGTTTCCTTCTTCTTGAATTATTTCCATGCCATTATGGACTGATATTCTTATAAATATACTAAAAATGAATAACTAGAAAAGTGAAATAGCAAACCAAAGACATGTAAAACATAGGCTCCCCAATTTTTATTATTAGATTCAAGAGACATAAGATTATTCTGTGAAAACGCTATGAAATTTTCTAAATGCATTCTCTCAATTTCTTCGTTTCTCCACTGACCAGTAGTAAGAGCCATGAGGAGCACTGTCTGTTAGCAACCCACAGTTTGAGTAACACTGTAGTTTAGATTTTCTCTTGCCCGACATATGACTTTTAAAAATAAGATGAAAAACAGGCCAAGTGTGGTGGCTCACACCTCTAGTCCCAGCACTTTGGGAGACTGAGGTGGGCAGATCATGAGGTCAGGAGTTCAAGACCAGCCTGGCCAAGATGGTGAAACCCCATCTCTACTAAAAATACAAAAATTAGCCAGGTGTAGTGGTGGGTGCCTGTAATCCCACCTACTCGGAAGGCTGAGGCAGGAGAACTGCTTGAACCCAGGAGGCAGAGGTTGCAGTGAGCCAAGATGGTGTCACCGCACTCCAGCCTAGGCGACAGAGTGAGACTCCATCTCAAAAAAAAAAAAAAAGATAAAAAACAAAGACTAAGAGCCTGGCTTCTGCTTTGAAAAGTCACAGCTGTGTTCATGAATTTGTGGGTGACTAGGTGAGGCCTTCTGCAGGTATTCATTCTACTGCCAAAGCATCCTGCCAAAATAATGGTGTTTAGGGACTGGTAAGCTGCCATGACCTTGACTTCCTGGAACCTAGGGATGAAAGAAACGAAAGAGACAGAGAGTAGACTGGGAGAACCAAAGGGACGGAAGCCCAGGCAGACAGAAGCCCATTAGAAGGCTCCTTACAGAACACAAAAACTTCTAAGCAGAGAGAGGAGATGGGCAGGCCGTTGTAGAGATTACTTTCAAAAAATTGCATCTGTGTGTCTGGATCTTCCCCAGACAAGGCAGTCTCCTTTCCAGTCATTCCTGGTCCATGAGCCTGAGTAACTTGGAGTGTTGGCAGCTACTCTGAACACCACGCCTTTGGCTCCACGTTTTGCAGACAGTGACTACCCTCTGAGAGCCTTGTCTCCTGTCATCTGTGTGGAGATTCTGCAGTCCCCATTGTTCTGGGATTCTGTAAACAAAATCACAGTGGAAGAGGGGAGATAAGGAACAGATGTGACCAGCACATCTGAAATACAAAACAAAGCACAACAGAAAACAAGGGTGCTGCACAGTTTTCTCCACAGTGGGGATCAGGTTTCTACGGGGTTTGACTTCGCCTTGGCACAGGGCGCTCCGAGTGGGTAGTGAGCATGCTCAGCAC